>NC_133567.1:0-600000 GCF_048773025.1 Camelus bactrianus | reverse complement strand
GGAAGGTAGACAGGCCATGCAAACGAGAGCTCAATCACAGAAGAGCTGTCTCCAGGAGGCCAAAGTCATGCTCTTTAACATTCTAAGTGATTGGTTTGTGCAGTGAACCAAGTCTGAGCAGTTCCAATGTTTGAAAATGTAAGGACTGAAATAGAAATAGTAATATACCCTTCAAGGTCATGAAACAGTTCCTTGGCCTTAGGAAACATGTAAATTCTGTGAGCTCATGTAGGTCAATTTGATGGGCCTCTTATAACCTTAAGATTCATCTTGCTCCTTATCTTTCCTCTGCATTAAAATATGTTAATACCAGCTTTGGAATCAAATCAATTGTTTTCTTTTAAATCTGCCTTTTTAAAACTTCCTTTGTATTTGCAGAATTACAAAGGAGGTGTTAAAAATTACCATATTTTCTACCTCTGAATGAAATTAAGCAAAGACCGAAGTACGAAAAGGTCATCGAAACAAGAGACTATAAAAGAAACCTGAGAATAGCGGTACCTTGCTAATGATAGCCTAAAATTTAATTTAAAGTCAGTCCTGAAACTGTGTAATGGTTAAGGATTGAGTTTCTATCCTCATCCACATGTTTAAAGAATCTTCTGTATTGGCTGTCTCTAACCAAATTAGTGGGAATGGGAGAGGGCGGGGAACAGCTCACTAAGAATCTACTCATCTATAGTCCTTTTATCTTTTCATTTAGAAGGGTAAGCTACTGAATGTCATATATATAATGCGGTACATAAAATGTGATAAATGCTGCACCTAACACACAAAGTCTACAATAGACCATAGATCTACAAAGGACTATGATCTATGGATCAGAACTAGCAGAGTTAACATCAACCCAGTTCCTAGCAAACGTTGCTAACTTATGGCCATAGCTATCATTTCGGAACCAATACCCCCTTTATAAAAGCAAATATTCTGTAGACCCCCTTCCCTTCCAAATGAGGCACTCTATCTTCAACTATAATTTTTAAGTAAATTTAAATCAATTTAGAATAATGGAATATATGTTATTGTACATTCATAACTATACTATATTCCTATTCCTACACCCCGCTTAATTATAATAAGTAAGTTAGGATCAGGGAAAGCAATATGAGAAATTATCCCACACGGGAAGTTCAGGAAAAATGAAAGAGCCAAGGCAGAGATGGACTCTCAGCTACTAGCAGGCCAGTTTTATCTGTAGACGATCACAGACAAAGGGGGAAAAATACTTAACTGGAGTATGTATAACATGCTAAGCTAAATTACAATCTGTCAATGTTGACCAAGAGTGAGGAAGTTTGATATTCTTGTGAATGAGCTATTTCTAAACGTACTTATAAAACAATTCAGTGTGTTATGACACGAGTTAAGAGTGCCAATGAAGTGCCCTGGAAACATTTCATCCCAGAGCCAGCCACATGTCCAAAGATGCATTCAGTCTGTGGTGGGAAAGAAAAGTGGGCCGGGGGCTCCAGATGAGGGGAGCCGTGTAGCAAGTTGGGGCAAGGACGCAGATGCCAAAGCTGGGCCTGTCCGACAGGGAGCTCAGGAGGGACTCAGCTGCTGCTTTGGGAGGTGGCAGGAGGTGGGGGGAGGGGATAGCCCGACCCTGGCTCCTGAAGCACCCCTCCCCTCCCTTCCTACTTGGGTCCCACACAGCGCCCCTCACTGCATCCTGCCTTGGCCTACCTGTGCCCCACATACACCCCGATGCTTCCCTCCCCTTTGCCTGACCCCGAGCCTCCCTGCCTGCCTTCGACCATCCCCAGTACCCCCATCGTGCGGTGACCTACCTGCACCTGGGGCTCCATCCTGCTTCCCTGCTGGGGACTGGCCTTCATGGACATGTGCGTCTCCTGGCAAGCTCTGGAGCCCTGAAATACCTGAATACCCGTAAGTTCAGGAAAAGAATAAAGCTCAATGATAAAGAAAATCTCTATCATTTTATTCATTGAATCATGTTGTTTATGTTTACATATAAAATATGCATATCTGTGTGCATATGCATGGCTATATTTTGGGTTTTTATGTAATAAAATTACATATTAACATTTTATTTCTTCAAAACATTGAAGCATTGTGGCAAAATGTTATCATTTAAAAATCTTTCTTTTAAGAAATCAAATCATATACAAATGCTTGAAGTTTCTTTTTCAGCTTTCTTTATCCCATTCCCTTCTTTGCATCCAAAGAGGTAACCTTTATCCTGAAGTCAGTGTTGTTTTACTTTCCCAGCTGTTTTTTTTTTCGCCAGTCCCGCGGCCTGGGGAGGGTGGGGCTCCGGCGAAAGGACGAGGGGCGGGTTCCCCTCCCGATCTCAGAGAAGCTCCCAAAAGGGCAGCGGCGTGCCCACCTGCCGCCACCTCGGGCGGCCGCGAACCATTCAAATCGCCCGCGCCAAGAGGTACCCGGCGCTCGCGATTGGCTGAGCCGGACCAGCGCCCCTGGGCGGGGCCGGCCCCCTCGCAGCGGCCGCGGGTCCCGCCCCCACGCAGGGGCCGCGGGTCCCGCCCAGCTGGTGCGCATGCGCGCAGTCCCCAGAGGAAAGAGTCTGCGCATACCCCCGCCCGGCCTCCGACTCGCGCCGCGGCTCCCTCCCCTGTCCGCGGAGGCTTGTCGGCTGGGCGAGACAGCAAGAGCTGCGGCCGGCAGGGGGCTGTGCGGACCCAAGGCGGCTGCGGTGGCGCCGGCCTGTGGAAAATGCCACCAGGCGGCGCTTCGGTTCGTTGCTCGTGTGACGGCCGTTCCCCGCCCCCCCACCCCTGAACCCCCTGCGACCGCCGGGGAAGAACCGGCCCGCGCAGTGAGTACCGCACCGAGACGCTTCGGCGGGAACGAGGCCGACGGCCGGCTGTGCCGGTTGCGCCCCTGAGGTGAGTGCGGGCGGCGGCGGCGGCGGCGGCGGCGGCGGCGGCAGGGCGCGGGGCGCGGGAAGGACGGGGGTTGCGGCGGCTGCCACCCCGGGTCCCCGCGGCGGAGGGAGGCCGCGCGGGCCTCTGCGGGGCGGGGAGGGCCGGCGCCGTCAGTGTTTAGTCTCAGCTATTCTGATGTCTAGTTTTGTGCCCTTTGCTATGTCCAATCCTATATGAATTTCTGTTTTTATCTGATCGAATGGGACTAGCCCAGTGGTTCTCCAATTGGCTGGACATTCAAATTGCTTGGAAAACTTTTTAAAAACATAGGGTCCTGCAGCCTTCCCCAGACAAGTTAATTCAGAATTTCTGAAGGTGGGGCTGAGGCATTAGTATTTTCTTAAGCTCCCTGTGTGATTATAATGAGTCCAACAATCACTCCCAACTCTAATAAAACGTTCGGACATTTTATAAAACTTGCCGATTGAGAACCTCAGCATGTGTTTCAAATGAGTTCAGAGGAGAGAGTTTCCAGTGTTAGGTGTTGGTGTTTGTTCTATCAGTTGCATTCACAATATAGGCTGACAAGGGGAAAAAAAAAAACAAACAAGAAAAAAAAATTCACAGGGAAGGTAGACAGGCCATGCAAACGAGAGCTCAATCACAGAAGAGCTGTCTCCAGGAGGCCAAAGTCATGCTCTTTAACATTCTAAGTGATTGGTTTGTGCAGTGAACCAAGTCTGAGCAGTTCCAATGTTTGAAAATGTAAGGACTGAAATAGAAATAGTAATATACCCTTCAAGGTCATGAAACAGTTCCTTGGCCTTAGGAAACATGTAAATTCTGTGAGCTCATGTAGGTCAATTTGATGGGCCTCTTATAACCTTCAGATTCATCTTGCTCCTTATCTTTCCTCTGCATTAAAATATGTTAATACCAGCTTTGGAATCAAATCAATTGTTTTCTTTTAAATCTGCCTTTTTAAAACTTCCTTTGTATTTGCAGAATTACAAAGGAGGTGTTAAAAATTACCATATTTTCTACCTCTGAATGAAATTAAGCAAAGACCGAAGTACGAAAAGGTCATCGAAACAAGAGACTATAAAAGAAACCTGAGAATAGCGGTACCTTGCTAATGATAGCCTAAAATTTAATTTAAAGTCAGTCCTGAAACTGTGTAATGGTTAAGGATTGAGTTTCTATCCTCATCCACGTGTTTAAAGAATCTTCTGTATTGGCTGTCTCTAACCAAATTAGTGGGAATGGGAGAGGGCGGGGAACAGCTCACTAAGAATCTACTCATCTATAGTCCTTTTATCTTTTCATTTAGAAGGGTAAGCTACTGAATGTCATATATATAATGCGGTACATAAAATGTGATAAATGCTGCACCTAACACACAAAGTCTACAATAGACCATAGATCTACAGAGGACTATGATCTATGGATCAGAACTAGCAGAGTTAACATCAACCCAGTTCCTAGCAAACGTTGCTAACTTATGGCCATAGCTATCATTTCGGACCCAATACCCCCTTTATAAAAGCAAATATTCTGTAGACCCCCTTCCCTTCCAAATGAGGCACTCTATCTTCAACTATAATTTTTAAGTAAATTTAAATCAATTTAGAATAATGGAATATATGTTATTGTACATTCATAACTATACTATATTCCTATTCCTACACCCCGCTTAATTATAATAAGTAAGTTAGGATCAGGGAAAGCAATATGAGAAATTATCCCACACGGGAAGTTCAGGAAAAATGAAAGAGCCAAGGCAGAGATGGACTCTCAGCTACTAGCAGGCCAGTTTTATCTGTAGACGATCACAGACAAAGGGGGAAAAATACTTAACTGGAGTATGTATAACATGCTAAGCTAAATTACAATCTGTCAATGTTGACCAAGAGTGAGGAAGTTTGATATTCTTGTGAATGAGCTATTTCTAAACGTACTTATAAAACAATTCAGTGTGTTATGACACGAGTTAAGAGTGCCAATGAAGTGCCCTGGAAACATTTCATCCCAGAGCCAGCCACATGTCCAAAGATGCATTCAGTCTGTGGTGGGAAAGAAAAGTGGGCCGGGGGCTCCAGATGAGGGGAGCCGTGTAGCAAGTTGGGGCAAGGACGCAGATGCCAAAGCTGGGCCTGTCCGACAGGGAGCTCAGGAGGGACTCAGCTGCTGCTTTGGGAGGTGGCAGGAGGTGGGGGGAGGGGATAGCCCGACCCTGGCTCCTGAAGCACCCCTCCCCTCCCTTCCTACTTGGGTCCCACACAGCGCCCCTCACTGCATCCTGCCTTGGCCTACCTGTGCCCCACATACACCCCGATGCTTCCCTCCCCGTTGCCTGACCCCGAGCCTCCCTGCCTGCCTTCGACCATCCCCAGTACCCCCATCGTGCGGTGACCTACCTGCACCTGGGGCTCCATCCTGCTTCCCTGCTGGGGACTGGCCTTCATGGACATGTGCGTCTCCTGGCAAGCTCTGGAGCCCTGAAATACCTGAATACCCGTAAGTTCAGGAAAATAATAAAGCTCAATGATAAAGAAAATCTCTATCATTTTATTCATTGAATCATGTTGTTTATGTTTACATATAAAATATGCATATCTGTGTGCATATGCATGGCTATATTTTGGGTTTTTATGTAATAAAATTACATATTAACATTTTATTTCTTCAAAACATTGAAGCATTGTGGCAAAATGTTATCATTTAAAAATCTTTCTTTTAAGAAATCAAATCATATACAAATGCTTGAAGTTTCTTTTTCAGCTTTCTTTATCCCATTCCCTTCTTTGCATCCAAAGAGGTAACCGTTATCCTGAAGTCAGTGTTGTTTTACTTTCCCAGCTGTTTTTTTTTTCGCCAGTCCCGCGGCCTGGGGAGGGTGGGGCTCCGGCGAAAGGACGAGGGGCGGGTTCCCCTCCCGATCTCAGAGAAGCTCCCAAAAGGGCAGCGGCGTGCCCACCTGCCGCCACCTCGGGCGGCCGCGAACCATTCAAATCGCCCGCGCCAAGAGGTACCCGGCGCTCGCGATTGGCGGAGCCGGACCAGCGCCCCTGGGCGGGGCCGGCCCCCTCGCAGCGGCCGCGGGTCCCGCCCCCACGCAGGGACCGCGGGTCCCGCCCCGCTGGTGCGCATGCGCGCAGTTCCCAGAGGAAAGAGTCTGCGCATACCCCCGCCCGGCCTCCGACTCGCGCCGCGGCTCCCTCCCCTGTCCGCGGAGGCTTGTCGGCTGGGCGAGACAGCAAGAGCTGCGGCCGGCAGGGGGCTGTGCGGACCCAAGGCGGCTGCGGTGGCGCCGGCCTGTGGAAAATGCCAGCAGGCGGCGCTTCGGTTCGTTGCTCGTGTGACGGCCGTTCCCCGCCCCCCCACCCCTGAACCCCCTGCGACCGCCGGGGAAGAACCGGCCCGCGCAGTGAGTACCGCACCGAGACGCTTCGGCGGGAACGAGGCCGACGGCCGGCTGTGCCGGTTGCGCCCCTGAGGTGAGTGCGGGCGGCGGCGGCGGCGGCGGCGGCGGCGGCGGCGGCAGGGCGCGGGGCGCGGGAAGGACGGGGGTTGCGGCGGCTGCCACCCCGGGTCCCCGCGGCGGAGGGAGGCCGCGCGGGCCTCTGCGGGGCGGGGAGGGCCGGCGCCGTCAGTGTTTAGTCTCAGCTATTCTGATGTCTAGTTTTGTGCCCTTTGCTATGTCCAATCCTATATGAATTTCTGTTTTTATCTGATCGAATGGGACTAGCCCAGTGGTTCTCCAATTGGCTGGACATTCAAATTGCTTGGAAAACTTTTTAAAAACATAGGGGCCTGCAGCCTTCCCCAGACAAGTTAATTCAGAATTTCTGAAGGTGGGGCTGAGGCATTAGTATTTTCTTAAGCTCCCTGTGTGATTATAATGAGTCCAACAATCACTCCCAACTCTAATAAAACGTTCGGACATTTTATAAAACTTGCCGATTGAGAACCTCAGCATGTGTTTCAAATGAGTTCAGAGGAGAGAGTTTCCAGTGTTAGGTGTTGGTGTTTGTTCTATCAGTTGCATTCACAATATAGGCTGACAAGGGGAAAAAAAAAAACAAACAAGAAAAAAAAATTCACAGGGAAGGTAGACAGGCCATGCAAACGAGAGCTCAATCACAGAAGAGCTGTCTCCAGGAGGCCAAAGTCATGCTCTTTAACATTCTAAGTGATTGGTTTGTGCAGTGAACCAAGTCTGAGCAGTTCCAATGTTTGAAAATGTAATGACTGAAATAGAAATAGTAATATACCCTTCAAGGTCATGAAACAGTTCCTTGGCCTTAGGAAACATGTAAATTCTGTGAGCTCATGTAGGTCAATTTGATGGGCCTCTTATAACCTTCAGATTCATCTTGCTCCTTATCTTTCCTCTGCATTAAAATATGTTAATACCAGCTTTGGAATCAAATCAATTGTTTTCTTTTAAATCTGCCTTTTTAAAACTTCCTTTGTATTTGCAGAATTACAAAGGAGGTGTTAAAAATTACCATATT
Source organism: Camelus bactrianus (assembly GCF_048773025.1). Lineage (NCBI taxonomy): Eukaryota > Metazoa > Chordata > Mammalia > Artiodactyla > Camelidae > Camelus > Camelus bactrianus. Next base: position 592,634 of record NC_133567.1, on the reverse strand, counting down.
TTCTACCTCTGAATGAAATTAAGCAAAGACCGAAGTACGAAAAGGTCATCGAAACAAGAGACTATAAAAGAAACCTGAGAATAGCGGTACCTTGCTAATGATAGCCTAAAATTTAATTTAAAGTCAGTCCTGAAACTGTGTAATGGTTAAGGATTGAGTTTCTATCCTCATCCACGTGTTTAAAGAATCTTCTGTATTGGCTGTCTCTAACCAAATTAGTGGGAATGGGAGAGGGCGGGGAACAGCTCACTAAGAATCTACTCATCTATAGTCCTTTTATCTTTTCATTTAGAAGGGTAAGCTACTGAATGTCATATATATAATGCGGTACATAAAATGTGATAAATGCTGCACCTAACACACAAAGTCTACAATAGACCATAGATCTACAGAGGACTATGATCTATGGATCAGAACTAGCAGAGTTAACATCAACCCAGTTCCTAGCAAACGTTGCTAACTTATGGCCATAGCTATCATTTCGGACCCAATACCCCCTTTATAAAAGCAAATATTCTGTAGACCCCCTTCCCTTCCAAATGAGGCACTCTATCTTCAACTATAATTTTTAAGTAAATTTAAATCAATTTAGAATAATGGAATATATGTTATTGTACATTCATAACTATACTATATTCCTATTCCTACACCCCGCTTAATTATAATAAGTAAGTTAGGATCAGGGAAAGCAATATGAGAAATTATCCCACACGGGAAGTTCAGGAAAAATGAAAGAGCCAAGGCAGAGATGGACTCTCAGCTACTAGCAGGCCAGTTTTATCTGTAGACGATCACAGACAAAGGGGGAAAAATACTTAACTGGAGTATGTATAACATGCTAAGCTAAATTACAATCTGTCAATGTTGACCAAGAGTGAGGAAGTTTGATATTCTTGTGAATGAGCTATTTCTAAACGTACTTATAAAACAATTCAGTGTGTTATGACACGAGTTAAGAGTGCCAATGAAGTGCCCTGGAAACATTTCATCCCAGAGCCAGCCACATGTCCAAAGATGCATTCAGTCTGTGGTGGGAAAGAAAAGTGGGCCGGGGGCTCCAGATGAGGGGAGCCGTGTAGCAAGTTGGGGCAAGGACGCAGATGCCAAAGCTGGGCCTGTCCGACAGGGAGCTCAGGAGGGACTCAGCTGCTGCTTTGGGAGGTGGCAGGAGGTGGGGGGAGGGGATAGCCCGACCCTGGCTCCTGAAGCACCCCTCCCCTCCCTTCCTACTTGGGTCCCACACAGCGCCCCTCACTGCATCCTGCCTTGGCCTACCTGTGCCCCACATACACCCCGATGCTTCCCTCCCCGTTGCCTGACCCCGAGCCTCCCTGCCTGCCTTCGACCATCCCCAGTACCCCCATCGTGCGGTGACCTACCTGCACCTGGGGCTCCATCCTGCTTCCCTGCTGGGGACTGGCCTTCATGGACATGTGCGTCTCCTGGCAAGCTCTGGAGCCCTGAAATACCTGAATACCCGTAAGTTCAGGAAAATAATAAAGCTCAATGATAAAGAAAATCTCTATCATTTTATTCATTGAATCATGTTGTTTATGTTTACATATAAAATATGCATATCTGTGTGCATATGCATGGCTATATTTTGGGTTTTTATGTAATAAAATTACATATTAACATTTTATTTCTTCAAAACATTGAAGCATTGTGGCAAAATGTTAGCATTTAAAAATCTTTCTTTTAAGAAATCAAATCATATACAAATGCTTGAAGTTTCTTTTTCAGCTTTCTTTATCCCATTCCCTTCTTTGCATCCAAAGAGGTAACCGTTATCCTGAAGTCAGTGTTGTTTTACTTTCCCAGCTGTTTTTTTTTTCGCCAGTCCCGCGGCCTGGGGAGGGTGGGGCTCCGGCGAAAGGACGAGGGGCGGGTTCCCCTCCCGATCTCAGAGAAGCTCCCAAAAGGGCAGCGGCGTGCCCACCTGCCGCCACCTCGGGCGGCCGCGAACCATTCAAATCGCCCGCGCCAAGAGGTACCCGGCACTCGCGATTGGCTGAGCCGGACCAGCGCCCCTGGGCGGGGCCGGCCCCCTCGCAGCGGCCGCGGGTCCCGCCCCCACGCAGGGACCGCGGGTCCCGCCCCGCTGGTGCGCATGCGCGCAGTCCCCAGAGGAAAGAGTCTGCGCATACCCCCGCCCGGCCTCCGACTCGCGCCGCGGCTCCCTCCCCTGTCCGCGGAGGCTTGTCGGCTGGGCGAGACAGCAAGAGCTGCGGCCGGCAGGGGGCTGTGCGGACCCAAGGCGGCTGCGGTGGCGCCGGCCTGTGGAAAATGCCACCAGGCGGCGCTTCGGTTCGTTGCTCGTGTGACGGCCGTTCCCCGCCCCCCCACCCCTGAACCCCCTGCGACCGCCGGGGAAGAACCGGCCCGCGCAGTGAGTACCGCACCGAGACGCTTCGGCGGGAACGAGGCCGACGGCCGGCTGTGCCGGTTGCGCCCCTGAGGTGAGTGCGGGCGGCGGCGGCGGCGGCGGCGGCGGCGGCGGCGGCAGGGCGCGGGGCGCGGGAAGGACGGGGGTTGCGGCGGCTGCCACCCCGGGTCCCCGCGGCGGAGGGAGGCCGCGCGGGCCTCTGCGGGGCGGGGAGGGCCGGCGCCGTCAGTGTTTAGTCTCAGCTATTCTGATGTCTAGTTTTGTGCCCTTTGCTATGTCCAATCCTATATGAATTTCTGTTTTTATCTGATCGAATGGGACTAGCCCAGTGGTTCTCCAATTGGCTGGACATTCAAATTGCTTGGAAAACTTTTTAAAAACATAGGGGCCTGCAGCCTTCCCCAGACAAGTTAATTCAGAATTTCTGAAGGTGGGGCTGAGGCATTAGTATTTTCTTAAGCTCCCTGTGTGATTATAATGAGTCCAACAATCACTCCCAACTCTAATAAAACGTTCGGACATTTTATAAAACTTGCCGATTGAGAACCTCAGCATATGTTTCAAATGAGTTCAGAGGAGAGAGTTTCCAGTGTTAGGTGTTGGTGTTTGTTCTATCAGTTGCATTCACAATATAGGCTGACAAGGGGAAAAAAAAAAACAAACAAGAAAAAAAAATTCACAGGGAAGGTAGACAGGCCATGCAAACGAGAGCTCAATCACAGAAGAGCTGTCTCCAGGAGGCCAAAGTCATGCTCTTTAACATTCTAAGTGATTGGTTTGTGCAGTGAACCAAGTCTGAGCAGTTCCAATGTTTGAAAATGTAATGACTGAAATAGAAATAGTAATATACCCTTCAAGGTCATGAAACAGTTCCTTGGCCTTAGGAAACATGTAAATTCTGTGAGCTCATGTAGGTCAATTTGATGGGCCTCTTATAACCTTCAGATTCATCTTGCTCCTTATCTTTCCTCTGCATTAAAATATGTTAATACCAGCTTTGGAATCAAATCAATTGTTTTCTTTTAAATCTGCCTTTTTAAAACTTCCTTTGTATTTGCAGAATTACAAAGGAGGTGTTAAAAATTACCATATTTTCTACCTCTGAATGAAATTAAGCAAAGACCGAAGTACGAAAAGGTCATCGAAACAAGAGACTATAAAAGAAACCTGAGAATAGCGGTACCTTGCTAATGATAGCCTAAAATTTAATTTAAAGTCAGTCCTGAAACTGTGTAATGGTTAAGGATTGAGTTTCTATCCTCATCCACATGTTTAAAGAATCTTCTGTATTGGCTGTCTCTAACCAAATTAGTGGGAATGGGAGAGGGCGGGGAACAGCTCACTAAGAATCTACTCATCTATAGTCCTTTTATCTTTTCATTTAGAAGGGTAAGCTACTGAATGTCATATATATAATGCGGTACATAAAATGTGATAAATGCTGCACCTAACACACAAAGTCTACAATAGACCATAGATCTACAAAGGACTATGATCTATGGATCAGAACTAGCAGAGTTAACATCAACCCAGTTCCTAGCAAACGTTGCTAACTTATGGCCATCGCTATCATTTCGGACCCAATACCCCCTTTATAAAAGCAAATATTCTGTAGACCCCCTTCCCTTCCAAATGAGGCACTCTATCTTCAACTATAATTTTTAAGTAAATTTAAATCAATTTAGAATAATGGAATATATGTTATTGTACATTCATAACTATACTATATTCCTATTCCTACACCCCGCTTAATTATAATAAGTAAGTTAGGATCAGGGAAAGCAATATGAGAAATTATCCCACACGGGAAGTTCAGGAAAAATGAAAGAGCCAAGGCAGAGATGGACTCTCAGCTACTAGCAGGCCAGTTTTATCTGTAGACGATCACAGACAAAGGGGGAAAAATACTTAACTGGAGTATGTATAACATGCTAAGCTAAATTACAATCTGTCAATGTTGACCAAGAGTGAGGAAGTTTGATATTCTTGTGAATGAGCTATTTCTAAACGTACTTATAAAACAATTCAGTGTGTTATGACACGAGTTAAGAGTGCCAATGAAGTGCCCTGGAAACATTTCATCCCAGAGCCAGCCACATGTCCAAAGATGCATTCAGTCTGTGGTGGGAAAGAAAAGTGGGCCGGGGGCTCCAGATGAGGGGAGCCGTGTAGCAAGTTGGGGCAAGGACGCAGATGCCAAAGCTGGGCCTGTCCGACAGGGAGCTCAGGAGGGACTCAGCTGCTGCTTTGGGAGGTGGCAGGAGGTGGGGGGAGGGGATAGCCCGACCCTGGCTCCTGAAGCACCCCTCCCCTCCCTTCCTACTTGGGTCCCACACAGCGCCCCTCACTGCATCCTGCCTTGGCCTACCTGTGCCCCACATACGCCCCGATGCTTCCCTCCCCGTTGCCTGACCCCGAGCCTCCCTGCCTGCCTTCGACCATCCCCAGTACCCCCATCGTGCGGTGACCTACCTGCACCTGGGGCTCCATCCTGCTTCCCTGCTGGGGACTGGCCTTCATGGACATGTGCGTCTCCTGGCAAGCTCTGGAGCCCTGAAATACCTGAATACCCGTAAGTTCAGGAAAAGAATAAAGCTCAATGATAAAGAAAATCTCTATCATTTTATTCATTGAATCATGTTGTTTATGTTTACATATAAAATATGCATATCTGTGTGCATATGCATGGCTATATTTTGGGTTTTTATGTAATAAAATTACATATTAACATTTTATTTCTTCAAAACATTGAAGCATTGTGGCAAAATGTTAGCATTTAAAAATCTTTCTTTTAAGAAATCAAATCATATACAAATGCTTGAAGTTTCTTTTTCAGCTTTCTTTATCCCATTCCCTTCTTTGCATCCAAAGAGGTAACCTTTATCCTGAAGTCAGTGTTGTTTTACTTTCCCAGCTGTTTTTTTTTTCGCCAGTCCCGCGGCCTGGGGAGGGTGGGGCTCCGGCGAAAGGACGAGGGGCGGGTTCCCCTCCCGATCTCAGAGAAGCTCCCAAAAGGGCAGCGGCGTGCCCACCTGCCGCCACCTCGGGCGGCCGCGAACCATTCAAATCGCCCGCGCCAAGAGGTACCCGGCGCTCGCGATTGGCTGAGCCGGACCAGCGCCCCTGGGCGGGGCCGGCCCCCTCGCAGCGGCCGCGGGTCCCGCCCCCACGCAGGGGCCGCGGGTCCCGCCCCGCTGGTGCGCATGCGCGCAGTCCCCAGAGGAAAGAGTCTGCGCATACCCCCGCCCGGCCTCCGACTCGCGCCGCGGCTCCCTCCCCTGTCCGCGGAGGCTTGTCGGCTGGGCGAGACAGCAAGAGCTGCGGCCGGCAGGGGGCTGTGCGGACCCAAGGCGGCTGCGGTGGCGCCGGCCTGTGGAAAATGCCACCAGGCGGCGCTTCGGTTCGTTGCTCGTGTGACGGCCGTTCCCCGCCCCCCCACCCCTGAACCCCCTGCGACCGCCGGGGAAGAACCGGCCCGCGCAGGGAGTACCGCACCGAGACGCCTCGGCGGGAACGAGGCCGACGGCCGGCTGTGCCGGTTGCGCCCCTGAGGTGAGTGCGGGCGGCGGCGGCGGCGGCGGCGGCGGCAGGGCGCGGGGCGCGGGAAGGACAGGGGTTGCGGCGGCTGCCACCCCGGGTCCCCGCGGCGGAGGGAGGCCGCGCGGGCCTCTGCGGGGCGGGGAGGGCCGGCGCCGTCAGTGTTTAGTCTCAGCTATTCTGATGTCTAGTTTTGTGCCCTTTGCTATGTCCAATCCTATATGAATTTCTGTTTTTATCTGATCGAATGGGACTAGCCCAGTGGTTCTCCAATTGGCTGGACATTCAAATTGCTTGGAAAACTTTTTAAAAACATAGGGGCCTGCAGCCTTCCCCAGACAAGTTAATTCAGAATTTCTGAAGGTGGGGCTGAGGCATTAGTATTTTCTTAAGCTCCCTGTGTGATTATAATGAGTCCAACAATCACTCCCAACTCTAATAAAACGTTCGGACATTTTATAAAACTTGCCGATTGAGAACCTCAGCATGTGTTTCAAATGAGTTCAGAGGAGAGAGTTTCCAGTGTTAGGTGTTGGTGTTTGTTCTATCAGTTGCATTCACAATATAGGCTGACAAGGGGAAAAAAAAAAACAAACAAGAAAAAAAAAATTCACAGGGAAGGTAGACAGGCCATGCAAACGAGAGCTCAATCACAGAAGAGCTGTCTCCAGGAGGCCAAAGTCATGCTCTTTAACATTCTAAGTGATTGGTTTGTGCAGTGAACCAAGTCTGAGCAGTTCCAATGTTTGAAAATGTAATGACTGAAATAGAAATAGTAATATACCCTTCAAGGTCATGAAACAGTTCCTTGGCCTTAGGAAACATGTAAATTCTGTGAGCTCATGTAGGTCAATTTGATGGGCCTCTTATAACCTTCAGATTCATCTTGCTCCTTATCTTTCCTCTGCATTAAAATATGTTAATACCAGCTTTGGAATCAAATCAATTGTTTTCTTTTAAATCTGCCTTTTTAAAACTTCCTTTGTATTTGCAGAATTACAAAGGAGGTGTTAAAAATTACCATATTTTCTACCTCTGAATGAAATTAAGCAAAGACCGAAGTACGAAAAGGTCATCGAAACAAGAGACTATAAAAGAAACCTGAGAATAGCGGTACCTTGCTAATGATAGCCTAAAATTTAATTTAAAGTCAGTCCTGAAACTGTGTAATGGTTAAGGATTGAGTTTCTATCCTCATCCACATGTTTAAAGAATCTTCTGTATTGGCTGTCTCTAACCAAATTAGTGGGAATGGGAGAGGGCGGGGAACAGCTCACTAAGAATCTACTCATCTATAGTCCTTTTATCTTTTCATTTAGAAGGGTAAGCTACTGAATGTCATATATATAATGCGGTACATAAAATGTGATAAATGCTGCACCTAACACACAAAGTCTACAATAGACCATAGATCTACAGAGGACTATGATCTATGGATCAGAACTAGCAGAGTTAACATCAACCCAGTTCCTAGCAAACGTTGCTAACTTATGGCCATAGCTATAATTTCGGACCCAATACCCCCTTTATAAAAGCAAATATTCTGTAGACCCCCTTCCCTTCCAAATGAGGCACTCTATCTTCAACTATAATTTTTAAGTAAATTTAAATCAATTTAGAATAATGGAATATATGTTATTGTACATTCATAACTATACTATATTCCTATTCCTACACCCCGCTTAATTATAATAAGTAAGTTAGGATCAGGGAAAGCAATATGAGAAATTATCCCACACGGGAAGTTCAGGAAAAATGAAAGAGCCAAGGCAGAGATGGACTCTCAGCTACTAGCAGGCCAGTTTTATCTGTAGACGATCACAGACAAAGGGGGAAAAATACTTAACTGGAGTATGTATAACATGCTAAGCTAAATTACAATCTGTCAATGTTGACCAAGAGTGAGGAAGTTTGATATTCTTGTGAATGAGCTATTTCTAAACGTACTTATAAAACAATTCAGTGTGTTATGACACGAGTTAAGAGTGCCAATGAAGTGCCCTGGAAACATTTCATCCCAGAGCCAGCCACATGTCCAAAGATGCATTCAGTCTGTGGTGGGAAAGAAAAGTGGGCCGGGGGCTCCAGATGAGGGGAGCCGTGTAGCAAGTTGGGGCAAGGACGCAGATGCCAAAGCTGGGCCTGTCCGACAGGGAGCTCAGGAGGGACTCAGCTGCTGCTTTGGGAGGTGGCAGGAGGTGGGGGGAGGGGATAGCCCGACCCTGGCTCCTGAAGCACCCCTCCCCTCCCTTCCTACTTGGGTCCCACACAGCGCCCCTCACTGCATCCTGCCTTGGCCTACCTGTGCCCCACATACACCCCGATGCTTCCCTCCCCGTTGCCTGACCCCGAGCCTCCCTGCCTGCCTTCGACCATCCCCAGTACCCCCATCGTGCGGTGACCTACCTGCACCTGGGGCTCCATCCTGCTTCCCTGCTGGGGACTGGCCTTCATGGACATGTGCGTCTCCTGGCAAGCTCTGGAGCCCTGAAATACCTGAATACCCGTAAGTTCAGGAAAATAATAAAGCTCAATGATAAAGAAAATCTCTATCATTTTATTCATTGAATCATGTTGTTTATGTTTACATATAAAATATGCATATCTGTGTGCATATGCATGGCTATATTTTGGGTTTTTATGTAATAAAATTACATATTAACATTTTATTTCTTCAAAACATTGAAGCATTGTGGCAAAATGTTAGCATTTAAAAATCTTTCTTTTAAGAAATCAAATCATATACAAATGCTTGAAGTTTCTTTTTCAGCTTTCTTTATCCCATTCCCTTCTTTGCATCCAAAGAGGTAACCGTTATCCTGAAGTCAGTGTTGTTTTACTTTCCCAGCTGTTTTTTTTTTCGCCAGTCCCGCGGCCTGGGGAGGGTGGGGCTCCGGCGAAAGGACGAGGGGCGGGTTCCCCTCCCGATCTCAGAGAAGCTCCCAAAAGGGCAGCGGCGTGCCCACCTGCCGCCACCTCGGGCGGCCGCGAACCATTCAAATCGCCCGCGCCAAGAGGTACCCGGCGCTCGCGATTGGCTGAGCCGGACCAGCGCCCCTGGGCGGGGCCGGCCCCCTCGCAGCGGCCGCGGGTCCCGCCCCCACGCAGGGACCGCGGGTCCCGCCCCGCTGGTGCGCATGCGCGCAGTCCCCAGAGGAAAGAGTCTGCGCATACCCCCGCCCGGCCTCCGACTCGCGCCGCGGCTCCCTCCCCTGTCCGCGGAGGCTTGTCGGCTGGGCGAGACAGCAAGAGCTGCGGCCGGCAGGGGGCTGTGCGGACCCAAGGCGGCTGCGGTGGCGCCGGCCTGTGGAAAATGCCACCAGGCGGCGCTTCGGTTCGTTGCTCGTGTGACGGCCGTTCCCCGCCCCCCCACCCCTGAACCCCCTGCGACCGCCGGGGAAGAACCGGCCCGCGCAGTGAGTACCGCACCGAGACGCTTCGGCGGGAACGAGGCCGACGGCCGGCTGTGCCGGTTGCGCCCCTGAGGTGAGTGCGGGCGGCGGCGGCGGCGGCGGCGGCGGCGGCGGCGGCAGGGCGCGGGGCGCGGGAAGGACGGGGGTTGCGGCGGCTGCCACCCCGGGTCCCCGCGGCGGAGGGAGGCCGCGCGGGCCTCTGCGGGGCGGGGAGGGCCGGCGCCGTCAGTGTTTAGTCTCAGCTATTCTGATGTCTAGTTTTGTGCCCTTTGCTATGTCCAATCCTATATGAATTTCTGTTTTTATCTGATCGAATGGGACTAGCCCAGTGGTTCTCCAATTGGCTGGACATTCAAATTGCTTGGAAAACTTTTTAAAAACATAGGGGCCTGCAGCCTTCCCCAGACAAGTTAATTCAGAATTTCTGAAGGTGGGGCTGAGGCATTAGTATTTTCTTAAGCTCCCTGTGTGATTATAATGAGTCCAACAATCACTCCCAACTCTAATAAAACGTTCGGACATTTTATAAAACTTGCCGATTGAGAACCTCAGCATATGTTTCAAATGAGTTCAGAGGAGAGAGTTTCCAGTGTTAGGTGTTGGTGTTTGTTCTATCAGTTGCATTCACAATATAGGCTGACAAGGGGAAAAAAAAAAACAAACAAGAAAAAAAAATTCACAGGGAAGGTAGACAGGCCATGCAAACGAGAGCTCAATCACAGAAGAGCTGTCTCCAGGAGGCCAAAGTCATGCTCTTTAACATTCTAAGTGATTGGTTTGTGCAGTGAACCAAGTCTGAGCAGTTCCAATGTTTGAAAATGTAATGACTGAAATAGAAATAGTAATATACCCTTCAAGGTCATGAAACAGTTCCTTGGCCTTAGGAAACATGTAAATTCTGTGAGCTCATGTAGGTCAATTTGATGGGCCTCTTATAACCTTAAGATTCATCTTGCTCCTTATCTTTCCTCTGCATTAAAATATGTTAATACCAGCTTTGGAATCAAATCAATTGTTTTCTTTTAAATCTGCCTTTTTAAAACTTCCTTTGTATTTGCAGAATTACAAAGGAGGTGTTAAAAATTACCATATTTTCTACCTCTGAATGAAATTAAGCAAAGACCGAAGTACGAAAAGGTCATCGAAACAAGAGACTATAAAAGAAACCTGAGAATAGCGGTACCTTGCTAATGATAGCCTAAAATTTAATTTAAAGTCAGTCCTGAAACTGTGTAATGGTTAAGGATTGAGTTTCTATCCTCATCCACATGTTTAAAGAATCTTCTGTATTGGCTGTCTCTAACCAAATTAGTGGGAATGGGAGAGGGCGGGGAACAGCTCACTAAGAATCTACTCATCTATAGTCCTTTTATCTTTTCATTTAGAAGGGTAAGCTACTGAATGTCATATATATAATGCGGTACATAAAATGTGATAAATGCTGCACCTAACACACAAAGTCTACAATAGACCATAGATCTACAGAGGACTATGATCTATGGATCAGAACTAGCAGAGTTAACATCAACCCAGTTCCTAGCAAACGTTGCTAACTTATGGCCATAGCTATCATTTTGGACCCAATACCCCCTTTATAAAAGCAAATATTCTGTAGACCCCCTTCCCTTCCAAATGAGGCACTCTATCTTCAACTATAATTTTTAAGTAAATTTAAATCAATTTAGAATAATGGAATATATGTTATTGTACATTCATAACTATACTATATTCCTATTCCTACACCCCGCTTAATTATAATAAGTAAGTTAGGATCAGGGAAAGCAATATGAGAAATTATCCCACACGGGAAGTTCAGGAAAAATGAAAGAGCCAAGGCAGAGATGGACTCTCAGCTACTAGCAGGCCAGTTTTATCTGTAGACGATCACAGACAAAGGGGGAAAAATACTTAACTGGAGTATGTATAACATGCTAAGCTAAATTACAATCTGTCAATGTTGACCAAGAGTGAGGAAGTTTGATATTCTTGTGAATGAGCTATTTCTAAACGTACTTATAAAACAATTCAGTGTGTTATGACACGAGTTAAGAGTGCCAATGAAGTGCCCTGGAAACATTTCATCCCAGAGCCAGCCACATGTCCAAAGATGCATTCAGTCTGTGGTGGGAAAGAAAAGTGGGCCGGGGGCTCCAGATGAGGGGAGCCGTGTAGCAAGTTGGGGCAAGGACGCAGATGCCAAAGCTGGGCCTGTCCGACAGGGAGCTCAGGAGGGACTCAGCTGCTGCTTTGGGAGGTGGCAGGAGGTGGGGGGAGGGGATAGCCCGACCCTGGCTCCTGAAGCACCCCTCCCCTCCCTTCCTACTTGGGTCCCACACAGCGCCCCTCACTGCATCCTGCCTTGGCCTACCTGTGCCCCACATACACCCCGATGCTTCCCTCCCCGTTGCCTGACCCCGAGCCTCCCTGCCTGCCTTCGACCATCCCCAGTACCCCCATCGTGCGGTGACCTACCTGCACCTGGGGCTCCATCCTGCTTCCCTGCTGGGGACTGGCCTTCATGGACATGTGCGTCTCCTGGCAAGCTCTGGAGCCCTGAAATACCTGAATACCCGTAAGTTCAGGAAAAGAATAAAGCTCAATGATAAAGAAAATCTCTATCATTTTATTCATTGAATCATGTTGTTTATGTTTACATATAAAATATGCATATCTGTGTGCATATGCATGGCTATATTTTGGGTTTTTATGTAATAAAATTACATATTAACATTTTATTTCTTCAAAACATTGAAGCATTGTGGCAAAATGTTAGCATTTAAAAATCTTTCTTTTAAGAAATCAAATCATATACAAATGCTTGAAGTTTCTTTTTCAGCTTTCTTTATCCCATTCCCTTCTTTGCATCCAAAGAGGTAACCGTTATCCTGAAGTCAGTGTTGTTTTACTTTCCCAGCTGTTTTTTTTTTCGCCAGTCCCGCGGCCTGGGGAGGGTGGGGCTCCGGCGAAAGGACGAGGGGCGGGTTCCCCTCCCGATCTCAGAGAAGCTCCCAAAAGGGCAGCGGCGTGCCCACCTGCCGCCACCTCGGGCGGCCGCGAACCATTCAAATCGCCCGCGCCAAGAGGTACCCGGCGCTCGCGATTGGCTGAGCCGGACCAGCGCCCCTGGGCGGGGCCGGCCCCCTCGCAGCGGCCGCGGGTCCCGCCCCCACGCAGGGACCGCGGATCCCGCCCAGCTGGTGCGCATGCGCGCAGTCCCCCGCCCGGCCTCCTACTCGCGCCGCGGCTCCCTCCCCTGTCCGCGGAGGCTTGTCGGCTGGGCGAGACAGCAAGAGCTGCGGCCGGCAGGGGGCTGTGCGGACCCAAGGCGGCTGCGGTGGCGCCGGCCTGTGGAAAATGCCACCAGGCGGCGCTTCGGTTCGTTGCTCGTGTGACGGCCGTTCCCCGCCCCCCCACCCCTGAACCCCCTGCGACCGCCGGGGAAGAACCGGCCCGCGCAGTGAGTACCGCACCGAGACGCTTCGGCGGGAACGAGGCCGACGGCCGGCTGTGCCGGTTGCGCCCCTGAGGTGAGTGCGGGCGGCGGCGGCGGCGGCGGCGGCGGCGGCGGCAGGGCGCGGGGCGCGGGAAGGACGGGGGTTGCGGCGGCTGCCACCCCGGGTCCCCGCGGCGGAGGGAGGCCGCGCGGGCCTCTGCGGGGCGGGGAGGGCCGGCGCCGTCAGTGTTTAGTCTCAGCTATTCTGATGTCTAGTTTTGTGCCCTTTGCTATGTCCAATCCTATATGAATTTCTGTTTTTATCTGATCGAATGGGACTAGCCCAGTGGTTCTCCAATTGGCTGGACATTCAAATTGCTTGGAAAACTTTTTAAAAACATAGGGGCCTGCAGCCTTCCCCAGACAAGTTAATTCAGAATTTCTGAAGGTGGGGCTGAGGCATTAGTATTTTCTTAAGCTCCCTGTGTGATTATAATGAGTCCAACAATCACTCCCAACTCTAATAAAACGTTCGGACATTTTATAAAACTTGCCGATTGAGAACCTCAGCATATGTTTCAAATGAGTTCAGAGGAGAGAGTTTCCAGTGTTAGGTGTTGGTGTTTGTTCTATCAGTTGCATTCACAATATAGGCTGACAAGGGGAAAAAAAAAAACAAACAAGAAAAAAAAATTCACAGGGAAGGTAGACAGGCCATGCAAACGAGAGCTCAATCACAGAAGAGCTGTCTCCAGGAGGCCAAAGTCATGCTCTTTAACATTCTAAGTGATTGGTTTGTGCAGTGAACCAAGTCTGAGCAGTTCCAATGTTTGAAAATGTAATGACTGAAATAGAAATAGTAATATACCCTTCAAGGTCATGAAACAGTTCCTTGGCCTTAGGAAACATGTAAATTCTGTGAGCTCATGTAGGTCAATTTGATGGGCCTCTTATAACCTTAAGATTCATCTTGCTCCTTATCTTTCCTCTGCATTAAAATATGTTAATACCAGCTTTGGAATCAAATCAATTGTTTTCTTTTAAATCTGCCTTTTTAAAACTTCCTTTGTATTTGCAGAATTACAAAGGAGGTGTTAAAAATTACCATATTTTCTACCTCTGAATGAAATTAAGCAAAGACCGAAGTACGAAAAGGTCATCGAAACAAGAGACTATAAAAGAAACCTGAGAATAGCGGTACCTTGCTAATGATAGCCTAAAATTTAATTTAAAGTCAGTCCTGAAACTGTGTAATGGTTAAGGATTGAGTTTCTATCCTCATCCACATGTTTAAAGAATCTTCTGTATTGGCTGTCTCTAACCAAATTAGTGGGAATGGGAGAGGGCGGGGAACAGCTCACTAAGAATCTACTCATCTATAGTCCTTTTATCTTTTCATTTAGAAGGGTAAGCTACTGAATGTCATATATATAATGCGGTACATAAAATGTGATAAATGCTGCACCTAACACACAAAGTCTACAATAGACCATAGATCTACAGAGGACTATGATCTATGGATCAGAACTAGCAGAGTTAACATCAACCCAGTTCCTAGCAAACGTTGCTAACTTATGGCCATAGCTATAATTTCGGACCCAATACCCCCTTTATAAAAGCAAATATTCTGTAGACCCCCTTCCCTTCCAAATGAGGCACTCTATCTTCAACTATAATTTTTAAGTAAATTTAAATCAATTTAGAATAATGGAATATATGTTATTGTACATTCATAACTATACTATATTCCTATTCCTACACCCCGCTTAATTATAATAAGTAAGTTAGGATCAGGGAAAGCAATATGAGAAATTATCCCACACGGGAAGTTCAGGAAAAATGAAAGAGCCAAGGCAGAGATGGACTCTCAGCTACTAGCAGGCCAGTTTTATCTGTAGACGATCACAGACAAAGGGGGAAAAATACTTAACTGGAGTATGTATAACATGCTAAGCTAAATTACAATCTGTCAATGTTGACCAAGAGTGAGGAAGTTTGATATTCTTGTGAATGAGCTATTTCTAAACGTACTTATAAAACAATTCAGTGTGTTATGACACGAGTTAAGAGTGCCAATGAAGTGCCCTGGAAACATTTCATCCCAGAGCCACCCACATGTCCAAAGATGCATTCAGTCTGTGGTGGGAAAGAAAAGTGGGCCGGGGGCTCCAGATGAGGGGAGCCGTGTAGCAAGTTGGGGCAAGGACGCAGATGCCAAAGCTGGGCCTGTCCGACAGGGAGCTCAGGAGGGACTCAGCTGCTGCTTTGGGAGGTGGCAGGAGGTGGGGGGAGGGGATAGCCCGACCCTGGCTCCTGAAGCACCCCTCCCCTCCCTTCCTACTTGGGTCCCACACAGCGCCCCTCACTGCATCCTGCCTTGGCCTACCTGTGCCCCACATACACCCCGATGCTTCCCTCCCCGTTGCCTGACCCCGAGCCTCCCTGCCTGCCTTCGACCATCCCCAGTACCCCCATCGTGCGGTGACCTACCTGCACCTGGGGCTCCATCCTGCTTCCCTGCTGGGGACTGGCCTTCATGGACATGTGCGTCTCCTGGCAAGCTCTGGAGCCCTGAAATACCTGAATACCCGTAAGTTCAGGAAAAGAATAAAGCTCAATGATAAAGAAAATCTCTATCATTTTATTCATTGAATCATGTTGTTTATGTTTACATATAAAATATGCATATCTGTGTGCATATGCATGGCTATATTTTGGGTTTTTATGTAATAAAATTACATATTAACATTTTATTTCTTCAAAACATTGAAGCATTGTGGCAAAATGTTAGCATTTAAAAATCTTTCTTTTAAGAAATCAAATCATATACAAATGCTTGAAGTTTCTTTTTCAGCTTTCTTTATCCCATTCCCTTCTTTGCATCCAAAGAGGTAACCGTTATCCTGAAGTCAGTGTTGTTTTACTTTCCCAGCTGTTTTTTTTTTCGCCAGTCCCGCGGCCTGGGGAGGGTGGGGCTCCGGCGAAAGGACGAGGGGCGGGTTCCCCTCCCGATCTCAGAGAAGCTCCCAAAAGGGCAGCGGCGTGCCCACCTGCCGCCACCTCGGGCGGCCGCGAACCATTCAAATCGCCCGCGCCAAGAGGTACCCGGCGCTCGCGATTGGCTGAGCCGGACCAGCGCCCCTGGGCGGGGCCGGCCCCCTCGCAGCGGCCGCGGGTCCCGCCCCCACGCAGGGACCGCGGATCCCGCCCAGCTGGTGCGCATGCGCGCAGTCCCCCGCCCGGCCTCCTACTCGCGCCGCGGCTCCCTCCCCTGTCCGCGGAGGCTTGTCGGCTGGGCGAGACAGCAAGAGCTGCGGCCGGCAGGGGGCTGTGCGGACCCAAGGCGGCTGCGGTGGCGCCGGCCTGTGGAAAATGCCACCAGGCGGCGCTTCGGTTCGTTGCTCGTGTGACGGCCGTTCCCCGCCCCCCCACCCCTGAACCCCCTGCGACCGCCGGGGAAGAACCGGCCCGCGCAGTGAGTACCGCACCGAGACGCTTCGGCGGGAACGAGGCCGACGGCCGGCTGTGCCGGTTGCGCCCCTGAGGTGAGTGCGGGCGGCGGCGGCGGCGGCGGCGGCGGCGGCGGCGGCAGGGCGCGGGGCGCGGGAAGGACGGGGGTTGCGGCGGCTGCCACCCCGGGTCCCCGCGGCGGAGGGAGGCCGCGCGGGCCTCTGCGGGGCGGGGAGGGCCGGCGCCGTCAGTGTTTAGTCTCAGCTATTCTGATGTCTAGTTTTGTGCCCTTTGCTATGTCCAATCCTATATGAATTTCTGTTTTTATCTGATCGAATGGGACTAGCCCAGTGGTTCTCCAATTGGCTGGACATTCAAATTGCTTGGAAAACTTTTTAAAAACATAGGGTCCTGCAGCCTTCCCCAGACAAGTTAATTCAGAATTTCTGAAGGTGGGGCTGAGGCATTAGTATTTTCTTAAGCTCCCTGTGTGATTATAATGAGTCTAACAATCACTCCCAACTCTAATAAAACGTTCGGACATTTTATAAAACTTGCCGATTGAGAACCTCAGCATGTGTTTCAAATGAGTTCAGAGGAGAGAGTTTCCAGTGTTAGGTGTTGGTGTTTGTTCTATCAGTTGCATTCACAATATAGGCTGACAAGGGGAAAAAAAAAAACAAACAAGAAAAAAAAATTCACAGGGAAGGTAGACAGGCCATGCAAACGAGAGCTCAATCACAGAAGAGCTGTCTCCAGGAGGCCAAAGTCATGCTCTTTAACATTCTAAGTGATTGGTTTGTGCAGTGAACCAAGTCTGAGCAGTTCCAATGTTTGAAAATGTAATGACTGAAATAGAAATAGTAATATACCCTTCAAGGTCATGAAACAGTTCCTTGGCCTTAGGAAACATGTAAATTCTGTGAGCTCATGTAGGTCAATTTGATGGGCCTCTTATAACGTTAAGATTCATCTTGCTCCTTATCTTTCCTCTGCATTAAAATATGTTAATACCAGCTTTGGAATCAAATCAATTGTTTTCTTTTAAATCTGCCTTTTTAAAACTTCCTTTGTATTTGCAGAATTACAAAGGAGGTGTTAAAAATTACCATATTTTCTACCTCTGAATGAAATTAAGCAAAGACCGAAGTACGAAAAGGTCATCGAAACAAGAGACTATAAAAGAAACCTGAGAATAGCGGTACCTTGCTAATGATAGCCTAAAATTTAATTTAAAGTCAGTCCTGAAACTGTGTAATGGTTAAGGATTGAGTTTCTATCCTCATCCACGTGTTTAAAGAATCTTCTGTATTGGCTGTCTCTAACCAAATTAGTGGGAATGGGAGAGGGCGGGGAACAGCTCACTAAGAATCTACTCATCTATAGTCCTTTTATCTTTTCATTTAGAAGGGTAAGCTACTGAATGTCATATATATAATGCGGTACATAAAATGTGATAAATGCTGCACCTAACACACAAAGTCTACAATAGACCATAGATCTACAGAGGACTATGATCTATGGATCAGAACTAGCAGAGTTAACATCAACCCAGTTCCTAGCAAACGTTGCTAACTTATGGCCATAGCTATCATTTCGGACCCAATACCCCCTTTATAAAAGCAAATATTCTGTAGACCCCCTTCCCTTCCAAATGAGGCACTCTATCTTCAACTATAATTTTTAAGTAAATTTAAATCAATTTAGAATAATGGAATATATGTTATTGTACATTCATAACTATACTATATTCCTATTCCTACACCCCGCTTAATTATAATAAGTAAGTTAGGATCAGGGAAAGCAATATGAGAAATTATCCCACACGGGAAGTTCAGGAAAAATGAAAGAGCCAAGGCAGAGATGGACTCTCAGCTACTAGCAGGCCAGTTTTATCTGTAGACGATCACAGACAAAGGGGGAAAAATACTTAACTGGAGTATGTATAACATGCTAAGCTAAATTACAATCTGTCAATGTTGACCAAGAGTGAGGAAGTTTGATATTCTTGTGAATGAGCTATTTCTAAACGTACTTATAAAACAATTCAGTGTGTTATGACACGAGTTAAGAGTGCCAATGAAGTGCCCTGGAAACATTTCATCCCAGAGCCAGCCACATGTCCAAAGATGCATTCAGTCTGTGGTGGGAAAGAAAAGTGGGCCGGGGGCTCCAGATGAGGGGAGCCGTGTAGCAAGTTGGGGCAAGGACGCAGATGCCAAAGCTGGGCCTGTCCGACAGGGAGCTCAGGAGGGACTCAGCTGCTGCTTTGGGAGGTGGCAGGAGGTGGGGGGAGGGGATAGCCCGACCCTGGCTCCTGAAGCACCCCTCCCCTCCCTTCCTACTTGGGTCCCACACAGCGCCCCTCACTGCATCCTGCCTTGGCCTACCTGTGCCCCACATACACCCCGATGCTTCCCTCCCCTTTGCCTGACCCCGAGCCTCCCTGCCTGCCTTCGACCATCCCCAGTACCCCCATCGTGCGGTGACCTACCTGCACCTGGGGCTCCATCCTGCTTCCCTGCTGGGGACTGGCCTTCATGGACATGTGCGTCTCCTGGCAAGCTCTGGAGCCCTGAAATACCTGAATACCCGTAAGTTCAGGAAAAGAATAAAGCTCAATGATAAAGAAAATCTCTATCATTTTATTCATTGAATCATGTTGTTTATGTTTACATATAAAATATGCATATCTGTGTGCATATGCATGGCTATATTTTGGGTTTTTATGTAATAAAATTACATATTAACATTTTATTTCTTCAAAACATTGAAGCATTGTGGCAAAATGTTAGCATTTAAAAATCTTTCTTTTAAGAAATCAAATCATATACAAATGCTTGAAGTTTCTTTTTCAGCTTTCTTTATCCCATTCCCTTCTTTGCATCCAAAGAGGTAACCGTTATCCTGAAGTCAGTGTTGTTTTACTTTCCCAGCTGTTTTTTTTTTCGCCAGTCCCGCGGCCTGGGGAGGGTGGGGCTCCGGCGAAAGGACGAGGGGCGGGTTCCCCTCCCGATCTCAGAGAAGCTCCCAAAAGGGCAGCGGCGTGCCCACCTGCCGCCACCTCGGGCGGCCGCGAACCATTCAAATCGCCCGCGCCAAGAGGTACCCGGCGCTCGCGATTGGCTGAGCCGGACCAGCGCCCCTGGGCGGGGCCGGCCCCCTCGCAGCGGCCGCGGGTCCCGCCCCCACGCAGGGACCGCGGATCCCGCCCAGCTGGTGCGCATGCGCGCAGTCCCCAGAGGAAAGAGTCTGCGCATACCCCCGCCTGGCCTCCTACTCGCGCCGCGGCTCCCTCCCCTGTCCGCGGAGGCTTGTCGGCTGGGCGAGACAGCAAGAGCTGCGGCCGGCAGGGGGCTGTGCGGACCCAAGGCGGCTGCGGTGGCGCCGGCCTGTGGAAAATGCCAGCAGGCGGCGCTTCGGTTCGTTGCTCGTGTGACGGCCGTTCCCCGCCCCCCCACCCCTGAACCCCCTGCGACCGCCGGGGAAGAACCGGCCCGCGCAGTGAGTACCGCACCGAGACGCTTCGGCGGGAACGAGGCCGACGGCCGGCTGTGCCGGTTGCGCCCCTGAGGTGAGTGCGGGCGGCGGCGGCGGCGGCGGCGGCGGCGGCGGCGGCGGGGCGCGGGAAGGACGGGGGTTGCGGCGGCTGCCACCCCGGGTCCCCGCGGCGGAGGGAGGCCGCGCGGGCCTCTGCGGGGCGGGGAGGGCCGGCGCCGTCAGTGTTTAGTCTCAGCTATTCTGATGTCTAGTTTTGTGCCCTTTGCTATGTCCAATCCTATATGAATTTCTGTTTTTATCTGATCGAATGGGACTAGCCCAGTGGTTCTCCAATTGGCTGGACATTCAAATTGCTTGGAAAACTTTTTAAAAACATAGGGTCCTGCAGCCTTCCCCAGACAAGTTAATTCAGAATTTCTGAAGGTGGGGCTGAGGCATTAGTATTTTCTTAAGCTCCCTGTGTGATTATAATGAGTCTAACAATCACTCCCAACTCTAATAAAACGTTCGGACATTTTATAAAACTTGCCGATTGAGAACCTCAGCATGTGTTTCAAATGAGTTCAGAGGAGAGAGTTTCCAGTGTTAGGTGTTGGTGTTTGTTCTATCAGTTGCATTCACAATATAGGCTGACAAGGGGAAAAAAAAAAACAAACAAGAAAAAAAAATTCACAGGGAAGGTAGACAGGCCATGCAAACGAGAGCTCAATCACAGAAGAGCTGTCTCCAGGAGGCCAAAGTCATGCTCTTTAACATTCTAAGTGATTGGTTTGTGCAGTGAACCAAGTCTGAGCAGTTCCAATGTTTGAAAATGTAATGACTGAAATAGAAATAGTAATATACCCTTCAAGGTCATGAAACAGTTCCTTGGCCTTAGGAAACATGTAAATTCTGTGAGCTCATGTAGGTCAATTTGATGGGCCTCTTATAACGTTAAGATTCATCTTGCTCCTTATCTTTCCTCTGCATTAAAATATGTTAATACCAGCTTTGGAATCAAATCAATTGTTTTCTTTTAAATCTGCCTTTTTAAAACTTCCTTTGTATTTGCAGAATTACAAAGGAGGTGTTAAAAATTACCATATTTTCTACCTCTGAATGAAATTAAGCAAAGACCGAAGTACGAAAAGGTCATCGAAACAAGAGACTATAAAAGAAACCTGAGAATAGCGGTACCTTGCTAATGATAGCCTAAAATTTAATTTAAAGT
Source organism: Camelus bactrianus (assembly GCF_048773025.1). NCBI lineage: Eukaryota > Metazoa > Chordata > Mammalia > Artiodactyla > Camelidae > Camelus > Camelus bactrianus. The sequence continues at coordinate 571,704 of NC_133567.1, read as the reverse complement.
CAGTCCTGAAACTGTGTAATGGTTAAGGATTGAGTTTCTATCCTCATCCACGTGTTTAAAGAATCTTCTGTATTGGCTGTCTCTAACCAAATTAGTGGGAATGGGAGAGGGCGGGGAACAGCTCACTAAGAATCTACTCATCTATAGTCCTTTTATCTTTTCATTTAGAAGGGTAAGCTACTGAATGTCATATATATAATGCGGTACATAAAATGTGATAAATGCTGCACCTAACACACAAAGTCTACAATAGACCATAGATCTACAGAGGACTATGATCTATGGATCAGAACTAGCAGAGTTAACATCAACCCAGTTCCTAGCAAACGTTGCTAACTTATGGCCATAGCTATCATTTCGGACCCAATACCCCCTTTATAAAAGCAAATATTCTGTAGACCCCCTTCCCTTCCAAATGAGGCACTCTAACTTCAACTATAATTTTTAAGTAAATTTAAATCAATTTAGAATAATGGAATATATGTTATTGTACATTCATAACTATACTATATTCCTATTCCTACACCCCGCTTAATTATAATAAGTAAGTTAGGATCAGGGAAAGCAATATGAGAAATTATCCCACACGGGAAGTTCAGGAAAAATGAAAGAGCCAAGGCAGAGATGGACTCTCAGCTACTAGCAGGCCAGTTTTATCTGTAGACGATCACAGACAAAGGGGGAAAAATACTTAACTGGAGTATGTATAACATGCTAAGCTAAATTACAATCTGTCAATGTTGACCAAGAGTGAGGAAGTTTGATATTCTTGTGAATGAGCTATTTCTAAACGTACTTATAAAACAATTCAGTGTGTTATGACACGAGTTAAGAGTGCCAATGAAGTGCCCTGGAAACATTTCATCCCAGAGCCAGCCACATGTCCAAAGATGCATTCAGTCTGTGGTGGGAAAGAAAAGTGGGCCGGGGGCTCCAGATGAGGGGAGCCGTGTAGCAAGTTGGGGCAAGGACGCAGATGCCAAAGCTGGGCCTGTCCGACAGGGAGCTCAGGAGGGACTCAGCTGCTGCTTTGGGAGGTGGCAGGAGGTGGGGGGAGGGGATAGCCCGACCCTGGCTCCTGAAGCACCCCTCCCCTCCCTTCCTACTTGGGTCCCACACAGCGCCCCTCACTGCATCCTGCCTTGGCCTACCTGTGCCCCACATACACCCCGATGCTTCCCTCCCCTTTGCCTGACCCCGAGCCTCCCTGCCTGCCTTCGACCATCCCCAGTACCCCCATCGTGCGGTGACCTACCTGCACCTGGGGCTCCATCCTGCTTCCCTGCTGGGGACTGGCCTTCATGGACATGTGCGTCTCCTGGCAAGCTCTGGAGCCCTGAAATACCTGAATACCCGTAAGTTCAGGAAAAGAATAAAGCTCAATGATAAAGAAAATCTCTATCATTTTATTCATTGAATCATGTTGTTTATGTTTACATATAAAATATGCATATCTGTGTGCATATGCATGGCTATATTTTGGGTTTTTATGTAATAAAATTACATATTAACATTTTATTTCTTCAAAACATTGAAGCATTGTGGCAAAATGTTAGCATTTAAAAATCTTTCTTTTAAGAAATCAAATCATATACAAATGCTTGAAGTTTCTTTTTCAGCTTTCTTTATCCCATTCCCTTCTTTGCATCCAAAGAGGTAACCTTTATCCTGAAGTCAGTGTTGTTTTACTTTCCCAGCTGTTTTTTTTTTCGCCAGTCCCGCGGCCTGGGGAGGGTGGGGCTCCGGCGAAAGGACGAGGGGCGGGTTCCCCTCCCGATCTCAGAGAAGCTCCCAAAAGGGCAGCGGCGTGCCCACCTGCCGCCACCTCGGGCGGCCGCGAACCATTCAAATCGCCCGCGCCAAGAGGTACCCGGCGCTCGCGATTGGCTGAGCCGGACCAGCGCCCCTGGGCGGGGCCGGCCCCCTCGCAGCGGCCGCGGGTCCCGCCCCCACGCAGGGGCCGCGGGTCCCGCCCAGCTGGTGCGCATGCGCGCAGTCCCCAGAGGAAAGAGTCTGCGCATACCCCCGCCCGTCCTCCGACTCGCGCCGCGGCTCCCTCCCCTGTCCGCGGAGGCTTGTCGGCTCGGCGAGACAGCAAGAGCTGCGGCCGGCAGGGGGCTGTGCGGACCCAAGGCGGCTGCGGTGGCGCCGGCCTGTGGAAAATGCCACCAGGCGGCGCTTCGGTTCGTTGCTCGTGTGACGGCCGTTCCCCGCCCCCCCATCCCTGAACCCCCTGCGACCGCCGGGGAAGAACCGGCCCGCGCAGTGAGTACCGCACCGAGACGCTTCGGCGGGAACGAGGCCGACGGCCGGCTGTGCCGGTTGCGCCCCTGAGGTGAGTGCGGGCGGCGGCGGCGGCGGCGGCGGCGGCAGGGCGCGGGGCGCGGGAAGGACGGGGGTTGCGGCGGCTGCCACCCCGGGTCCCCGCGGCGGAGGGAGGCCGCGCGGGCCTCTGCGGGGCGGGGAGGGCCGGCGCCGTCAGTGTTTAGTCTCAGCTATTCTGATGTCTAGTTTTGTGCCCTTTGCTATGTCCAATCCTATATGAATTTCTGTTTTTATCTGATCGAATGGGACTAGCCCAGTGGTTCTCCAATTGGCTGGACATTCAAATTGCTTGGAAAACTTTTTAAAAACATAGGGGCCTGCAGCCTTCCCCAGACAAGTTAATTCAGAATTTCTGAAGGTGGGGCTGAGGCATTAGTATTTTCTTAAGCTCCCTGTGTGATTATAATGAGTCCAACAATCACTCCCAACTCTAATAAAACGTTCGGACATTTTATAAAACTTGCCGATTGAGAACCTCAGCATGTGTTTCAAATGAGTTCAGAGGAGAGAATTTCCAGTGTTAGGTGTTGGTGTTTGTTCTATCAGTTGCATTCACAATATAGGCTGACAAGGGGAAAAAAAAAACAAACAAGAAAAAAAAATTCACAGGGAAGGTAGACAGGCCATGCAAACGAGAGCTCAATCACAGAAGAGCTGTCTCCAGGAGGCCAAAGTCATGCTCTTTAACATTCTAAGTGATTGGTTTGTGCAGTGAACCAAGTCTGAGCAGTTCCAATGTTTGAAAATGTAAGGACTGAAATAGAAATAGTAATATACCCTTCAAGGTCATGAAACAGTTCCTTGGCCTTAGGAAACATGTAAATTCTGTGAGCTCATGTAGGTCAATTTGATGGGCCTCTTATAACGTTAAGATTCATCTTGCTCCTTATCTTTCCTCTGCATTAAAATATGTTAATACCAGCTTTGGAATCAAATCAATTGTTTTCTTTTAAATCTGCCTTTTTAAAACTTCCTTTGTATTTGCAGAATTACAAAGGAGGTGTTAAAAATTACCATATTTTCTACCTCTGAATGAAATTAAGCAAAGACCGAAGTACGAAAAGGTCATCGAAACAAGAGACTATAAAAGAAACCTGAGAATAGCGGTACCTTGCTAATGATAGCCTAAAATTTAATTTAAAGTCAGTCCTGAAACTGTGTAATGGTTAAGGATTGAGTTTCTATCCTCATCCACATGTTTAAAGAATCTTCTGTATTGGCTGTCTCTAACCAAATTAGTGGGAATGGGAGAGGGCGGGGAACAGCTCACTAAGAATCTACTCATCTATAGTCCTTTTATCTTTTCATTTAGAAGGGTAAGCTACTGAATGTCATATATATAATGCGGTACATAAAATGTGATAAATGCTGCACCTAACACACAAAGTCTACAATAGACCATAGATCTACAAAGGACTATGATCTATGGATCAGAACTAGCAGAGTTAACATCAACCCAGTTCCTAGCAAACGTTGCTAACTTATGGCCATCGCTATCATTTCGGACCCAATACCCCCTTTATAAAAGCAAATATTCTGTAGACCCCCTTCCCTTCCAAATGAGGCACTCTATCTTCAACTATAATTTTTAAGTAAATTTAAATCAATTTAGAATAATGGAATATATGTTATTGTACATTCATAACTATACTATATTCCTATTCCTGCACCCCGCTTAATTATAATAAGTAAGTTAGGATCAGGGAAAGCAATATGAGAAATTATCCCACACGGGAAGTTCAGGAAAAATGAAAGAGCCAAGGCAGAGATGGACTCTCAGCTACTAGCAGGCCAGTTTTATCTGTAGACGATCACAGACAAAGGGGGAAAAATACTTAACTGGAGTATGTATAACATGCTAAGCTAAATTACAATCTGTCAATGTTGACCAAGAGTGAGGAAGTTTGATATTCTTGTGAATGAGCTATTTCTAAACGTACTTATAAAACAATTCAGTGTGTTATGACACGAGTTAAGAGTGCCAATGAAGTGCCCTGGAAACATTTCATCCCAGAGCCAGCCACATGTCCAAAGATGCATTCAGTCTGTGGTGGGAAAGAAAAGTGGGCCGGGGGCTCCAGATGAGGGGAGCCGTGTAGCAAGTTGGGGCAAGGACGCAGATGCCAAAGCTGGGCCTGTCCGACAGGGAGCTCAGGAGGGACTCAGCTGCTGCTTTGGGAGGTGGCAGGAGGTGGGGGGAGGGGATAGCCCGACCCTGGCTCCTGAAGCACCCCTCCCCTCCCTTCCTACTTGGGTCCCACACAGCGCCCCTCACTGCATCCTGCCTTGGCCTACCTGTGCCCCACATACACCCCGATGCTTCCCTCCCCTTTGCCTGACCCCGAGCCTCCCTGCCTGCCTTCGACCATCCCCAGTACCCCCATCGTGCGGTGACCTACCTGCACCTGGGGCTCCATCCTGCTTCCCTGCTGGGGACTGGCCTTCATGGACATGTGCGTCTCCTGGCAAGCTCTGGAGCCCTGAAATACCTGAATACCCGTAAGTTCAGGAAAAGAATAAAGCTCAATGATAAAGAAAATCTCTATCATTTTATTCATTGAATCATGTTGTTTATGTTTACATATAAAATATGCATATCTGTGTGCATATGCATGGCTATATTTTGGGTTTTTATGTAATAAAATTACATATTAACATTTTATTTCTTCAAAACATTGAAGCATTGTGGCAAAATGTTAGCATTTAAAAATCTTTCTTTTAAGAAATCAAATCATATACAAATGCTTGAAGTTTCTTTTTCAGCTTTCTTTATCCCATTCCCTTCTTTGCATCCAAAGAGGTAACCGTTATCCTGAAGTCAGTGTTGTTTTACTTTCCCAGCTGTTTTTTTTTTCGCCAGTCCCGCGGCCTGGGGAGGGTGGGGCTCCGGCGAAAGGACGAGGGGCGGGTTCCCCTCCCGATCTCAGAGAAGCTCCCAAAAGGGCAGCGGCGTGCCCACCTGCCGCCACCTCGGGCGGCCGCGAACCATTCAAATCGCCCGCGCCAAGAGGTACCCGGCACTCGCGATTGGCTGAGCCGGACCAGCGCCCCTGGGCGGGGCCGGCCCCCTCGCAGCGGCCGCGGGTCCCGCCCCCACGCAGGGACCGCGGGTCCCGCCCCGCTGGTGCGCATGCGCGCAGTCCCCAGAGGAAAGAGTCTGCGCATACCCCCGCCCGGCCTCCGACTCGCGCCGCGGCTCCCTCCCCTGTCCGCGGAGGCTTGTCGGCTGGGCGAGACAGCAAGAGCTGCGGCCGGCAGGGGGCTGTGCGGACCCAAGGCGGCTGCGGTGGCGCCGGCCTGTGGAAAATGCCACCAGGCGGCGCTTCGGTTCGTTGCTCGTGTGACGGCCGTTCCCCGCCCCCCCACCCCTGAACCCCCTGCGACCGCCGGGGAAGAACCGGCCCGCGCAGTGAGTACCGCACCGAGACGCTTCGGCGGGAACGAGGCCGACGGCCGGCTGTGCCGGTTGCGCCCCTGAGGTGAGTGCGGGCGGCGGCGGCGGCGGCGGCGGCGGCGGCGGCGGCAGGGCGCGGGGCGCGGGAAGGACGGGGGTTGCGGCGGCTGCCACCCCGGGTCCCCGCGGCGGAGGGAGGCCGCGCGGGCCTCTGCGGGGCGGGGAGGGCCGGCGCCGTCAGTGTTTAGTCTCAGCTATTCTGATGTCTAGTTTTGTGCCCTTTGCTATGTCCAATCCTATATGAATTTCTGTTTTTATCTGATCGAATGGGACTAGCCCAGTGGTTCTCCAATTGGCTGGACATTCAAATTGCTTGGAAAACTTTTTAAAAACATAGGGGCCTGCAGCCTTCCCCAGACAAGTTAATTCAGAATTTCTGAAGGTGGGGCTGAGGCATTAGTATTTTCTTAAGCTCCCTGTGTGATTATAATGAGTCCAACAATCACTCCCAACTCTAATAAAACGTTCGGACATTTTATAAAACTTGCCGATTGAGAACCTCAGCATATGTTTCAAATGAGTTCAGAGGAGAGAGTTTCCAGTGTTAGGTGTTGGTGTTTGTTCTATCAGTTGCATTCACAATATAGGCTGACAAGGGGAAAAAAAAAAACAAACAAGAAAAAAAAATTCACAGGGAAGGTAGACAGGCCATGCAAACGAGAGCTCAATCACAGAAGAGCTGTCTCCAGGAGGCCAAAGTCATGCTCTTTAACATTCTAAGTGATTGGTTTGTGCAGTGAACCAAGTCTGAGCAGTTCCAATGTTTGAAAATGTAATGACTGAAATAGAAATAGTAATATACCCTTCAAGGTCATGAAACAGTTCCTTGGCCTTAGGAAACATGTAAATTCTGTGAGCTCATGTAGGTCAATTTGATGGGCCTCTTATAACCTTCAGATTCATCTTGCTCCTTATCTTTCCTCTGCATTAAAATATGTTAATACCAGCTTTGGAATCAAATCAATTGTTTTCTTTTAAATCTGCCTTTTTAAAACTTCCTTTGTATTTGCAGAATTACAAAGGAGGTGTTAAAAATTACCATATTTTCTACCTCTGAATGAAATTAAGCAAAGACCGAAGTACGAAAAGGTCATCGAAACAAGAGACTATAAAAGAAACCTGAGAATAGCGGTACCTTGCTAATGATAGCCTAAAATTTAATTTAAAGTCAGTCCTGAAACTGTGTAATGGTTAAGGATTGAGTTTCTATCCTCATCCACATGTTTAAAGAATCTTCTGTATTGGCTGTCTCTAACCAAATTAGTGGGAATGGGAGAGGGCGGGGAACAGCTCACTAAGAATCTACTCATCTATAGTCCTTTTATCTTTTCATTTAGAAGGGTAAGCTACTGAATGTCATATATATAATGCGGTACATAAAATGTGATAAATGCTGCACCTAACACACAAAGTCTACAATAGACCATAGATCTACAAAGGACTATGATCTATGGATCAGAACTAGCAGAGTTAACATCAACCCAGTTCCTAGCAAACGTTGCTAACTTATGGCCATCGCTATCATTTCGGACCCAATACCCCCTTTATAAAAGCAAATATTCTGTAGACCCCCTTCCCTTCCAAATGAGGCACTCTATCTTCAACTATAATTTTTAAGTAAATTTAAATCAATTTAGAATAATGGAATATATGTTATTGTACATTCATAACTATACTATATTCCTATTCCTACACCCCGCTTAATTATAATAAGTAAGTTAGGATCAGGGAAAGCAATATGAGAAATTATCCCACACGGGAAGTTCAGGAAAAATGAAAGAGCCAAGGCAGAGATGGACTCTCAGCTACTAGCAGGCCAGTTTTATCTGTAGACGATCACAGACAAAGGGGGAAAAATACTTAACTGGAGTATGTATAACATGCTAAGCTAAATTACAATCTGTCAATGTTGACCAAGAGTGAGGAAGTTTGATATTCTTGTGAATGAGCTATTTCTAAACGTACTTATAAAACAATTCAGTGTGTTATGACACGAGTTAAGAGTGCCAATGAAGTGCCCTGGAAACATTTCATCCCAGAGCCAGCCACATGTCCAAAGATGCATTCAGTCTGTGGTGGGAAAGAAAAGTGGGCCGGGGGCTCCAGATGAGGGGAGCCGTGTAGCAAGTTGGGGCAAGGACGCAGATGCCAAAGCTGGGCCTGTCCGACAGGGAGCTCAGGAGGGACTCAGCTGCTGCTTTGGGAGGTGGCAGGAGGTGGGGGGAGGGGATAGCCCGACCCTGGCTCCTGAAGCACCCCTCCCCTCCCTTCCTACTTGGGTCCCACACAGCGCCCCTCACTGCATCCTGCCTTGGCCTACCTGTGCCCCACATACGCCCCGATGCTTCCCTCCCCGTTGCCTGACCCCGAGCCTCCCTGCCTGCCTTCGACCATCCCCAGTACCCCCATCGTGCGGTGACCTACCTGCACCTGGGGCTCCATCCTGCTTCCCTGCTGGGGACTGGCCTTCATGGACATGTGCGTCTCCTGGCAAGCTCTGGAGCCCTGAAATACCTGAATACCCGTAAGTTCAGGAAAAGAATAAAGCTCAATGATAAAGAAAATCTCTATCATTTTATTCATTGAATCATGTTGTTTATGTTTACATATAAAATATGCATATCTGTGTGCATATGCATGGCTATATTTTGGGTTTTTATGTAATAAAATTACATATTAACATTTTATTTCTTCAAAACATTGAAGCATTGTGGCAAAATGTTAGCATTTAAAAATCTTTCTTTTAAGAAATCAAATCATATACAAATGCTTGAAGTTTCTTTTTCAGCTTTCTTTATCCCATTCCCTTCTTTGCATCCAAAGAGGTAACCTTTATCCTGAAGTCAGTGTTGTTTTACTTTCCCAGCTGTTTTTTTTTTCGCCAGTCCCGCGGCCTGGGGAGGGTGGGGCTCCGGCGAAAGGACGAGGGGCGGGTTCCCCTCCCGATCTCAGAGAAGCTCCCAAAAGGGCAGCGGCGTGCCCACCTGCCGCCACCTCGGGCGGCCGCGAACCATTCAAATCGCCCGCGCCAAGAGGTACCCGGCACTCGCGATTGGCTGAGCCGGACCAGCGCCCCTGGGCGGGGCCGGCCCCCTCGCAGCGGCCGCGGGTCCCGCCCCCACGCAGGGGCCGCGGGTCCCGCCCCGCTGGTGCGCATGCGCGCAGTCCCCAGAGGAAAGAGTCTGCGCATACCCCCGCCCGGCCTCCGACTCGCGCCGCGGCTCCCTCCCCTGTCCGCGGAGGCTTGTCGGCTGGGCGAGACAGCAAGAGCTGCGGCCGGCAGGGGGCTGTGCGGACCCAAGGCGGCTGCGGTGGCGCCGGCCTGTGGAAAATGCCACCAGGCGGCGCTTCGGTTCGTTGCTCGTGTGACGGCCGTTCCCCGCCCCCCCACCCCTGAACCCCCTGCGACCGCCGGGGAAGAACCGGCCCGCGCAGGGAGTACCGCACCGAGACGCCTCGGCGGGAACGAGGCCGACGGCCGGCTGTGCCGGTTGCGCCCCTGAGGTGAGTGCGGGCGGCGGCGGCGGCGGCGGCGGCGGCAGGGCGCGGGGCGCGGGAAGGACAGGGGTTGCGGCGGCTGCCACCCCGGGTCCCCGCGGCGGAGGGAGGCCGCGCGGGCCTCTGCGGGGCGGGGAGGGCCGGCGCCGTCAGTGTTTAGTCTCAGCTATTCTGATGTCTAGTTTTGTGCCCTTTGCTATGTCCAATCCTATATGAATTTCTGTTTTTATCTGATCGAATGGGACTAGCCCAGTGGTTCTCCAATTGGCTGGACATTCAAATTGCTTGGAAAACTTTTTAAAAACATAGGGGCCTGCAGCCTTCCCCAGACAAGTTAATTCAGAATTTCTGAAGGTGGGGCTGAGGCATTAGTATTTTCTTAAGCTCCCTGTGTGATTATAATGAGTCCAACAATCACTCCCAACTCTAATAAAACGTTCGGACATTTTATAAAACTTGCCGATTGAGAACCTCAGCATGTGTTTCAAATGAGTTCAGAGGAGAGAGTTTCCAGTGTTAGGTGTTGGTGTTTGTTCTATCAGTTGCATTCACAATATAGGCTGACAAGGGGAAAAAAAAAAACAAACAAGAAAAAAAAAATTCACAGGGAAGGTAGACAGGCCATGCAAACGAGAGCTCAATCACAGAAGAGCTGTCTCCAGGAGGCCAAAGTCATGCTCTTTAACATTCTAAGTGATTGGTTTGTGCAGTGAACCAAGTCTGAGCAGTTCCAATGTTTGAAAATGTAATGACTGAAATAGAAATAGTAATATACCCTTCAAGGTCATGAAACAGTTCCTTGGCCTTAGGAAACATGTAAATTCTGTGAGCTCATGTAGGTCAATTTGATGGGCCTCTTATAACCTTCAGATTCATCTTGCTCCTTATCTTTCCTCTGCATTAAAATATGTTAATACCAGCTTTGGAATCAAATCAATTGTTTTCTTTTAAATCTGCCTTTTTAAAACTTCCTTTGTATTTGCAGAATTACAAAGGAGGTGTTAAAAATTACCATATTTTCTACCTCTGAATGAAATTAAGCAAAGACCGAAGTACGAAAAGGTCATCGAAACAAGAGACTATAAAAGAAACCTGAGAATAGCGGTACCTTGCTAATGATAGCCTAAAATTTAATTTAAAGTCAGTCCTGAAACTGTGTAATGGTTAAGGATTGAGTTTCTATCCTCATCCACATGTTTAAAGAATCTTCTGTATTGGCTGTCTCTAACCAAATTAGTGGGAATGGGAGAGGGCGGGGAACAGCTCACTAAGAATCTACTCATCTATAGTCCTTTTATCTTTTCATTTAGAAGGGTAAGCTACTGAATGTCATATATATAATGCGGTACATAAAATGTGATAAATGCTGCACCTAACACACAAAGTCTACAATAGACCATAGATCTACAGAGGACTATGATCTATGGATCAGAACTAGCAGAGTTAACATCAACCCAGTTCCTAGCAAACGTTGCTAACTTATGGCCATAGCTATCATTTCGGACCCAATACCCCCTTTATAAAAGCAAATATTCTGTAGACCCCCTTCCCTTCCAAATGAGGCACTCTATCTTCAACTATAATTTTTAAGTAAATTTAAATCAATTTAGAATAATGGAATATATGTTATTGTACATTCATAACTATACTATATTCCTATTCCTACACCCCGCTTAATTATAATAAGTAAGTTAGGATCAGGGAAAGCAATATGAGAAATTATCCCACACGGGAAGTTCAGGAAAAATGAAAGAGCCAAGGCAGAGATGGACTCTCAGCTACTAGCAGGCCAGTTTTATCTGTAGACGATCACAGACAAAGGGGGAAAAATACTTAACTGGAGTATGTATAACATGCTAAGCTAAATTACAATCTGTCAATGTTGACCAAGAGTGAGGAAGTTTGATATTCTTGTGAATGAGCTATTTCTAAACGTACTTATAAAACAATTCAGTGTGTTATGACACGAGTTAAGAGTGCCAATGAAGTGCCCTGGAAACATTTCATCCCAGAGCCAGCCACATGTCCAAAGATGCATTCAGTCTGTGGTGGGAAAGAAAAGTGGGCCGGGGGCTCCAGATGAGGGGAGCCGTGTAGCAAGTTGGGGCAAGGACGCAGATGCCAAAGCTGGGCCTGTCCGACAGGGAGCTCAGGAGGGACTCAGCTGCTGCTTTGGGAGGTGGCAGGAGGTGGGGGGAGGGGATAGCCCGACCCTGGCTCCTGAAGCACCCCTCCCCTCCCTTCCTACTTGGGTCCCACACAGCGCCCCTCACTGCATCCTGCCTTGGCCTACCTGTGCCCCACATACACCCCGATGCTTCCCTCCCCGTTGCCTGACCCCGAGCCTCCCTGCCTGCCTTCGACCATCCCCAGTACCCCCATCGTGCGGTGACCTACCTGCACCTGGGGCTCCATCCTGCTTCCCTGCTGGGGACTGGCCTTCATGGACATGTGCGTCTCCTGGCAAGCTCTGGAGCCCTGAAATACCTGAATACCCGTAAGTTCAGGAAAATAATAAAGCTCAATGATAAAGAAAATCTCTATCATTTTATTCATTGAATCATGTTGTTTATGTTTACATATAAAATATGCATATCTGTGTGCATATGCATGGCTATATTTTGGGTTTTTATGTAATAAAATTACATATTAACATTTTATTTCTTCAAAACATTGAAGCATTGTGGCAAAATGTTAGCATTTAAAAATCTTTCTTTTAAGAAATCAAATCATATACAAATGCTTGAAGTTTCTTTTTCAGCTTTCTTTATCCCATTCCCTTCTTTGCATCCAAAGAGGTAACCGTTATCCTGAAGTCAGTGTTGTTTTACTTTCCCAGCTGTTTTTTTTTTCGCCAGTCCCGCGGCCTGGGGAGGGTGGGGCTCCGGCGAAAGGACGAGGGGCGGGTTCCCCTCCCGATCTCAGAGAAGCTCCCAAAAGGGCAGCGGCGTGCCCACCTGCCGCCACCTCGGGCGGCCGCGAACCATTCAAATCGCCCGCGCCAAGAGGTACCCGGCGCTCGCGATTGGCTGAGCCGGACCAGCGCCCCTGGGCGGGGCCGGCCCCCTCGCAGCGGCCGCGGGTCCCGCCCCCACGCAGGGACCGCGGGTCCCGCCCCGCTGGTGCGCATGCGCGCAGTCCCCAGAGGAAAGAGTCTGCGCATACCCCCGCCCGGCCTCCGACTCGCGCCGCGGTTCCCTCCCCTGTCCGCGGAGGCTTGTCGGCTGGGCGAGACAGCAAGAGCTGCGGCCGGCAGGGGGCTGTGCGGACCCAAGGCGGCTGCGGTGGCGCCGGCCTGTGGAAAATGCCACCAGGCGGCGCTTCGGTTCGTTGCTCGTGTGACGGCCGTTCCCCGCCCCCCCACCCCTGAACCCCCTGCGACCGCCGGGGAAGAACCGGCCCGCGCAGTGAGTACCGCACCGAGACGCTTCGGCGGGAACGAGGCCGACGGCCGGCTGTGCCGGTTGCGCCCCTGAGGTGAGTGCGGGCGGCGGCGGCGGCGGCGGCGGCGGCGGCGGCGGCAGGGCGCGGGGCGCGGGAAGGACGGGGGTTGCGGCGGCTGCCACCCCGGGTCCCCGCGGCGGAGGGAGGCCGCGCGGGCCTCTGCGGGGCGGGGAGGGCCGGCGCCGTCAGTGTTTAGTCTCAGCTATTCTGATGTCTAGTTTTGTGCCCTTTGCTATGTCCAATCCTATATGAATTTCTGTTTTTATCTGATCGAATGGGACTAGCCCAGTGGTTCTCCAATTGGCTGGACATTCAAATTGCTTGGAAAACTTTTTAAAAACATAGGGGCCTGCAGCCTTCCCCAGACAAGTTAATTCAGAATTTCTGAAGGTGGGGCTGAGGCATTAGTATTTTCTTAAGCTCCCTGTGTGATTATAATGAGTCCAACAATCACTCCCAACTCTAATAAAACGTTCGGACATTTTATAAAACTTGCCGATTGAGAACCTCAGCATATGTTTCAAATGAGTTCAGAGGAGAGAGTTTCCAGTGTTAGGTGTTGGTGTTTGTTCTATCAGTTGCATTCACAATATAGGCTGACAAGGGGAAAAAAAAAAACAAACAAGAAAAAAAAATTCACAGGGAAGGTAGACAGGCCATGCAAACGAGAGCTCAATCACAGAAGAGCTGTCTCCAGGAGGCCAAAGTCATGCTCTTTAACATTCTAAGTGATTGGTTTGTGCAGTGAACCAAGTCTGAGCAGTTCCAATGTTTGAAAATGTAATGACTGAAATAGAAATAGTAATATACCCTTCAAGGTCATGAAACAGTTCCTTGGCCTTAGGAAACATGTAAATTCTGTGAGCTCATGTAGGTCAATTTGATGGGCCTCTTATAACCTTAAGATTCATCTTGCTCCTTATCTTTCCTCTGCATTAAAATATGTTAATACCAGCTTTGGAATCAAATCAATTGTTTTCTTTTAAATCTGCCTTTTTAAAACTTCCTTTGTATTTGCAGAATTACAAAGGAGGTGTTAAAAATTACCATATTTTCTACCTCTGAATGAAATTAAGCAAAGACCGAAGTACGAAAAGGTCATCGAAACAAGAGACTATAAAAGAAACCTGAGAATAGCGGTACCTTGCTAATGATAGCCTAAAATTTAATTTAAAGTCAGTCCTGAAACTGTGTAATGGTTAAGGATTGAGTTTCTATCCTCATCCACATGTTTAAAGAATCTTCTGTATTGGCTGTCTCTAACCAAATTAGTGGGAATGGGAGAGGGCGGGGAACAGCTCACTAAGAATCTACTCATCTATAGTCCTTTTATCTTTTCATTTAGAAGGGTAAGCTACTGAATGTCATATATATAATGCGGTACATAAAATGTGATAAATGCTGCACCTAACACACAAAGTCTACAATAGACCATAGATCTACAGAGGACTATGATCTATGGATCAGAACTAGCAGAGTTAACATCAACCCAGTTCCTAGCAAACGTTGCTAACTTATGGCCATAGCTATCATTTTGGACCCAATACCCCCTTTATAAAAGCAAATATTCTGTAGACCCCCTTCCCTTCCAAATGAGGCACTCTATCTTCAACTATAATTTTTAAGTAAATTTAAATCAATTTAGAATAATGGAATATATGTTATTGTACATTCATAACTATACTATATTCCTATTCCTACACCCCGCTTAATTATAATAAGTAAGTTAGGATCAGGGAAAGCAATATGAGAAATTATCCCACACGGGAAGTTCAGGAAAAATGAAAGAGCCAAGGCAGAGATGGACTCTCAGCTACTAGCAGGCCAGTTTTATCTGTAGACGATCACAGACAAAGGGGGAAAAATACTTAACTGGAGTATGTATAACATGCTAAGCTAAATTACAATCTGTCAATGTTGACCAAGAGTGAGGAAGTTTGATATTCTTGTGAATGAGCTATTTCTAAACGTACTTATAAAACAATTCAGTGTGTTATGACACGAGTTAAGAGTGCCAATGAAGTGCCCTGGAAACATTTCATCCCAGAGCCACCCACATGTCCAAAGATGCATTCAGTCTGTGGTGGGAAAGAAAAGTGGGCCGGGGGCTCCAGATGAGGGGAGCCGTGTAGCAAGTTGGGGCAAGGACGCAGATGCCAAAGCTGGGCCTGTCCGACAGGGAGCTCAGGAGGGACTCAGCTGCTGCTTTGGGAGGTGGCAGGAGGTGGGGGGAGGGGATAGCCCGACCCTGGCTCCTGAAGCACCCCTCCCCTCCCTTCCTACTTGGGTCCCACACAGCGCCCCTCACTGCATCCTGCCTTGGCCTACCTGTGCCCCACATACACCCCGATGCTTCCCTCCCCGTTGCCTGACCCCGAGCCTCCCTGCCTGCCTTCGACCATCCCCAGTACCCCCATCGTGCGGTGACCTACCTGCACCTGGGGCTCCATCCTGCTTCCCTGCTGGGGACTGGCCTTCATGGACATGTGCGTCTCCTGGCAAGCTCTGGAGCCCTGAAATACCTGAATACCCGTAAGTTCAGGAAAAGAATAAAGCTCAATGATAAAGAAAATCTCTATCATTTTATTCATTGAATCATGTTGTTTATGTTTACATATAAAATATGCATATCTGTGTGCATATGCATGGCTATATTTTGGGTTTTTATGTAATAAAATTACATATTAACATTTTATTTCTTCAAAACATTGAAGCATTGTGGCAAAATGTTAGCATTTAAAAATCTTTCTTTTAAGAAATCAAATCATATACAAATGCTTGAAGTTTCTTTTTCAGCTTTCTTTATCCCATTCCCTTCTTTGCATCCAAAGAGGTAACCGTTATCCTGAAGTCAGTGTTGTTTTACTTTCCCAGCTGTTTTTTTTTTCGCCAGTCCCGCGGCCTGGGGAGGGTGGGGCTCCGGCGAAAGGACGAGGGGCGGGTTCCCCTCCCGATCTCAGAGAAGCTCCCAAAAGGGCAGCGGCGTGCCCACCTGCCGCCACCTCGGGCGGCCGCGAACCATTCAAATCGCCCGCGCCAAGAGGTACCCGGCGCTCGCGATTGGCTGAGCCGGACCAGCGCCCCTGGGCGGGGCCGGCCCCCTCGCAGCGGCCGCGGGTCCCGCCCCCACGCAGGGACCGCGGATCCCGCCCAGCTGGTGCGCATGCGCGCAGTCCCCCGCCCGGCCTCCTACTCGCGCCGCGGCTCCCTCCCCTGTCCGCGGAGGCTTGTCGGCTGGGCGAGACAGCAAGAGCTGCGGCCGGCAGGGGGCTGTGCGGACCCAAGGCGGCTGCGGTGGCGCCGGCCTGTGGAAAATGCCAGCAGGCGGCGCTTCGGTTCGTTGCTCGTGTGACGGCCGTTCCCCGCCCCCCCACCCCTGAACCCCCTGCGACCGCCGGGGAAGAACCGGCCCGCGCAGTGAGTACCGCACCGAGACGCTTCGGCGGGAACGAGGCCGACGGCCGGCTGTGCCGGTTGCGCCCCTGAGGTGAGTGCGGGCGGCGGCGGCGGCGGCAGGGCGCGGGGCGCGGGAAGGACGGGGGTTGCGGCGGCTGCCACCCCGGGTCCCCGCGGCGGAGGGAGGCCGCGCGGGCCTCTGCGGGGCGGGGAGGGCCGGCGCCGTCAGTGTTTAGTCTCAGCTATTCTGATGTCTAGTTTTGTGCCCTTTGCTATGTCCAATCCTATATGAATTTCTGTTTTTATCTGATCGAATGGGACTAGCCCAGTGGTTCTCCAATTGGCTGGACATTCAAATTGCTTGGAAAACTTTTTAAAAACATAGGGTCCTGCAGCCTTCCCCAGACAAGTTAATTCAGAATTTCTGAAGGTGGGGCTGAGGCATTAGTATTTTCTTAAGCTCCCTGTGTGATTATAATGAGTCTAACAATCACTCCCAACTCTAATAAAACGTTCGGACATTTTATAAAACTTGCCGATTGAGAACCTCAGCATGTGTTTCAAATGAGTTCAGAGGAGAGAGTTTCCAGTGTTAGGTGTTGGTGTTTGTTCTATCAGTTGCATTCACAATATAGGCTGACAAGGGGAAAAAAAAAAACAAACAAGAAAAAAAAATTCACAGGGAAGGTAGACAGGCCATGCAAACGAGAGCTCAATCACAGAAGAGCTGTCTCCAGGAGGCCAAAGTCATGCTCTTTAACATTCTAAGTGATTGGTTTGTGCAGTGAACCAAGTCTGAGCAGTTCCAATGTTTGAAAATGTAATGACTGAAATAGAAATAGTAATATACCCTTCAAGGTCATGAAACAGTTCCTTGGCCTTAGGAAACATGTAAATTCTGTGAGCTCATGTAGGTCAATTTGATGGGCCTCTTATAACGTTAAGATTCATCTTGCTCCTTATCTTTCCTCTGCATTAAAATATGTTAATACCAGCTTTGGAATCAAATCAATTGTTTTCTTTTAAATCTGCCTTTTTAAAACTTCCTTTGTATTTGCAGAATTACAAAGGAGGTGTTAAAAATTACCATATTTTCTACCTCTGAATGAAATTAAGCAAAGACCGAAGTACGAAAAGGTCATCGAAACAAGAGACTATAAAAGAAACCTGAGAATAGCGGTACCTTGCTAATGATAGCCTAAAATTTAATTTAAAGTCAGTCCTGAAACTGTGTAATGGTTAAGGATTGAGTTTCTATCCTCATCCACGTGTTTAAAGAATCTTCTGTATTGGCTGTCTCTAACCAAATTAGTGGGAATGGGAGAGGGCGGGGAACAGCTCACTAAGAATCTACTCATCTATAGTCCTTTTATCTTTTCATTTAGAAGGGTAAGCTACTGAATGTCATATATATAATGCGGTACATAAAATGTGATAAATGCTGCACCTAACACACAAAGTCTACAATAGACCATAGATCTACAGAGGACTATGATCTATGGATCAGAACTAGCAGAGTTAACATCAACCCAGTTCCTAGCAAACGTTGCTAACTTATGGCCATAGCTATCATTTCGGACCCAATACCCCCTTTATAAAAGCAAATATTCTGTAGACCCCCTTCCCTTCCAAATGAGGCACTCTATCTTCAACTATAATTTTTAAGTAAATTTAAATCAATTTAGAATAATGGAATATATGTTATTGTACATTCATAACTATACTATATTCCTATTCCTACACCCCGCTTAATTATAATAAGTAAGTTAGGATCAGGGAAAGCAATATGAGAAATTATCCCACACGGGAAGTTCAGGAAAAATGAAAGAGCCAAGGCAGAGATGGACTCTCAGCTACTAGCAGGCCAGTTTTATCTGTAGACGATCACAGACAAAGGGGGAAAAATACTTAACTGGAGTATGTATAACATGCTAAGCTAAATTACAATCTGTCAATGTTGACCAAGAGTGAGGAAGTTTGATATTCTTGTGAATGAGCTATTTCTAAACGTACTTATAAAACAATTCAGTGTGTTATGACACGAGTTAAGAGTGCCAATGAAGTGCCCTGGAAACATTTCATCCCAGAGCCAGCCACATGTCCAAAGATGCATTCAGTCTGTGGTGGGAAAGAAAAGTGGGCCGGGGGCTCCAGATGAGGGGAGCCGTGTAGCAAGTTGGGGCAAGGACGCAGATGCCAAAGCTGGGCCTGTCCGACAGGGAGCTCAGGAGGGACTCAGCTGCTGCTTTGGGAGGTGGCAGGAGGTGGGGGGAGGGGATAGCCCGACCCTGGCTCCTGAAGCACCCCTCCCCTCCCTTCCTACTTGGGTCCCACACAGCGCCCCTCACTGCATCCTGCCTTGGCCTACCTGTGCCCCACATACACCCCGATGCTTCCCTCCCCTTTGCCTGACCCCGAGCCTCCCTGCCTGCCTTCGACCATCCCCAGTACCCCCATCGTGCGGTGACCTACCTGCACCTGGGGCTCCATCCTGCTTCCCTGCTGGGGACTGGCCTTCATGGACATGTGCGTCTCCTGGCAAGCTCTGGAGCCCTGAAATACCTGAATACCCGTAAGTTCAGGAAAAGAATAAAGCTCAATGATAAAGAAAATCTCTATCATTTTATTCATTGAATCATGTTGTTTATGTTTACATATAAAATATGCATATCTGTGTGCATATGCATGGCTATATTTTGGGTTTTTATGTAATAAAATTACATATTAACATTTTATTTCTTCAAAACATTGAAGCATTGTGGCAAAATGTTAGCATTTAAAAATCTTTCTTTTAAGAAATCAAATCATATACAAATGCTTGAAGTTTCTTTTTCAGCTTTCTTTATCCCATTCCCTTCTTTGCATCCAAAGAGGTAACCGTTATCCTGAAGTCAGTGTTGTTTTACTTTCCCAGCTGTTTTTTTTTTCGCCAGTCCCGCGGCCTGGGGAGGGTGGGGCTCCGGCGAAAGGACGAGGGGCGGGTTCCCCTCCCGATCTCAGAGAAGCTCCCAAAAGGGCAGCGGCGTGCCCACCTGCCGCCACCTCGGGCGGCCGCGAACCATTCAAATCGCCCGCGCCAAGAGGTACCCGGCGCTCGCGATTGGCTGAGCCGGACCAGCGCCCCTGGGCGGGGCCGGCCCCCTCGCAGCGGCCGCGGGTCCCGCCCCCACGCAGGGACCGCGGATCCCGCCCAGCTGGTGCGCATGCGCGCAGTCCCCAGAGGAAAGAGTCTGCGCATACCCCCGCCCGGCCTCCTACTCGCGCCGCGGCTCCCTCCCCTGTCCGCGGAGGCTTGTCGGCTGGGCGAGACAGCAAGAGCTGCGGCCGGCAGGGGGCTGTGCGGACCCAAGGCGGCTGCGGTGGCGCCGGCCTGTGGAAAATGCCAGCAGGCGGCGCTTCGGTTCGTTGCTCGTGTGACGGCCGTTCCCCGCCCCCCCACCCCTGAACCCCCTGCGACCGCCGGGGAAGAACCGGCCCGCGCAGTGAGTACCGCACCGAGACGCTTCGGCGGGAACGAGGCCGACGGCCGGCTGTGCCGGTTGCGCCCCTGAGGTGAGTGCGGGCGGCGGCGGCGGCGGCGGCGGCGGCGGCGGCGGCGGGGCGCGGGAAGGACGGGGGTTGCGGCGGCTGCCACCCCGGGTCCCCGCGGCGGAGGGAGGCCGCGCGGGCCTCTGCGGGGCGGGGAGGGCCGGCGCCGTCAGTGTTTAGTCTCAGCTATTCTGATGTCTAGTTTTGTGCCCTTTGCTATGTCCAATCCTATATGAATTTCTGTTTTTATCTGATCGAATGGGACTAGCCCAGTGGTTCTCCAATTGGCTGGACATTCAAATTGCTTGGAAAACTTTTTAAAAACATAGGGTCCTGCAGCCTTCCCCAGACAAGTTAATTCAGAATTTCTGAAGGTGGGGCTGAGGCATTAGTATTTTCTTAAGCTCCCTGTGTGATTATAATGAGTCTAACAATCACTCCCAACTCTAATAAAACGTTCGGACATTTTATAAAACTTGCCGATTGAGAACCTCAGCATGTGTTTCAAATGAGTTCAGAGGAGAGAGTTTCCAGTGTTAGGTGTTGGTGTTTGTTCTATCAGTTGCATTCACAATATAGGCTGACAAGGGGAAAAAAAAAAACAAACAAGAAAAAAAAATTCACAGGGAAGGTAGACAGGCCATGCAAACGAGAGCTCAATCACAGAAGAGCTGTCTCCAGGAGGCCAAAGTCATGCTCTTTAACATTCTAAGTGATTGGTTTGTGCAGTGAACCAAGTCTGAGCAGTTCCAATGTTTGAAAATGTAATGACTGAAATAGAAATAGTAATATACCCTTCAAGGTCATGAAACAGTTCCTTGGCCTTAGGAAACATGTAAATTCTGTGAGCTCATGTAGGTCAATTTGATGGGCCTCTTATAACGTTAAGATTCATCTTGCTCCTTATCTTTCCTCTGCATTAAAATATGTTAATACCAGCTTTGGAATCAAATCAATTGTTTTCTTTTAAATCTGCCTTTTTAAAACTTCCTTTGTATTTGCAGAATTACAAAGGAGGTGTTAAAAATTACCATATTTTCTACCTCTGAATGAAATTAAGCAAAGACCGAAGTACGAAAAGGTCATCGAAACAAGAGACTATAAAAGAAACCTGAGAATAGCGGTACCTTGCTAATGATAGCCTAAAATTTAATTTAAAGTCAGTCCTGAAACTGTGTAATGGTTAAGGATTGAGTTTCTATCCTCATCCACGTGTTTAAAGAATCTTCTGTATTGGCTGTCTCTAACCAAATTAGTGGGAATGGGAGAGGGCGGGGAACAGCTCACTAAGAATCTACTCATCTATAGTCCTTTTATCTTTTCATTTAGAAGGGTAAGCTACTGAATGTCATATATATAATGCGGTACATAAAATGTGATAAATGCTGCACCTAACACACAAAGTCTACAATAGACCATAGATCTACAGAGGACTATGATCTATGGATCAGAACTAGCAGAGTTAACATCAACCCAGTTCCTAGCAAACGTTGCTAACTTATGGCCATAGCTATCATTTCGGACCCAATACCCCCTTTATAAAAGCAAATATTCTGTAGACCCCCTTCCCTTCCAAATGAGGCACTCTATCTTCAACTATAATTTTTAAGTAAATTTAAATCAATTTAGAATAATGGAATATATGTTATTGTACATTCATAACTATACTATATTCCTATTCCTACACCCCGCTTAATTATAATAAGTAAGTTAGGATCAGGGAAAGCAATATGAGAAATTATCCCACACGGGAAGTTCAGGAAAAATGAAAGAGCCAAGGCAGAGATGGACTCTCAGCTACTAGCAGGCCAGTTTTATCTGTAGACGATCACAGACAAAGGGGGAAAAATACTTAACTGGAGTATGTATAACATGCTAAGCTAAATTACAATCTGTCAATGTTGACCAAGAGTGAGGAAGTTTGATATTCTTGTGAATGAGCTATTTCTAAACGTACTTATAAAACAATTCAGTGTGTTATGACACGAGTTAAGAGTGCCAATGAAGTGCCCTGGAAACATTTCATCCCAGAGCCAGCCACATGTCCAAAGATGCATTCAGTCTGTGGTGGGAAAGAAAAGTGGGCCGGGGGCTCCAGATGAGGGGAGCCGTGTAGCAAGTTGGGGCAAGGACGCAGATGCCAAAGCTGGGCCTGTCCGACAGGGAGCTCAGGAGGGACTCAGCTGCTGCTTTGGGAGGTGGCAGGAGGTGGGGGGAGGGGATAGCCCGACCCTGGCTCCTGAAGCACCCCTCCCCTCCCTTCCTACTTGGGTCCCACACAGCGCCCCTCACTGCATCCTGCCTTGGCCTACCTGTGCCCCACATACACCCCGATGCTTCCCTCCCCTTTGCCTGACCCCGAGCCTCCCTGCCTGCCTTCGACCATCCCCAGTACCCCCATCGTGCGGTGACCTACCTGCACCTGGGGCTCCATCCTGCTTCCCTGCTGGGGACTGGCCTTCATGGACATGTGCGTCTCCTGGCAAGCTCTGGAGCCCTGAAATACCTGAATACCCGTAAGTTCAGGAAAAGAATAAAGCTCAATGATAAAGAAAATCTCTATCATTTTATTCATTGAATCATGTTGTTTATGTTTACATATAAAATATGCATATCTGTGTGCATATGCATGGCTATATTTTGGGTTTTTATGTAATAAAATTACATATTAACATTTTATTTCTTCAAAACATTGAAGCATTGTGGCAAAATGTTAGCATTTAAAAATCTTTCTTTTAAGAAATCAAATCATATACAAATGCT
The DNA here is from genome assembly GCF_048773025.1 of Camelus bactrianus. Lineage (NCBI taxonomy): Eukaryota > Metazoa > Chordata > Mammalia > Artiodactyla > Camelidae > Camelus > Camelus bactrianus. The sequence continues at coordinate 549,296 of NC_133567.1, read as the reverse complement.
TGAAGTTTCTTTTTCAGCTTTCTTTATCCCATTCCCTTCTTTGCATCCAAAGAGGTAACCTTTATCCTGAAGTCAGTGTTGTTTTACTTTCCCAGCTGTTTTTTTTTTCGCCAGTCCCGCGGCCTGGGGAGGGTGGGGCTCCGGCGAAAGGACGAGGGGCGGGTTCCCCTCCCGATCTCAGAGAAGCTCCCAAAAGGGCAGCGGCGTGCCCACCTGCCGCCACCTCGGGCGGCCGCGAACCATTCAAATCGCCCGCGCCAAGAGGTACCCGGCGCTCGCGATTGGCTGAGCCGGACCAGCGCCCCTGGGCGGGGCCGGCCCCCTCGCAGCGGCCGCGGGTCCCGCCCCCACGCAGGGGCCGCGGGTCCCGCCCAGCTGGTGCGCATGCGCGCAGTCCCCAGAGGAAAGAGTCTGCGCATACCCCCGCCCGTCCTCCGACTCGCGCCGCGGCTCCCTCCCCTGTCCGCGGAGGCTTGTCGGCTCGGCGAGACAGCAAGAGCTGCGGCCGGCAGGGGGCTGTGCGGACCCAAGGCGGCTGCGGTGGCGCCGGCCTGTGGAAAATGCCACCAGGCGGCGCTTCGGTTCGTTGCTCGTGTGACGGCCGTTCCCCGCCCCCCCATCCCTGAACCCCCTGCGACCGCCGGGGAAGAACCGGCCCGCGCAGTGAGTACCGCACCGAGACGCTTCGGCGGGAACGAGGCCGACGGCCGGCTGTGCCGGTTGCGCCCCTGAGGTGAGTGCGGGCGGCGGCGGCGGCGGCGGCGGCGGCAGGGCGCGGGGCGCGGGAAGGACGGGGGTTGCGGCGGCTGCCACCCCGGGTCCCCGCGGCGGAGGGAGGCCGCGCGGGCCTCTGCGGGGCGGGGAGGGCCGGCGCCGTCAGTGTTTAGTCTCAGCTATTCTGATGTCTAGTTTTGTGCCCTTTGCTATGTCCAATCCTATATGAATTTCTGTTTTTATCTGATCGAATGGGACTAGCCCAGTGGTTCTCCAATTGGCTGGACATTCAAATTGCTTGGAAAACTTTTTAAAAACATAGGGGCCTGCAGCCTTCCCCAGACAAGTTAATTCAGAATTTCTGAAGGTGGGGCTGAGGCATTAGTATTTTCTTAAGCTCCCTGTGTGATTATAATGAGTCCAACAATCACTCCCAACTCTAATAAAACGTTCGGACATTTTATAAAACTTGCCGATTGAGAACCTCAGCATGTGTTTCAAATGAGTTCAGAGGAGAGAATTTCCAGTGTTAGGTGTTGGTGTTTGTTCTATCAGTTGCATTCACAATATAGGCTGACAAGGGGAAAAAAAAAACAAACAAGAAAAAAAAATTCACAGGGAAGGTAGACAGGCCATGCAAACGAGAGCTCAATCACAGAAGAGCTGTCTCCAGGAGGCCAAAGTCATGCTCTTTAACATTCTAAGTGATTGGTTTGTGCAGTGAACCAAGTCTGAGCAGTTCCAATGTTTGAAAATGTAAGGACTGAAATAGAAATAGTAATATACCCTTCAAGGTCATGAAACAGTTCCTTGGCCTTAGGAAACATGTAAATTCTGTGAGCTCATGTAGGTCAATTTGATGGGCCTCTTATAACGTTAAGATTCATCTTGCTCCTTATCTTTCCTCTGCATTAAAATATGTTAATACCAGCTTTGGAATCAAATCAATTGTTTTCTTTTAAATCTGCCTTTTTAAAACTTCCTTTGTATTTGCAGAATTACAAAGGAGGTGTTAAAAATTACCATATTTTCTACCTCTGAATGAAATTAAGCAAAGACCGAAGTACGAAAAGGTCATCGAAACAAGAGACTATAAAAGAAACCTGAGAATAGCGGTACCTTGCTAATGATAGCCTAAAATTTAATTTAAAGTCAGTCCTGAAACTGTGTAATGGTTAAGGATTGAGTTTCTATCCTCATCCACATGTTTAAAGAATCTTCTGTATTGGCTGTCTCTAACCAAATTAGTGGGAATGGGAGAGGGCGGGGAACAGCTCACTAAGAATCTACTCATCTATAGTCCTTTTATCTTTTCATTTAGAAGGGTAAGCTACTGAATGTCATATATATAATGCGGTACATAAAATGTGATAAATGCTGCACCTAACACACAAAGTCTACAATAGACCATAGATCTACAAAGGACTATGATCTATGGATCAGAACTAGCAGAGTTAACATCAACCCAGTTCCTAGCAAACGTTGCTAACTTATGGCCATCGCTATCATTTCGGACCCAATACCCCCTTTATAAAAGCAAATATTCTGTAGACCCCCTTCCCTTCCAAATGAGGCACTCTATCTTCAACTATAATTTTTAAGTAAATTTAAATCAATTTAGAATAATGGAATATATGTTATTGTACATTCATAACTATACTATATTCCTATTCCTGCACCCCGCTTAATTATAATAAGTAAGTTAGGATCAGGGAAAGCAATATGAGAAATTATCCCACACGGGAAGTTCAGGAAAAATGAAAGAGCCAAGGCAGAGATGGACTCTCAGCTACTAGCAGGCCAGTTTTATCTGTAGACGATCACAGACAAAGGGGGAAAAATACTTAACTGGAGTATGTATAACATGCTAAGCTAAATTACAATCTGTCAATGTTGACCAAGAGTGAGGAAGTTTGATATTCTTGTGAATGAGCTATTTCTAAACGTACTTATAAAACAATTCAGTGTGTTATGACACGAGTTAAGAGTGCCAATGAAGTGCCCTGGAAACATTTCATCCCAGAGCCAGCCACATGTCCAAAGATGCATTCAGTCTGTGGTGGGAAAGAAAAGTGGGCCGGGGGCTCCAGATGAGGGGAGCCGTGTAGCAAGTTGGGGCAAGGACGCAGATGCCAAAGCTGGGCCTGTCCGACAGGGAGCTCAGGAGGGACTCAGCTGCTGCTTTGGGAGGTGGCAGGAGGTGGGGGGAGGGGATAGCCCGACCCTGGCTCCTGAAGCACCCCTCCCCTCCCTTCCTACTTGGGTCCCACACAGCGCCCCTCACTGCATCCTGCCTTGGCCTACCTGTGCCCCACATACACCCCGATGCTTCCCTCCCCTTTGCCTGACCCCGAGCCTCCCTGCCTGCCTTCGACCATCCCCAGTACCCCCATCGTGCGGTGACCTACCTGCACCTGGGGCTCCATCCTGCTTCCCTGCTGGGGACTGGCCTTCATGGACATGTGCGTCTCCTGGCAAGCTCTGGAGCCCTGAAATACCTGAATACCCGTAAGTTCAGGAAAAGAATAAAGCTCAATGATAAAGAAAATCTCTATCATTTTATTCATTGAATCATGTTGTTTATGTTTACATATAAAATATGCATATCTGTGTGCATATGCATGGCTATATTTTGGGTTTTTATGTAATAAAATTACATATTAACATTTTATTTCTTCAAAACATTGAAGCATTGTGGCAAAATGTTAGCATTTAAAAATCTTTCTTTTAAGAAATCAAATCATATACAAATGCTTGAAGTTTCTTTTTCAGCTTTCTTTATCCCATTCCCTTCTTTGCATCCAAAGAGGTAACCGTTATCCTGAAGTCAGTGTTGTTTTACTTTCCCAGCTGTTTTTTTTTTCGCCAGTCCCGCGGCCTGGGGAGGGTGGGGCTCCGGCGAAAGGACGAGGGGCGGGTTCCCCTCCCGATCTCAGAGAAGCTCCCAAAAGGGCAGCGGCGTGCCCACCTGCCGCCACCTCGGGCGGCCGCGAACCATTCAAATCGCCCGCGCCAAGAGGTACCCGGCGCTCGCGATTGGCTGAGCCGGACCAGCGCCCCTGGGCGGGGCCGGCCCCCTCGCAGCGACCGCGGGTCCCGCCCCCACGCAGGGGCCGCGGGTCCCGCCCAGCTGGTGCGCATGCGCGCAGTCCCCAGAGGAAAGAGTCTGCGCATACCCCCGCCCGTCCTCCGACTCGCGCCGCGGCTCCCTCCCCTGTCCGCGGAGGCTTGTCGGCTGGGCGAGACAGCAAGAGCTGCGGCCGGCAGGGGGCTGTGCGGACCCAAGGCGGCTGCGGTGGCGCCGGCCTGTGGAAAATGCCAGCAGGCGGCGCTTCGGTTCGTTGCTCGTGTGACGGCCGTTCCCCGCCCCCCCACCCCTGAACCCCCTGCGACCGCCGGGGAAGAACCGGCCCGCGCAGTGAGTACCGCACCGAGACGCTTCGGCGGGAACGAGGCCGACGGCCGGCTGTGCCGGTTGCGCCCCTGAGGTGAGTGCGGGCGGCGGCGGCGGCGGCGGCGGCGGCAGGGCGCGGGGCGCGGGAAGGACGGGGGTTGCGGCGGCTGCCACCCCGGGTCCCCGCGGCGGAGGGAGGCCGCGCGGGCCTCTGCGGGGCGGGGAGGGCCGGCGCCGTCAGTGTTTAGTCTCAGCTATTCTGATGTCTAGTTTTGTGCCCTTTGCTATGTCCAATCCTATATGAATTTCTGTTTTTATCTGATCGAATGGGACTAGCCCAGTGGTTCTCCAATTGGCTGGACATTCAAATTGCTTGGAAAACTTTTTAAAAACATAGGGTCCTGCAGCCTTCCCCAGACAAGTTAATTCAGAATTTCTGAAGGTGGGGCTGAGGCATTAGTATTTTCTTAAGCTCCCTGTGTGATTATAATGAGTCCAACAATCACTCCCAACTCTAATAAAACGTTCTGACATTTTATAAAACTTGCCGATTGAGAACCTCAGCATGTGTTTCAAATGAGTTCAGAGGAGAGAATTTCCAGTGTTAGGTGTTGGTGTTTGTTCTATCAGTTGCATTCACAATATAGGCTGACAAGGGGAAAAAAAAACAAACAAGAAAAAAAAATTCACAGGGAAGGTAGACAGGCCATGCAAACGAGAGCTCAATCACAGAAGAGCTGTCTCCAGGAGGCCAAAGTCATGCTCTTTAACATTCTAAGTGATTGGTTTGTGCAGTGAACCAAGTCTGAGCAGTTCCAATGTTTGAAAATGTAATGACTGAAATAGAAATAGTAATATACCCTTCAAGGTCATGAAACAGTTCCTTGGCCTTAGGAAACATGTAAATTCTGTGAGCTCATGTAGGTCAATTTGATGGGCCTCTTATAACCTTAAGATTCATCTTGCTCCTTATCTTTCCTCTGCATTAAAATATGTTAATACCAGCTTTGGAATCAAATCAATTGTTTTCTTTTAAATCTGCCTTTTTAAAACTTCCTTTGTATTTGCAGAATTACAAAGGAGGTGTTAAAAATTACCATATTTTCTACCTCTGAATGAAATTAAGCAAAGACCGAAGTACGAAAAGGTCATCGAAACAAGAGACTATAAAAGAAACCTGAGAATAGCGGTACCTTGCTAATGATAGCCTAAAATTTAATTTAAAGTCAGTCCTGAAACTGTGTAATGGTTAAGGATTGAGTTTCTATCCTCATCCACGTGTTTAAAGAATCTTCTGTATTGGCTGTCTCTAACCAAATTAGTGGGAATGGGAGAGGGCGGGGAACAGCTCACTAAGAATCTACTCATCTATAGTCCTTTTATCTTTTCATTTAGAAGGGTAAGCTACTGAATGTCATATATATAATGCGGTACATAAAATGTGATAAATGCTGCACCTAACACACAAAGTCTACAATAGACCATAGATCTACAGAGGACTATGATCTATGGATCAGAACTAGCAGAGTTAACATCAACCCAGTTCCTAGCAAACGTTGCTAACTTATGGCCATAGCTATCATTTCGGACCCAATACCCCCTTTATAAAAGCAAATATTCTGTAGACCCCCTTCCCTTCCAAATGAGGCACTCTATCTTCAACTATAATTTTTAAGTAAATTTAAATCAATTTAGAATAATGGAATATATGTTATTGTACATTCATAACTATACTATATTCCTATTCCTACACCCCGCTTAATTATAATAAGTAAGTTAGGATCAGGGAAAGCAATATGAGAAATTATCCCACACGGGAAGTTCAGGAAAAATGAAAGAGCCAAGGCAGAGATGGACTCTCAGCTACTAGCAGGCCAGTTTTATCTGTAGACGATCACAGACAAAGGGGGAAAAATACTTAACTGGAGTATGTATAACATGCTAAGCTAAATTACAATCTGTCAATGTTGACCAAGAGTGAGGAAGTTTGATATTCTTGTGAATGAGCTATTTCTAAACGTACTTATAAAACAATTCAGTGTGTTATGACACGAGTTAAGAGTGCCAATGAAGTGCCCTGGAAACATTTCATCCCAGAGCCAGCCACATGTCCAAAGATGCATTCAGTCTGTGGTGGGAAAGAAAAGTGGGCCGGGGGCTCCAGATGAGGGGAGCCGTGTAGCAAGTTGGGGCAAGGACGCAGATGCCAAAGCTGGGCCTGTCCGACAGGGAGCTCAGGAGGGACTCAGCTGCTGCTTTGGGAGGTGGCAGGAGGTGGGGGGAGGGGATAGCCCGACCCTGGCTCCTGAAGCACCCCTCCCCTCCCTTCCTACTTGGGTCCCACACAGCGCCCCTCACTGCATCCTGCCTTGGCCTACCTGTGCCCCACATACACCCCGATGCTTCCCTCCCCTTTGCCTGACCCCGAGCCTCCCTGCCTGCCTTCGACCATCCCCAGTACCCCCATCGTGCGGTGACCTACCTGCACCTGGGGCTCCATCCTGCTTCCCTGCTGGGGACTGGCCTTCATGGACATGTGCGTCTCCTGGCAAGCTCTGGAGCCCTGAAATACCTGAATACCCGTAAGTTCAGGAAAAGAATAAAGCTCAATGATAAAGAAAATCTCTATCATTTTATTCATTGAATCATGTTGTTTATGTTTACATATAAAATATGCATATCTGTGTGCATATGCATGGCTATATTTTGGGTTTTTATGTAATAAAATTACATATTAACATTTTATTTCTTCAAAACATTGAAGCATTGTGGCAAAATGTTAGCATTTAAAAATCTTTCTTTTAAGAAATCAAATCATATACAAATGCTTGAAGTTTCTTTTTCAGCTTTCTTTATCCCATTCCCTTCTTTGCATCCAAAGAGGTAACCTTTATCCTGAAGTCAGTGTTGTTTTACTTTCCCAGCTGTTTTTTTTTTCGCCAGTCCCGCGGCCTGGGGAGGGTGGGGCTCCGGCGAAAGGACGAGGGGCGGGTTCCCCTCCCGATCTCAGAGAAGCTCCCAAAAGGGCAGCGGCGTGCCCACCTGCCGCCACCTCGGGCGGCCGCGAACCATTCAAATCGCCCGCGCCAAGAGGTACCCGGCGCTCGCGATTGGCTGAGCCGGACCAGCGCCCCTGGGCGGGGCCGGCCCCCTCGCAGCGGCCGCGGGTCCCGCCCCCACGCAGGGGCCGCGGGTCCCGCCCAGCTGGTGCGCATGCGCGCAGTCCCCAGAGGAAAGAGTCTGCGCATACCCCCGCCCGTCCTCCGACTCGCGCCGCGGCTCCCTCCCCTGTCCGCGGAGGCTTGTCGGCTCGGCGAGACAGCAAGAGCTGCGGCCGGCAGGGGGCTGTGCGGACCCAAGGCGGCTGCGGTGGCGCCGGCCTGTGGAAAATGCCACCAGGCGGCGCTTCGGTTCGTTGCTCGTGTGACGGCCGTTCCCCGCCCCCCCATCCCTGAACCCCCTGCGACCGCCGGGGAAGAACCGGCCCGCGCAGTGAGTACCGCACCGAGACGCTTCGGCGGGAACGAGGCCGACGGCCGGCTGTGCCGGTTGCGCCCCTGAGGTGAGTGCGGGCGGCGGCGGCGGCGGCGGCGGCGGCAGGGCGCGGGGCGCGGGAAGGACGGGGGTTGCGGCGGCTGCCACCCCGGGTCCCCGCGGCGGAGGGAGGCCGCGCGGGCCTCTGCGGGGCGGGGAGGGCCGGCGCCGTCAGTGTTTAGTCTCAGCTATTCTGATGTCTAGTTTTGTGCCCTTTGCTATGTCCAATCCTATATGAATTTCTGTTTTTATCTGATCGAATGGGACTAGCCCAGTGGTTCTCCAATTGGCTGGACATTCAAATTGCTTGGAAAACTTTTTAAAAACATAGGGGCCTGCAGCCTTCCCCAGACAAGTTAATTCAGAATTTCTGAAGGTGGGGCTGAGGCATTAGTATTTTCTTAAGCTCCCTGTGTGATTATAATGAGTCCAACAATCACTCCCAACTCTAATAAAACGTTCGGACATTTTATAAAACTTGCCGATTGAGAACCTCAGCATGTGTTTCAAATGAGTTCAGAGGAGAGAATTTCCAGTGTTAGGTGTTGGTGTTTGTTCTATCAGTTGCATTCACAATATAGGCTGACAAGGGGAAAAAAAAAACAAACAAGAAAAAAAAATTCACAGGGAAGGTAGACAGGCCATGCAAACGAGAGCTCAATCACAGAAGAGCTGTCTCCAGGAGGCCAAAGTCATGCTCTTTAACATTCTAAGTGATTGGTTTGTGCAGTGAACCAAGTCTGAGCAGTTCCAATGTTTGAAAATGTAAGGACTGAAATAGAAATAGTAATATACCCTTCAAGGTCATGAAACAGTTCCTTGGCCTTAGGAAACATGTAAATTCTGTGAGCTCATGTAGGTCAATTTGATGGGCCTCTTATAACGTTAAGATTCATCTTGCTCCTTATCTTTCCTCTGCATTAAAATATGTTAATACCAGCTTTGGAATCAAATCAATTGTTTTCTTTTAAATCTGCCTTTTTAAAACTTCCTTTGTATTTGCAGAATTACAAAGGAGGTGTTAAAACTTACCATATTTTCTACCTCTGAATGAAATTAAGCAAAGACCGAAGTACGAAAAGGTCATCGAAACAAGAGACTATAAAAGAAACCTGAGAATAGCGGTACCTTGCTAATGATAGCCTAAAATTTAATTTAAAGTCAGTCCTGAAACTGTGTAATGGTTAAGGATTGAGTTTCTATCCTCATCCACATGTTTAAAGAATCTTCTGTATTGGCTGTCTCTAACCAAATTAGTGGGAATGGGAGAGGGCGGGGAACAGCTCACTAAGAATCTACTCATCTATAGTCCTTTTATCTTTTCATTTAGAAGGGTAAGCTACTGAATGTCATATATATAATGCGGTACATAAAATGTGATAAATGCTGCACCTAACACACAAAGTCTACAATAGACCATAGATCTACAAAGGACTATGATCTATGGATCAGAACTAGCAGAGTTAACATCAACCCAGTTCCTAGCAAACGTTGCTAACTTATGGCCATCGCTATCATTTCGGACCCAATACCCCCTTTATAAAAGCAAATATTCTGTAGACCCCCTTCCCTTCCAAATGAGGCACTCTATCTTCAACTATAATTTTTAAGTAAATTTAAATCAATTTAGAATAATGGAATATATGTTATTGTACATTCATAACTATACTATATTCCTATTCCTGCACCCCGCTTAATTATAATAAGTAAGTTAGGATCAGGGAAAGCAATATGAGAAATTATCCCACACGGGAAGTTCAGGAAAAATGAAAGAGCCAAGGCAGAGATGGACTCTCAGCTACTAGCAGGCCAGTTTTATCTGTAGACGATCACAGACAAAGGGGGAAAAATACTTAACTGGAGTATGTATAACATGCTAAGCTAAATTACAATCTGTCAATGTTGACCAAGAGTGAGGAAGTTTGATATTCTTGTGAATGAGCTATTTCTAAACGTACTTATAAAACAATTCAGTGTGTTATGACACGAGTTAAGAGTGCCAATGAAGTGCCCTGGAAACATTTCATCCCAGAGCCAGCCACATGTCCAAAGATGCATTCAGTCTGTGGTGGGAAAGAAAAGTGGGCCGGGGGCTCCAGATGAGGGGAGCCGTGTAGCAAGTTGGGGCAAGGACGCAGATGCCAAAGCTGGGCCTGTCCGACAGGGAGCTCAGGAGGGACTCAGCTGCTGCTTTGGGAGGTGGCAGGAGGTGGGGGGAGGGGATAGCCCGACCCTGGCTCCTGAAGCACCCCTCCCCTCCCTTCCTACTTGGGTCCCACACAGCGCCCCTCACTGCATCCTGCCTTGGCCTACCTGTGCCCCACATACACCCCGATGCTTCCCTCCCCTTTGCCTGACCCCGAGCCTCCCTGCCTGCCTTCGACCATCCCCAGTACCCCCATCGTGCGGTGACCTACCTGCACCTGGGGCTCCATCCTGCTTCCCTGCTGGGGACTGGCCTTCATGGACATGTGCGTCTCCTGGCAAGCTCTGGAGCCCTGAAATACCTGAATACCCGTAAGTTCAGGAAAAGAATAAAGCTCAATGATAAAGAAAATCTCTATCATTTTATTCATTGAATCATGTTGTTTATGTTTACATATAAAATATGCATATCTGTGTGCATATGCATGGCTATATTTTGGGTTTTTATGTAATAAAATTACATATTAACATTTTATTTCTTCAAAACATTGAAGCATTGTGGCAAAATGTTAGCATTTAAAAATCTTTCTTTTAAGAAATCAAATCATATACAAATGCTTGAAGTTTCTTTTTCAGCTTTCTTTATCCCATTCCCTTCTTTGCATCCAAAGAGGTAACCGTTATCCTGAAGTCAGTGTTGTTTTACTTTCCCAGCTGTTTTTTTTTTCGCCAGTCCCGCGGCCTGGGGAGGGTGGGGCTCCGGCGAAAGGACGAGGGGCGGGTTCCCCTCCCGATCTCAGAGAAGCTCCCAAAAGGGCAGCGGCGTGCCCACCTGCCGCCACCTCGGGCGGCCGCGAACCATTCAAATCGCCCGCGCCAAGAGGTACCCGGCGCTCGCGATTGGCTGAGCCGGACCAGCGCCCCTGGGCGGGGCCGGCCCCCTCGCAGCGACCGCGGGTCCCGCCCCCACGCAGGGGCCGCGGGTCCCGCCCAGCTGGTGCGCATGCGCGCAGTCCCCAGAGGAAAGAGTCTGCGCATACCCCCGCCCGTCCTCCGACTCGCGCCGCGGCTCCCTCCCCTGTCCGCGGAGGCTTGTCGGCTGGGCGAGACAGCAAGAGCTGCGGCCGGCAGGGGGCTGTGCGGACCCAAGGCGGCTGCGGTGGCGCCGGCCTGTGGAAAATGCCACCAGGCGGCGCTTCGGTTCGTTGCTCGTGTGACGGCCGTTCCCCGCCCCCCCACCCCTGAACCCCCTGCGACCGCCGGGGAAGAACCGGCCCGCGCAGTGAGTACCGCACCGAGACGCTTCGGCGGGAACGAGGCCGACGGCCGGCTGTGCCGGTTGCGCCCCTGAGGTGAGTGCGGGCGGCGGCGGCGGCGGCGGCGGCGGCAGGGCGCGGGGCGCGGGAAGGACGGGGGTTGCGGCGGCTGCCACCCCGGGTCCCCGCGGCGGAGGGAGGCCGCGCGGGCCTCTGCGGGGCGGGGAGGGCCGGCGCCGTCAGTGTTTAGTCTCAGCTATTCTGATGTCTAGTTTTGTGCCCTTTGCTATGTCCAATCCTATATGAATTTCTGTTTTTATCTGATCGAATGGGACTAGCCCAGTGGTTCTCCAATTGGCTGGACATTCAAATTGCTTGGAAAACTTTTTAAAAACATAGGGTCCTGCAGCCTTCCCCAGACAAGTTAATTCAGAATTTCTGAAGGTGGGGCTGAGGCATTAGTATTTTCTTAAGCTCCCTGTGTGATTATAATGAGTCCAACAATCACTCCCAACTCTAATAAAACGTTCTGACATTTTATAAAACTTGCCGATTGAGAACCTCAGCATGTGTTTCAAATGAGTTCAGAGGAGAGAATTTCCAGTGTTAGGTGTTGGTGTTTGTTCTATCAGTTGCATTCACAATATAGGCTGACAAGGGGAAAAAAAAACAAACAAGAAAAAAAAATTCACAGGGAAGGTAGACAGGCCATGCAAACGAGAGCTCAATCACAGAAGAGCTGTCTCCAGGAGGCCAAAGTCATGCTCTTTAACATTCTAAGTGATTGGTTTGTGCAGTGAACCAAGTCTGAGCAGTTCCAATGTTTGAAAATGTAATGACTGAAATAGAAATAGTAATATACCCTTCAAGGTCATGAAACAGTTCCTTGGCCTTAGGAAACATGTAAATTCTGTGAGCTCATGTAGGTCAATTTGATGGGCCTCTTATAACCTTAAGATTCATCTTGCTCCTTATCTTTCCTCTGCATTAAAATATGTTAATACCAGCTTTGGAATCAAATCAATTGTTTTCTTTTAAATCTGCCTTTTTAAAACTTCCTTTGTATTTGCAGAATTACAAAGGAGGTGTTAAAAATTACCATATTTTCTACCTCTGAATGAAATTAAGCAAAGACCGAAGTACGAAAAGGTCATCGAAACAAGAGACTATAAAAGAAACCTGAGAATAGCGGTACCTTGCTAATGATAGCCTAAAATTTAATTTAAAGTCAGTCCTGAAACTGTGTAATGGTTAAGGATTGAGTTTCTATCCTCATCCACATGTTTAAAGAATCTTCTGTATTGGCTGTCTCTAACCAAATTAGTGGGAATGGGAGAGGGCGGGGAACAGCTCACTAAGAATCTACTCATCTATAGTCCTTTTATCTTTTCATTTAGAAGGGTAAGCTACTGAATGTCATATATATAATGCGGTACATAAAATGTGATAAATGCTGCACCTAACACACAAAGTCTACAATAGACCATAGATCTACAAAGGACTATGATCTATGGATCAGAACTAGCAGAGTTAACATCAACCCAGTTCCTAGCAAACGTTGCTAACTTATGGCCATCGCTATCATTTCGGACCCAATACCCCCTTTATAAAAGCAAATATTCTGTAGACCCCCTTCCCTTCCAAATGAGGCACTCTATCTTCAACTATAATTTTTAAGTAAATTTAAATCAATTTAGAATAATGGAATATATGTTATTGTACATTCATAACTATACTATATTCCTATTCCTACACCCCGCTTAATTATAATAAGTAAGTTAGGATCAGGGAAAGCAATATGAGAAATTATCCCACACGGGAAGTTCAGGAAAAATGAAAGAGCCAAGGCAGAGATGGACTCTCAGCTACTAGCAGGCCAGTTTTATCTGTAGACGATCACAGACAAAGGGGGAAAAATACTTAACTGGAGTATGTATAACATGCTAAGCTAAATTACAATCTGTCAATGTTGACCAAGAGTGAGGAAGTTTGATATTCTTGTGAATGAGCTATTTCTAAACGTACTTATAAAACAATTCAGTGTGTTATGACACGAGTTAAGAGTGCCAATGAAGTGCCCTGGAAACATTTCATCCCAGAGCCAGCCACATGTCCAAAGATGCATTCAGTCTGTGGTGGGAAAGAAAAGTGGGCCGGGGGCTCCAGATGAGGGGAGCCGTGTAGCAAGTTGGGGCAAGGACGCAGATGCCAAAGCTGGGCCTGTCCGACAGGGAGCTCAGGAGGGACTCAGCTGCTGCTTTGGGAGGTGGCAGGAGGTGGGGGGAGGGGATAGCCCGACCCTGGCTCCTGAAGCACCCCTCCCCTCCCTTCCTACTTGGGTCCCACACAGCGCCCCTCACTGCATCCTGCCTTGGCCTACCTGTGCCCCACATACACCCCGATGCTTCCCTCCCCTTTGCCTGACCCCGAGCCTCCCTGCCTGCCTTCGACCATCCCCAGTACCCCCATCGTGCGGTGACCTACCTGCACCTGGGGCTCCATCCTGCTTCCCTGCTGGGGACTGGCCTTCATGGACATGTGCGTCTCCTGGCAAGCTCTGGAGCCCTGAAATACCTGAATACCCGTAAGTTCAGGAAAAGAATAAAGCTCAATGATAAAGAAAATCTCTATCATTTTATTCATTGAATCATGTTGTTTATGTTTACATATAAAATATGCATATCTGTGTGCATATGCATGGCTATATTTTGGGTTTTTATGTAATAAAATTACATATTAACATTTTATTTCTTCAAAACATTGAAGCATTGTGGCAAAATGTTAGCATTTAAAAATCTTTCTTTTAAGAAATCAAATCATATACAAATGCTTGAAGTTTCTTTTTCAGCTTTCTTTATCCCATTCCCTTCTTTGCATCCAAAGAGGTAACCGTTATCCTGAAGTCAGTGTTGTTTTACTTTCCCAGCTGTTTTTTTTTTCGCCAGTCCCGCGGCCTGGGGAGGGTGGGGCTCCGGCGAAAGGACGAGGGGCGGGTTCCCCTCCCGATCTCAGAGAAGCTCCCAAAAGGGCAGCGGCGTGCCCACCTGCCGCCACCTCGGGCGGCCGCGAACCATTCAAATCGCCCGCGCCAAGAGGTACCCGGCGCTCGCGATTGGCTGAGCCGGACCAGCGCCCCTGGGCGGGGCCGGCCCCCTCGCAGCGACCGCGGGTCCCGCCCCCACGCAGGGGCCGCGGGTCCCGCCCAGCTGGTGCGCATGCGCGCAGTCCCCAGAGGAAAGAGTCTGCGCATACCCCCGCCCGGCCTCCGACTCGCGCCGCGGCTCCCTCCCCTGTCCGCGGAGGCTTGTCGGCTGGGCGAGACAGCAAGAGCTGCGGCCGGCAGGGGGCTGTGCGGACCCAAGGCGGCTGCGGTGGCGCCGGCCTGTGGAAAATGCCACCAGGCGGCGCTTCGGTTCGTTGCTCGTGTGACGGCCGTTCCCCGCCCCCCCAACCCTGAACCCCTTGCGACCGCCGGGGAAGAACCCGCCCGCGCAGGGAGTACCGCACCGAGACGCCTCGGCGGGAACGAGGCAGACGGCCGGCTGTGCCGGTTGCGCCCCTGAGGTGAGGGCGGGCGGCGGCGGCTCTGGCGGCGGCGGTGGCGGCGGCGGGGCGCGGGGCGCGGGGCGTGGGAAGGACGGGGGTTGCGGCGGCTGCCACCCAGGGTCCCCGCGGCGGAGGGAGGCCGCGTGGGCCTCTGCGGGGCGGGGAGGGCCGGCGCCGTCAGTGTTTAGTCTCAGCTATTCTGATGTCTAGTTTTGTGCCCTTTGCTATGTCCAATCCTATATGAATTTCTGTTTTTATCTGATCGAATGGGACTAGCCCAGTGGTTCTCCAATTGGCTGGACATTCAAATTGCTTGGAAAACTTTTTAAAAACGTGGGGGCCTGCAGTCTTCCCCAGACAAGTTAATTCACAATTTCTGAAGGTGGGGCTGAGGCATTAGTATTTTCTTAAGCTCCCTGTGTGATTATAATGAGTCCAACAATCACTCCCAACTCTAAAACGTTCTGACATTTTATAAAACTTGCCGATTGAGAACCTCAGCATGTGTTTCAAATGAGTCCAGAGGAGAGAATTTCCAGTGTTTGGTGTTGGTGTTTGTTCTATCAGTTGCATTCACAATGTAGGCTGATAAGGGAAAAAAAAAAAAACAAGAAAAAAATTTAACAGGGAAGGTAGACAGGCGGTGCAAACGAGAGCTCAATCACAGAAGAGCTGTCTCCAGGAGACCAAAGTCATGCTCTTTAACATTCTAAGTGATTGATTTGTGCAGTGAACCAAATCTGAGCAGTTCCAATGTTTGAAAATGTAATGACTGAAATAGAAATAGTAATATACCCTTCAAGATCATGAAACAGTTCCTTGGCCTTAGGAAACATGTAACTTCTGTGAGCTCATGTAGGTCAATTTGAAGGGCCTCTTATAACCTTAAGATTCATCTTGCTCCTTATCTTTCCTCTGCATTAAAATATGTTAATACCAGCTTTGGAATCAAATCAATTCTTTTCTTTTAAATCTGCCTTATTAAAAGTTCCTTTGTAGTTGCAGAATTACCAAGGAGTTGTTAAAAATTACCGTATTTTCTACCTCTGAATGAAATTAAGCAAAGACCGAAGTACGAAAAGGTCATCGAAATAAGAGACTATAAGAAAAACCTGAGAATAGCGGTACCTTGCTAATGATAGCCTAAAATTTAATTTAAAGTCAGTCCTGAAACTGTGTAATGGTTAAGGATTGAGTTTCTATCCTCATCCACATGTTTAAAGAATCTTCTGTATTGGCTATCTCTAACCAAATTAGTGGGAATGGGAGAGGGCGGGGAACAGCTCACTAAGAATCTACTCATCTATAGTCCTTTTATCTTTTCATTTAGAAGGGTAAGCTACTGAATGTCATATATATAATGCGGTACATAAAATGTGATAAATGCTGCACCTAACACACAAAGTCTACAATAGACCATAGATCTCCAAAGGACTATGATCTATGGATCAGAACTAGCAGAGTTAACATCAACCCAGTTCCTAGCAAACGTTGCTAATTTATGGCCATAGCTATCATTTCAGACCCAATACCCCCTTTATAAAAGCAAATATTCTGTAGACCCCCTTCCCTTCCAAATGAGGCACTCTATCTTCAAGTATAAGTTTTAAGTCAATTTAAGTCAATTTAGAATAATGGAATATATGTTATTGTACATTCATAACTATACTATATTCCTATTCCTACGCCCCACTTAATTATAATAAGTAAGTTAGGATCAGGGAAAGCAATATGAGAAATTATCCCACACGAGAAGTTCAGGAAAAATGAAAGAGCAAACGCAGAGACGGACTCTCAGCTAATAGCAGACCAGTTTTATCTGTAGACGATCACAGACAAAGGGGGAAAAATACTTAACTGAAGTATGTATAACATGCTAAGATAAATGACAATCTGTCAATGTTGACCAAGAATGAGGAAGTTTGATATTCTTGTGAATAAGCTATTTCTAAACGTACTTATAAAACAATTCAGTGTGTTATGACACGAGTTAAGAGTGCCAATGAACTGCCCTGGAAACATTTCATCCCAGAGCCAGCCACATGTCCAAAGATGCATCCAGTCTGTGGTGGGAAAGAAAAGTGGGCCTGGGGCTCCAGATGAGGGGAGCCGTGTAGCAACGTGGGGCAAGGACGCAGATGCCAAAGCTGGGCCTGTCCGACAGGGAGCTCAGGAGGGACTCAGCTGCTGCTTTGGGAGGTGGCAGGAGGTGGAGGGAGGGGATAGCCCGACCCTGGCTCCTGAAGCACCCCTCCCCTCCCTTCCTACTTGGGTCCCACACAGCGGCCCTCACTCCATCCTGCCTTGGCCTACCTGTGCCCCACATACACCCCGATGCTTCCCTCCCCGTTGCCTGACCCCGAGCCTCCCTGCCTGCCTTCGACCATCCCCAGTACCCCCATCCTGCCGTGACCTACCTGCACCTGGGGCTCCATCCTGCTTCCCTGCTGGGGACTGGCCTTCTTGGACATGTGCGTCTCCTGGCAAGCTCTGGAGCCCTGAAGTACCTGAAATAACCGTAAGTTCAGGAAAAGAATAAAGCTCAATGATAAAGAAAATCTCTATCATTTTATTCATTGAATCATGTTGTTTATGTTTACATATAAAATATGCATATCTGTGTGCATATGCATGACTGTATTTTGGGTTATTATGTGATAAAATTACATATGAACATTTTATTTCTTTAAAACATTGAAGCATTGTGGCAAAATGTTAGCATTTAAAAATCTTTCTTCTAAGAAATCAAATCATATACAAATGCTTGAAGTTTCTTTTTCACCTTTCCTTTATCCCATTCCCTTCTTTCCATCCAAAGACGTAACCGTTATCCTGAAGTCAGTGTTGTTTTACCTTCCCAGCTGTTTTTTTTTGTTTTGTTTTGGCCAGTCCCGCGGCCCGGGGTGGGAGGGGCTCCGGCGAAAGGATGAGGGGCGGGTTCCCCTCCCGATCTCAGAGAAGCTCCCAAAAGGGCAGCGGCGTGCCCACCTGCGGCCACCTCAGGCGGCCGCGAACCATTCAAATGGCCCGCGCCAAGAGGTACCCGGCGCTCGCGATTGGCGGAGCCGGACCAGCGCC
This sequence comes from Camelus bactrianus, assembly GCF_048773025.1. Taxonomy (NCBI): domain Eukaryota; kingdom Metazoa; phylum Chordata; class Mammalia; order Artiodactyla; family Camelidae; genus Camelus; species Camelus bactrianus. The sequence goes on along the minus strand of NC_133567.1, from coordinate 531,629 downwards.
CCTGGGCGGGGCCGGCCCCCACGCAGCGTCCGCGTGTCCCGCCCCCACGCAGAGGCCGCGGGTCCCGCCCCGCTGGTGCGCATGCGCGCAGTCCCCAGAGGAAAGAGTCTGCGCACACCCCCGCCCGGCCTCCGACTCGCGCCGCGGCTCCCTCCCCTGTCCGCGGAGGCTTGTCGGCTCGGCGAGACAGCAAGAGCTGAGGCCGGCAGGGCGCTGTGCGGACCCAAGGCGGTTGCGGTGGCGCCGGCCTGTGGAAAATGCCACCAGGCGGCGCTTCGGTTCGTTGCTCGTGTGACGGCCGTTCCCCGCCCCCCCAACCCTGAACCCCTTGCGACCGCCGGGGAAGAACCCGCCCGCGCAGGGAGTACCGCACCGAGACGCCTCGGCGGGAACGAGGCCGACGGCCGGCTGTGCCGGTTGCGCCCCTGAGGTGAGGGCGGGCGGCGGCGGCTCTGGCGGCCGCGGCGGCGGCGGCGGGGCGCGGGGCGCGGGGCGCGGGAAGGACGGGGGTTGCGGCGGCTGCCACCCAGGGTCCCCGCGGCGGAGGGAGGCCGCGTGGGCCTCTGCGGGGCGGGGAGGGCCGGCGCCGTCAGTGTTTAGTCTCAGCTATTCTGATGTCTAGTTTTGTGCCCTTTGCTATGTCCAATCCTATATGAATTTCTGTTTTTATCTGATCGAATGGGACTAGCCCAGTGGTTCTCCAATTGGCTGGACATTCAAATTGCTTGGAAAACTTTTTAAAAACGTGGGGGCCTGCAGTCTTCCCCAGACAAGTTAATTCACAATTTCTGAAGGTGGGGCTGAGGCATTAGTATTTTCTTAAGCTCCCTGTGTGATTATAATGAGTCCAACAATCACTCCCAACTCTAAAACGTTCTGACATTTTATGAAACTTGCCGATTGAGAACCTCGGCATGTGTTACAAATGAGTCCAGAGGAGAGAATTTCCAGTGTTTGGTGTTGGTGTTTGTTCTATCAGTTGCATTCACAATGTAGGCTGATAAGGGAAAAAAAAAAAAACAAGAAAAAAATTTAACAGGGAAGGTAGACAGGCGGTGCAAACGAGAGCTCAATCACAGAAGAGCTGTCTCCAGGAGACCAAAGTCATGCTCTTTAACATTCTAAGTGATTGATTTGTGCAGTGAACCAAATCTGAGCAGTTCCAATGTTTGAAAATGTAATGACTGAAATAGAAATAGTAATATACCCTTCAAGATCATGAAACAGTTCCTTGGCCTTAGGAAACATGTAACTTCTGTGAGCTCATGTAGGTCAATTTGAAGGGCCTCTTATAACCTTAAGATTCATCTTGCTCCTTATCTTTCCTCTGCATTAAAATATGTTAATACCAGCTTTGGAATCAAATCAATTCTTTTCTTTTAAATCTGCCTTATTAAAAGTTCCTTTGTAGTTGCAGAATTACCAAGGAGTTGTTAAAAATTACCGTATTTTCTACCTCTGAATGAAATTAAGCAAAGACCGAAGTACGAAAAGGTCATCGAAATAAGAGACTATAAGAAAAACCTGAGAATAGCGGTACCTTGCTAATGATAGCCTAAAATTTAATTTAAAGTCAGTCCTGAAACTGTGTAATGGTTAAGGATTGAGTTTCTATCCTCATCCACATGTTTAAAGAATCTTCTGTATTGGCTATCTCTAACCAAATTAGTGGGAATGGGAGAGGGCGGGGAACAGCTCACTAAGAATCTACTCATCTATAGTCCTTTTATCTTTTCATTTAGAAGGGTAAGCTACTGAATGTCATATATATAATGCGGTACATAAAATGTGATAAATGCTGCACCTAACACACAAAGTCTACAATAGACCATAGATCTCCAAAGGACTATGATCTATGGATCAGAACTAGCAGAGTTAACATCAACCCAGTTCCTAGCAAACGTTGCTAATTTATGGCCATAGCTATCATTTCAGACCCAATACCCCCTTTATAAAAGCAAATATTCTGTAGACCCCCTTCCCTTCCAAATGAGGCACTCTATCTTCAAGTATAAGTTTTAAGTCAATTTAAGTCAATTTAGAATAATGGAATATATGTTATTGTACATTCATAACTATACTATATTCCTATTCCTACGCCCCACTTAATTATAATAAGTAAGTTAGGATCAGGGAAAGCAATATGAGAAATTATCCCACACGAGAAGTTCAGGAAAAATGAAAGAGCAAACGCAGAGACGGACTCTCAGCTAATAGCAGACCAGTTTTATCTGTAGACGATCACAGACAAAGGGGGAAAAATACTTAACTGAAGTATGTATAACATGCTAAGATAAATGACAATCTGTCAATGTTGACCAAGAATGAGGAAGTTTGATATTCTTGTGAATAAGCTATTTCTAAACGTACTTATAAAACAATTCAGTGTGTTATGACACGAGTTAAGAGTGCCAATGAACTGCCCTGGAAACATTTCATCCCAGAGCCAGCCACATGTCCAAAGATGCATCCAGTCTGTGGTGGGAAAGAAAAGTGGGCCTGGGGCTCCAGATGAGGGGAGCCGTGTAGCAACGTGGGGCAAGGACGCAGATGCCAAAGCTGGGCCTGTCCGACAGGGAGCTCAGGAGGGACTCAGCTGCTGCTTTGGGAGGTGGCAGGAGGTGGAGGGAGGGGATAGCCCGACCCTGGCTCCTGAAGCACCCCTCCCCTCCCTTCCTACTTGGGTCCCACACAGCGGCCCTCACTCCATCCTGCCTTGGCCTACCTGTGCCCCACATACACCCCGATGCTTCCCTCCCCGTTGCCTGACCCCGAGCCTCCCTGCCTGCCTTCGACCATCCCCAGTACCCCCATCCTGCCGTGACCTACCTGCACCTGGGGCTCCATCCTGCTTCCCTGCTGGGGACTGGCCTTCTTGGACATGTGCGTCTCCTGGCAAGCTCTGGAGCCCTGAAGTACCTGAAATAACCGTAAGTTCAGGAAAAGAATAAAGCTCAATGATAAAGAAAATCTCTATCATTTTATTCATTGAATCATGTTGTTTATGTTTACATATAAAATATGCATATCTGTGTGCATATGCATGACTGTATTTTGGGTTATTATGTGATAAAATTACATATGAACATTTTATTTCTTTAAAACATTGAAGCATTGTGGCAAAATGTTAGCATTTAAAAATCTTTCTTCTAAGAAATCAAATCATATACAAATGCTTGAAGTTTCTTTTTCACCTTTCCTTTATCCCATTCCCTTCTTTCCATCCAAAGACGTAACCGTTATCCTGAAGTCAGTGTTGTTTTACCTTCCCAGCTGTTTTTTTTTGTTTTGTTTTGGCCAGTCCCGCGGCCCGGGGTGGGAGGGGCTCCGGCGAAAGGATGAGGGGCGGGTTCCCCTCCCGATCTCAGAGAAGCTCCCAAAAGGGCAGCGGCGTGCCCACCTGCGGCCACCTCAGGCGGCCGCGAACCATTCAAATGGCCCGCGCCAAGAGGTACCCGGCGCTCGCGATTGGCGGAGCCGGACCAGCGCCCCTGGGCGGGGCCGGCCCCCACGCAGCGTCCGCGTGTCCCGCCCCCACGCAGAGGCCGCGGGTCCCGCCCCGCTGGTGCGCATGCGCGCAGTCCCCAGAGGAAAGAGTCTGCGCACACCCCCGCCCGGCCTCCGACTCGCGCCGCGGCTCCCTCCCCTGTCCGCGGAGGCTTGTCGGCTCGGCGAGACAGCAAGAGCTGAGGCCGGCAGGGCGCTGTGCGGACCCAAGGCGGTTGCGGTGGCGCCGGCCTGTGGAAAATGCCACCAGGCGGCGCTTCGGTTCGTTGCTCGTGTGACGGCCGTTCCCCGCCCCCCCAACCCTGAACCCCTTGCGACCGCCGGGGAAGAACCCGCCCGCGCAGGGAGTACCGCACCGAGACGCCTCGGCGGGAACGAGGCCGACGGCCGGCTGTGCCGGTTGCGCCCCTGAGGTGAGGGCGGGCGGCGGCGGCTCTGGCGGCCGCGGCGGCGGCGGCGGGGCGCGGGGCGCGGGGCGCGGGAAGGACGGGGGTTGCGGCGGCTGCCACCCAGGGTCCCCGCGGCGGAGGGAGGCCGCGTGGGCCTCTGCGGGGCGGGGAGGGCCGGCGCCGTCAGTGTTTAGTCTCAGCTATTCTGATGTCTAGTTTTGTGCCCTTTGCTATGTCCAATCCTATATGAATTTCTGTTTTTATCTGATCGAATGGGACTAGCCCAGTGGTTCTCCAATTGGCTGGACATTCAAATTGCTTGGAAAACTTTTTAAAAACGTGGGGGCCTGCAGTCTTCCCCAGACAAGTTAATTCACAATTTCTGAAGGTGGGGCTGAGGCATTAGTATTTTCTTAAGCTCCCTGTGTGATTATAATGAGTCCAACAATCACTCCCAACTCTAAAACGTTCTGACATTTTATGAAACTTGCCGATTGAGAACCTCGGCATGTGTTACAAATGAGTCCAGAGGAGAGAATTTCCAGTGTTTGGTGTTGGTGTTTGTTCTATCAGTTGCATTCACAATGTAGGCTGATAAGGGAAAAAAAAAAAAACAAGAAAAAAATTTAACAGGGAAGGTAGACAGGCGGTGCAAACGAGAGCTCAATCACAGAAGAGCTGTCTCCAGGAGACCAAAGTCATGCTCTTTAACATTCTAAGTGATTGATTTGTGCAGTGAACCAAATCTGAGCAGTTCCAATGTTTGAAAATGTATTGACTTAAATAGAAATACTAATATACCCTTCAAGGTCATGAAACAGTTCCTTGGCCTTAGGAAACGTGTAACTTCTGTGAGCTCATGTAGGTCAATTTGATGGGCCTCTTATAACCTTAAGATTCATCTTGCTCCTTATCTTTCCTCTGCATTAAAATATGTTAATACCAGCTTTGGAATCAAATCAATTCTTTTCTTTTTAAATCTGCCTTTTTAAAACTTCCTTTGTATTTGCAGAATTACCAAGGAGTTGTTAAAAATTACCATATTTTCTACCTCTGAATGAAATTAAGCAAAGACCGAAGTACGAAAAGGTCATCGAAACAAGAGACTATAAAAGAAACCTGAGAATAGCGGTACATTGCTAATGATAGCCTAAAATTTAATTTAAAGCCAGTCCTGAAAATGTGTAATGGTTAAGGATTGAGTTTCTCTCCTCATCCACATGTTTAAAGAATCATCTGTATTGGCTATCTCTAAGCAAATTAGTGGGAATGGGAGAGGGCGGGGAACAACTCACTAAGAATCTATTCATCTATAGTCCTTTTATCTTTTCATTTAGAAGGGTAAGCTATTGAATATCATATATATAATGCGGTACATAAAATGTGATAAATGCTGCACCTAACACACAAAGTCTACAATAGACCGTAGATCTGCAAAGGTCTATGATCTATGGATCAGAACTAGCAGAGTTAACATCAACCCAGTTCCTAGCAAACGTTGCTAACTTATGGCCATAGCTATCATTTCAGACCCAATACCCCCTTTATAAAAGCAAATATTCTGTAGACCCCCTTCCCTTCCAAATGAGGCACTCTATCTTCAAGTATAAGTTTTAAGTCAATTTAAGTCAATTTAGAATAATGGAATATATGTTATTGTACATTCATAACTATACTATATTCCTATTCCTACGCCCCACTTAATTATAATAAGTAAGTTAGGATCAGGGAAAGCAATATGAGAAATTATCCCACACGAGAAGTTCAGGAAAAATGAAAGAGCAAAGGCAGAGATGGACTCTCAGCTAATAGCAGACCAGTTTTATCTGTAGACGATCACAGACAAAGGGGGAAAAATACTTAACTGAAGTATGTATAACATGCTAAGATAAATGACAATCTGTCAATGTTGACCAAGAATGAGGAAGTTTGATATTCTTGTGAATAAGCTATTTCTAAACGTACTTATAAAACAATTCAGTGTGTTATGACACGAGTTAAGAGTGCCAATGAAGTGCCCTGGAAACATTTCATCCCAGAGCCAGCCACATGCCAAAAGATGCATCCAGTCTGTGGTGGGAAAGAAAAGTGGGCCGCGGGCTCCAGATGAGGGGAGCCCTTTAGCAACGTAGGGCAAGGACGCAGATGCCAAAGCTGGGCCTGTCCGACAGGGAGCTCAGGAGGGACTCGCTGCTTTGGGAGGTGGCAGGAGGTGGGGGGAGGGGATAGCCCGACCCTGGCTCCTGAAGCACCCCTCCCCTCCCTTCCTACTTGGGTCCCACACAGCGGCCCTCACTCCATCCTGCCTTGGCCTACCTGTGCCCCACATACACCCCGATGCTTCCCTCCCCGTTGCCTGACCCCGAGCCTCCCTGCCTGCCTTCGACCATCCCCAGTACCCCCATCGTGCCGTGACCTACCTGCACCTGGGGCTCCATCCTGCTTCCCTGCTGGGGACTGGCCTTCTTGGACATGTGCGTCTCCTGGCAAGCTCTGGAGCCCTGAAGTACCTGAAATAACCGTAAGTTCAGGAAAAGAATAAAGCTCAATGATAAAGAAAATCTCTATCATTTTATTCATTGAATCATGTTGTTTATGTTTACATATAAAATATGCATATCTGTGTGCATATGCATGACTGTATTTTATGTTTTTATGTAATAAAATTACATATGAACATTTTATTTCTTTAAAACTTTGAAGAATTCTGGCAAAATGTTAGCATTTAAAAATCTTTCTTCTAAGAATCAAACCATATACAAATGCTTGAAGTTTCTTTTTCACCTTTCCTTTATCCCATTCCCTTCTTTCCATCCAAAGACGTAACCGTTATCCTGAAGTCAGTGTTGTTTTACCTTCCCAGCTGTTTTTTTTTGTTTTGTTTTGGCCAGTCCCGCGGCCTGGGGTGGGAGGGGCTCCGGCGAAAGGATGAGGGGCGGGTTCCCCTCCCGATCTCAGAGAAGCTCCCAAAAGGGCAGCGGCGTGCCCACCTGCCGCCACCTCAGGCGGCCGCGAACCATTCAAATGGCCCGCGCCAAGAGGTACCCGGCGCTCGCGATTGGCGGAGCCGGACCAGCGCCCCTGGGCGGGGCCGGCCCCCACGCAGCGGCCGCGTGTCCCGCCCCCACGCAGCGGCCGCGGGTCCCGCCCCGCTGGTGCGCATGCGCGCAGTCCCCAGAGGAAAGAGTCTGCGCACACCCCCGCCCGGCCTCCGACTCGCGCCGCGGCTCCCTCCCCTGTCCGCGGAGGCTTGTCGGCTCGGCGAGACAGCAAGAGCTGAGGCCGGCAGGGCGCTGTGCGGACCCAAGGCGGCTGCGGTGGCGCCGGCCTGTGGAAATGCCACCAGGCGGCTCTTCGGTTCGTTGCTCTTGTGACGGCCGTTCCCCGCCCCTCCAACCCTGAACCCCTTGCGACCGCCGGGGAAGAACACGCCCGCGCAGGGAGTACCGCACCTAGACGCCTCGGCGGGAACGAGGCCTACGGCTGGCTGTGCCGGTTGCGCCCCTGAGGTGAGGGCGGGCGGCGGCGGCTCTGGCGACGGCGGCGGCGGCGGCGGCGGGGCGCGGGGCGCGGGGCGCGGGAAGGACGGGGGTTGCGGCGGCTGCCACCCAGGGTCCCCGCGGCGGAGGGAGGCCGCGTGGGCCTCTGCGGGGCGGGGAGGGCCGGCGCCGTCAGTGTTTAGTCTCAGCTATTCTGATGTCTAGTTTTGTGCCCTTTGCTATGTCCAATCCTATATGAATTTCTGTTTTTATCTGATCGAATGGGACTAGCCCAGTGGTTCTCCAATTGGCTGGACATTCAAATTGCTTGGAAAACTTTTTTAAAACGTGGGGGCCTGCAGTCTTCCCCAGACAAGTTAATTCACAATTTCTGAAGGTGGGGCTGAGGCATTAGTATTTTCTTAAGCTCCCTGTGTGATTATAATGAGTCCAACAATCACTCCCAACTCTAAAACGTTCTGACATTTTATAAAACTTGCCGATTGAGAACCTCGGCATGTGTTTCAAATGAGTCCAGAGGAGAGAATTTCCAGTGTTTGGTGTTGGTGTTTGTTCTATCAGTTGCATTCACAATGTAGGCTGATAAGGGAAAAAAAAAAAAAACAAGAAAAAAATTTAACAGGGAAGGTAGACAGGCCGTGCAAACGAGAGCTCAATCACAGAAGAGCTGTCTCCAGGAGACCAAAGTCATGCTCTTTAACATTCTAAGTGATTGATTTGTGCAGTGAACCAAATCTGAGCAGTTCCAATGTTTGAAAATGTATTGACTTAAATAGAAATACTAATATACCCTTCAAGGTCATGAAACAGTTCCTTGGCCTTAGGAAACGTGTAACTTCTGTGAGCTCATGTAGGTCAATTTGATGGGCCTCTTATAACCTTAAGATTCATCTTGCTCCTTATCTTTCCTCTGCATTAAAATATGTTAATACCAGCTTTGGAATCAAATCAATTCTTTTCTTTTTAAATCTGCCTTTTTAAAACTTCCTTTGTATTTGCAGAATTACCAAGGAGTTGTTAAAAATTACCATATTTTCTACCTCTGAATGAAATTAAGCAAAGACCGAAGTACGAAAAGGTCATCGAAACAAGAGACTATAAAAGAAACCTGAGAATAGCGGTACATTGCTAATGATAGCCTAAAATTTAATTTAAAGCCAGTCCTGAAAATGTGTAATGGTTAAGGATTGAGTTTCTCTCCTCATCCACATGTTTAAAGAATCTTCTGTATTGGCTATCTCTAAGCAAATTAGTGGGAATGGGAGAGGGCGGGGAACAACTCACTAAGAATCTACTCATCTATAGTCCTTTTATCTTTTCATTTAGAAGGGTAAGCTATTGAATATCATATATATAATGCGGTACATAAAATGTGATAAATGCTGCACCTAACACACAAAGTCTACAATAGACCGTAGATCTGCAAAGGTCTATGATCTATGGATCAGAACTAGCAGAGTTAACATCAACCCAGTTCCTAGCAAACGTTGCTAACTTATGGCCATAGCTATCATTTCAGACCCAATACCCCCTTTATAAAAGCAAATATTCTGTAGACCCCCTTCCCTTCCAAATGAGGCACTCTATCTTCAAGTATAAGTTTTAAGTCAATTTAAGTCAATTTAGAATAATGGAATATATGTTATTGTACATTCATAACTATACTATATTCCTATTCCTACGCCCCACTTAATTATAATAAGTAAGTTAGGATCAGGGAAAGCAATATGAGAAATTATCCCACACGAGAAGTTCAGGAAAAATGAAAGAGCAAAGGCAGAGATGGACTCTCAGCTAATAGCAGACCAGTTTTATCTGTAGACGATCACAGACAAAGGGGGAAAAATACTTAACTGAAGTATGTATAACATGCTAAGATAAATGACAATCTGTCAATGTTGACCAAGAATGAGGAAGTTTGATATTCTTGTGAATAAGCTATTTCTAAACGTACTTATAAAACAATTCAGTGTGTTATGACACGAGTTAAGAGTGCCAATGAAGTGCCCTGGAAACATTTCATCCCAGAGCCAGCCACATGTCCAAAGATGCATCCAGTCTGTGGTGGGAAAGAAAAGTGGGCCGCGGGCTCCAGATGAGGGGAGCCCTTTAGCAACGTAGGGCAAGGACGCAGATGCCAAAGCTGGGCCTGTCCGACAGGGAGCTCAGGAGGGACTCGCTGCTTTGGGAGGTGGCAGGAGGTGGGGGGAGGGGATAGCCCGACCCTGGCTCCTGAAGCACCCCTCCCCTCCCTTCCTACTTGGGTCCCACACAGCGGCCCTCACTCCATCCTGCCTTGGCCTACCTGTGCCCCACATACACCCCGATGCTTCCCTCCCCTTTGCCTGACCCCGAGCCTCCCTGCCTGCCTTCGACCATCCCCAGTACCCCCATCGTGCCGTGACCTACCTGCACCTGGGGCTCCATCCTGCTTCCCTGCTGGGGACTGGCCTTCTTGGACATGTGCGTCTCCTGGCAAGCTCTGGAGCCCTGAAGTACCTGAAATAACCGTAAGTTCAGGAAAAGAATAAAGCTCAATGATAAAGAAAATCTCTATCATTTTATTCATTGAATCATGTTGTTTATGTTTACATATAAAATATGCATATCTGTGTGCATATGCATGACTGTATTTTATGTTTTTATGTAATAAAATTACATATGAACATTTTATTTCTTTAAAACTTTGAAGAATTCTGGCAAAATGTTAGCATTTAAAAATCTTTCTTCTAAGAATCAAACCATATACAAATGCTTGAAGTTTCTTTTTCACCTTTCCTTTATCCCATTCCCTTCTTTCCATCCAAAGACGTAACCGTTATCCTGAAGTCAGTGTTGTTTTACTTTCCCAGGTGTTTTTTTTTGTTTTGTTTTGGCCAGTCCCGCGGCCTGGGGTGGGAGGGGCTCCGGCGAAAGGATGAGGGGCGGGTTCCCCTCCCGATCTCAGAGAAGCTCCCAAAAGGGCAGCGGCGTGCCCACCTGCCGCCACCTCAGGCGGCCGCGAACCATTCAAATGGCCCGCGCCAAGAGGTACCCGGCGCTCGCGATTGGCGGAGCCGGACCAGCGCCCCTGGGCGGGGCCGGCCCCCACGCAGCGGCCGCGTGTCCCGCCCCCACGCAGCGGCCGCGGGTCCCGCCCCGCTGGTGCGCATGCGCGCAGTCCCCAGAGGAAAGAGTCTGCGCACACCCCCGCCCGGTCTCCGACTCGCGCCGCGGCTCCCTCCCCTGTCCGCGGAGGCTTGTCGGCTCGGCGAGACAGCAAGAGCTGAGGCCGGCAGGGCGCTGTGCGGACCCAAGGCGGCTGCGGTGGCGCCGGCCTGTGGAAAATGCCACCAGGCGGCGCTTCGGTTCGTTGCTCTTGTGACGGCCGTTCCCCGCCCCCCCAACCCTGAACCCCTTGCGACCGCCGGGGAAGAACCCGCCCGCTCAGGGAGTACCGCACCGATACGCCTCGGCGGGAACGAGGCCTACGGCCGGCTGTGCCGGTTGCGCCCCTGAGGTGAGGGCGGGCGGCGGCGGCGGCGGCGGAGGCGGGGCGCGGGGCGCGGGAAGGACGGGGGTTGCGGCGGCTGCCACCCAGGGTCCCCGCGGCGGAGGGAGGCCGCGTGGGCCTCTGCGGGGCGGGGAGGGCCGGCGCCGTCAGTGTTTAGTCTCAGCTATTCTGATGTCTAGTTTTGTGCCCTTTGCTATGTCCAATCCTATATGAATTTCTGTTTTTATCTGATCCAATGGGACTAGCCCAGTGGTTCTCCAATTGGCTGGACATTCAAATTGCTTGGAAAACTTTTTAAAAACGTGGGGGCCTGCAGTCTTCCCCAGACAAGTTAATTCACAATTTCTGAAGGTGGGGCTGAGGCATTAGTATTTTCTTAAGCTCCCTGTGTGATTATAATGAGTCCAACAATCACTCCCAACTCTAAAACGTTCTGACATTTTATAAAACTTGCCGATTGAGAACCTCAGCATGTGTTTCAAATGAGTCCAGAGGAGAGAATTTCCAGTGTTTGGTGTTGGTGTTTGTTCTATCAGTTGCATTCACAATGTAGGCTGATAAGGGAAAAAAAAAAAAAACAAGAAAAAAATTTAACAGGGAAGGTAGACAGGCCGTGCAAACGAGAGCTCAATCACAGAAGAGCTGTCTCCAGGAGACCAAAGTCATGCTCTTTAACATTCTAAGTGATTGATTTGTGCAGTGAACCAAATCTGAGCAGTTCCAATGTTTGAAAATGTATTGACTTAAATAGAAATACTAATATACCCTTCAAGGTCATGAAACAGTTCCTTGGCCTTAGGAAACGTGTAACTTCTGTGAGCTCATGTAGGTCAATTTGATGGGCCTCTTATAACCTTAAGATTCATCTTGCTCCTTATCTTTCCTCTGCATTAAAATATGTTAATACCAGCTTTGGAATCAAATCAATTCTTTTCTTTTTAAATCTGCCTTTTTAAAACTTCCTTTGTATTTGCAGAATTACCAAGGAGTTGTTAAAAATTACCATATTTTCTACCTCTGAATGAAATTAAGCAAAGACCGAAGTACGAAAAGGTCATCGAAACAAGAGACTATAAAAGAAACCTGAGAATAGCGGTACATTGCTAATGATAGCCTAAAATTTAATTTAAAGCCAGTCCTGAAAATGTGTAATGGTTAAGGATTGAGTTTCTCTCCTCATCCACATGTTTAAAGAATCATCTGTATTGGCTATCTCTAAGCAAATTAGTGGGAATGGGAGAGGGCGGGGAACAACTCACTAAGAATCTACTCATCTATAGTCCTTTTATCTTTTCATTTAGAAGGGTAAGCTATTGAATATCATATATATAATGCGGTACATAAAATGTGATAAATGCTGCACCTAACACACAAAGTCTACAATAGACCGTAGATCTGCAAAGGTCTATGATCTATGGATCAGAACTAGCAGAGTTAACATCAACCCAGTTCCTAGCAAACGTTGCTAACTTATGGCCATAGCTATCATTTCAGACCCAATACCCCCTTTATAAAAGCAAATATTCTGTAGACCCCCTTCCCTTCCAAATGAGGCACTCTATCTTCAAGTATAAGTTTTAAGTCAATTTAAGTCAATTTAGAATAATGGAATATATGTTATTGTACATTCATAACTATACTATATTCCTATTCCTACGCCCCACTTAATTATAATAAGTAAGTTAGGATCAGGGAAAGCAATATGAGAAATTATCCCACACGAGAAGTTCAGGAAAAATGAAAGAGCAAAGGCAGAGATGGACTCTCAGCTAATAGCAGACCAGTTTTATCTGTAGACGATCACAGACAAAGGGGGAAAAATACTTAACTGAAGTATGTATAACATGCTAAGATAAATGACAATCTGTCAATGTTGACCAAGAATGAGGAAGTTTGATATTCTTGTGAATAAGCTATTTCTAAACGTACTTATAAAACAATTCAGTGTGTTATGACACGAGTTAAGAGTGCCAATGAAGTGCCCTGGAAACATTTCATCCCAGAGCCAGCCACATGTCCAAAGATGCATCCAGTCTGTGGTGGGAAAGAAAAGTGGGCCTGGGGCTCCAGATGAGGGGAGCCGTGTAGCAACGTGGGGCAAGGACGCAGATGCCAAAGCTGGGCCTGTCCGACAGGGAGCTCAGGAGGGACTCGCTGCTTTGGGAGGTGGCAGGAGGTGGGGGGAGGGGATAGCCCAACCCTGGCTCCTGAAGCACCCCTCCCCTCCCTTCCTACTTGGGTCCCACACAGCGGCCCTCACTCCATCCTGCCTTGGCCTACCTGTGCCCCACATACACCCCGATGCTTCCCTCCCCGTTGCCTGACCCCGAGCCTCCCTGCCTGCCTTCGACCATCCCCAGTACCCCCATCGTGCCGTGACCTACCTGCACCTGGGGCTCCATCCTGCTTCCCTGCTGGGGACTGGCCTTCTTGGACATGTGCGTCTCCTGGCAAGCTCTGGAGCCCTGAAGTACCTGAAATAACCGTAAGTTCAGGAAAAGAATAAAGCTCAATGATAAAGAAAATCTCTATCATTTTATTCATTGAATCATGTTGTTTATGTTTACATATAAAATATGCATATCTGTGTGCATATGCATGACTGTATTTTGGGTTTTTATGTAATAAAATTACATATGAACATTTTATTTCTTTAAAACTTTGAAGAATTCTGGCAAAATGTTAGCATTTAAAAATCTTCCTTCTAAGAATCAAACCATATACAAATGCTTGAAGTTTCTTTTTCACCTTTCCTTTATCCCATTCCCTTCTTTCCATCCAAAGACGTAACCGTTATCCTGAAGTCAGTGTTGTTTTACTTTCCCAGCTGTTTTTTTTGTTTTGTTTTGGCCAGTCCCGCGGCCTGGGGTGGGAGGGGCTCCGGCGAAAGGATGAGGGGCGGGTTCCCCTCCCGATCTCAGAGAAGCTCCCAAAAGGGCAGCGGCGTGCCCACCTGCCGCCACCTCAGGCGGCCGCGAACCATTCAAATGGCCCGCGCCAAGAGGTACCCGGCGCTCGCGATTGGCGGAGCCGGACCAGCGCCCCTGGGCGGGGCCGGCCCCCACGCAGCGGCCGCGTGTCCCGCCCCCACGCAGCGGCCGCGGGTCCCGCCCCGCTGGTGCGCATGCGCGCAGTCCCCAGAGGAAAGAGTCTGCGCACACCCCCGCCCGGCCTCCGACTCGCGCCGCGGCTCCCTCCCCTGTCCGCGGAGGCTTGTCGGCTCGGCGAGACAGCAAGAGCTGAGGCCGGCAGGGCGCTGTGCGGACCCAAGGCGGCTGCGGTGGCGCCGGCCTGTGGAAAATGCCACCAGGCGGCGCTTCGGTTCGTTGCTCGTGTGACGGCCGTTCCCCGCCCCCCCAACCCTGAACCCCTTGCGACCGCCGGGGAAGAACCCGCCCGCGCAGGGAGTACCGCACCGAGACGCCTCGGCGGGAACGAGGCCGACGGCCGGCTGTGCCGGTTGCGCCCCTGAGGTGAGGGCGGGCGGCGGCGCCTCTGGCGGCGGCGGCGGCGACGGCGGGGCGCGGGGCGCGGGGCGCGGGAAGGACGGGGGTTGCGGCGGCTGCCACCCAGGGTCCCCGCGGCGGAGGGAGGCCGCGTGGGCCTCTGCGGGGCGGGGAGGGCCGGCGCCGTCAGTGTTTAGTCTCAGCTATTCTGATGTCTAGTTTTGTGCCCTTTGCTATGTCCAATCCTATATGAATTTCTGTTTTTATCTGATCGAATGGGACTAGCCCAGTGGTTCTCCAATTGGCTGGACATTCAAATTGCTTGGAAAACTTTTTAAAAACGTGGGGGCCTGCAGTCTTCCCCAGACAAGTTAATTCACAATTTCTGAAGGTGGGGCTGAGGCATTAGTATTTTCTTAAGCTCCCTGTGTGATTATAATGAGTCCAACAATCACTCCCAACTCTAAAACGTTCTGACATTTTATAAAACTTGCCGATTGAGAACCTCAGCATGTGTTTCAAATGAGTCCGGAGGAGAGAATTTCCAGTGTTTGGTGTTGGTGTTTGTTCTATCAGTTGCATTCACAATGTAGGCTGATAAGGGAAAAAAAAAAAAAAAAAAAAAAACAAGAAAAAAATTTAACAGGGAAGGTAGACAGGCGGTGCAAACGAGAGCTCAATCACAGAAGAGCTGTCTCCAGGAGACCAAAGTCATGCTCTTTAACATTCTAAGTGATTGATTTGTGCAGTGAACCAAATCTGAGCAGTTCCAATGTTTGAAAATGTATTGACTTAAATAGAAATACTAATATACCCTTCAAGGTCATGAAACAGTTCCTTGGCCTTAGGAAACGTGTAACTTCTGTGAGCTCATGTAGGTCAATTTGAAGGGCCTCTTATAACCTTAAGATTCATCTTGCTCCTTATCTTTCCTCTGCATTAAAATATGTTAATACCAGCTTTGGAATCAAATCAATTCTTTTCTTTTAAATCTGCCTTATTAAAAGTTCCTTTGTAGTTGCAGAATTACCAAGGAGTTGTTAAAAATTACCGTATTTTCTACCTCTGAATGAAATTAAGCAAAGACCGAAGTACGAAAAGGTCATCGAAACAAGAGACTATAAGAAAAACCTGAGAATAGCGGTACCTTGCTAATGATAGCCTAAAATTTAATTTAAAGTCAGTCCTGAAACTGTGTAATGGTTAAGGATTGAGTTTCTATCCACATCCACATGTTTAAAGAATCTTCTGTATTGGCTATCTCTAACCAAATTAGTGGGAATGGGAGAGGGCGGGGAACAGCTCACTAAGAATCTACTCATCTATAGTCCTTTTATCTTTTCATTTAGAAGGGTAAGCTACTGAATGTCATATATATAATGCGGTACATAAAATGTGATAAATGCTGCACCTAACACACAAAGTCTACAATAGACCGTAGATCTACAAAGGACTATGATCTATGGATCAGAACTAGCAGAGTTAACATCAACCCAGTTCCTAGCAAACGTTGCTAACTTATGGCCATAGCTATCATTTCAGACCCAATACCCCCTTTATAAAAGCAAACATTCTGTAGACCCCCTTCCCTTCCAAATGAGGCACTCTATCTTCAAGTATAAGTTTTAAGTCAATTTAAGTCAATTTAGAATAATGGAATATATGTTATTGTACATTCATAACTATACTATATTCCTATTCCTACGCCCCACTTAATTATAATAAGTAAGTTAGGATCAGGGAAAGCAATATGAGAAATTATCCCACACGAGAAGTTCAGGAAAAATGAAAGAGCAAAGGCAGAGATGGACTCTCAGCTAATAGCAGACCAGTTTTATCTGTAGACGATCACAGACAAAGGGGGAAAAATACTTAACTGAAGTATGTATAACATGCTAAGATAAATGACAATCTGTCAATGTTGACCAAGAATGAGGAAGTTTGATATTCTTGTGAATAAGCTATTTCTAAACGTACTTATAAAACAATTCAGTGTGTTATGACACGAGTTAAGAGTGCCAATGAAGTGCCCTGGAAACATTTCATCCCAGAGCCAGCCACATGTCCAAAGATGCATCCAGTCTGTGGTGGGAAAGAAAAGTGGGCCGGGGGCTCCAGATGAGGGGAGCCCTTTAGCAACGTGGGGCAAGGACGCAGATGCCAAAGCTGGGCCTGTCCGACAGGGAGCTCAGGAGGGACTCAGCTGCTGCTTTGGGAGGTGGCAGGAGGTGGAGGGAGGGGATAGCCCGACCCTGGCTCCTGAAGCACCCCTCCCCTCCCTTCCTACTTGGGTCCCACACAGCGGCCCTCACTGCATCCTGCCTTGGCCTACCTGTGCCCCACATACACCCCGATGCTTCCCTCCCCGTTGCCTGACCCCGAGCCTCCCTGCCTGCCTTCGACCATCCCCAGTACCCCCATCGTGCCGTGACCTACCTGCACCTGGGGCTCCATCCTGCTTCCCTGCTGGGGACTGGCCTTCTTGGACATGTGCGTCTCCTGGCAAGCTCTGGAGCCCTGAAATACCTGAATACCCGTAAGTTCAGGAAAATAATAAAGCTCAATGATAAAGAAAATCTCTATCATTTTATTCATTGAATCATGTTGTTTATGTTTACATATAAAATATGCATATCTGTGTGCATATGCATGGCTATATTTTGGGTTTTTATGTAATAAAATTACATATTAACATTTTATTTCTTCAAAACATTGAAGCATTGTGGCAAAATGTTAGCATTTAAAAATCTTTCTTTTAAGAAATCAAATCATATACAAATGCTTGAAGTTTCTTTTTCAGCTTTCTTTATCCCATTCCCTTCTTTGCATCCAAAGAGGTAACCGTTATCCTGAAGTCAGTGTTGTTTTACTTTCCCAGCTGTTTTTTTTTTCGCCAGTCCCGCGGCCTGGGGAGGGTGGGGCTCCGGCGAAAGGACGAGGGGCGGGTTCCCCTCCCGATCTCAGAGAAGCTCCCAAAAGGGCAGCGGCGTGCCCACCTGCCGCCACCTCGGGCGGCCGCGAACCATTCAAATCGCCCGCGCCAAGAGGTACCCGGCGCTCGCGATTGGCTGAGCCGGACCAGCGCCCCTGGGCGGGGCCGGCCCCCTCGCAGCGGCCGCGGGTCCCGCCCCCACGCAGGGACCGCGGGTCCCGCCCCGCTGGTGCGCATGCGCGCAGTCCCCAGAGGAAAGAGTCTGCGCACACCCCCGCCCGGCCTCCGACTCGCGCCGCGGCTCCCTCCCCTGTCCGCGGAGGCTTGTCGGCTCGGCGAGACAGCAAGAGCTGAGGCCGGCAGGGCGCTGTGCGGACCCAAGGCGGCTGCGGTGGCGCCGGCCTGTGGAAAATGCCACCAGGCGGCGCTTCGGTTCGTTGCTCGTGTGACGGCCGTTCCCCGCCCCCCCAACCCTGAACCCCTTGCGACCGCCGGGGAAGAACCCGCCCGCGCAGGGAGTACCGCACCGAGACGCCTCGGCGGGAACGAGGCAGACGGCCGGCTGTGCCGGTTGCGCCCCTGAGGTGAGGGCGGGCGGCGGCGGCTCTGGCGGCGGCGGCGGCGGCGGCGGGGCGCGGGGCGCGGGGCGCGGGAAGGACGGGGGTTGCGGGGGCTGCCACCCAGGGTCCCCGCGGCCGAGGGAGGCCGCGTGGGCCTCTGCGGGGCGGGGAGGGCCGGCGCCGTCAGTGTTTAGTCTCAGCTATTCTGATGTCTAGTTTTGTGCCCTTTGCTATGTCCAATCCTATATGAATTTCTGTTTTTATCTGATCGAATGGGACTAGCCCAGTGGTTCTACAATTGGCTGGACATTCAAATTGCTTGGAAAACTTTTTAAAAACGTGGGGGCCTGCAGTCTTCCCCAGACAAGTTAATTCACAATTTCTGAAGGTGGGGCTGAGGCATTAGTATTTTCTTAAGCTCCCTGTGTGATTATAATGAGTCCAACAATCACTCCCAACTCTAAAACGTTCTGACATTTTATAAAACTTGCCGATTGAGAACCTCAGCATGTGTTTCAAATGAGTCCAGAGGAGAGAATTTCCAGTGTTTGGTGTTGGTGTTTGTTCTATCAGTTGCATTCACAATGTAGGCTGATAAGGGAAAAAAAAAAAAAACAAGAAAAAAATTTAACAGGGAAGGTAGACAGGCGGTGCAAACGAGAGCTCAATCACAGAAGAGCTGTCTCCAGGAGACCAAAGTCATGCTCTTTAACATTCTAAGTGATTGATTTGTGCAGTGAACCAAATCTGAGCAGTTCCAATGTTTGAAAATGTATTGACTTAAAGAGAAATACTAATATACCCTTCAAGGTCATGAAACAGTTCCTTGGCCTTAGGAAACGTGTAACTTCTGTGAGCTCATGTAGGTCAATTTGATGGGCCTCTTATAAACTTAAGATTCATCTTGCTCCTTATCTTTCCTCTGCATTAAAATATGTTAATACCAGCTTTGGAATCAAATCAATTCTTTTCTTTTTAAATCTGCCTTTTTAAAACTTCCTTTGTATTTGCAGAATTACCAAGGAGTTGTTAAAAATTACCATATTTTCTACCTCTGAATGAAATTAAGCAAAGACCGAAGTATGAAAAGGTCATCGAAACAAGAGACTATAAAAGAAACCTGAGAATAGCGGTACATTGCTAATGATAGCCTAAAATTTAATTTAAAGCCAGTCCTGAAAATGTGTAATGGTTAAGGATTGAGTTTCTCTCCTCATCCACATGTTTAAAGAATCTTCTGTATTGGCTATCTCTAAGCAAATTAGTGGGAATGGGAGAGGGCGGGGAACAACTCACTAAGAATCTACTCATCTATAGTCCTTTTATCTTTTCATTTAGAAGGGTAAGCTATTGAATATCATATATATAATGCGGTACATAAAATGTGATAAATGCTGCACCTAACACACAAAGTCTACAATAGACCGTAGATCTGCAAAGGTCTATGATCTATGGATCAGAACTAGCAGAGTTAACATCAACCCAGTTCCTAGCAAACGTTGCTAACTTATGGCCATAGCTATCATTTCAGACCCAATACCCCCTTTATAAAAGCAAATATTCTGTAGACCCCCTTCCCTTCCAAATGAGGCACTCTATCTTCAAGTATAAGTTTTAAGTCAATTTAAGTCAATTTAGAATAATGGAATATATGTTATTGTACATTCATAACTATACTATATTCCTATTCCTACGCCCCACTTAATTATAATAAGTAAGTTAGGATCAGGGAAAGCAATATGAGAAATTATCCCACACGAGAAGTTCAGGAAAAATGAAAGCAAAGGCAGAGATGGACTCTCAGCTAATAGCAGACCAGTTTTATCTGTAGACGATCACAGACAAAGGGGGAAAAATACTTAACTGAAGTATGTATAACATGCTAAGATAAATGACAATCTGTCAATGTTGACCAAGAATGAGGAAGTTTGATATTCTTGTGAATAAGCTATTTCTAAACGTACTTATAAAACAATTCAGTGTGTTATGACACGAGTTAAGAGTGCCAATGAAGTGCCCTGGAAACATTTCATCCCAGAGCCAGCCACATGTCCAAAGATGCATCCAGTCTGTGGTGGGAAAGAAAAGTGGGCCGGGGGCTCCAGATGAGGGGAGCCGTGTAGCAAGTTGGGCCAAGGACGCAGATGCCAAAGCTGGGCCTGTCCGACAGGGAGCTCAGGAGGGACTCAGCTGCTGCTTTGGGAGGTGGCAGGAGGTGGGGGGAGGGGATAGCCCGACCCTGGCTCCTGAAGCACCCCTCCCCTCCCTTCCTACTTGGGTCCCACACAGCGGCCCTCACTGCATCCTGCCTTGGCCTACCTGTGCCCCACATACACCCCGATGCTTCCCTCCCCGTTGCCTGACCCCGAGCCTCCCTGCCTGCCTTCGACCATCCCCAGTACCCCCATCGTGCCGTGACCTACCTGCACCTGGGGCTCCATCCTGCTTCCCTGCTGGGGACTGGCCTTCTTGGACATGTGCGTCTCCTGGCAAGCTCTGGAGCCCTGAAGTACCTGAAATAACCGTAAGTTCAGGAAAAGAATAAAGCTCAATGATAAAGAAAATCTCTATCATTTTATTCATTGAATCATGTTGTTTATGTTTACATATAAAATATGCATATCTGTGTGCATATGCATGACTGTATTTTGGGTTTTTATGTAATAAAATTACATATGAACATTTTATTTGTTTAAAACTTTGAAGAATTCTGGCAAAATGTTAGCATTTAAAAATCTTCCTTCTAAGAATCAAACCATATACAAATGCTTGAAGTTTCTTTTTCACCTTTCCTTTATCCCATTCCCTTCTTTCCATCCAAAGACGTAACCGTTATCCTGAAGTCAGTGTTGTTTTACTTTCCCAGGTGTTTTTTTTTGTTTTGTTTTGGCCAGTCCCGCGGCCTGGGGTGGGAGGGGCTCCGGCGAAAGGATGAGGGGCGGGTTCCCCTCCCGATCTCAGAGAAGCTCCCAAAAGGGCAGCGGCGTGCCCACCTGCCGCCACCTCAGGCGGCCGCGAACCATTCAAATGGCCCGCGCCAAGAGGTACCCGGCGCTCGCGATTGGCGGAGCCGGACCAGCGCCCCTGGGCGGGGCCGGCCCCCACGCAGCGGCCGCGTGTCCCGCCCCCACGCAGCGGCCGCGGGTCCCGCCCCGCTGGTGCGCATGCGCGCAGTCCCCAGAGGAAAGAGTCTGCGCACACCCCCGCCCGGCCTCCGACTCGCGCCGCGGCTCCCTCCCCTGTCCGCGGAGGCTTGTCGGCTCGGCGAGACAGCAAGAGCTGAGGCCGGCAGGGCGCTGTGCGGACCCAAGGCGGCTGCGGTGGCGCCGGCCTGTGGAAAATGCCACCAGGCGGCGCTTCGGTTCGTTGCTCGTGTGACGGCCGTTCCCCGCCCCCCCAACCCTGAACCCCTTGCGACCGCCGGGGAAGAACCCGCCCGCGCAGGGAGTACCGCACCGAGACGCCTCGGCGGGAACGAGGCCGACGGCCGGCTGTGCCGGTTGCGCCCCTGAGGTGAGGGCGGGCGGCGGCGCCTCTGGCGGCGGCGGCGGCGACGGCGGGGCGCGGGGCGCGGGGCGCGGGAAGGACGGGGGTTGCGGCGGCTGCCACCCAGGGTCCCCGCGGCGGAGGGAGGCCGCGTGGGCCTCTGCGGGGCGGGGAGGGCCGGCGCCGTCAGTGTTTAGTCTCAGCTATTCTGATGTCTAGTTTTGTGCCCTTTGCTATGTCCAATCCTATATGAATTTCTGTTTTTATCTGATCCAATGGGACTAGCCCAGTGGTTCTCCAATTGGCTGGACATTCAAATTGCTTGGAAAACTTTTTAAAAACGTGGGGGCCTGCAGTCTTCCCCAGACAAGTTAATTCACAATTTCTGAAGGTGGGGCTGAGGCATTAGTATTTTCTTAAGCTCCCTGTGTGATTATAATGAGTCCAACAATCACTCCCAACTCTAAAACGTTCTGACATTTTATAAAACTTGCCGATTGAGAACCTCAGCATGTGTTTCAAATGAGTCCAGAGGAGAGAATTTCCAGTGTTTGGTGTTGGTGTTTGTTCTATCAGTTGCATTCACAATGTAGGCTGATAAGGGAAAAAAAAAAAAAAAAAAAACAAGAAAAAAATTTAACAGGGAAGGTAGACAGGCGGTGCAAACGAGAGCTCAATCACAGAAGAGCTGTCTCCAGGAGACCAAAGTCATGCTCTTTAACATTCTAAGTGATTGATTTGTGCAGTGAACCAAATCTGAGCAGTTCCAATGTTTGAAAATGTATTGACTTAAATAGAAATACTAATATACCCTTCAAGGTCATGAAACAGTTCCTTGGCCTTAGGAAACGTGTAACTTCTGTGAGCTCATGTAGGTCAATTTGAAGGGCCTCTTATAACCTTAAGATTCATCTTGCTCCTTATCTTTCCTCTGCATTAAAATATGTTAATACCAGCTTTGGAATCAAATCAATTCTTTTCTTTTAAATCTGCCTTATTAAAAGTTCCTTTGTAGTTGCAGAATTACCAAGGAGTTGTTAAAAATTACCGTATTTTCTACCTCTGAATGAAATTAAGCAAAGACCGAAGTACGAAAAGGTCATCGAAACAAGAGACTATAAGAAAAACCTGAGAATAGCGGTACCTTGCTAATGATAGCCTAAAATTTAATTTAAAGTCAGTCCTGAAACTGTGTAATGGTTAAGGATTGAGTTTCTATCCACATCCACATGTTTAAAGAATCTTCTGTATTGGCTATCTCTAACCAAATTAGTGGGAATGGGAGAGGGCGGGGAACAGCTCACTAAGAATCTACTCATCTATAGTCCTTTTATCTTTTCATTTAGAAGGGTAAGCTACTGAATGTCATATATATAATGCAGTACATAAAATGTGATAAATGCTGCACCTAACACACAAAGTCTACAATAGACCGTAGATCTACAAAGGACTATGATGTATGGATCAGAACTAGCAGAGTTAACATCAACCCAGTTCCTAGCAAACGTTGCTAACTTATGGCCATAGCTATCATTTCAGACCCAATACCCCCTTTATAAAAGCAAACATTCTGTAGACCCCCTTCCCTTCCAAATGAGGCACTCTATCTTCAAGTATAAGTTTTAAGTCAATTTAAGTCAATTTAGAATAATGGAATATATGTTATTGTACATTCATAACTATACTATATTCCTATTCCTACGCCCCACTTAATTATAATAAGTAAGTTAGGATCAGGGAAAGCAATATGAGAAATTATCCCACACGAGAAGTTCAGGAAAAATGAAAGAGCAAAGGCAGAGATGGACTCTCAGCTAATAGCAGACCAGTTTTATCTGTAGACGATCACAGACAAAGGGGGAAAAATACTTAACTGAAGTATGTATAACATGCTAAGATAAATGACAATCTGTCAATGTTGACCAAGAATGAGGAAGTTTGATATTCTTGTGAATAAGCTATTTCTAAACGTACTTATAAAACAATTCAGTGTGTTATGACACGAGTTAAGAGTGCCAATGAAGTGCCCTGGAAACATTTCATCCCAGAGCCAGCCACATGTCCAAAGATGCATCCAGTCTGTGGTGGGAAAGAAAAGTGGGCCGGGGGCTCCAGATGAGGGGAGCCCTTTAGCAACGTGGGGCAAGGACGCAGATGCCAAAGCTGGGCCTGTCCGACAGGGAGCTCAGGAGGGACTCAGCTGCTGCTTTGGGAGGTGGCAGGAGGTGGAGGGAGGGGATAGCCCGACCCTGGCTCCTGAAGCACCCCTCCCCTCCCTTCCTACTTGGGTCCCACACAGCGGCCCTCACTGCATCCTGCCTTGGCCTACCTGTGCCCCACATACACCCCGATGCTTCCCTCCCCGTTGCCTGACCCCGAGCCTCCCTGCCTGCCTTCGACCATCCCCAGTACCCCCATCGTGCCGTGACCTACCTGCACCTGGGGCTCCATCCTGCTTCCCTGCTGGGGACTGGCCTTCTTGGACATGTGCGTCTCCTGGCAAGCTCTGGAGCCCTGAAATACCTGAATACCCGTAAGTTCAGGAAAAGAATAAAGCTCAATGATAAAGAAAATCTCTATCATTTTATTCATTGAATCATGTTGTTTATGTTTACATATAAAATATGCATATCTGTGTGCATATGCATTACTATATTTTGGGTTTTTATGTAATAAAATTACATATTAACATTTTATTTCTTCAAAACATTGAAGCATTGTGGCAAAATGTTAGCATTTAAAAATCTTTCTTTTAAGAAATCAAATCATATACAAATGCTTGAAGTTTCTTTTTCAGCTTTCTTTATCCCATTCCCTTCTTTGCATCCAAAGAGGTAACCGTTATCCTGAAGTCAGTGTTGTTTTACTTTCCCAGCTGTTTTTTTTTTCGCCAGTCCCGCGGCCTGGGGAGGGTGGGGCTCCGGCGAAAGGACGAGGGGCGGGTTCCCCTCCCGATCTCAGAGAAGCTCCCAAAAGGGCAGCGGCGTGCCCACCTGCCGCCACCTCGGGCGGCCGCGAACCATTCAAATCGCCCGCGCCAAGAGGTACCCGGCGCTCGCGATTGGCTGAGCCGGACCAGCGCCCCTGGGCGGGGCCGGCCCCCTCGCAGCGGCCGCGGGTCCCGCCCCCACGCAGGGACCGCGGGTCCCGCCCCGCTGGTGCGCATGCGCGCAGTCCCCAGAGGAAAGAGTCTGCGCATACCCCCGCCCGGCCTCCGACTCGCGCCGCGGCTCCCTCCCCTGTCCGCGGAGGCTTGTCGGCTGGGCGAGACAGCAAGAGCTGCGGCCGGCAGGGGGCTGTGCGGACCCAAGGCGGCTGCGGTGGCGCCGGCCTGTGGAAAATGCCACCAGGCGGCGCTTCGGTTCGTTGCTCGTGTGACGGCCGTTCCCGGCCCCCCCACCCCTGAACCCCCTGCGACCGCCGGGGAAGAACCGGCCCGCGCAGTGAGTACCGCACCGAGACGCTTCGGCGGGAACGAGGCCGACGGCCGGCTGTGCCGGTTGCGCCCCTGAGGTGAGTGCGGGCGGCGGCGGCGGCGGCGGCGGCGGCGGCGGCGGCAGGGCGCGGGGCGCGGGAAGGACGGGGGTTGCGGCGGCTGCCACCCCGGGTCCCCGCGGCGGAGGGAGGCCGCGCGGGCCTCTGCGGGGCGGGGAGGGCCGGCGCCGTCAGTGTTTAGTCTCAGCTATTCTGATGTCTAGTTTTGTGCCCTTTGCTATGTCCAATCCTATATGAATTTCTGTTTTTATCTGATCGAATGGGACTAGCCCAGTGGTTCTCCAATTGGCTGGACATTCAAATTGCTTGGAAAACTTTTTAAAAACATAGGGGCCTGCAGCCTTCCCCAGACAAGTTAATTCAGAATTTCTGAAGGTGGGGCTGAGGCATTAGTATTTTCTTAAGCTCCCTGTGTGATTATAATGAGTCCAACAATCACTCCCAACTCTAATAAAACGTTCGGACATTTTATAAAACTTGCCGATTGAGAACCTCAGCATATGTTTCAAATGAGTTCAGAGGAGAGAGTTTCCAGTGTTAGGTGTTGGTGTTTGTTCTATCAGTTGCATTCACAATATAGGCTGACAAGGGGAAAAAAAAAAACAAACAAGAAAAAAAAATTCACAGGGAAGGTAGACAGGCCATGCAAACGAGAGCTCAATCACAGAAGAGCTGTCTCCAGGAGGCCAAAGTCATGCTCTTTAACATTCTAAGTGATTGGTTTGTGCAGTGAACCAAGTCTGAGCAGTTCCAATGTTTGAAAATGTAATGACTGAAATAGAAATAGTAATATACCCTTCAAGGTCATGAAACAGTTCCTTGGCCTTAGGAAACATGTAAATTCTGTGAGCTCATGTAGGTCAATTTGATGGGCCTCTTATAACCTTAAGATTCATCTTGCTCCTTATCTTTCCTCTGCATTAAAATATGTTAATACCAGCTTTGGAATCAAATCAATTGTTTTCTTTTAAATCTGCCTTTTTAAAACTTCCTTTGTATTTGCAGAATTACAAAGGAGGTGTTAAAAATTACCATATTTTCTACCTCTGAATGAAATTAAGCAAAGACCGAAGTACGAAAAGGTCATCGAAACAAGAGACTATAAAAGAAACCTGAGAATAGCGGTGCCTTGCTAATGATAGCCTAAAATTTAATTTAAAGCCAGTCCTGAAACTGTGTAATGGTTAAGGATTGAGTTTCTATCCTCATCCACATGTTTAAAGAATCTTCTGTATTGGCTGTCTCTAACCAAATTAGTGGGAATGGGAGAGGGCGGGGAACAGCTCACTAAGAATCTACTCATCTATAGTCCTTTTATCTTTTCATTTAGAAGGGTAAGCTACTGAATGTCATATATATAATGCGGTACATAAAATGTGATAAATGCTGCACCTAACACACAAAGTCTACAATAGACCATAGATCTACAAAGGACTATGATCTATGGATCAGAACTAGCAGAGTTAACATCAACCCAGTTCCTAGCAAACGTTGCTAACTTATGGCCATAGCTATCATTTCGGACCCAATACCCCCTTTATAAAAGCAAATATTCTGTAGACCCCCTTCCCTTCCAAATGAGGCACTCTATCTTCAACTATAATTTTTAAGTAAATTTAAATCAATTTAGAATAATGGAATATATGTTATTGTACATTCATAACTATACTATATTCCTATTCCTACACCCCGCTTAATTATAATAAGTAAGTTAGGATCAGGGAAAGCAATATGAGAAATTATCCCACACGGGAAGTTCAGGAAAAATGAAAGAGCCAAGGCAGAGATGGACTCTCAGCTACTAGCAGGCCAGTTTTATCTGTAGACGATCACAGACAAAGGGGGAAAAATACTTAACTGGAGTATGTATAACATGCTAAGCTAAATTACAATCTGTCAATGTTGACCAAGAGTGAGGAAGTTTGATATTCTTGTGAATGAGCTATTTCTAAACGTACTTATAAAACAATTCAGTGTGTTATGACACGAGTTAAGAGTGCCAATGAAGTGCCCTGGAAACATTTCATCCCAGAGCCAGCCACATGTCCAAAGATGCATTCAGTCTGTGGTGGGAAAGAAAAGTGGGCCGGGGGCTCCAGATGAGGGGAGCCGTGTAGCAAGTTGGGGCAAGGACGCAGATGCCAAAGCTGGGCCTGTCCGACAGGGAGCTCAGGAGGGACTCAGCTGCTGCTTTGGGAGGTGGCAGGAGGTGGGGGGAGGGGATAGCCCGACCCTGGCTCCTGAAGCACCCCTCCCCTCCCTTCCTACTTGGGTCCCACACAGCGCCCCTCACTGCATCCTGCCTTGGCCTACCTGTGCCCCACATACACCCCGATGCTTCCCTCCCCGTTGCCTGACCCCGAGCCTCCCTGCCTGCCTTCGACCATCCCCAGTACCCCCATCGTGCGGTGACCTACCTGCACCTGGGGCTCCATCCTGCTTCCCTGCTGGGGACTGGCCTTCATGGACATGTGCGTCTCCTGGCAAGCTCTGGAGCCCTGAAATACCTGAATACCCGTAAGTTCAGGAAAAGAATAAAGCTCAATGATAAAGAAAATCTCTATCATTTTATTCATTGAATCATGTTGTTTATGTTTACATATAAAATATGCATATCTGTGTGCATATGCATGGCTATATTTTGGGTTTTTATGTAATAAAATTACATATTAACATTTTATTTCTTCAAAACATTGAAGCATTGTGGCAAAATGTTAGCATTTAAAAATCTTTCTTTTAAGAAATCAAATCATATACAAATGCTTGAAGTTTCTTTTTCAGCTTTCTTTATCCCATTCCCTTCTTTGCATCCAAAGAGGTAACCTTTATCCTGAAGTCAGTGTTGTTTTACTTTCCCAGCTGTTTTTTTTTTCGCCAGTCCCGCGGCCTGGGGAGGGTGGGGCTCCGGCGAAAGGACGAGGGGCGGGTTCCCCTCCCGATCTCAGAGAAGCTCCCAAAAGGGCAGCGGCGTGCCCACCTGCCGCCACCTCGGGCGGCCGCGAACCATTCAAATCGCCCGCGCCAAGAGGTACCCGGCGCTCGCGATTGGCTGAGCCGGACCAGCGCCCCTGGGCGGGGCCGGCCCCCTCGCAGCGGCCGCGGGTCCCGCCCCCACGCAGGGGCCGCGGGTCCCGCCCCGCTGGTGCGCATGCGCGCAGTCCCCAGAGGAAAGAGTCTGCGCATACCCCCGCCCGGCCTCCGACTCGCGCCGCGGCTCCCTCCCCTGTCCGCGGAGGCTTGTCGGCTGGGCGAGACAGCAAGAGCTGCGGCCGGCAGGGGGCTGTGCGGACCCAAGGCGGCTGCGGTGGCGCCGGCCTGTGGAAAATGCCACCAGGCGGCGCTTCGGTTCGTTGCTCGTGTGACGGCCGTTCTCCGCCCCCCCACCCCTGAACCCCCTGCGACCGCCGGGGAAGAACCGGCCCGCGCAGTGAGTACCGCACCGAGACGCTTCGGCGGGAACGAGGCCGACGGCCGGCTGTGCCGGTTGCGCCCCTGAGGTGAGTGCGGGCGGCGGCGGCGGCGGCGGCGGCGGCGGCGGCGGCAGGGCGCGGGGCGCGGGAAGGACGGGGGTTGCGGCGGCTGCCACCCCGGGTCCCCGCGGCGGAGGGAGGCCGCGCGGGCCTCTGCGGGGCGGGGAGGGCCGGCGCCGTCAGTGTTTAGTCTCAGCTATTCTGATGTCTAGTTTTGTGCCCTTTGCTATGTCCAATCCTATATGAATTTCTGTTTTTATCTGATCGAATGGGACTAGCCCAGTGGTTCTCCAATTGGCTGGACATTCAAATTGCTTGGAAAACTTTTTAAAAACATAGGGGCCTGCAGCCTTCCCCAGACAAGTTAATTCAGAATTTCTGAAGGTGGGGCTGAGGCATTAGTATTTTCTTAAGCTCCCTGTGTGATTATAATGAGTCCAACAATCACTCCCAACTCTAATAAAACGTTCGGACATTTTATAAAACTTGCCGATTGAGAACCTCAGCATGTGTTTCAAATGAGTTCAGAGGAGAGAGTTTCCAGTGTTAGGTGTTGGTGTTTGTTCTATCAGTTGCATTCACAATATAGGCTGACAAGGGGAAAAAAAAAACAAACAAGAAAAAAAAAATTCACAGGGAAGGTAGACAGGCCATGCAAACGAGAGCTCAATCACAGAAGAGCTGTCTCCAGGAGGCCAAAGTCATGCTCTTTAACATTCTAAGTGATTGGTTTGTGCAGTGAACCAAGTCTGAGCAGTTCCAATGTTTGAAAATGTAATGACTGAAATAGAAATAGTAATATACCCTTCAAGGTCATGAAACAGTTCCTTGGCCTTAGGAAACATGTAAATTCTGTGAGCTCATGTAGGTCAATTTGATGGGCCTCTTATAACCTTCAGATTCATCTTGCTCCTTATCTTTCCTCTGCATTAAAATATGTTAATACCAGCTTTGGAATCAAATCAATTGTTTTCTTTTAAATCTGCCTTTTTAAAACTTCCTTTGTATTTGCAGAATTACAAAGGAGGTGTTAAAAATTACCATATTTTCTACCTCTGAATGAAATTAAGCAAAGACCGAAGTACGAAAAGGTCATCGAAACAAGAGACTATAAAAGAAACCTGAGAATAGCGGTACCTTGCTAATGATAGCCTAAAATTTAATTTAAAGTCAGTCCTGAAACTGTGTAATGGTTAAGGATTGAGTTTCTATCCTCATCCACATGTTTAAAGAATCTTCTGTATTGGCTGTCTCTAACCAAATTAGTGGGAATGGGAGAGGGCGGGGAACAGCTCACTAAGAATCTACTCATCTATAGTCCTTTTATCTTTTCATTTAGAAGGGTAAGCTACTGAATGTCATATATATAATGCGGTACATAAAATGTGATAAATGCTGCACCTAACACACAAAGTCTACAATAGACCATAGATCTACAGAGGACTATGATCTATGGATCAGAACTAGCAGAGTTAACATCAACCCAGTTCCTAGCAAACGTTGCTAACTTATGGCCATAGCTATCATTTTGGACCCAATACCCCCTTTATAAAAGCAAATATTCTGTAGACCCCCTTCCCTTCCAAATGAGGCACTCTATCTTCAACTATAATTTTTAAGTAAATTTAAATCAATTTAGAATAATGGAATATATGTTATTGTACATTCATAACTATACTATATTCCTATTCCTACACCCTGCTTAATTATAATAAGTAAGTTAGGATCAGGGAAAGCAATATGAGAAATTATCCCACACGGGAAGTTCAGGAAAAATGAAAGAGCCAAGGCAGAGATGGACTCTCAGCTACTAGCAGGCCAGTTTTATCTGTAGACGATCACAGACAAAGGGGGAAAAATACTTAACTGGAGTATGTATAACATGCTAAGCTAAATTACAATCTGTCAATGTTGACCAAGAGTGAGGAAGTTTGATATTCTTGTGAATGAGCTATTTCTAAACGTACTTATAAAACAATTCAGTGTGTTATGACACGAGTTAAGAGTGCCAATGAAGTGCCCTGGAGACATTTCATCCCAGAGCCAGCCACATGTCCAAAGATGCATTCAGTCTGTGGTGGGAAAGAAAAGTGGGCCGGGGGCTCCAGATGAGGGGAGCCGTGTAGCAAGTTGGGGCAAGGACGCAGATGCCAAAGCTGGGCCTGTCCGACAGGGAGCTCAGGAGGGACTCAGCTGCTGCTTTGGGAGGTGGCAGGAGGTGGGGGGAGGGGATAGCCCGACCCTGGCTCCTGAAGCACCCCTCCCCTCCCTTCCTACTTGGGTCCCACACAGCGCCCCTCACTGCATCCTGCCTTGGCCTACCTGTGCCCCACATACACCCCGATGCTTCCCTCCCCGTTGCCTGACCCCGAGCCTCCCTGCCTGCCTTCGACCATCCCCAGTACCCCCATCGTGCGGTGACCTACCTGCACCTGGGGCTCCATCCTGCTTCCCTGCTGGGGACTGGCCTTCATGGACATGTGCGTCTCCTGGCAAGCTCTGGAGCCCTGAAATACCTGAATACCCGTAAGTTCAGGAAAAGAATAAAGCTCAATGATAAAGAAAATCTCTATCATTTTATTCATTGAATCATGTTGTTTATGTTTACATATAAAATATGCATATCTGTGTGCATATGCATGGCTATATTTTGGGTTTTTATGTAATAAAATTACATATTAACATTTTATTTCTTCAAAACATTGAAGCATTGTGGCAAAATGTTAGCATTTAAAAATCTTTCTTTTAAGAAATCAAATCATATACAAATGCTTGAAGTTTCTTTTTCAGCTTTCTTTATCCCATTCCCTTCTTTGCATCCAAAGAGGTAACCTTTATCCTGAAGTCAGTGTTGTTTTACTTTCCCAGCTGTTTTTTTTTTCGCCAGTCCCGCGGCCTGGGGAGGGTGGGGCTCCGGCGAAAGGACGAGGGGCGGGTTCCCCTCCCGATCTCAGAGAAGCTCCCAAAAGGGCAGCGGCGTGCCCACCTGCCGCCACCTCGGGCGGCCGCGAACCATTCAAATCGCCCGCGCCAAGAGGTACCCGGCGCTCGCGATTGGCTGAGCCGGACCAGCGCCCCTGGGCGGGGCCGGCCCCCTCGCAGCGGCCGCGGGTCCCGCCCCCACGCAGGGGCCGCGGGTCCCGCCCCGCTGGTGCGCATGCGCGCAGTCCCCAGAGGAAAGAGTCTGCGCATACCCCCGCCCGGCCTCCGACTCGCGCCGCAGCTCCCTCCCCTGTCCGCGGAGGCTTGTCGGCTGGGCGAGACAGCAAGAGCTGCGGCCGGCAGGGGGCTGTGCGGACCCAAGGCGGCTGCGGTGGCGCCGGCCTGTGGAAAATGCCACCAGGCGGCGCTTCGGTTCGTTGCTCGTGTGACGGCCGTTCCCCGCCCCCCCACCCCTGAACCCCCTGCGACCGCCGGGGAAGAACCGGCCCGCGCAGTGAGTACCGCACCGAGACGCTTCGGCGGGAACGAGGCCGACGGCCGGCTGTGCCGGTTGCGCCCCTGAGGTGAGTGCGGGCGGCGGCGGCGGCGGCGGCGGCGGCGGCGGCGGCAGGGCGCGGGGCGCGGGAAGGACGGGGGTTGCGGCGGCTGCCACCCCGGGTCCCCGCGGCGGAGGGAGGCCGCGCGGGCCTCTGCGGGGCGGGGAGGGCCGGCGCCGTCAGTGTTTAGTCTCAGCTATTCTGATGTCTAGTTTTGTGCCCTTTGCTATGTCCAATCCTATATGAATTTCTGTTTTTATCTGATCGAATGGGACTAGCCCAGTGGTTCTCCAATTGGCTGGACATTCAAATTGCTTGGAAAACTTTTTAAAAACATAGGGGCCTGCAGCCTTCCCCAGACAAGTTAATTCAGAATTTCTGAAGGTGGGGCTGAGGCATTAGTATTTTCTTAAGCTCCCTGTGTGATTATAATGAGTCCAACAATCACTCCCAACTCTAATAAAACGTTCGGACATTTTATAAAACTTGCCGATTGAGAACCTCAGCATGTGTTTCAAATGAGTTCAGAGGAGAGAGTTTCCAGTGTTAGGTGTTGGTGTTTGTTCTATCAGTTGCATTCACAATATAGGCTGACAAGGGGAAAAAAAAAAACAAACAAGAAAAAAAAAATTCACAGGGAAGGTAGACAGGCCATGCAAACGAGAGCTCAATCACAGAAGAGCTGTCTCCAGGAGGCCAAAGTCATGCTCTTTAACATTCTAAGTGATTGGTTTGTGCAGTGAACCAAGTCTGAGCAGTTCCAATGTTTGAAAATGTAATGACTGAAATAGAAATAGTAATATACCCTTCAAGGTCATGAAACAGTTCCTTGGCCTTAGGAAACATGTAAATTCTGTGAGCTCATGTAGGTCAATTTGATGGGCCTCTTATAACCTTCAGATTCATCTTGCTCCTTATCTTTCCTCTGCATTAAAATATGTTAATACCAGCTTTGGAATCAAATCAATTGTTTTCTTTTAAATCTGCCTTTTTAAAACTTCCTTTGTATTTGCAGAATTACAAAGGAGGTGTTAAAAATTACCATATTTTCTACCTCTGAATGAAATTAAGCAAAGACCGAAGTACGAAAAGGTCATCGAAACAAGAGACTATAAAAGAAACCTGAGAATAGCGGTACCTTGCTAATGATAGCCTAAAATTTAATTTAAAGTCAGTCCTGAAACTGTGTAATGGTTAAGGATTGAGTTTCTATCCTCATCCACATGTTTAAAGAATCTTCTGTATTGGCTGTCTCTAACCAAATTAGTGGGAATGGGAGAGGGCGGGGAACAGCTCACTAAGAATCTACTCATCTATAGTCCTTTTATCTTTTCATTTAGAAGGGTAAGCTACTGAATGTCATATATATAATGCGGTACATAAAATGTGATAAATGCTGCACCTAACACACAAAGTCTACAATAGACCATAGATCTACAGAGGACTATGATCTATGGATCAGAACTAGCAGAGTTAACATCAACCCAGTTCCTAGCAAACGTTGCTAACTTATGGCCATAGCTATCATTTTGGACCCAATACCCCCTTTATAAAAGCAAATATTCTGTAGACCCCCTTCCCTTCCAAATGAGGCACTCTATCTTCAACTATAATTTTTAAGTAAATTTAAATCAATTTAGAATAATGGAATATATGTTATTGTACATTCATAACTATACTATATTCCTATTCCTACACCCTGCTTAATTATAATAAGTAAGTTAGGATCAGGGAAAGCAATATGAGAAATTATCCCACACGGGAAGTTCAGGAAAAATGAAAGAGCCAAGGCAGAGATGGACTCTCAGCTACTAGCAGGCCAGTTTTATCTGTAGACGATCACAGACAAAGGGGGAAAAATACTTAACTGGAGTATGTATAACATGCTAAGCTAAATTACAATCTGTCAATGTTGACCAAGAGTGAGGAAGTTTGATATTCTTGTGAATGAGCTATTTCTAAACGTACTTATAAAACAATTCAGTGTGTTATGACACGAGTTAAGAGTGCCAATGAAGTGCCCTGGAAACATTTCATCCCAGAGCCAGCCACATGTCCAAAGATGCATTCAGTCTGTGGTGGGAAAGAAAAGTGGGCCGGGGGCTCCAGATGAGGGGAGCCGTGTAGCAAGTTGGGGCAAGGACGCAGATGCCAAAGCTGGGCCTGTCCGACAGGGAGCTCAGGAGGGACTCAGCTGCTGCTTTGGGAGGTGGCAGGAGGTGGGGGGAGGGGATAGCCCGACCCTGGCTCCTGAAGCACCCCTCCCCTCCCTTCCTACTTGGGTCCCACACAGCGCCCCTCACTGCATCCTGCCTTGGCCTACCTGTGCCCCACATACACCCCGATGCTTCCCTCCCCGTTGCCTGACCCCGAGCCTCCCTGCCTGCCTTCGACCATCCCCAGTACCCCCATCGTGCGGTGACCTACCTGCACCTGGGGCTCCATCCTGCTTCCCTGCTGGGGACTGGCCTTCATGGACATGTGCGTCTCCTGGCAAGCTCTGGAGCCCTGAAATACCTGAATACCCGTAAGTTCAGGAAAATAATAAAGCTCAATGATAAAGAAAATCTCTATCATTTTATTCATTGAATCATGTTGTTTATGTTTACATATAAAATATGCATATCTGTGTGCATATGCATGGCTATATTTTGGGTTTTTATGTAATAAAATTACATATTAACATTTTATTTCTTCAAAACATTGAAGCATTGTGGCAAAATGTTATCATTTAAAAATCTTTCTTTTAAGAAATCAAATCATATACAAATGCTTGAAGTTTCTTTTTCAGCTTTCTTTATCCCATTCCCTTCTTTGCATCCAAAGAGGTAACCGTTATCCTGAAGTCAGTGTTGTTTTACTTTCCCAGCTGTTTTTTTTTTCGCCAGTCCCGCGGCCTGGGGAGGGTGGGGCTCCGGCGAAAGGACGAGGGGCGGGTTCCCCTCCCGATCTCAGAGAAGCTCCCAAAAGGGCAGCGGCGTGCCCACCTG
Organism: Camelus bactrianus; assembly: GCF_048773025.1. Lineage (NCBI taxonomy): Eukaryota > Metazoa > Chordata > Mammalia > Artiodactyla > Camelidae > Camelus > Camelus bactrianus. Next base: position 496,882 of record NC_133567.1, on the reverse strand, counting down.
CCGCCACCTCGGGCGGCCGCGAACCATTCAAATCGCCCGCGCCAAGAGGTACCCGGCGCTCGCGATTGGCTGAGCCGGACCAGCGCCCCTGGGCGGGGCCGGCCCCCTCGCAGCGGCCGCGGGTCCCGCCCCCACGCAGGGTCCGCGGGTCCCGCCCCGCTGGTGCGCATGCGCGCAGTCCCCAGAGGAAAGAGTCTGCGCACACCCCCGCCCGGCCTCCGACTCGCGCCGCGGCTCCCTCCCCTGTCCGCGGAGGCTTGTCGGCTCGGCGAGACAGCAAGAGCTGCGGCCGGCAGGGGGCTGTGCGGACCCAAGGCGGCTGCGGTGGCGCCGGCCTGTGGAAAATGCCAGCAGGCGGCGCTTCGGTTCGTTGCTCGTGTGACGGCCGTTCCCCGCCCCCCCACCCCTGAACCCCCTGCGACCGCCGGGGAAGAACCGGCCCGCGCAGTGAGTACCGCACCGAGACGCTTCGGCGGGAACGAGGCCGACGGCCGGCTGTGCCGGTTGCGCCCCTGAGGTGAGTGCGGGCGGCGGCGGCGGCGGCGGCGGCGGCGGCGGCGGCAGGGCGCGGGGCGCGGGAAGGACGGGGGTTGCGGCGGCTGCCACCCCGGGTCCCCGCGGCGGAGGGAGGCCGCGCGGGCCTCTGCGGGGCGGGGAGGGCCGGCGCCGTCAGTGTTTAGTCTCAGCTATTCTGATGTCTAGTTTTGTGCCCTTTGCTATGTCCAATCCTATATGAATTTCTGTTTTTATCTGATCGAATGGGACTAGCCCAGTGGTTCTCCAATTGGCTGGACATTCAAATTGCTTGGAAAACTTTTTAAAAACATAGGGGCCTGCAGCCTTCCCCAGACAAGTTAATTCAGAATTTCTGAAGGTGGGGCTGAGGCATTAGTATTTTCTTAAGCTCCCTGTGTGATTATAATGAGTCCAACAATCACTCCCAACTCTAATAAAACGTTCGGACATTTTATAAAACTTGCCGATTGAGAACCTCAGCATGTGTTTCAAATGAGTTCAGAGGAGAGAGTTTCATGTGTTAGGTGTTGGTGTTTGTTCTATCAGTTGCATTCACAATATAGGCTGACAAGGGGAAAAAAAAAAACAAACAAGAAAAAAAAATTCACAGGGAAGGTAGACAGGCCATGCAAACGAGAGCTCAATCACAGAAGAGCTGTCTCCAGGAGGCCAAAGTCATGCTCTTTAACATTCTAAGTGATTGGTTTGTGCAGTGAACCAAGTCTGAGCAGTTCCAATGTTTGAAAATGTAAGGACTGAAATAGAAATAGTAATATACCCTTCAAGGTCATGAAACAGTTCCTTGGCCTTAGGAAACATGTAAATTCTGTGAGCTCATGTAGGTCAATTTGATGGGCCTCTTATAACCTTAAGATTCATCTTGCTCCTTATCTTTCCTCTGCATTAAAATATGTTAATACCAGCTTTGGAATCAAATCAATTGTTTTCTTTTAAATCTGCCTTTTTAAAACTTCCTTTGTATTTGCAGAATTACAAAGGAGGTGTTAAAAATTACCATATTTTCTACCTCTGAATGAAATTAAGCAAAGACCGAAGTACGAAAAGGTCATCGAAACAAGAGACTATAAAAGAAACCTGAGAATAGCGGTACCTTGCTAATGATAGCCTAAAATTTAATTTAAAGTCAGTCCTGAAACTGTGTAATGGTTAAGGATTGAGTTTCTATCCTCATCCACATGTTTAAAGAATCTTCTGTATTGGCTGTCTCTAACCAAATTAGTGGGAATGGGAGAGGGCGGGGAACAGCTCACTAAGAATCTACTCATCTATAGTCCTTTTATCTTTTCATTTAGAAGGGTAAGCTACTGAATGTCATATATATAATGCGGTACATAAAATGTGATAAATGCTGCACCTAACACACAAAGTCTACAATAGACCATAGATCTACAAAGGACTATGATCTATGGATCAGAACTAGCAGAGTTAACATCAACCCAGTTCCTAGCAAACGTTGCTAACTTATGGCCATAGCTATCATTTCGGACCCAATACCCCCTTTATAAAAGCAAATATTCTGTAGACCCCCTTCCCTTCCAAATGAGGCACTCTATCTTCAACTATAATTTTTAAGTAAATTTAAATCAATTTAGAATAATGGAATATATGTTATTGTACATTCATAACTATACTATATTCCTATTCCTACACCCCGCTTAATTATAATAAGTAAGTTAGGATCAGGGAAAGCAATATGAGAAATTATCCCACACGGGAAGTTCAGGAAAAATGAAAGAGCCAAGGCAGAGATGGACTCTCAGCTACTAGCAGGCCAGTTTTATCTGTAGACGATCACAGACAAAGGGGGAAAAATACTTAACTGGAGTATGTATAACATGCTAAGCTAAATTACAATCTGTCAATGTTGACCAAGAGTGAGGAAGTTTGATATTCTTGTGAATGAGCTATTTCTAAACGTACTTATAAAACAATTCAGTGTGTTATGACACGAGTTAAGAGTGCCAATGAAGTGCCCTGGAAACATTTCATCCCAGAGCCAGCCACATGTCCAAAGATGCATTCAGTCTGTGGTGGGAAAGAAAAGTGGGCCGGGGGCTCCAGATGAGGGGAGCCGTGTAGCAAGTTGGGGCAAGGACGCAGATGCCAAAGCTGGGCCTGTCCGACAGGGAGCTCAGGAGGGACTCAGCTGCTGCTTTGGGAGGTGGCAGGAGGTGGGGGGAGGGGATAGCCTGACCCTGGCTCCTGAAGCACCCCTCCCCTCCCTTCCTACTTGGGTCCCACACAGCGCCCCTCACTGCATCCTGCCTTGGCCTACCTGTGCCCCACATACACCCCGATGCTTCCCTCCCCGTTGCCTGACCCCGAGCCTCCCTGCCTGCCTTCGACCATCCCCAGTACCCCCATCGTGCCGTGACCTACCTGCACCTGGGGCTCCATCCTGCTTCCCTGCTGGGGACTGGCCTTCATGGACATGTGCGTCTCCTGGCAAGCTCTGGAGCCCTGAAATACCTGAATACCCGTAAGTTCAGGAAAATAATAAAGCTCAATGATAAAGAAAATCTCTATCATTTTATTCATTGAATCATGTTGTTTATGTTTACATATAAAATATGCATATCTGTGTGCATATGCATGGCTATATTTTGGGTTTTTATGTAATAAAATTACATATGAACATTTTATTTCTTTAAAACTTTGAAGAATTCTGGCAAAATGTTAGCATTTAAAAATCTTCCTTCTAAGAATCAAACCATATACAAATGCTTGAAGTTTCTTTTTCACCTTTCCTTTATCCCATTCCCTTCTTTCCATCCAAAGACGTAACCGTTATCCTGAAGTCAGTGTTGTTTTACTTTCCCAGGTGTTTTTTTTTGTTTTGTTTTGGCCAGTCCCGCGGCCTGGGGTGGGAGGGGCTCCGGCGAAAGGATGAGGGGCGGGTTCCCCTCCCGATCTCAGAGAAGCTCCCAAAAGGGCAGCGGCGTGCCCACCTGCCGCCACCTCAGGCGGCCGCGAACCATTCAAATGGCCCGCGCCAAGAGGTACCCGGCGCTCGCGATTGGCGGAGCCGGACCAGCGCCCCTGGGCGGGGCCGGCCCCCACGCAGCGGCCGCGTGTCCCGCCCCCACGCAGCGGCCGCGGGTCCCGCCCCGCTGGTGCGCATGCGCGCAGTCCCCAGAGGAAAGAGTCTGCGCACACCCCCGCCCGGCCTCCGACTCGCGCCGCGGCTCCCTCCCCTGTCCGCGGAGGCTTGTCGGCTCGGCGAGACAGCAAGAGCTGAGGCCGGCAGGGCGCTGTGCGGACCCAAGGCGGCTGCGGTGGCGCCGGCCTGTGGAAAATGCCACCAGGCGGCGCTTCGGTTCGTTGCTCGTGTGACGGCCGTTCCCCGCCCCCCCAACCCTGAACCCCTTGCGACCGCCGGGGAAGAACCCGCCCGCGCAGGGAGTACCGCACCGAGACGCCTCGGCGGGAACGAGGCCGACGGCCGGCTGTGCCGGTTGCGCCCCTGAGGTGAGGGCGGGCGGCGGCGCCTCTGGCGGCGGCGGCGGCGACGGCGGGGCGCGGGGCGCGGGGCGCGGGAAGGACGGGGGTTGCGGCGGCTGCCACCCAGGGTCCCCGCGGCGGAGGGAGGCCGCGTGGGCCTCTGCGGGGCGGGGAGGGCCGGCGCCGTCAGTGTTTAGTCTCAGCTATTCTGATGTCTAGTTTTGTGCCCTTTGCTATGTCCAATCCTATATGAATTTCTGTTTTTATCTGATCGAATGGGACTAGCCCAGTGGTTCTCCAATTGGCTGGACATTCAAATTGCTTGGAAAACTTTTTAAAAACGTGGGGGCCTGCAGTCTTCCCCAGACAAGTTAATTCACAATTTCTGAAGGTGGGGCTGAGGCATTAGTATTTTCTTAAGCTCCCTGTGTGATTATAATGAGTCCAACAATCACTCCCAACTCTAAAACGTTCTGACATTTTATAAAACTTGCCGATTGAGAACCTCAGCATGTGTTTCAAATGAGTCCGGAGGAGAGAATTTCCAGTGTTTGGTGTTGGTGTTTGTTCTATCAGTTGCATTCACAATGTAGGCTGATAAGGGAAAAAAAAAAAAAAAAAAAAAACAAGAAAAAAATTTAACAGGGAAGGTAGACAGGCGGTGCAAACGAGAGCTCAATCACAGAAGAGCTGTCTCCAGGAGACCAAAGTCATGCTCTTTAACATTCTAAGTGATTGATTTGTGCAGTGAACCAAATCTGAGCAGTTCCAATGTTTGAAAATGTATTGACTTAAATAGAAATACTAATATACCCTTCAAGGTCATGAAACAGTTCCTTGGCCTTAGGAAACGTGTAACTTCTGTGAGCTCATGTAGGTCAATTTGAAGGGCCTCTTATAACCTTAAGATTCATCTTGCTCCTTATCTTTCCTCTGCATTAAAATATGTTAATACCAGCTTTGGAATCAAATCAATTCTTTTCTTTTAAATCTGCCTTATTAAAAGTTCCTTTGTAGTTGCAGAATTACCAAGGAGTTGTTAAAAATTACCGTATTTTCTACCTCTGAATGAAATTAAGCAAAGACCGAAGTACGAAAAGGTCATCGAAACAAGAGACTATAAGAAAAACCTGAGAATAGCGGTACCTTGCTAATGATAGCCTAAAATTTAATTTAAAGTCAGTCCTGAAACTGTGTAATGGTTAAGGATTGAGTTTCTATCCACATCCACATGTTTAAAGAATCTTCTGTATTGGCTATCTCTAACCAAATTAGTGGGAATGGGAGAGGGCGGGGAACAGCTCACTAAGAATCTACTCATCTATAGTCCTTTTATCTTTTCATTTAGAAGGGTAAGCTACTGAATGTCATATATATAATGCGGTACATAAAATGTGATAAATGCTGCACCTAACACACAAAGTCTACAATAGACCGTAGATCTACAAAGGACTATGATCTATGGATCAGAACTAGCAGAGTTAACATCAACCCAGTTCCTAGCAAACGTTGCTAACTTATGGCCATAGCTATCATTTCAGACCCAATACCCCCTTTATAAAAGCAAACATTCTGTAGACCCCCTTCCCTTCCAAATGAGGCACTCTATCTTCAAGTATAAGTTTTAAGTCAATTTAAGTCAATTTAGAATAATGGAATATATGTTATTGTACATTCATAACTATACTATATTCCTATTCCTACGCCCCACTTAATTATAATAAGTAAGTTAGGATCAGGGAAAGCAATATGAGAAATTATCCCACACGAGAAGTTCAGGAAAAATGAAAGAGCAAAGGCAGAGATGGACTCTCAGCTAATAGCAGACCAGTTTTATCTGTAGACGATCACAGACAAAGGGGGAAAAATACTTAACTGAAGTATGTATAACATGCTAAGATAAATGACAATCTGTCAATGTTGACCAAGAATGAGGAAGTTTGATATTCTTGTGAATAAGCTATTTCTAAACGTACTTATAAAACAATTCAGTGTGTTATGACACGAGTTAAGAGTGCCAATGAAGTGCCCTGGAAACATTTCATCCCAGAGCCAGCCACATGTCCAAAGATGCATCCAGTCTGTGGTGGGAAAGAAAAGTGGGCCGGGGGCTCCAGATGAGGGGAGCCCTTTAGCAACGTGGGGCAAGGACGCAGATGCCAAAGCTGGGCCTGTCCGACAGGGAGCTCAGGAGGGACTCAGCTGCTGCTTTGGGAGGTGGCAGGAGGTGGAGGGAGGGGATAGCCCGACCCTGGCTCCTGAAGCACCCCTCCCCTCCCTTCCTACTTGGGTCCCACACAGCGGCCCTCACTGCATCCTGCCTTGGCCTACCTGTGCCCCACATACACCCCGATGCTTCCCTCCCCGTTGCCTGACCCCGAGCCTCCCTGCCTGCCTTCGACCATCCCCAGTACCCCCATCGTGCCGTGACCTACCTGCACCTGGGGCTCCATCCTGCTTCCCTGCTGGGGACTGGCCTTCTTGGACATGTGCGTCTCCTGGCAAGCTCTGGAGCCCTGAAATACCTGAATACCCGTAAGTTCAGGAAAATAATAAAGCTCAATGATAAAGAAAATCTCTATCATTTTATTCATTGAATCATGTTGTTTATGTTTACATATAAAATATGCATATCTGTGTGCATATGCATGGCTATATTTTGGGTTTTTATGTAATAAAATTACATATTAACATTTTATTTCTTCAAAACATTGAAGCATTGTGGCAAAATGTTAGCATTTAAAAATCTTTCTTTTAAGAAATCAAATCATATACAAATGCTTGAAGTTTCTTTTTCAGCTTTCTTTATCCCATTCCCTTCTTTGCATCCAAAGAGGTAACCGTTATCCTGAAGTCAGTGTTGTTTTACTTTCCCAGCTGTTTTTTTTTTCGCCAGTCCCGCGGCCTGGGGAGGGTGGGGCTCCGGCGAAAGGACGAGGGGCGGGTTCCCCTCCCGATCTCAGAGAAGCTCCCAAAAGGGCAGCGGCGTGCCCACCTGCCGCCACCTCGGGCGGCCGCGAACCATTCAAATCGCCCGCGCCAAGAGGTACCCGGCGCTCGCGATTGGCTGAGCCGGACCAGCGCCCCTGGGCGGGGCCGGCCCCCTCGCAGCGGCCGCGGGTCCCGCCCCCACGCAGGGACCGCGGGTCCCGCCCCGCTGGTGCGCATGCGCGCAGTCCCCAGAGGAAAGAGTCTGCGCACACCCCCGCCCGGCCTCCGACTCGCGCCGCGGCTCCCTCCCCTGTCCGCGGAGGCTTGTCGGCTCGGCGAGACAGCAAGAGCTGAGGCCGGCAGGGCGCTGTGCGGACCCAAGGCGGCTGCGGTGGCGCCGGCCTGTGGAAAATGCCACCAGGCGGCGCTTCGGTTCGTTGCTCGTGTGACGGCCGTTCCCCGCCCCCCCAACCCTGAACCCCTTGCGACCGCCGGGGAAGAACCCGCCCGCGCAGGGAGTACCGCACCGAGACGCCTCGGCGGGAACGAGGCAGACGGCCGGCTGTGCCGGTTGCGCCCCTGAGGTGAGGGCGGGCGGCGGCGGCTCTGGCGGCGGCGGCGGCGGCGGCGGGGCGCGGGGCGCGGGGCGCGGGAAGGACGGGGGTTGCGGGGGCTGCCACCCAGGGTCCCCGCGGCCGAGGGAGGCCGCGTGGGCCTCTGCGGGGCGGGGAGGGCCGGCGCCGTCAGTGTTTAGTCTCAGCTATTCTGATGTCTAGTTTTGTGCCCTTTGCTATGTCCAATCCTATATGAATTTCTGTTTTTATCTGATCGAATGGGACTAGCCCAGTGGTTCTACAATTGGCTGGACATTCAAATTGCTTGGAAAACTTTTTAAAAACGTGGGGGCCTGCAGTCTTCCCCAGACAAGTTAATTCACAATTTCTGAAGGTGGGGCTGAGGCATTAGTATTTTCTTAAGCTCCCTGTGTGATTATAATGAGTCCAACAATCACTCCCAACTCTAAAACGTTCTGACATTTTATAAAACTTGCCGATTGAGAACCTCAGCATGTGTTTCAAATGAGTCCAGAGGAGAGAATTTCCAGTGTTTGGTGTTGGTGTTTGTTCTATCAGTTGCATTCACAATGTAGGCTGATAAGGGAAAAAAAAAAAAAACAAGAAAAAAATTTAACAGGGAAGGTAGACAGGCGGTGCAAACGAGAGCTCAATCACAGAAGAGCTGTCTCCAGGAGACCAAAGTCATGCTCTTTAACATTCTAAGTGATTGATTTGTGCAGTGAACCAAATCTGAGCAGTTCCAATGTTTGAAAATGTATTGACTTAAAGAGAAATACTAATATACCCTTCAAGGTCATGAAACAGTTCCTTGGCCTTAGGAAACGTGTAACTTCTGTGAGCTCATGTAGGTCAATTTGATGGGCCTCTTATAAACTTAAGATTCATCTTGCTCCTTATCTTTCCTCTGCATTAAAATATGTTAATACCAGCTTTGGAATCAAATCAATTCTTTTCTTTTTAAATCTGCCTTTTTAAAACTTCCTTTGTATTTGCAGAATTACCAAGGAGTTGTTAAAAATTACCATATTTTCTACCTCTGAATGAAATTAAGCAAAGACCGAAGTATGAAAAGGTCATCGAAACAAGAGACTATAAAAGAAACCTGAGAATAGCGGTACATTGCTAATGATAGCCTAAAATTTAATTTAAAGCCAGTCCTGAAAATGTGTAATGGTTAAGGATTGAGTTTCTCTCCTCATCCACATGTTTAAAGAATCTTCTGTATTGGCTATCTCTAAGCAAATTAGTGGGAATGGGAGAGGGCGGGGAACAACTCACTAAGAATCTACTCATCTATAGTCCTTTTATCTTTTCATTTAGAAGGGTAAGCTATTGAATATCATATATATAATGCGGTACATAAAATGTGATAAATGCTGCACCTAACACACAAAGTCTACAATAGACCGTAGATCTGCAAAGGTCTATGATCTATGGATCAGAACTAGCAGAGTTAACATCAACCCAGTTCCTAGCAAACGTTGCTAACTTATGGCCATAGCTATCATTTCAGACCCAATACCCCCTTTATAAAAGCAAATATTCTGTAGACCCCCTTCCCTTCCAAATGAGGCACTCTATCTTCAAGTATAAGTTTTAAGTCAATTTAAGTCAATTTAGAATAATGGAATATATGTTATTGTACATTCATAACTATACTATATTCCTATTCCTACGCCCCACTTAATTATAATAAGTAAGTTAGGATCAGGGAAAGCAATATGAGAAATTATCCCACACGAGAAGTTCAGGAAAAATGAAAGCAAAGGCAGAGATGGACTCTCAGCTAATACCAGACCAGTTTTATCTGTAGACGATCACAGACAAAGGGGGAAAAATACTTAACTGAAGTATGTATAACATGCTAAGATAAATGACAATCTGTCAATGTTGACCAAGAATGAGGAAGTTTGATATTCTTGTGAATAAGCTATTTCTAAACGTACTTATAAAACAATTCAGTGTGTTATGACACGAGTTAAGAGTGCCAATGAAGTGCCCTGGAAACATTTCATCCCAGAGCCAGCCACATGTCCAAAGATGCATCCAGTCTGTGGTGGGAAAGAAAAGTGGGCCGGGGGCTCCAGATGAGGGGAGCCGTGTAGCAAGTTGGGCCAAGGACGCAGATGCCAAAGCTGGGCCTGTCCGACAGGGAGCTCAGGAGGGACTCAGCTGCTGCTTTGGGAGGTGGCAGGAGGTGGGGGGAGGGGATAGCCCGACCCTGGCTCCTGAAGCACCCCTCCCCTCCCTTCCTACTTGGGTCCCACACAGCGGCCCTCACTGCATCCTGCCTTGGCCTACCTGTGCCCCACATACACCCCGATGCTTCCCTCCCCGTTGCCTGACCCCGAGCCTCCCTGCCTGCCTTCGACCATCCCCAGTACCCCCATCGTGCCGTGACCTACCTGCACCTGGGGCTCCATCCTGCTTCCCTGCTGGGGACTGGCCTTCTTGGACATGTGCGTCTCCTGGCAAGCTCTGGAGCCCTGAAGTACCTGAAATAACCGTAAGTTCAGGAAAAGAATAAAGCTCAATGATAAAGAAAATCTCTATCATTTTATTCATTGAATCATGTTGTTTATGTTTACATATAAAATATGCATATCTGTGTGCATATGCATGACTGTATTTTGGGTTTTTATGTAATAAAATTACATATGAACATTTTATTTGTTTAAAACTTTGAAGAATTCTGGCAAAATGTTAGCATTTAAAAATCTTCCTTCTAAGAATCAAACCATATACAAATGCTTGAAGTTTCTTTTTCACCTTTCCTTTATCCCATTCCCTTCTTTCCATCCAAAGACGTAACCGTTATCCTGAAGTCAGTGTTGTTTTACTTTCCCAGGTGTTTTTTTTTGTTTTGTTTTGGCCAGTCCCGCGGCCTGGGGTGGGAGGGGCTCCGGCGAAAGGATGAGGGGCGGGTTCCCCTCCCGATCTCAGAGAAGCTCCCAAAAGGGCAGCGGCGTGCCCACCTGCCGCCACCTCAGGCGGCCGCGAACCATTCAAATGGCCCGCGCCAAGAGGTACCCGGCGCTCGCGATTGGCGGAGCCGGACCAGCGCCCCTGGGCGGGGCCGGCCCCCACGCAGCGGCCGCGTGTCCCGCCCCCACGCAGCGGCCGCGGGTCCCGCCCCGCTGGTGCGCATGCGCGCAGTCCCCAGAGGAAAGAGTCTGCGCACACCCCCGCCCGGCCTCCGACTCGCGCCGCGGCTCCCTCCCCTGTCCGCGGAGGCTTGTCGGCTCGGCGAGACAGCAAGAGCTGAGGCCGGCAGGGCGCTGTGCGGACCCAAGGCGGCTGCGGTGGCGCCGGCCTGTGGAAAATGCCACCAGGCGGCGCTTCGGTTCGTTGCTCGTGTGACGGCCGTTCCCCGCCCCCCCAACCCTGAACCCCTTGCGACCGCCGGGGAAGAACCCGCCCGCGCAGGGAGTACCGCACCGAGACGCCTCGGCGGGAACGAGGCCGACGGCCGGCTGTGCCGGTTGCGCCCCTGAGGTGAGGGCGGGCGGCGGCGCCTCTGGCGGCGGCGGCGGCGACGGCGGGGCGCGGGGCGCGGGGCGCGGGAAGGACGGGGGTTGCGGCGGCTGCCACCCAGGGTCCCCGCGGCGGAGGGAGGCCGCGTGGGCCTCTGCGGGGCGGGGAGGGCCGGCGCCGTCAGTGTTTAGTCTCAGCTATTCTGATGTCTAGTTTTGTGCCCTTTGCTATGTCCAATCCTATATGAATTTCTGTTTTTATCTGATCCAATGGGACTAGCCCAGTGGTTCTCCAATTGGCTGGACATTCAAATTGCTTGGAAAACTTTTTAAAAACGTGGGGGCCTGCAGTCTTCCCCAGACAAGTTAATTCACAATTTCTGAAGGTGGGGCTGAGGCATTAGTATTTTCTTAAGCTCCCTGTGTGATTATAATGAGTCCAACAATCACTCCCAACTCTAAAACGTTCTGACATTTTATAAAACTTGCCGATTGAGAACCTCAGCATGTGTTTCAAATGAGTCCGGAGGAGAGAATTTCCAGTGTTTGGTGTTGGTGTTTGTTCTATCAGTTGCATTCACAATGTAGGCTGATAAGGGAAAAAAAAAAAAAAAAAAAAACAAGAAAAAAATTTAACAGGGAAGGTAGACAGGCGGTGCAAACGAGAGCTCAATCACAGAAGAGCTGTCTCCAGGAGACCAAAGTCATGCTCTTTAACATTCTAAGTGATTGATTTGTGCAGTGAACCAAATCTGAGCAGTTCCAATGTTTGAAAATGTATTGACTTAAAGAGAAATACTAATATACCCTTCAAGGTCATGAAACAGTTCCTTGGCCTTAGGAAACGTGTAACTTCTGTGAGCTCATGTAGGTCAATTTGAAGGGCCTCTTATAACCTTAAGATTCATCTTGCTCCTTATCTTTCCTCTGCATTAAAATATGTTAATACCAGCTTTGGAATCAAATCAATTCTTTTCTTTTAAATCTGCCTTATTAAAAGTTCCTTTGTAGTTGCAGAATTACCAAGGAGTTGTTAAAAATTACCGTATTTTCTACCTCTGAATGAAATTAAGCAAAGACCGAAGTACGAAAAGGTCATCGAAACAAGAGACTATAAGAAAAACCTGAGAATAGCGGTACCTTGCTAATGATAGCCTAAAATTTAATTTAAAGTCAGTCCTGAAACTGTGTAATGGTTAAGGATTGAGTTTCTATCCACATCCACATGTTTAAAGAATCTTCTGTATTGGCTATCTCTAACCAAATTAGTGGGAATGGGAGAGGGCGGGGAACAGCTCACTAAGAATCTACTCATCTATAGTCCTTTTATCTTTTCATTTAGAAGGGTAAGCTACTGAATGTCATATATATAATGCAGTACATAAAATGTGATAAATGCTGCACCTAACACACAAAGTCTACAATAGACCGTAGATCTACAAAGGACTATGATGTATGGATCAGAACTAGCAGAGTTAACATCAACCCAGTTCCTAGCAAACGTTGCTAACTTATGGCCATAGCTATCATTTCAGACCCAATACCCCCTTTATAAAAGCAAACATTCTGTAGACCCCCTTCCCTTCCAAATGAGGCACTCTATCTTCAAGTATAAGTTTTAAGTCAATTTAAGTCAATTTAGAATAATGGAATATATGTTATTGTACATTCATAACTATACTATATTCCTATTCCTACGCCCCACTTAATTATAATAAGTAAGTTAGGATCAGGGAAAGCAATATGAGAAATTATCCCACACGAGAAGTTCAGGAAAAATGAAAGAGCAAAGGCAGAGATGGACTCTCAGCTAATAGCAGACCAGTTTTATCTGTAGACGATCACAGACAAAGGGGGAAAAATACTTAACTGAAGTATGTATAACATGCTAAGATAAATGACAATCTGTCAATGTTGACCAAGAATGAGGAAGTTTGATATTCTTGTGAATAAGCTATTTCTAAACGTACTTATAAAACAATTCAGTGTGTTATGACACGAGTTAAGAGTGCCAATGAAGTGCCCTGGAAACATTTCATCCCAGAGCCAGCCACATGTCCAAAGATGCATCCAGTCTGTGGTGGGAAAGAAAAGTGGGCCGGGGGCTCCAGATGAGGGGAGCCCTTTAGCAACGTGGGGCAAGGACGCAGATGCCAAAGCTGGGCCTGTCCGACAGGGAGCTCAGGAGGGACTCAGCTGCTGCTTTGGGAGGTGGCAGGAGGTGGAGGGAGGGGATAGCCCGACCCTGGCTCCTGAAGCACCCCTCCCCTCCCTTCCTACTTGGGTCCCACACAGCGGCCCTCACTCCATCCTGCCTTGGCCTACCTGTGCCCCACATACACCCCGATGCTTCCCTCCCCGTTGCCTGACCCCGAGCCTCCCTGCCTGCCTTCGACCATCCCCAGTACCCCCATCGTGCCGTGACCTACCTGCACCTGGGGCTCCATCCTGCTTCCCTGCTGGGGACTGGCCTTCTTGGACATGTGCGTCTCCTGGCAAGCTCTGGAGCCCTGAAGTACCTGAAATAACCGTAAGTTCAGGAAAAGAATAAAGCTCAATGATAAAGAAAATCTCTATCATTTTATTCATTGAATCATGTTGTTTATGTTTACATATAAAATATGCATATCTGTGTGCATATGCATGACTGTATTTTGGGTTTTTATGTAATAAAATTACATATGAACATTTTATTTCTTTAAAACTTTGAAGAATTCTGGCAAAATGTTAGCATTTAAAAATCTTCCTTCTAAGAATCAAACCATATACAAATGCTTGAAGTTTCTTTTTCACCTTTCCTTTATCCCATTCCCTTCTTTCCATCCAAAGACGTAACCGTTATCCTGAAGTCAGTGTTGTTTTACTTTCCCAGGTGTTTTTTTTTGTTTTGTTTTGGCCAGTCCCGCGGCCTGGGGTGGGAGGGGCTCCGGCGAAAGGATGAGGGGCGGGTTCCCCTCCCGATCTCAGAGAAGCTCCCAAAAGGGCAGCGGCGTGCCCACCTGCCGCCACCTCAGGCGGCCGCGAACCATTCAAATGGCCCGCGCCAAGAGGTACCCGGCGCTCGCGATTGGCGGAGCCGGACCAGCGCCCCTGGGCGGGGCCGGCCCCCACGCAGCGGCCGCGTGTCCCGCCCCCACGCAGCGGCCGCGGGTCCCGCCCCGCTGGTGCGCATGCGCGCAGTCCCCAGAGGAAAGAGTCTGCGCACACCCCCGCCCGGCCTCCGACTCGCGCCGCGGCTCCCTCCCCTGTCCGCGGAGGCTTGTCGGCTCGGCGAGACAGCAAGAGCTGAGGCCGGCAGGGCGCTGTGCGGACCCAAGGCGGCTGCGGTGGCGCCGGCCTGTGGAAAATGCCACCAGGCGGCGCTTCGGTTCGTTGCTCGTGTGACGGCCGTTCCCCGCCCCCCCAACCCTGAACCCCTTGCGACCGCCGGGGAAGAACCCGCCCGCGCAGGGAGTACCGCACCGAGACGCCTCGGCGGGAACGAGGCAGACGGCCGGCTGTGCCGGTTGCGCCCCTGAGGTGAGGGCGGGCGGCGGCGCCTCTGGCGGCGGCGGCGGCGACGGCGGGGCGCGGGGCGCGGGGCGCGGGAAGGACGGGGGTTGCGGCGGCTGCCACCCAGGGTCCCCGCGGCGGAGGGAGGCCGCGTGGGCCTCTGCGGGGCGGGGAGGGCCGGCGCCGTCAGTGTTTAGTCTCAGCTATTCTGATGTCTAGTTTTGTGCCCTTTGCTATGTCCAATCCTATATGAATTTCTGTTTTTATCTGATCGAATGGGACTAGCCCAGTGGTTCTCCAATTGGCTGGACATTCAAATTGCTTGGAAAACTTTTTAAAAACGTGGGGGCCTGCAGTCTTCCCCAGACAAGTTAATTCACAATTTCTGAAGGTGGGGCTGAGGCATTAGTATTTTCTTAAGCTCCCTGTGTGATTATAATGAGTCCAACAATCACTCCCAACTCTAAAACGTTCTGACATTTTATAAAACTTGCCGATTGAGAACCTCAGCATGTGTTTCAAATGAGTCCGGAGGAGAGAATTTCCAGTGTTTGGTGTTGGTGTTTGTTCTATCAGTTGCATTCACAATGTAGGCTGATAAGGGAAAAAAAAAAAAAAAAAAAAAAACAAGAAAAAAATTTAACAGGGAAGGTAGACAGGCGGTGCAAACGAGAGCTCAATCACAGAAGAGCTGTCTCCAGGAGACCAAAGTCATGCTCTTTAACATTCTAAGTGATTGATTTGTGCAGTGAACCAAATCTGAGCAGTTCCAATGTTTGAAAATATATTGACTTAAATAGAAATACTAATATACCCTTCAAGGTCATGAAACAGTTCCTTGGCCTTAGGAAACGTGTAACTTCTGTGAGCTCATGTAGGTCAATTTGAAGGGCCTCTTATAACCTTAAGATTCATCTTGCTCCTTATCTTTCCTCTGCATTAAAATATGTTAATACCAGCTTTGGAATCAAATCAATTCTTTTCTTTTAAATCTGCCTTATTAAAAGTTCCTTTGTAGTTGCAGAATTACCAAGGAGTTGTTAAAAATTACCGTATTTTCTACCTCTGAATGAAATTAAGCAAAGACCGAAGTACGAAAAGGTCATCGAAACAAGAGACTATAAGAAAAACCTGAGAATAGCGGTACCTTGCTAATGATAGCCTAAAATTTAATTTAAAGTCAGTCCTGAAACTGTGTAATGGTTAAGGATTGAGTTTCTATCCACATCCACATGTTTAAAGAATCTTCTGTATTGGCTATCTCTAACCAAATTAGTGGGAATGGGAGAGGGCGGGGAACAGCTCACTAAGAATCTACTCATCTATAGTCCTTTTATCTTTTCATTTAGAAGGGTAAGCTACTGAATGTCATATATATAATGCGGTACATAAAATGTGATAAATGCTGCACCTAACACACAAAGTCTACAATAGACCGTAGATCTACAAAGGACTATGATCTATGGATCAGAACTAGCAGAGTTAACATCAACCCAGTTCCTAGCAAACGTTGCTAACTTATGGCCATAGCTATCATTTCAGACCCAATACCCCCTTTATAAAAGCAAACATTCTGTAGACCCCCTTCCCTTCCAAATGAGGCACTCTATCTTCAAGTATAAGTTTTAAGTCAATTTAAGTCAATTTAGAATAATGGAATATATGTTATTGTACATTCATAACTATACTATATTCCTATTCCTACGCCCCACTTAATTATAATAAGTAAGTTAGGATCAGGGAAAGCAATATGAGAAATTATCCCACACGAGAAGTTCAGGAAAAATGAAAGAGCAAAGGCAGAGATGGACTCTCAGCTAATAGCAGACCAGTTTTATCTGTAGACGATCACAGACAAAGGGGGAAAAATACTTAACTGAAGTATGTATAACATGCTAAGATAAATGACAATCTGTCAATGTTGACCAAGAATGAGGAAGTTTGATATTCTTGTGAATAAGCTATTTCTAAACGTACTTATAAAACAATTCAGTGTGTTATGACACGAGTTAAGAGTGCCAATGAAGTGCCCTGGAAACATTTCATCCCAGAGCCAGCCACATGTCCAAAGATGCATCCAGTCTGTGGTGGGAAAGAAAAGTGGGCCGGGGGCTCCAGATGAGGGGAGCCCTTTAGCAACGTGGGGCAAGGACGCAGATGCCAAAGCTGGGCCTGTCCTACAGGGAGCTCAGGAGGGACTCAGCTGCTGCTTTGGGAGGTGGCAGGAGGTGGAGGGAGGGGATAGCCCGACCCTGGCTCCTGAAGCACCCCTCCCCTCCCTTCCTACTTGGGTCCCACACAGCGGCCCTCACTGCATCCTGCCTTGGCCTACCTGTGCCCCACATACACCCCGATGCTTCCCTCCCCGTTGCCTGACCCCGAGCCTCCCTGCCTGCCTTCGACCATCCCCAGTACCCCCATCGTGCCGTGACCTACCTGCACCTGGGGCTCCATCCTGCTTCCCTGCTGGGGACTGGCCTTCTTGGACATGTGCGTCTCCTGGCAAGCTCTGGAGCCCTGAAATACCTGAATACCCGTAAGTTCAGGAAAATAATAAAGCTCAATGATAAAGAAAATCTCTATCATTTTATTCATTGAATCATGTTGTTTATGTTTACATATAAAATATGCATATCTGTGTGCATATGCATGGCTATATTTTGGGTTTTTATGTAATAAAATTACATATTAACATTTTATTTCTTCAAAACATTGAAGCATTGTGGCAAAATGTTAGCATTTAAAAATCTTTCTTTTAAGAAATCAAATCATATACAAATGCTTGAAGTTTCTTTTTCAGCTTTCTTTATCCCATTCCCTTCTTTGCATCCAAAGAGGTAACCGTTATCCTGAAGTCAGTGTTGTTTTACTTTCCCAGCTGTTTTTTTTTTCGCCAGTCCCGCGGCCTGGGGAGGGTGGGGCTCCGGCGAAAGGACGAGGGGCGGGTTCCCCTCCCGATCTCAGAGAAGCTCCCAAAAGGGCAGCGGCGTGCCCACCTGCCGCCACCTCGGGCGGCCGCGAACCATTCAAATCGCCCGCGCCAAGAGGTACCCGGCGCTCGCGATTGGCTGAGCCGGACCAGCGCCCCTGGGCGGGGCCGGCCCCCTCGCAGCGGCCGCGGGTCCCGCCCCCACGCAGGGACCGCGGGTCCCGCCCCGCTGGTGCGCATGCGCGCAGTCCCCAGAGGAAAGAGTCTGCGCATACCCCCGCCCGGCCTCCGACTCGCGCCGCGGCTCCCTCCCCTGTCCGCGGAGGCTTGTCGGCTGGGCGAGACAGCAAGAGCTGCGGCCGGCAGGGGGCTGTGCGGACCCAAGGCGGCTGCGGTGGCGCCGGCCTGTGGAAAATGCCACCAGGCGGCGCTTCGGTTCGTTGCTCGTGTGACGGCCGTTCCCGGCCCCCCCACCCCTGAACCCCCTGCGACCGCCGGGGAAGAACCGGCCCGCGCAGTGAGTACCGCACCGAGACGCTTCGGCGGGAACGAGGCCGACGGCCGGCTGTGCCGGTTGCGCCCCTGAGGTGAGTGCGGGCGGCGGCGGCGGCGGCGGCGGCGGCGGCGGCGGCAGGGCGCGGGGCGCGGGAAGGACGGGGGTTGCGGCGGCTGCCACCCCGGGTCCCCGCGGCGGAGGGAGGCCGCGCGGGCCTCTGCGGGGCGGGGAGGGCCGGCGCCGTCAGTGTTTAGTCTCAGCTATTCTGATGTCTAGTTTTGTGCCCTTTGCTATGTCCAATCCTATATGAATTTCTGTTTTTATCTGATCGAATGGGACTAGCCCAGTGGTTCTCCAATTGGCTGGACATTCAAATTGCTTGGAAAACTTTTTAAAAACATAGGGGCCTGCAGCCTTCCCCAGACAAGTTAATTCAGAATTTCTGAAGGTGGGGCTGAGGCATTAGTATTTTCTTAAGCTCCCTGTGTGATTATAATGAGTCCAACAATCACTCCCAACTCTAATAAAACGTTCGGACATTTTATAAAACTTGCCGATTGAGAACCTCAGCATATGTTTCAAATGAGTTCAGAGGAGAGAGTTTCCAGTGTTAGGTGTTGGTGTTTGTTCTATCAGTTGCATTCACAATATAGGCTGACAAGGGGAAAAAAAAAAACAAACAAGAAAAAAAAATTCACAGGGAAGGTAGACAGGCCATGCAAACGAGAGCTCAATCACAGAAGAGCTGTCTCCAGGAGGCCAAAGTCATGCTCTTTAACATTCTAAGTGATTGGTTTGTGCAGTGAACCAAGTCTGAGCAGTTCCAATGTTTGAAAATGTAATGACTGAAATAGAAATAGTAATATACCCTTCAAGGTCATGAAACAGTTCCTTGGCCTTAGGAAACATGTAAATTCTGTGAGCTCATGTAGGTCAATTTGATGGGCCTCTTATAACCTTAAGATTCATCTTGCTCCTTATCTTTCCTCTGCATTAAAATATGTTAATACCAGCTTTGGAATCAAATCAATTGTTTTCTTTTAAATCTGCCTTTTTAAAACTTCCTTTGTATTTGCAGAATTACAAAGGAGGTGTTAAAAATTACCATATTTTCTACCTCTGAATGAAATTAAGCAAAGACCGAAGTACGAAAAGGTCATCGAAACAAGAGACTATAAAAGAAACCTGAGAATAGCGGTACCTTGCTAATGATAGCCTAAAATTTAATTTAAAGTCAGTCCTGAAACTGTGTAATGGTTAAGGATTGAGTTTCTATCCTCATCCACGTGTTTAAAGAATCTTCTGTATTGGCTGTCTCTAACCAAATTAGTGGGAATGGGAGAGGGCGGGGAACAGCTCACTAAGAATCTACTCATCTATAGTCCTTTTATCTTTTCATTTAGAAGGGTAAGCTACTGAATGTCATATATATAATGCGGTACATAAAATGTGATAAATGCTGCACCTAACACACAAAGTCTACAATAGACCATAGATCTACAAAGGACTATGATCTATGGATCAGAACTAGCAGAGTTAACATCAACCCAGTTCCTAGCAAACGTTGCTAACTTATGGCCATAGCTATCATTTCGGACCCAATACCCCCTTTATAAAAGCAAATATTCTGTAGACCCCCTTCCCTTCCAAATGAGGCACTCTATCTTCAACTATAATTTTTAAGTAAATTTAAATCAATTTAGAATAATGGAATATATGTTATTGTACATTCATAACTATACTATATTCCTATTCCTACACCCCGCTTAATTATAATAAGTAAGTTAGGATCAGGGAAAGCAATATGAGAAATTATCCCACACGGGAAGTTCAGGAAAAATGAAAGAGCCAAGGCAGAGATGGACTCTCAGCTACTAGCAGGCCAGTTTTATCTGTAGACGATCACAGACAAAGGGGGAAAAATACTTAACTGGAGTATGTATAACATGCTAAGCTAAATTACAATCTGTCAATGTTGACCAAGAGTGAGGAAGTTTGATATTCTTGTGAATGAGCTATTTCTAAACGTACTTATAAAACAATTCAGTGTGTTATGACACGAGTTAAGAGTGCCAATGAAGTGCCCTGGAAACATTTCATCCCAGAGCCAGCCACATGTCCAAAGATGCATTCAGTCTGTGGTGGGAAAGAAAAGTGGGCCGGGGGCTCCAGATGAGGGGAGCCGTGTAGCAAGTTGGGGCAAGGACGCAGATGCCAAAGCTGGGCCTGTCCGACAGGGAGCTCAGGAGGGACTCAGCTGCTGCTTTGGGAGGTGGCAGGAGGTGGGGGGAGGGGATAGCCCGACCCTGGCTCCTGAAGCACCCCTCCCCTCCCTTCCTACTTGGGTCCCACACAGCGCCCCTCACTGCATCCTGCCTTGGCCTACCTGTGCCCCACATACACCCCGATGCTTCCCTCCCCGTTGCCTGACCCCGAGCCTCCCTGCCTGCCTTCGACCATCCCCAGTACCCCCATCGTGCGGTGACCTACCTGCACCTGGGGCTCCATCCTGCTTCCCTGCTGGGGACTGGCCTTCATGGACATGTGCGTCTCCTGGCAAGCTCTGGAGCCCTGAAATACCTGAATACCCGTAAGTTCAGGAAAAGAATAAAGCTCAATGATAAAGAAAATCTCTATCATTTTATTCATTGAATCATGTTGTTTATGTTTACATATAAAATATGCATATCTGTGTGCATATGCATGGCTATATTTTGGGTTTTTATGTAATAAAATTACATATTAACATTTTATTTCTTCAAAACATTGAAGCATTGTGGCAAAATGTTAGCATTTAAAAATCTTTCTTTTAAGAAATCAAATCATATACAAATGCTTGAAGTTTCTTTTTCAGCTTTCTTTATCCCATTCCCTTCTTTGCATCCAAAGAGGTAACCTTTATCCTGAAGTCAGTGTTGTTTTACTTTCCCAGCTGTTTTTTTTTTCGCCAGTCCCGCGGCCTGGGGAGGGTGGGGCTCCGGCGAAAGGACGAGGGGCGGGTTCCCCTCCCGATCTCAGAGAAGCTCCCAAAAGGGCAGCGGCGTGCCCACCTGCCGCCACCTCGGGCGGCCGCGAACCATTCAAATCGCCCGCGCCAAGAGGTACCCGGCGCTCGCGATTGGCTGAGCCGGACCAGCGCCCCTGGGCGGGGCCGGCCCCCTCGCAGCGGCCGCGGGTCCCGCCCCCACGCAGGGACCGCGGGTCCCGCCCCGCTGGTGCGCATGCGCGCAGTCCCCAGAGGAAAGAGTCTGCGCATACCCCCGCCCGGCCTCCGACTCGCGCCGCGGCTCCCTCCCCTGTCCGCGGAGGCTTGTCGGCTGGGCGAGACAGCAAGAGCTGCGGCCGGCAGGGGGCTGTGCGGACCCAAGGCGGCTGCGGTGGCGCCGGCCTGTGGAAAATGCCACCAGGCGGCGCTTCGGTTCGTTGCTCGTGTGACGGCCGTTCCCGGCCCCCCCACCCCTGAACCCCCTGCGACCGCCGGGGAAGAACCGGCCCGCGCAGTGAGTACCGCACCGAGACGCTTCGGCGGGAACGAGGCCGACGGCCGGCTGTGCCGGTTGCGCCCCTGAGGTGAGTGCGGGCGGCGGCGGCGGCGGCGGCGGCGGCGGCGGCGGCAGGGCGCGGGGCGCGGGAAGGACGGGGGTTGCGGCGGCTGCCACCCCGGGTCCCCGCGGCGGAGGGAGGCCGCGCGGGCCTCTGCGGGGCGGGGAGGGCCGGCGCCGTCAGTGTTTAGTCTCAGCTATTCTGATGTCTAGTTTTGTGCCCTTTGCTATGTCCAATCCTATATGAATTTCTGTTTTTATCTGATCGAATGGGACTAGCCCAGTGGTTCTCCAATTGGCTGGACATTCAAATTGCTTGGAAAACTTTTTAAAAACATAGGGGCCTGCAGCCTTCCCCAGACAAGTTAATTCAGAATTTCTGAAGGTGGGGCTGAGGCATTAGTATTTTCTTAAGCTCCCTGTGTGATTATAATGAGTCCAACAATCACTCCCAACTCTAATAAAACGTTCGGACATTTTATAAAACTTGCCGATTGAGAACCTCAGCATATGTTTCAAATGAGTTCAGAGGAGAGAGTTTCCAGTGTTAGGTGTTGGTGTTTGTTCTATCAGTTGCATTCACAATATAGGCTGACAAGGGGAAAAAAAAAAACAAACAAGAAAAAAAAATTCACAGGGAAGGTAGACAGGCCATGCAAACGAGAGCTCAATCACAGAAGAGCTGTCTCCAGGAGGCCAAAGTCATGCTCTTTAACATTCTAAGTGATTGGTTTGTGCAGTGAACCAAGTCTGAGCAGTTCCAATGTTTGAAAATGTAATGACTGAAATAGAAATAGTAATATACCCTTCAAGGTCATGAAACAGTTCCTTGGCCTTAGGAAACATGTAAATTCTGTGAGCTCATGTAGGTCAATTTGATGGGCCTCTTATAACCTTAAGATTCATCTTGCTCCTTATCTTTCCTCTGCATTAAAATATGTTAATACCAGCTTTGGAATCAAATCAATTGTTTTCTTTTAAATCTGCCTTTTTAAAACTTCCTTTGTATTTGCAGAATTACAAAGGAGGTGTTAAAAATTACCATATTTTCTACCTCTGAATGAAATTAAGCAAAGACCGAAGTACGAAAAGGTCATCGAAACAAGAGACTATAAAAGAAACCTGAGAATAGCGGTACCTTGCTAATGATAGCCTAAAATTTAATTTAAAGCCAGTCCTGAAACTGTGTAATGGTTAAGGATTGAGTTTCTATCCTCATCCACATGTTTAAAGAATCTTCTGTATTGGCTGTCTCTAACCAAATTAGTGGGAATGGGAGAGGGCGGGGAACAGCTCACTAAGAATCTACTCATCTATAGTCCTTTTATCTTTTCATTTAGAAGGGTAAGCTACTGAATGTCATATATATAATGCGGTACATAAAATGTGATAAATGCTGCACCTAACACACAAAGTCTACAATAGACCATAGATCTACAAAGGACTATGATCTATGGATCAGAACTAGCAGAGTTAACATCAACCCAGTTCCTAGCAAACGTTGCTAACTTATGGCCATAGCTATCATTTCGGACCCAATACCCCCTTTATAAAAGCAAATATTCTGTAGACCCCCTTCCCTTCCAAATGAGGCACTCTATCTTCAACTATAATTTTTAAGTAAATTTAAATCAATTTAGAATAATGGAATATATGTTATTGTACATTCATAACTATACTATATTCCTATTCCTACACCCCGCTTAATTATAATAAGTAAGTTAGGATCAGGGAAAGCAATATGAGAAATTATCCCACACGGGAAGTTCAGGAAAAATGAAAGAGCCAAGGCAGAGATGGACTCTCAGCTACTAGCAGGCCAGTTTTATCTGTAGACGATCACAGACAAAGGGGGAAAAATACTTAACTGGAGTATGTATAACATGCTAAGCTAAATTACAATCTGTCAATGTTGACCAAGAGTGAGGAAGTTTGATATTCTTGTGAATGAGCTATTTCTAAACGTACTTATAAAACAATTCAGTGTGTTATGACACGAGTTAAGAGTGCCAATGAAGTGCCCTGGAAACATTTCATCCCAGAGCCAGCCACATGTCCAAAGATGCATTCAGTCTGTGGTGGGAAAGAAAAGTGGGCCGGGGGCTCCAGATGAGGGGAGCCGTGTAGCAAGTTGGGGCAAGGACGCAGATGCCAAAGCTGGGCCTGTCCGACAGGGAGCTCAGGAGGGACTCAGCTGCTGCTTTGGGAGGTGGCAGGAGGTGGGGGGAGGGGATAGCCCGACCCTGGCTCCTGAAGCACCCCTCCCCTCCCTTCCTACTTGGGTCCCACACAGCGCCCCTCACTGCATCCTGCCTTGGCCTACCTGTGCCCCACATACACCCCGATGCTTCCCTCCCCGTTGCCTGACCCCGAGCCTCCCTGCCTGCCTTCGACCATCCCCAGTACCCCCATCGTGCGGTGACCTACCTGCACCTGGGGCTCCATCCTGCTTCCCTGCTGGGGACTGGCCTTCATGGACATGTGCGTCTCCTGGCAAGCTCTGGAGCCCTGAAATACCTGAATACCCGTAAGTTCAGGAAAAGAATAAAGCTCAATGATAAAGAAAATCTCTATCATTTTATTCATTGAATCATGTTGTTTATGTTTACATATAAAATATGCATATCTGTGTGCATATGCATGGCTATATTTTGGGTTTTTATGTAATAAAATTACATATTAACATTTTATTTCTTCAAAACATTGAAGCATTGTGGCAAAATGTTAGCATTTAAAAATCTTTCTTTTAAGAAATCAAATCATATACAAATGCTTGAAGTTTCTTTTTCAGCTTTCTTTATCCCATTCCCTTCTTTGCATCCAAAGAGGTAACCTTTATCCTGAAGTCAGTGTTGTTTTACTTTCCCAGCTGTTTTTTTTTTCGCCAGTCCCGCGGCCTGGGGAGGGTGGGGCTCCGGCGAAAGGACGAGGGGCGGGTTCCCCTCCCGATCTCAGAGAAGCTCCCAAAAGGGCAGCGGCGTGCCCACCTGCCGCCACCTCGGGCGGCCGCGAACCATTCAAATCGCCCGCGCCAAGAGGTACCCGGCGCTCGCGATTGGCTGAGCCGGACCAGCGCCCCTGGGCGGGGCCGGCCCCCTCGCAGCGGCCGCGGGTCCCGCCCCCACGCAGGGGCCGCGGGTCCCGCCCCGCTGGTGCGCATGCGCGCAGTCCCCAGAGGAAAGAGTCTGCGCATACCCCCGCCCGGCCTCCGACTCGCGCCGCGGCTCCCTCCCCTGTCCGCGGAGGCTTGTCGGCTGGGCGAGACAGCAAGAGCTGCGGCCGGCAGGGGGCTGTGCGGACCCAAGGCGGCTGCGGTGGCGCCGGCCTGTGGAAAATGCCACCAGGCGGCGCTTCGGTTCGTTGCTCGTGTGACGGCCGTTCTCCGCCCCCCCACCCCTGAACCCCCTGCGACCGCCGGGGAAGAACCGGCCCGCGCAGTGAGTACCGCACCGAGACGCTTCGGCGGGAACGAGGCCGACGGCCGGCTGTGCCGGTTGCGCCCCTGAGGTGAGTGCGGGCGGCGGCGGCGGCGGCGGCGGCGGCGGCGGCGGCAGGGCGCGGGGCGCGGGAAGGACGGGGGTTGCGGCGGCTGCCACCCCGGGTCCCCGCGGCGGAGGGAGGCCGCGCGGGCCTCTGCGGGGCGGGGAGGGCCGGCGCCGTCAGTGTTTAGTCTCAGCTATTCTGATGTCTAGTTTTGTGCCCTTTGCTATGTCCAATCCTATATGAATTTCTGTTTTTATCTGATCGAATGGGACTAGCCCAGTGGTTCTCCAATTGGCTGGACATTCAAATTGCTTGGAAAACTTTTTAAAAACATAGGGGCCTGCAGCCTTCCCCAGACAAGTTAATTCAGAATTTCTGAAGGTGGGGCTGAGGCATTAGTATTTTCTTAAGCTCCCTGTGTGATTATAATGAGTCCAACAATCACTCCCAACTCTAATAAAACGTTCGGACATTTTATAAAACTTGCCGATTGAGAACCTCAGCATGTGTTTCAAATGAGTTCAGAGGAGAGAGTTTCCAGTGTTAGGTGTTGGTGTTTGTTCTATCAGTTGCATTCACAATATAGGCTGACAAGGGGAAAAAAAAAACAAACAAGAAAAAAAAAATTCACAGGGAAGGTAGACAGGCCATGCAAACGAGAGCTCAATCACAGAAGAGCTGTCTCCAGGAGGCCAAAGTCATGCTCTTTAACATTCTAAGTGATTGGTTTGTGCAGTGAACCAAGTCTGAGCAGTTCCAATGTTTGAAAATGTAATGACTGAAATAGAAATAGTAATATACCCTTCAAGGTCATGAAACAGTTCCTTGGCCTTAGGAAACATGTAAATTCTGTGAGCTCATGTAGGTCAATTTGATGGGCCTCTTATAACCTTCAGATTCATCTTGCTCCTTATCTTTCCTCTGCATTAAAATATGTTAATACCAGCTTTGGAATCAAATCAATTGTTTTCTTTTAAATCTGCCTTTTTAAAACTTCCTTTGTATTTGCAGAATTACAAAGGAGGTGTTAAAAATTACCATATTTTCTACCTCTGAATGAAATTAAGCAAAGACCGAAGTACGAAAAGGTCATCGAAACAAGAGACTATAAAAGAAACCTGAGAATAGCGGTACCTTGCTAATGATAGCCTAAAATTTAATTTAAAGTCAGTCCTGAAACTGTGTAATGGTTAAGGATTGAGTTTCTATCCTCATCCACATGTTTAAAGAATCTTCTGTATTGGCTGTCTCTAACCAAATTAGTGGGAATGGGAGAGGGCGGGGAACAGCTCACTAAGAATCTACTCATCTATAGTCCTTTTATCTTTTCATTTAGAAGGGTAAGCTACTGAATGTCATATATATAATGCGGTACATAAAATGTGATAAATGCTGCACCTAACACACAAAGTCTACAATAGACCATAGATCTACAGAGGACTATGATCTATGGATCAGAACTAGCAGAGTTAACATCAACCCAGTTCCTAGCAAACGTTGCTAACTTATGGCCATAGCTATCATTTTGGACCCAATACCCCCTTTATAAAAGCAAATATTCTGTAGACCCCCTTCCCTTCCAAATGAGGCACTCTATCTTCAACTATAATTTTTAAGTAAATTTAAATCAATTTAGAATAATGGAATATATGTTATTGTACATTCATAACTATACTATATTCCTATTCCTACACCCTGCTTAATTATAATAAGTAAGTTAGGATCAGGGAAAGCAATATGAGAAATTATCCCACACGGGAAGTTCAGGAAAAATGAAAGAGCCAAGGCAGAGATGGACTCTCAGCTACTAGCAGGCCAGTTTTATCTGTAGACGATCACAGACAAAGGGGGAAAAATACTTAACTGGAGTATGTATAACATGCTAAGCTAAATTACAATCTGTCAATGTTGACCAAGAGTGAGGAAGTTTGATATTCTTGTGAATGAGCTATTTCTAAACGTACTTATAAAACAATTCAGTGTGTTATGACACGAGTTAAGAGTGCCAATGAAGTGCCCTGGAGACATTTCATCCCAGAGCCAGCCACATGTCCAAAGATGCATTCAGTCTGTGGTGGGAAAGAAAAGTGGGCCGGGGGCTCCAGATGAGGGGAGCCGTGTAGCAAGTTGGGGCAAGGACGCAGATGCCAAAGCTGGGCCTGTCCGACAGGGAGCTCAGGAGGGACTCAGCTGCTGCTTTGGGAGGTGGCAGGAGGTGGGGGGAGGGGATAGCCCGACCCTGGCTCCTGAAGCACCCCTCCCCTCCCTTCCTACTTGGGTCCCACACAGCGCCCCTCACTGCATCCTGCCTTGGCCTACCTGTGCCCCACATACACCCCGATGCTTCCCTCCCCGTTGCCTGACCCCGAGCCTCCCTGCCTGCCTTCGACCATCCCCAGTACCCCCATCGTGCGGTGACCTACCTGCACCTGGGGCTCCATCCTGCTTCCCTGCTGGGGACTGGCCTTCATGGACATGTGCGTCTCCTGGCAAGCTCTGGAGCCCTGAAATACCTGAATACCCGTAAGTTCAGGAAAAGAATAAAGCTCAATGATAAAGAAAATCTCTATCATTTTATTCATTGAATCATGTTGTTTATGTTTACATATAAAATATGCATATCTGTGTGCATATGCATGGCTATATTTTGGGTTTTTATGTAATAAAATTACATATTAACATTTTATTTCTTCAAAACATTGAAGCATTGTGGCAAAATGTTAGCATTTAAAAATCTTTCTTTTAAGAAATCAAATCATATACAAATGCTTGAAGTTTCTTTTTCAGCTTTCTTTATCCCATTCCCTTCTTTGCATCCAAAGAGGTAACCTTTATCCTGAAGTCAGTGTTGTTTTACTTTCCCAGCTGTTTTTTTTTTCGCCAGTCCCGCGGCCTGGGGAGGGTGGGGCTCCGGCGAAAGGACGAGGGGCGGGTTCCCCTCCCGATCTCAGAGAAGCTCCCAAAAGGGCAGCGGCGTGCCCACCTGCCGCCACCTCGGGCGGCCGCGAACCATTCAAATCGCCCGCGCCAAGAGGTACCCGGCGCTCGCGATTGGCTGAGCCGGACCAGCGCCCCTGGGCGGGGCCGGCCCCCTCGCAGCGGCCGCGGGTCCCGCCCCCACGCAGGGTCCGCGGGTCCCGCCCCGCTGGTGCGCATGCGCGCAGTCCCCAGAGGAAAGAGTCTGCGCATACCCCCGCCCGGCCTCCGACTCGCGCCGCAGCTCCCTCCCCTGTCCGCGGAGGCTTGTCGGCTGGGCGAGACAGCAAGAGCTGCGGCCGGCAGGGGGCTGTGCGGACCCAAGGCGGCTGCTGTGGCGCCGGCCTGTGGAAAATGCCACCAGGCGGCGCTTCGGTTCGTTGCTCGTGTGACGGCCGTTCCCCGCCCCCCCACCCCTGAACCCCCTGCGACCGCCGGGGAAGAACCGGCCCGCGCAGTGAGTACCGCACCGAGACGCTTCGGCGGGAACGAGGCCGACGGCCGGCTGTGCCGGTTGCGCCCCTGAGGTGAGTGCGGGCGGCGGCGGCGGCGGCGGCGGCGGCGGCGGCGGCAGGGCGCGGGGCGCGGGAAGGACGGGGGTTGCGGCGGCTGCCACCCCGGGTCCCCGCGGCGGAGGGAGGCCGCGCGGGCCTCTGCGGGGCGGGGAGGGCCGGCGCCGTCAGTGTTTAGTCTCAGCTATTCTGATGTCTAGTTTTGTGCCCTTTGCTATGTCCAATCCTATATGAATTTCTGTTTTTATCTGATCGAATGGGACTAGCCCAGTGGTTCTCCAATTGGCTGGACATTCAAATTGCTTGGAAAACTTTTTAAAAACATAGGGGCCTGCAGCCTTCCCCAGACAAGTTAATTCAGAATTTCTGAAGGTGGGGCTGAGGCATTAGTATTTTCTTAAGCTCCCTGTGTGATTATAATGAGTCCAACAATCACTCCCAACTCTAATAAAACGTTCGGACATTTTATAAAACTTGCCGATTGAGAACCTCAGCATGTGTTTCAAATGAGTTCAGAGGAGAGAGTTTCCAGTGTTAGGTGTTGGTGTTTGTTCTATCAGTTGCATTCACAATATAGGCTGACAAGGGGAAAAAAAAAAACAAACAAGAAAAAAAAAATTCACAGGGAAGGTAGACAGGCCATGCAAACGAGAGCTCAATCACAGAAGAGCTGTCTCCAGGAGGCCAAAGTCATGCTCTTTAACATTCTAAGTGATTGGTTTGTGCAGTGAACCAAGTCTGAGCAGTTCCAATGTTTGAAAATGTAATGACTGAAATAGAAATAGTAATATACCCTTCAAGGTCATGAAACAGTTCCTTGGCCTTAGGAAACATGTAAATTCTGTGAGCTCATGTAGGTCAATTTGATGGGCCTCTTATAACCTTCAGATTCATCTTGCTCCTTATCTTTCCTCTGCATTAAAATATGTTAATACCAGCTTTGGAATCAAATCAATTGTTTTCTTTTAAATCTGCCTTTTTAAAACTTCCTTTGTATTTGCAGAATTACAAAGGAGGTGTTAAAAATTACCATATTTTCTACCTCTGAATGAAATTAAGCAAAGACCGAAGTACGAAAAGGTCATCGAAACAAGAGACTATAAAAGAAACCTGAGAATAGCGGTACCTTGCTAATGATAGCCTAAAATTTAATTTAAAGTCAGTCCTGAAACTGTGTAATGGTTAAGGATTGAGTTTCTATCCTCATCCACATGTTTAAAGAATCTTCTGTATTGGCTGTCTCTAACCAAATTAGTGGGAATGGGAGAGGGCGGGGAACAGCTCACTAAGAATCTACTCATCTATAGTCCTTTTATCTTTTCATTTAGAAGGGTAAGCTACTGAATGTCATATATATAATGCGGTACATAAAATGTGATAAATGCTGCACCTAACACACAAAGTCTACAATAGACCATAGATCTACAGAGGACTATGATCTATGGATCAGAACTAGCAGAGTTAACATCAACCCAGTTCCTAGCAAACGTTGCTAACTTATGGCCATAGCTATCATTTTGGACCCAATACCCCCTTTATAAAAGCAAATATTCTGTAGACCCCCTTCCCTTCCAAATGAGGCACTCTATCTTCAACTATAATTTTTAAGTAAATTTAAATCAATTTAGAATAATGGAATATATGTTATTGTACATTCATAACTATACTATATTCCTATTCCTACACCCTGCTTAATTATAATAAGTAAGTTAGGATCAGGGAAAGCAATATGAGAAATTATCCCACACGGGAAGTTCAGGAAAAATGAAAGAGCCAAGGCAGAGATGGACTCTCAGCTACTAGCAGGCCAGTTTTATCTGTAGACGATCACAGACAAAGGGGGAAAAATACTTAACTGGAGTATGTATAACATGCTAAGCTAAATTACAATCTGTCAATGTTGACCAAGAGTGAGGAAGTTTGATATTCTTGTGAATGAGCTATTTCTAAACGTACTTATAAAACAATTCAGTGTGTTATGACACGAGTTAAGAGTGCCAATGAAGTGCCCTGGAAACATTTCATCCCAGAGCCAGCCACATGTCCAAAGATGCATTCAGTCTGTGGTGGGAAAGAAAAGTGGGCCGGGGGCTCCAGATGAGGGGAGCCGTGTAGCAAGTTGGGGCAAGGACGCAGATGCCAAAGCTGGGCCTGTCCGACAGGGAGCTCAGGAGGGACTCAGCTGCTGCTTTGGGAGGTGGCAGGAGGTGGGGGGAGGGGATAGCCCGACCCTGGCTCCTGAAGCACCCCTCCCCTCCCTTCCTACTTGGGTCCCACACAGCGCCCCTCACTGCATCCTGCCTTGGCCTACCTGTGCCCCACATACACCCCGATGCTTCCCTCCCCGTTGCCTGACCCCGAGCCTCCCTGCCTGCCTTCGACCATCCCCAGTACCCCCATCGTGCGGTGACCTACCTGCACCTGGGGCTCCATCCTGCTTCCCTGCTGGGGACTGGCCTTCATGGACATGTGCGTCTCCTGGCAAGCTCTGGAGCCCTGAAATACCTGAATACCCGTAAGTTCAGGAAAATAATAAAGCTCAATGATAAAGAAAATCTCTATCATTTTATTCATTGAATCATGTTGTTTATGTTTACATATAAAATATGCATATCTGTGTGCATATGCATGGCTATATTTTGGGTTTTTATGTAATAAAATTACATATTAACATTTTATTTCTTCAAAACATTGAAGCATTGTGGCAAAATGTTAGCATTTAAAAATCTTTCTTTTAAGAAATCAAATCATATACAAATGCTTGAAGTTTCTTTTTCAGCTTTCTTTATCCCATTCCCTTCTTTGCATCCAAAGAGGTAACCGTTATCCTGAAGTCAGTGTTGTTTTACTTTCCCAGCTGTTTTTTTTTTCGCCAGTCCCGCGGCCTGGGGAGGGTGGGGCTCCGGCGAAAGGACGAGGGGCGGGTTCCCCTCCCGATCTCAGAGAAGCTCCCAAAAGGGCAGCGGCGTGCCCACCTGCCGCCACCTCGGGCGGCCGCGAACCATTCAAATCGCCCGCGCCAAGAGGTACCCGGCGCTCGCGATTGGCTGAGCCGGACCAGCGCCCCTGGGCGGGGCCGGCCCCCTCGCAGCGGCCGCGGGTCCCGCCCCCACGCAGGGTCCGCGGGTCCCGCCCCGCTGGTGCGCATGCGCGCAGTCCCCAGAGGAAAGAGTCTGCGCACACCCCCGCCCGGCCTCCGACTCGCGCCGCGGCTCCCTCCCCTGTCCGCGGAGGCTTGTCGGCTCGGCGAGACAGCAAGAGCTGCGGCCGGCAGGGGGCTGTGCGGACCCAAGGCGGCTGCGGTGGCGCCGGCCTGTGGAAAATGCCAGCAGGCGGCGCTTCGGTTCGTTGCTCGTGTGACGGCCGTTCCCCGCCCCCCCACCCCTGAACCCCCTGCGACCGCCGGGGAAGAACCGGCCCGCGCAGTGAGTACCGCACCGAGACGCTTCGGCGGGAACGAGGCCGACGGCCGGCTGTGCCGGTTGCGCCCCTGAGGTGAGTGCGGGCGGCGGCGGCGGCGGCGGCGGCGGCGGCGGCGGCAGGGCGCGGGGCGCGGGAAGGACAGGGGTTGCGGCGGCTGCCACCCCGGGTCCCCGCGGCGGAGGGAGGCCGCGCGGGCCTCTGCGGGGCGGGGAGGGCCGGCGCCGTCAGTGTTTAGTCTCAGCTATTCTGATGTCTAGTTTTGTGCCCTTTGCTATGTCCAATCCTATATGAATTTCTGTTTTTATCTGATCGAATGGGACTAGCCCAGTGGTTCTCCAATTGGCTGGACATTCAAATTGCTTGGAAAACTTTTTAAAAACATAGGGGCCTGCAGCCTTCCCCAGACAAGTTAATTCAGAATTTCTGAAGGTGGGGCTGAGGCATTAGTATTTTCTTAAGCTCCCTGTGTGATTATAATGAGTCCAACAATCACTCCCAACTCTAATAAAACGTTCGGACATTTTATAAAACTTGCCGATTGAGAACCTCAGCATGTGTTTCAAATGAGTTCAGAGGAGAGAGTTTCATGTGTTAGGTGTTGGTGTTTGTTCTATCAGTTGCATTCACAATATAGGCTGACAAGGGGAAAAAAAAAAACAAACAAGAAAAAAAAATTCACAGGGAAGGTAGACAGGCCATGCAAACGAGAGCTCAATCACAGAAGAGCTGTCTCCAGGAGGCCAAAGTCATGCTCTTTAACATTCTAAGTGATTGGTTTGTGCAGTGAACCAAGTCTGAGCAGTTCCAATGTTTGAAAATGTAAGGACTGAAATAGAAATAGTAATATACCCTTCAAGGTCATGAAACAGTTCCTTGGCCTTAGGAAACATGTAAATTCTGTGAGCTCATGTAGGTCAATTTGATGGGCCTCTTATAACCTTAAGATTCATCTTGCTCCTTATCTTTCCTCTGCATTAAAATATGTTAATACCAGCTTTGGAATCAAATCAATTGTTTTCTTTTAAATCTGCCTTTTTAAAACTTCCTTTGTATTTGCAGAATTACAAAGGAGGTGTTAAAAATTACCATATTTTCTACCTCTGAATGAAATTAAGCAAAGACCGAAGTACGAAAAGGTCATCGAAACAAGAGACTATAAAAGAAACCTGAGAATAGCGGTACCTTGCTAATGATAGCCTAAAATTTAATTTAAAGTCAGTCCTGAAACTGTGTAATGGTTAAGGATTGAGTTTCTATCCTCATCCACATGTTTAAAGAATCTTCTGTATTGGCTGTCTCTAACCAAATTAGTGGGAATGGGAGAGGGCGGGGAACAGCTCACTAAGAATCTACTCATCTATAGTCCTTTTATCTTTTCATTTAGAAGGGTAAGCTACTGAATGTCATATATATAATGCGGTACATAAAATGTGATAAATGCTGCACCTAACACACAAAGTCTACAATAGACCATAGATCTACAAAGGACTATGATCTATGGATCAGAACTAGCAGAGTTAACATCAACCCAGTTCCTAGCAAACGTTGCTAACTTATGGCCATCGCTATCATTTCGGACCCAATACCCCCTTTATAAAAGCAAATATTCTGTAGACCCCCTTCCCTTCCAAATGAGGCACTCTATCTTCAACTATAATTTTTAAGTAAATTTAAATCAATTTAGAATAATGGAATATATGTTATTGTACATTCATAACTATACTATATTCCTATTCCTACACCCCGCTTAATTATAATAAGTAAGTTAGGATCAGGGAAAGCAATATGAGAAATTATCCCACACGGGAAGTTCAGGAAAAATGAAAGAGCCAAGGCAGAGATGGACTCTCAGCTACTAGCAGGCCAGTTTTATCTGTAGACGATCACAGACAAAGGGGGAAAAATACTTAACTGGAGTATGTATAACATGCTAAGCTAAATTACAATCTGTCAATGTTGACCAAGAGTGAGGAAGTTTGATATTCTTGTGAATGAGCTATTTCTAAACGTACTTATAAAACAATTCAGTGTGTTATGACACGAGTTAAGAGTGCCAATGAAGTGCCCTGGAAACATTTCATCCCAGAGCCAGCCACATGTCCAAAGATGCATTCAGTCTGTGGTGGGAAAGAAAAGTGGGCCGGGGGCTCCAGATGAGGGGAGCCGTGTAGCAAGTTGGGGCAAGGACGCAGATGCCAAAGCTGGGCCTGTCCGACAGGGAGCTCAGGAGGGACTCAGCTGCTGCTTTGGGAGGTGGCAGGAGGTGGGGGGAGGGGATAGCCCGACCCTGGCTCCTGAAGCACCCCTCCCCTCCCTTCCTACTTGGGTCCCACACAGCGCCCCTCACTGCATCCTGCCTTGGCCTACCTGTGCCCCACATACACCCCGATGCTTCCCTCCCCGTTGCCTGACCCCGAGCCTCCCTGCCTGCCTTCGACCATCCCCAGTACCCCCATCGTGCGGTGACCTACCTGCACCTGGGGCTCCATCCTGCTTCCCTGCTGGGGACTGGCCTTCATGGACATGTGCGTCTCCTGGCAAGCTCTGGAGCCCTGAAATACCTGAATACCCGTAAGTTCAGGAAAAGAATAAAGCTCAATGATAAAGAAAATCTCTATCATTTTATTCATTGAATCATGTTGTTTATGTTTACATATAAAATATGCATATCTGTGTGCATATGCATGGCTATATTTTGGGTTTTTATGTAATAAAATTACATATTAACATTTTATTTCTTCAAAACATTGAAGCATTGTGGCAAAATGTTAGCATTTAAAAATCTTTCTTTTAAGAAATCAAATCATATACAAATGCTTGAAGTTTCTTTTTCAGCTTTCTTTATCCCATTCCCTTCTTTGCATCCAAAGAGGTAACCTTTATCCTGAAGTCAGTGTTGTTTTACTTTCCCAGCTGTTTTTTTTTTCGCCAGTCCCGCGGCCTGGGGAGGGTGGGGCTCCGGCGAAAGGACGAGGGGCGGGTTCCCCTCCCGATCTCAGAGAAGCTCCCAAAAGGGCAGCGGCGTGCCCACCTGCCGCCACCTCGGGCGGCCGCGAACCATTCAAATCGCCCGCGCCAAGAGGTACCCGGCGCTCGCGATTGGCTGAGCCGGACCAGCGCCCCTGGGCGGGGCCGGCCCCCTCGCAGCGGCCGCGGGTCCCGCCCCCACGCAGGGGCCGCGGGTCCCGCCCCGCTGGTGCGCATGCGCGCAGTCCCCAGAGGAAAGAGTCTGCGCATACCCCCGCCCGGCCTCCGACTCGCGCCGCAGCTCCCTCCCCTGTCCGCGGAGGCTTGTCGGCTGGGCGAGACAGCAAGAGCTGCGGCCGGCAGGGGGCTGTGCGGACCCAAGGCGGCTGCGGTGGCGCCGGCCTGTGGAAAATGCCACCAGGCGGCGCTTCGGTTCGTTGCTCGTGTGACGGCCGTTCCCCGCCCCCCCACCCCTGAACCCCCTGCGACCGCCGGGGAAGAACCGGCCCGCGCAGTGAGTACCGCACCGAGACGCTTCGGCGGGAACGAGGCCGACGGCCGGCTGTGCCGGTTGCGCCCCTGAGGTGAGTGCGGGCGGCGGCGGCGGCGGCGGCGGCGGCGGCGGCGGCAGGGCGCGGGGCGCGGGAAGGACGGGGGTTGCGGCGGCTGCCACCCCGGGTCCCCGCGGCGGAGGGAGGCCGCGCGGGCCTCTGCGGGGCGGGGAGGGCCGGCGCCGTCAGTGTTTAGTCTCAGCTATTCTGATGTCTAGTTTTGTGCCCTTTGCTATGTCCAATCCTATATGAATTTCTGTTTTTATCTGATCGAATGGGACTAGCCCAGTGGTTCTCCAATTGGCTGGACATTCAAATTGCTTGGAAAACTTTTTAAAAACATAGGGGCCTGCAGCCTTCCCCAGACAAGTTAATTCAGAATTTCTGAAGGTGGGGCTGAGGCATTAGTATTTTCTTAAGCTCCCTGTGTGATTATAATGAGTCCAACAATCACTCCCAACTCTAATAAAACGTTCGGACATTTTATAAAACTTGCCGATTGAGAACCTCAGCATGTGTTTCAAATGAGTTCAGAGGAGAGAGTTTCCAGTGTTAGGTGTTGGTGTTTGTTCTATCAGTTGCATTCACAATATAGGCTGACAAGGGGAAAAAAAAAAACAAACAAGAAAAAAAAAATTCACAGGGAAGGTAGACAGGCCATGCAAACGAGAGCTCAATCACAGAAGAGCTGTCTCCAGGAGGCCAAAGTCATGCTCTTTAACATTCTAAGTGATTGGTTTGTGCAGTGAACCAAGTCTGAGCAGTTCCAATGTTTGAAAATGTAATGACTGAAATAGAAATAGTAATATACCCTTCAAGGTCATGAAACAGTTCCTTGGCCTTAGGAAACATGTAAATTCTGTGAGCTCATGTAGGTCAATTTGATGGGCCTCTTATAACCTTAAGATTCATCTTGCTCCTTATCTTTCCTCTGCATTAAAATATGTTAATACCAGCTTTGGAATCAAATCAATTGTTTTCTTTTAAATCTGCCTTTTTAAAACTTCCTTTGTATTTGCAGAATTACAAAGGAGGTGTTAAAAATTACCATATTTTCTACCTCTGAATGAAATTAAGCAAAGACCGAAGTACGAAAAGGTCATCGAAACAAGAGACTATAAAAGAAACCTGAGAATAGCGGTACCTTGCTAATGATAGCCTAAAATTTAATTTAAAGTCAGTCCTGAAACTGTGTAATGGTTAAGGATTGAGTTTCTATCCTCATCCACATGTTTAAAGAATCTTCTGTATTGGCTGTCTCTAACCAAATTAGTGGGAATGGGAGAGGGCGGGGAACAGCTCACTAAGAATCTACTCATCTATAGTCCTTTTATCTTTTCATTTAGAAGGGTAAGCTACTGAATGTCATATATATAATGCGGTACATAAAATGTGATAAATGCTGCACCTAACACACAAAGTCTACAATAGACCATAGATCTACAGAGGACTATGATCTATGGATCAGAACTAGCAGAGTTAACATCAACCCAGTTCCTAGCAAACGTTGCTAACTTATGGCCATAGCTATCATTTTGGACCCAATACCCCCTTTATAAAAGCAAATATTCTGTAGACCCCCTTCCCTTCCAAATGAGGCACTCTATCTTCAACTATAATTTTTAAGTAAATTTAAATCAATTTAGAATAATGGAATATATGTTATTGTACATTCATAACTATACTATATTCCTATTCCTACACCCTGCTTAATTATAATAAGTAAGTTAGGATCAGGGAAAGCAATATGAGAAATTATCCCACACGGGAAGTTCAGGAAAAATGAAAGAGCCAAGGCAGAGATGGACTCTCAGCTACTAGCAGGCCAGTTTTATCTGTAGACGATCACAGACAAAGGGGGAAAAATACTTAACTGGAGTATGTATAACATGCTAAGCTAAATTACA
This sequence comes from Camelus bactrianus, assembly GCF_048773025.1. Classification (NCBI taxonomy): domain Eukaryota; kingdom Metazoa; phylum Chordata; class Mammalia; order Artiodactyla; family Camelidae; genus Camelus; species Camelus bactrianus. The sequence goes on along the minus strand of NC_133567.1, from coordinate 459,644 downwards.
ATCTGTCAATGTTGACCAAGAGTGAGGAAGTTTGATATTCTTGTGAATGAGCTATTTCTAAACGTACTTATAAAACAATTCAGTGTGTTATGACACGAGTTAAGAGTGCCAATGAAGTGCCCTGGAAACATTTCATCCCAGAGCCAGCCACATGTCCAAAGATGCATTCAGTCTGTGGTGGGAAAGAAAAGTGGGCCGGGGGCTCCAGATGAGGGGAGCCGTGTAGCAAGTTGGGGCAAGGACGCAGATGCCAAAGCTGGGCCTGTCCGACAGGGAGCTCAGGAGGGACTCAGCTGCTGCTTTGGGAGGTGGCAGGAGGTGGGGGGAGGGGATAGCCCGACCCTGGCTCCTGAAGCACCCCTCCCCTCCCTTCCTACTTGGGTCCCACACAGCGCCCCTCACTGCATCCTGCCTTGGCCTACCTGTGCCCCACATACACCCCGATGCTTCCCTCCCCGTTGCCTGACCCCGAGCCTCCCTGCCTGCCTTCGACCATCCCCAGTACCCCCATCGTGCGGTGACCTACCTGCACCTGGGGCTCCATCCTGCTTCCCTGCTGGGGACTGGCCTTCATGGACATGTGCGTCTCCTGGCAAGCTCTGGAGCCCTGAAATACCTGAATACCCGTAAGTTCAGGAAAATAATAAAGCTCAATGATAAAGAAAATCTCTATCATTTTATTCATTGAATCATGTTGTTTATGTTTACATATAAAATATGCATATCTGTGTGCATATGCATGGCTATATTTTGGGTTTTTATGTAATAAAATTACATATTAACATTTTATTTCTTCAAAACATTGAAGCATTGTGGCAAAATGTTAGCATTTAAAAATCTTTCTTTTAAGAAATCAAATCATATACAAATGCTTGAAGTTTCTTTTTCAGCTTTCTTTATCCCATTCCCTTCTTTGCATCCAAAGAGGTAACCGTTATCCTGAAGTCAGTGTTGTTTTACTTTCCCAGCTGTTTTTTTTTTCGCCAGTCCCGCGGCCTGGGGAGGGTGGGGCTCCGGCGAAAGGACGAGGGGCGGGTTCCCCTCCCGATCTCAGAGAAGCTCCCAAAAGGGCAGCGGCGTGCCCACCTGCCGCCACCTCGGGCGGCCGCGAACCATTCAAATCGCCCGCGCCAAGAGGTACCCGGCGCTCGCGATTGGCTGAGCCGGACCAGCGCCCCTGGGCGGGGCCGGCCCCCTCGCAGCGGCCGCGGGTCCCGCCCCCACGCAGGGTCCGCGGGTCCCGCCCCGCTGGTGCGCATGCGCGCAGTCCCCAGAGGAAAGAGTCTGCGCACACCCCCGCCCGGCCTCCGACTCGCGCCGCGGCTCCCTCCCCTGTCCGCGGAGGCTTGTCGGCTCGGCGAGACAGCAAGAGCTGCGGCCGGCAGGGGGCTGTGCGGACCCAAGGCGGCTGCGGTGGCGCCGGCCTGTGGAAAATGCCAGCAGGCGGCGCTTCGGTTCGTTGCTCGTGTGACGGCCGTTCCCCGCCCCCCCACCCCTGAACCCCCTGCGACCGCCGGGGAAGAACCGGCCCGCGCAGTGAGTACCGCACCGAGACGCTTCGGCGGGAACGAGGCCGACGGCCGGCTGTGCCGGTTGCGCCCCTGAGGTGAGTGCGGGCGGCGGCGGCGGCGGCGGCGGCGGCGGCGGCGGCAGGGCGCGGGGCGCGGGAAGGACGGGGGTTGCGGCGGCTGCCACCCCGGGTCCCCGCGGCGGAGGGAGGCCGCGCGGGCCTCTGCGGGGCGGGGAGGGCCGGCGCCGTCAGTGTTTAGTCTCAGCTATTCTGATGTCTAGTTTTGTGCCCTTTGCTATGTCCAATCCTATATGAATTTCTGTTTTTATCTGATCGAATGGGACTAGCCCAGTGGTTCTCCAATTGGCTGGACATTCAAATTGCTTGGAAAACTTTTTAAAAACATAGGGGCCTGCAGCCTTCCCCAGACAAGTTAATTCAGAATTTCTGAAGGTGGGGCTGAGGCATTAGTATTTTCTTAAGCTCCCTGTGTGATTATAATGAGTCCAACAATCACTCCCAACTCTAATAAAACGTTCGGACATTTTATAAAACTTGCCGATTGAGAACCTCAGCATGTGTTTCAAATGAGTTCAGAGGAGAGAGTTTCATGTGTTAGGTGTTGGTGTTTGTTCTATCAGTTGCATTCACAATATAGGCTGACAAGGGGAAAAAAAAAAACAAACAAGAAAAAAAAATTCACAGGGAAGGTAGACAGGCCATGCAAACGAGAGCTCAATCACAGAAGAGCTGTCTCCAGGAGGCCAAAGTCATGCTCTTTAACATTCTAAGTGATTGGTTTGTGCAGTGAACCAAGTCTGAGCAGTTCCAATGTTTGAAAATGTAAGGACTGAAATAGAAATAGTAATATACCCTTCAAGGTCATGAAACAGTTCCTTGGCCTTAGGAAACATGTAAATTCTGTGAGCTCATGTAGGTCAATTTGATGGGCCTCTTATAACCTTAAGATTCATCTTGCTCCTTATCTTTCCTCTGCATTAAAATATGTTAATACCAGCTTTGGAATCAAATCAATTGTTTTCTTTTAAATCTGCCTTTTTAAAACTTCCTTTGTATTTGCAGAATTACAAAGGAGGTGTTAAAAATTACCATATTTTCTACCTCTGAATGAAATTAAGCAAAGACCGAAGTACGAAAAGGTCATCGAAACAAGAGACTATAAAAGAAACCTGAGAATAGCGGTACCTTGCTAATGATAGCCTAAAATTTAATTTAAAGTCAGTCCTGAAACTGTGTAATGGTTAAGGATTGAGTTTCTATCCTCATCCACATGTTTAAAGAATCTTCTGTATTGGCTGTCTCTAACCAAATTAGTGGGAATGGGAGAGGGCGGGGAACAGCTCACTAAGAATCTACTCATCTATAGTCCTTTTATCTTTTCATTTAGAAGGGTAAGCTACTGAATGTCATATATATAATGCGGTACATAAAATGTGATAAATGCTGCACCTAACACACAAAGTCTACAATAGACCATAGATCTACAAAGGACTATGATCTATGGATCAGAACTAGCAGAGTTAACATCAACCCAGTTCCTAGCAAACGTTGCTAACTTATGGCCATCGCTATCATTTCGGACCCAATACCCCCTTTATAAAAGCAAATATTCTGTAGACCCCCTTCCCTTCCAAATGAGGCACTCTATCTTCAACTATAATTTTTAAGTAAATTTAAATCAATTTAGAATAATGGAATATATGTTATTGTACATTCATAACTATACTATATTCCTATTCCTACACCCCGCTTAATTATAATAAGTAAGTTAGGATCAGGGAAAGCAATATGAGAAATTATCCCACACGGGAAGTTCAGGAAAAATGAAAGAGCCAAGGCAGAGATGGACTCTCAGCTACTAGCAGGCCAGTTTTATCTGTAGACGATCACAGACAAAGGGGGAAAAATACTTAACTGGAGTATGTATAACATGCTAAGCTAAATTACAATCTGTCAATGTTGACCAAGAGTGAGGAAGTTTGATATTCTTGTGAATGAGCTATTTCTAAACGTACTTATAAAACAATTCAGTGTGTTATGACACGAGTTAAGAGTGCCAATGAAGTGCCCTGGAAACATTTCATCCCAGAGCCAGCCACATGTCCAAAGATGCATTCAGTCTGTGGTGGGAAAGAAAAGTGGGCCGGGGGCTCCAGATGAGGGGAGCCGTGTAGCAAGTTGGGGCAAGGACGCAGATGCCAAAGCTGGGCCTGTCCGACAGGGAGCTCAGGAGGGACTCAGCTGCTGCTTTGGGAGGTGGCAGGAGGTGGGGGGAGGGGATAGCCCGACCCTGGCTCCTGAAGCACCCCTCCCCTCCCTTCCTACTTGGGTCCCACACAGCGCCCCTCACTGCATCCTGCCTTGGCCTACCTGTGCCCCACATACACCCCGATGCTTCCCTCCCCGTTGCCTGACCCCGAGCCTCCCTGCCTGCCTTCGACCATCCCCAGTACCCCCATCGTGCCGTGACCTACCTGCACCTGGGGCTCCATCCTGCTTCCCTGCTGGGGACTGGCCTTCATGGACATGTGCGTCTCCTGGCAAGCTCTGGAGCCCTGAAATACCTGAATACCCGTAAGTTCAGGAAAATAATAAAGCTCAATGATAAAGAAAATCTCTATCATTTTATTCATTGAATCATGTTGTTTATGTTTACATATAAAATATGCATATCTGTGTGCATATGCATGGCTATATTTTGGGTTTTTATGTAATAAAATTACATATTAACATTTTATTTCTTCAAAACATTGAAGCATTGTGGCAAAATGTTATCATTTAAAAATCTTTCTTTTAAGAAATCAAATCATATACAAATGCTTGAAGTTTCTTTTTCAGCTTTCTTTATCCCATTCCCTTCTTTGCATCCAAAGAGGTAACCGTTATCCTGAAGTCAGTGTTGTTTTACTTTCCCAGCTGTTTTTTTTTTCGCCAGTCCCGCGGCCTGGGGAGGGTGGGGCTCCGGCGAAAGGACGAGGGGCGGGTTCCCCTCCCGATCTCAGAGAAGCTCCCAAAAGGGCAGCGGCGTGCCCACCTGCCGCCACCTCGGGCGGCCGCGAACCATTCAAATCGCCCGCGCCAAGAGGTACCCGGCGCTCGCGATTGGCTGAGCCGGACCAGCGCCCCTGGGCGGGGCCGGCCCCCTCGCAGCGGCCGCGGGTCCCGCCCCCACGCAGGGACCCCGGATCCCGCCCAGCTGGTGCGCATGCGCGCAGTCCCCAGAGGAAAGAGTCTGCGCATACCCCCGCCCGGCCTCCGACTCGCGCCGCGGCTCCCTCCCCTGTCCGCGGAGGCTTGTCGGCTGGGCGAGACAGCAAGAGCTGCGGCCGGCAGGGGGCTGTGCGGACCCAAGGCGGCTGCGGTGGCGCCGGCCTGTGGAAAATGCCAGCAGGCGGCGCTTCGGTTCGTTGCTCGTGTGACGGCCGTTCCCCGCCCCCCCACCCCTGAACCCCCTGCGACCGCCGGGGAAGAACCGGCCCGCGCAGTGAGTACCGCACCGAGACGCTTCGGCGGGAACGAGGCCGACGGCCGGCTGTGCCGGTTGCGCCCCTGAGGTGAGTGCGGGCGGCGGCGGCGGCGGCGGCGGCGGCGGCGGCGGCGGCGGCAGGGCGCGGGGCGCGGGAAGGACGGGGGTTGCGGCGGCTGCCACCCCGGGTCCCCGCGGCGGAGGGAGGCCGCGCGGGCCTCTGCGGGGCGGGGAGGGCCGGCGCCGTCAGTGTTTAGTCTCAGCTATTCTGATGTCTAGTTTTGTGCCCTTTGCTATGTCCAATCCTATATGAATTTCTGTTTTTATCTGATCGAATGGGACTAGCCCAGTGGTTCTCCAATTGGCTGGACATTCAAATTGCTTGGAAAACTTTTTAAAAACATAGGGTCCTGCAGCCTTCCCCAGACAAGTTAATTCAGAATTTCTGAAGGTGGGGCTGAGGCATTAGTATTTTCTTAAGCTCCCTGTGTGATTATAATGAGTCCAACAATCACTCCCAACTCTAATAAAACGTTCGGACATTTTATAAAACTTGCCGATTGAGAACCTCAGCATGTGTTTCAAATGAGTTCAGAGGAGAGAGTTTCCAGTGTTAGGTGTTGGTGTTTGTTCTATCAGTTGCATTCACAATATAGGCTGACAAGGGGAAAAAAAAAAACAAACAAGAAAAAAAAATTCACAGGGAAGGTAGACAGGCCATGCAAACGAGAGCTCAATCACAGAAGAGCTGTCTCCAGGAGGCCAAAGTCATGCTCTTTAACATTCTAAGTGATTGGTTTGTGCAGTGAACCAAGTCTGAGCAGTTCCAATGTTTGAAAATGTAAGGACTGAAATAGAAATAGTAATATACCCTTCAAGGTCATGAAACAGTTCCTTGGCCTTAGGAAACATGTAAATTCTGTGAGCTCATGTAGGTCAATTTGATGGGCCTCTTATAACCTTAAGATTCATCTTGCTCCTTATCTTTCCTCTGCATTAAAATATGTTAATACCAGCTTTGGAATCAAATCAATTGTTTTCTTTTAAATCTGCCTTTTTAAAACTTCCTTTGTATTTGCAGAATTACAAAGGAGGTGTTAAAAATTACCATATTTTCTACCTCTGAATGAAATTAAGCAAAGACCGAAGTACGAAAAGGTCATCGAAACAAGAGACTATAAAAGAAACCTGAGAATAGCGGTACCTTGCTAATGATAGCCTAAAATTTAATTTAAAGTCAGTCCTGAAACTGTGTAATGGTTAAGGATTGAGTTTCTATCCTCATCCACATGTTTAAAGAATCTTCTGTATTGGCTGTCTCTAACCAAATTAGTGGGAATGGGAGAGGGCGGGGAACAGCTCACTAAGAATCTACTCATCTATAGTCCTTTTATCTTTTCATTTAGAAGGGTAAGCTACTGAATGTCATATATATAATGCGGTACATAAAATGTGATAAATGCTGCACCTAACACACAAAGTCTACAATAGACCATAGATCTACAAAGGACTATGATCTATGGATCAGAACTAGCAGAGTTAACATCAACCCAGTTCCTAGCAAACGTTGCTAACTTATGGCCATAGCTATCATTTCGGAACCAATACCCCCTTTATAAAAGCAAATATTCTGTACACCCCCTTCCCTTCCAAATGAGGCACTCTATCTTCAACTATAATTTTTAAGTAAATTTAAATCAATTTAGAATAATGGAATATATGTTATTGTACATTCATAACTATACTATATTCCTATTCCTACACCCCGCTTAATTATAATAAGTAAGTTAGGATCAGGGAAAGCAATATGAGAAATTATCCCACACGGGAAGTTCAGGAAAAATGAAAGAGCCAAGGCAGAGATGGACTCTCAGCTACTAGCAGGCCAGTTTTATCTGTAGACGATCACAGACAAAGGGGGAAAAATACTTAACTGGAGTATGTATAACATGCTAAGCTAAATTACAATCTGTCAATGTTGACCAAGAGTGAGGAAGTTTGATATTCTTGTGAATGAGCTATTTCTAAACGTACTTATAAAACAATTCAGTGTGTTATGACACGAGTTAAGAGTGCCAATGAAGTGCCCTGGAAACATTTCATCCCAGAGCCAGCCACATGTCCAAAGATGCATTCAGTCTGTGGTGGGAAAGAAAAGTGGGCCGGGGGCTCCAGATGAGGGGAGCCGTGTAGCAAGTTGGGGCAAGGACGCAGATGCCAAAGCTGGGCCTGTCCGACAGGGAGCTCAGGAGGGACTCAGCTGCTGCTTTGGGAGGTGGCAGGAGGTGGGGGGAGGGGATAGCCCGACCCTGGCTCCTGAAGCACCCCTCCCCTCCCTTCCTACTTGGGTCCCACACAGCGCCCCTCACTGCATCCTGCCTTGGCCTACCTGTGCCCCACATACACCCCGATGCTTCCCTCCCCGTTGCCTGACCCCGAGCCTCCCTGCCTGCCTTCGACCATCCCCAGTACCCCCATCGTGCGGTGACCTACCTGCACCTGGGGCTCCATCCTGCTTCCCTGCTGGGGACTGGCCTTCATGGACATGTGCGTCTCCTGGCAAGCTCTGGAGCCCTGAAATACCTGAATACCCGTAAGTTCAGGAAAATAATAAAGCTCAATGATAAAGAAAATCTCTATCATTTTATTCATTGAATCATGTTGTTTATGTTTACATATAAAATATGCATATCTGTGTGCATATGCATGGCTATATTTTGGGTTTTTATGTAATAAAATTACATATTAACATTTTATTTCTTCAAAACATTGAAGCATTGTGGCAAAATGTTAGCATTTAAAAATCTTTCTTTTAAGAAATCAAATCATATACAAATGCTTGAAGTTTCTTTTTCAGCTTTCTTTATCCCATTCCCTTCTTTGCATCCAAAGAGGTAACCTTTATCCTGAAGTCAGTGTTGTTTTACTTTCTCAGCTGTTTTTTTTTTCGCCAGTCCCGCGGCCTGGGGAGGGTGGGGCTCCGGCGAAAGGACGAGGGGCGGGTTCCCCTCCCGATCTCAGAGAAGCTCCCAAAAGGGCAGCGGCGTGCCCACCTGCCGCCACCTCGGGCGGCCGCGAACCATTCAAATCGCCCGCGCCAAGAGGTACCCGGCGCTCGCGATTGGCTGAGCCGGACCAGCGCCCCTGGGCGGGGCCGGCCCCCTCGCAGCGGCCGCGGGTCCCGCCCCCACGCAGGGGCCGCGGGTCCCGCCCAGCTGGTGCGCATGCGCGCAGTCCCCAGAGGAAAGAGTCTGCGCATACCCCCGCCCGGCCTCCGACTCGCGCCGCGGCTCCCTCCCCTGTCCGCGGAGGCTTGTCGGCTCGGCGAGACAGCAAGAGCTGCGGCCGGCAGGGGGCTGTGCGGACCCAAGGCGGCTGCGGTGGCGCCGGCCTGTGGAAAATGCCACCAGGCGGCGCTTCGGTTCGTTGCTCGTGTGACGGCCGTTCCCCGCCCCCCCATCCCTGAACCCCCTGCGACCGCCGGGGAAGAACCGGCCCGCGCAGTGAGTACCGCACCGAGACGCTTCGGCGGGAACGAGGCCGACGGCCGGCTGTGCCGGTTGCGCCCCTGAGGTGAGTGCGGGCGGCGGCGGCGGCGGCGGCGGCGGCAGGGCGCGGGGCGCGGGAAGGACGGGGGTTGCGGCGGCTGCCACCCCGGGTCCCCGCGGCGGAGGGAGGCCGCGCGGGCCTCTGCGGGGCGGGGAGGGCCGGCGCCGTCAGTGTTTAGTCTCAGCTATTCTGATGTCTAGTTTTGTGCCCTTTGCTATGTCCAATCCTATATGAATTTCTGTTTTTATCTGATCGAATGGGACTAGCCCAGTGGTTCTCCAATTGGCTGGACATTCAAATTGCTTGGAAAACTTTTTAAAAACATAGGGTCCTGCAGCCTTCCCCAGACAAGTTAATTCAGAATTTCTGAAGGTGGGGCTGAGGCATTAGTATTTTCTTAAGCTCCCTGTGTGATTATAATGAGTCCAACAATCACTCCCAACTCTAATAAAACGTTCGGACATTTTATAAAACTTGCCGATTGAGAACCTCAGCATGTGTTTCAAATGAGTTCAGAGGAGAGAATTTCCAGTGTTAGGTGTTGGTGTTTGTTCTATCAGTTGCATTCACAATATAGGCTGACAAGGGGAAAAAAAAAACAAACAAGAAAAAAAAATTCACAGGGAAGGTAGACAGGCCATGCAAACGAGAGCTCAATCACAGAAGAGCTGTCTCCAGGAGGCCAAAGTCATGCTCTTTAACATTCTAAGTGATTGGTTTGTGCAGTGAACCAAGTCTGAGCAGTTCCAATGTTTGAAAATGTAATGACTGAAATAGAAATAGTAATATACCCTTCAAGGTCATGAAACAGTTCCTTGGCCTTAGGAAACATGTAAATTCTGTGAGCTCATGTAGGTCAATTTGATGGGCCTCTTATAACCTTAAGATTCATCTTGCTCCTTATCTTTCCTCTGCATTAAAATATGTTAATACCAGCTTTGGAATCAAATCAATTGTTTTCTTTTAAATCTGCCTTTTTAAAACTTCCTTTGTATTTGCAGAATTACAAAGGAGGTGTTAAAAATTACCATATTTTCTACCTCTGAATGAAATTAAGCAAAGACCGAAGTACGAAAAGGTCATCGAAACAAGAGACTATAAAAGAAACCTGAGAATAGCGGTACCTTGCTAATGATAGCCTAAAATTTAATTTAAAGTCAGTCCTGAAACTGTGTAATGGTTAAGGATTGAGTTTCTATCCTCATCCACATGTTTAAAGAATCTTCTGTATTGGCTGTCTCTAACCAAATTAGTGGGAATGGGAGAGGGCGGGGAACAGCTCACTAAGAATCTACTCATCTATAGTCCTTTTATCTTTTCATTTAGAAGGGTAAGCTACTGAATGTCATATATATAATGCGGTACATAAAATGTGATAAATGCTGCACCTAACACACAAAGTCTACAATAGACCATAGATCTACAAAGGACTATGATCTATGGATCAGAACTAGCAGAGTTAACATCAACCCAGTTCCTAGCAAACGTTGCTAACTTATGGCCATCGCTATCATTTCGGACCCAATACCCCCTTTATAAAAGCAAATATTCTGTAGACCCCCTTCCCTTCCAAATGAGGCACTCTATCTTCAACTATAATTTTTAAGTAAATTTAAATCAATTTAGAATAATGGAATATATGTTATTGTACATTCATAACTATACTATATTCCTATTCCTGCACCCCGCTTAATTATAATAAGTAAGTTAGGATCAGGGAAAGCAATATGAGAAATTATCCCACACGGGAAGTTCAGGAAAAATGAAAGAGCCAAGGCAGAGATGGACTCTCAGCTACTAGCAGGCCAGTTTTATCTGTAGACGATCACAGACAAAGGGGGAAAAATACTTAACTGGAGTATGTATAACATGCTAAGCTAAATTACAATCTGTCAATGTTGACCAAGAGTGAGGAAGTTTGATATTCTTGTGAATGAGCTATTTCTAAACGTACTTATAAAACAATTCAGTGTGTTATGACACGAGTTAAGAGTGCCAATGAAGTGCCCTGGAAACATTTCATCCCAGAGCCAGCCACATGTCCAAAGATGCATTCAGTCTGTGGTGGGAAAGAAAAGTGGTCCGGGGGCTCCAGATGAGGGGAGCCGTGTAGCAAGTTGGGGCAAGGACGCAGATGCCAAAGCTGGGCCTGTCCGACAGGGAGCTCAGGAGGGACTCAGCTGCTGCTTTGGGAGGTGGCAGGAGGTGGGGGGAGGGGATAGCCCGACCCTGGCTCCTGAAGCACCCCTCCCCTCCCTTCCTACTTGGGTCCCACACAGCGCCCCTCACTGCATCCTGCCTTGGCCTACCTGTGCCCCACATACACCCCGATGCTTCCCTCCCCTTTGCCTGACCCCGAGCCTCCCTGCCTGCCTTCGACCATCCCCAGTACCCCCATCGTGCGGTGACCTACCTGCACCTGGGGCTCCATCCTGCTTCCCTGCTGGGGACTGGCCTTCATGGACATGTGCGTCTCCTGGCAAGCTCTGGAGCCCTGAAATACCTGAATACCCGTAAGTTCAGGAAAAGAATAAAGCTCAATGATAAAGAAAATCTCTATCATTTTATTCATTGAATCATGTTGTTTATGTTTACATATAAAATATGCATATCTGTGTGCATATGCATGGCTATATTTTGGGTTTTTATGTAATAAAATTACATATTAACATTTTATTTCTTCAAAACATTGAAGCATTGTGGCAAAATGTTATCATTTAAAAATCTTTCTTTTAAGAAATCAAATCATATACAAATGCTTGAAGTTTCTTTTTCAGCTTTCTTTATCCCATTCCCTTCTTTGCATCCAAAGAGGTAACCGTTATCCTGAAGTCAGTGTTGTTTTACTTTCCCAGCTGTTTTTTTTTTTCGCCAGTCCCGTGGCCTGGGGAGGGTGGGGCTCCGGCGAAAGGACGAGGGGCGGGTTCCCCTCCCGATCTCAGAGAAGCTCCCAAAAGGGCAGCGGCGTGCCCACCTGCCGCCACCTCGGGCGGCCGCGAACCATTCAAATCGCCCGCGCCAAGAGGTACCCGGCGCTCGCGATTGGCTGAGCCGGACCAGCGCCCCTGGGCCGGGCCGGCCCCCTCGCAGCGGCCGCGGGTCCCGCCCCCACGCAGGGGCCGCGGGTCCCGCCCAGCTGGTGCGCATGCGCGCAGTCCCCAGAGGAAAGAGTCTGCGCATACCCCCGCCCGGCCTCCGACTCGCGCCGCGGCTCCCTCCCCTGTCCGCGGAGGCTTGTCGGCTGGGCGAGACAGCAAGAGCTGCGTCCGGCAGGGGGCTGTGCGGACCCAAGGCGGCTGCGGTGGCGCCGGCCTGTGGAAAATGCCACCAGGCTGCGCTTCGGTTCGTTGCTCCTGTGACGGCCGTTCCCCGCCCCACAACCCTGAACCCCTTGCGACCGCCGGGGAAGAACCCGCCCGCGCAGGGAGTACCGCACCGAGACGCCTCGGCGGGAACGAGGCAGACGGCCGGCTGTGCCGGTTGCGCCCCTGAGGTGAGGGCGGGCGGCGGCGGCTCTGGCGGCGGCGGCGGCGGCGGCGGGGCGCGGGGCGCGGGGCGCGGGAAGGACGGGGGTTGCGGCGGATGCCACCCCGGGTCCCCGCGGCGGAGGGAGGCCGCGCGGGCCTCTGCGGGGCGGGGAGGGCCGGCGCCGTCAGTGTTTAGTCTCAGCTATTCTGATGTCTAGTTTTGTGCCCTTTGCTATGTCCAATCCTATATGAATTTCTGTTTTTATCTGATCGAATGGGACTAGCCCAGTGGTTCTCCAATTGGCTGGACATTCAAATTGCTTGGAAAACTTTTTAAAAACATAGGAGCCTGCAGCCTTCCCCAGACAAGTTAATTCAGAATTTCTGAAGGTGGGGCTGAGGCATTAGTATTTTCTTAAGCTCCCTGTGTGATTATAATGAGTCCAACAATCACTCCCAACTCTAATAAAACGTTCTGACATTTTATAAAACTTGCCGATTGAGAACCTCAGCATGTGTTTCAGATGAGTTCAGAGGAGAGAATTTCCAGTGTTAGGTGTTGGTGTTTGTTCTATCAGTTGCATTCACAATGTAGGCTGACAAGGGGGAAAAAAAAAAAAAACAACAAAAAAAAAATTCACAGGGAAGGTAGACAGGCCGTGCAAAGGAGAGCTCAATCACAGAAAAGCTGTCTCCAGAGACCAAAGTCATGCTCTTTAACATTCTAAGTGATTGGTTTGTGCAGTGAACCAAATGTGAGCAGTTCCAATGTTTGAAAATGTAATGACTGAAATAGAAATAGTAATATACCCTTCAAGATCATGAAACAGTTCCTTGGCCTTAGGAAACGTGTAACTTCTGTGAGCTCATGTAGGTCAATTTGAAGGGCCTCTTATAACCTTAAGATTCATCTTGCTCCTTATCTTTATTCTGCATTAAAATATGTTGATACCAGCTTTGGAATCAAATCAATTCTTTTCTTTTTAAATCTGCCTTTTTAAAACTTCCTTTGTATTTGCAGAATTACCAAGGAGTTGTTAAAAATTACCATATTTTCTACCTCTGAATGAAATTAAGCAAAGACCGAAGTACGAAAAGGTCATCGAAACAAGAGACTATAAAAGAAACCTGAGAATAGCGGTACCTTGCTAATGATAGCCTAAAATTTAATTTAAAGCCAGTCCTGAAAATGTGTAATGGTTAAGGATTGAGTTTCTCTCCTCATCCACATGTTTAAAGAATCTTCTGAATTGGCTATCTCTAAGCAAATTAGTGGGAATGGGAGAGGGCGGGGAACAGCTCACTAAGAGTCTACTCATCTATAGTCCTTTTATCTTTTCATTTAGAAGGGTAAGCTATTGAATATCATATATATAATGCGGTACATAAAATGTGATAAATGCTGCACCTAACACACAAAGTCTACAATAGACCGTAGATCTCCAAAGGTCTATGATCTATGGATCAGAACTAGCAGAGTTAACATCAACCCAGTTCCTAGCAAACGTTGCTAACTTATGGCCATAGCTATCATTTCAGACCCAATACCCCCATTATAAAAGCAAATATTCTGTAGACCCCCTTCCCTTCCAAATGAGGCACTCTATCTTCAAGTATAAGTTTTAAGTCAATTTAAGTCAATTTAGAATAATGGAATATATGTTATTGTACAGTCATAACTATACTATATTCCTATTCCTACGCCCCACTTAATTATAATAAGTAAGTTAAGATCAGGGAAAGCAATATGAGAAATTATCCCACACGAGAAGTTCAGGAAAAATGAAAGAGCCAAGGCAGAGATGGACTCTCAGCTAATAGCAGACCAGTTTTATCTGTAGACGATCACAGACAAAGGGGGGAAAATACTTAACTGAAGTATGTATAACATGCTAAGATAAATGACAATCTGTCAATGTTGACCAAGAATGAGGAAGTTTGATATTCTTGTGAATAAGCTATTTCTAAACGTACTTATAAAACAATTCAGTGTGTTATGACACGAGTTAAGAGTGCCAATGAAGTGCCCTGGAAACATTTCATCCCAGAGCCAGCCACATGTCCAAAGATGCATTCAGTCTGTGGTGGGAAAGAAAAGTGGGCCGGGGGCTCCAGATGAGGGGAGCCGTGTAGCAAGTTGGGGCAAGGACGCAGATGCCAAAGCTGGGCCTGTCCGACAGGGAGCTCAGGAGGGACTCAGCTGCTGCTTTGGGAGGTGGCAGGAGGTGGGGGGAGGGGATAGCCCGACCCTGGCTCCTGAAGCACCCCTCCCCTCCCTTCCTACTTGGGTCCCACACAGCGCCCCTCACTGCATCCTGCCTTGGCCTACCTGTGCCCCACATACACCCCGATGCTTCCCTCCCCTTTGCCTGACCCCGAGCCTCCCTGCCTGCCTTCGACCATCCCCAGTACCCCCATCGTGCGGTGACCTACCTGCACCTGGGGCTCCATCCTGCTTCCCTGCTGGGGACTGGCCTTCATGGACATGTGCGTCTCCTGGCAAGCTCTGGAGCCCTGAAATACCTGAATACCCGTAAGTTCAGGAAAAGAATAAAGCTCAATGATAAAGAAAATCTCTATCATTTTATTCATTGAATCATGTTGTTTATGTTTACATATAAAATATGCATATCTGTGTGCATATGCATGGCTATATTTTGGGTTTTTATGTAATAAAATTACATATTAACATTTTATTTCTTCAAAACATTGAAGCATTGTGGCAAAATGTTAGCATTTAAAAATCTTTCTTTTAAGAAATCAAATCATATACAAATGCTTGAAGTTTCTTTTTCAGCTTTCTTTATCCCATTCCCTTCTTTGCATCCAAAGAGGTAACCTTTATCCTGAAGTCAGTGTTGTTTTACTTTCCCAGCTGTTTTTTTTTTCGCCAGTCCCGCGGCCTGGGGAGGGTGGGGCTCCGGCGAAAGGACGAGGGGCGGGTTCCCCTCCCGATCTCAGAGAAGCTCCCAAAAGGGCAGCGGCGTGCCCACCTGCCGCCACCTCGGGCGGCCGCGAACCATTCAAATCGCCCGCGCCAAGAGGTACCCGGCGCTCGCGATTGGCTGAGCCGGACCAGCGCCCCTGGGCGGGGCCGGCCCCCTCGCAGCGGCCGCGGGTCCCGCCCCCACGCAGGGGCCGCGGGTCCCGCCCCGCTGGTGCGCATGCGCGCAGTCCCCAGAGGAAAGAGTCTGCGCATACCCCCGCCCGGCCTCCGACTCGCGCCGCGGCTCCCTCCCCTGTCCGCGGAGGCTTGTCGGCTGGGCGAGACAGCAAGAGCTGCGGCCGGCAGGGGGCTGTGCGGACCCAAGGCGGCTGCGGTGGCGCCGGCCTGTGGAAAATGCCACCAGGCGGCGCTTCGGTTCGTTGCTCGTGTGACGGCCGTTCCCCGCCCCCCCATCCCTGAACCCCCTGCGACCGCCGGGGAAGAACCGGCCCGCGCAGTGAGTACCGCACCGAGACGCTTCGGCGGGAACGAGGCCGACGGCCGGCTGTGCCGGTTGCGCCCCTGAGGTGAGTGCGGGCGGCGGCGGCGGCGGCGGCGGCGGCAGGGCGCGGGGCGCGGGAAGGACGGGGGTTGCGGCGGCTGCCACCCCGGGTCCCCGCGGCGGAGGGAGGCCGCGCGGGCCTCTGCGGGGCGGGGAGGGCCGGCGCCGTCAGTGTTTAGTCTCAGCTATTCTGATGTCTAGTTTTGTGCCCTTTGCTATGTCCAATCCTATATGAATTTCTGTTTTTATCTGATCGAATGGGACTAGCCCAGTGGTTCTCCAATTGGCTGGACATTCAAATTGCTTGGAAAACTTTTTAAAAACATAGGGTCCTGCAGCCTTCCCCAGACAAGTTAATTCAGAATTTCTGAAGGTGGGGCTGAGGCATTAGTATTTTCTTAAGCTCCCTGTGTGATTATAATGAGTCCAACAATCACTCCCAACTCTAATAAAACGTTCGGACATTTTATAAAACTTGCCGATTGAGAACCTCAGCATGTGTTTCAAATGAGTTCAGAGGAGAGAATTTCCAGTGTTAGGTGTTGGTGTTTGTTCTATCAGTTGCATTCACAATATAGGCTGACAAGGGGAAAAAAAAAACAAACAAGAAAAAAAAATTCACAGGGAAGGTAGACAGGCCATGCAAACGAGAGCTCAATCACAGAAGAGCTGTCTCCAGGAGGCCAAAGTCATGCTCTTTAACATTCTAAGTGATTGGTTTGTGCAGTGAACCAAGTCTGAGCAGTTCCAATGTTTGAAAATGTAATGACTGAAATAGAAATAGTAATATACCCTTCAAGGTCATGAAACAGTTCCTTGGCCTTAGGAAACATGTAAATTCTGTGAGCTCATGTAGGTCAATTTGATGGGCCTCTTATAACCTTAAGATTCATCTTGCTCCTTATCTTTCCTCTGCATTAAAATATGTTAATACCAGCTTTGGAATCAAATCAATTGTTTTCTTTTAAATCTGCCTTTTTAAAACTTCCTTTGTATTTGCAGAATTACAAAGGAGGTGTTAAAAATTACCATATTTTCTACCTCTGAATGAAATTAAGCAAAGACCGAAGTACGAAAAGGTCATCGAAACAAGAGACTATAAAAGAAACCTGAGAATAGCGGTACCTTGCTAATGATAGCCTAAAATTTAATTTAAAGTCAGTCCTGAAACTGTGTAATGGTTAAGGATTGAGTTTCTATCCTCATCCACATGTTTAAAGAATCTTCTGTATTGGCTGTCTCTAACCAAATTAGTGGGAATGGGAGAGGGCGGGGAACAGCTCACTAAGAATCTACTCATCTATAGTCCTTTTATCTTTTCATTTAGAAGGGTAAGCTACTGAATGTCATATATATAATGCGGTACATAAAATGTGATAAATGCTGCACCTAACACACAAAGTCTACAATAGACCATAGATCTACAAAGGACTATGATCTATGGATCAGAACTAGCAGAGTTAACATCAACCCAGTTCCTAGCAAACGTTGCTAACTTATGGCCATCGCTATCATTTCGGACCCAATACCCCCTTTATAAAAGCAAATATTCTGTAGACCCCCTTCCCTTCCAAATGAGGCACTCTATCTTCAACTATAATTTTTAAGTAAATTTAAATCAATTTAGAATAATGGAATATATGTTATTGTACATTCATAACTATACTATATTCCTATTCCTGCACCCCGCTTAATTATAATAAGTAAGTTAGGATCAGGGAAAGCAATATGAGAAATTATCCCACACGGGAAGTTCAGGAAAAATGAAAGAGCCAAGGCAGAGATGGACTCTCAGCTACTAGCAGGCCAGTTTTATCTGTAGACGATCACAGACAAAGGGGGAAAAATACTTAACTGGAGTATGTATAACATGCTAAGCTAAATTACAATCTGTCAATGTTGACCAAGAGTGAGGAAGTTTGATATTCTTGTGAATGAGCTATTTCTAAACGTACTTATAAAACAATTCAGTGTGTTATGACACGAGTTAAGAGTGCCAATGAAGTGCCCTGGAAACATTTCATCCCAGAGCCAGCCACATGTCCAAAGATGCATTCAGTCTGTGGTGGGAAAGAAAAGTGGGCCGGGGGCTCCAGATGAGGGGAGCCGTGTAGCAAGTTGGGGCAAGGACGCAGATGCCAAAGCTGGGCCTGTCCGACAGGGAGCTCAGGAGGGACTCAGCTGCTGCTTTGGGAGGTGGCAGGAGGTGGGGGGAGGGGATAGCCCGACCCTGGCTCCTGAAGCACCCCTCCCCTCCCTTCCTACTTGGGTCCCACACAGCGCCCCTCACTGCATCCTGCCTTGGCCTACCTGTGCCCCACATACACCCCGATGCTTCCCTCCCCTTTGCCTGACCCCGAGCCTCCCTGCCTGCCTTCGACCATCCCCAGTACCCCCATCGTGCGGTGACCTACCTGCACCTGGGGCTCCATCCTGCTTCCCTGCTGGGGACTGGCCTTCATGGACATGTGCGTCTCCTGGCAAGCTCTGGAGCCCTGAAATACCTGAATACCCGTAAGTTCAGGAAAAGAATAAAGCTCAATGATAAAGAAAATCTCTATCATTTTATTCATTGAATCATGTTGTTTATGTTTACATATAAAATATGCATATCTGTGTGCATATGCATGGCTATATTTTGGGTTTTTATGTAATAAAATTACATATTAACATTTTATTTCTTCAAAACATTGAAGCATTGTGGCAAAATGTTAGCATTTAAAAATCTTTCTTTTAAGAAATCAAATCATATACAAATGCTTGAAGTTTCTTTTTCAGCTTTCTTTATCCCATTCCCTTCTTTGCATCCAAAGAGGTAACCGTTATCCTGAAGTCAGTGTTGTTTTACTTTCCCAGCTGTTTTTTTTTTTCGCCAGTCCCGTGGCCTGGGGAGGGTGGGGCTCCGGCGAAACGACGAGGGGCGGGTTCCCCTCCCGATCTCAGAGAAGCTCCCAAAAGGGCAGCGGCGTGCCCACCTGCCGCCACCTCGGGCGGCCGCGAACCATTCAAATCGCCCGCGCCAAGAGGTACCCGGCGCTCGCGATTGGCTGAGCCGGACCAGCGCCCCTGGGCGGGGCCGGCCCCCTCGCAGCGGCCGCGGGTCCCGCCCCCACGCAGGGGCCGCGGGTCCCGCCCAGCTGGTGCGCATGCGCGCAGTCCCCAGAGGAAAGAGTCTGCGCATACCCCCGCCCGGCCTCCGACTCGCGCCGCGGCTCCCTCCCCTGTCCGCGGAGGCTTGTCGGCTGGGCGAGACAGCAAGAGCTGCGTCCGGCAGGGGGCTGTGCGGACCCAAGGCGGCTGCGGTGGCGCCGGCCTGTGGAAAATGCCACCAGGCTGCGCTTCGGTTCGTTGCTCCTGTGACGGCCGTTCCCCGCCCCACAACCCTGAACCCCTTGCGACCGCCGGGGAAGAACCCGCCCGCGCAGGGAGTACCGCACCGAGACGCCTCGGCGGGAACGAGGCAGACGGCCGGCTGTGCCGGTTGCGCCCCTGAGGTGAGGGCGGGCGGCGGCGGCTCTGGCGGCGGCGGCGGCGGCGGCGGGGCGCGGGGCGCGGGGCGCGGGAAGGACGGGGGTTGCGGCGGATGCCACCCCGGGTCCCCGCGGCGGAGGGAGGCCGCGCGGGCCTCTGCGGGGCGGGGAGGGCCGGCGCCGTCAGTGTTTAGTCTCAGCTATTCTGATGTCTAGTTTTGTGCCCTTTGCTATGTCCAATCCTATATGAATTTCTGTTTTTATCTGATCGAATGGGACTAGCCCAGTGGTTCTCCAATTGGCTGGACATTCAAATTGCTTGGAAAACTTTTTAAAAACATAGGAGCCTGCAGCCTTCCCCAGACAAGTTAATTCAGAATTTCTGAAGGTGGGGCTGAGGCATTAGTATTTTCTTAAGCTCCCTGTGTGATTATAATGAGTCCAACAATCACTCCCAACTCTAATAAAACGTTCTGACATTTTATAAAACTTGCCGATTGAGAACCTCAGCATGTGTTTCAAATGAGTTCAGAGGAGAGAATTTCCAGTGTTAGGTGTTGGTGTTTGTTCTATCAGTTGCATTCACAATGTAGGCTGACAAGGGGGAAAAAAAAAAAAAACAACAAAAAAAAAATTCACAGGGAAGGTAGACAGGCCGTGCAAAGGAGAGCTCAATCACAGAAAAGCTGTCTCCAGAGACCAAAGTCATGCTCTTTAACATTCTAAGTGATTGGTTTGTGCAGTGAACCAAATGTGAGCAGTTCCAATGTTTGAAAATGTAATGACTGAAATAGAAATAGTAATATACCCTTCAAGATCATGAAACAGTTCCTTGGCCTTAGGAAACGTGTAACTTCTGTGAGCTCATGTAGGTCAATTTGAAGGGCCTCTTATAACCTTAAGATTCATCTTGCTCCTTATCTTTCATCTGCATTAAAATATGTTGATACCAGCTTTGGAATCAAATCAATTCTTTTCTTTTTAAATCTGCCTTTTTAAAACTTCCTTTGTATTTGCAGAATTACCAAGGAGTTGTTAAAAATTACCATATTTTCTACCTCTGAATGAAATTAAGCAAAGACCGAAGTACGAAAAGGTCATCGAAACAAGAGACTATAAAAGAAACCTGAGAATAGCGGTACCTTGCTAATGATAGCCTAAAATTTAATTTAAAGCCAGTCCTGAAAATGTGTAATGGTTAAGGATTGAGTTTCTCTCCTCATCCACATGTTTAAAGAATCTTCTGAATTGGCTATCTCTAAGCAAATTAGTGGGAATGGGAGAGGGCGGGGAACAGCTCACTAAGAGTCTACTCATCTATAGTCCTTTTATCTTTTCATTTAGAAGGGTAAGCTATTGAATATCATATATATAATGCGGTACATAAAATGTGATAAATGCTGCACCTAACACACAAAGTCTACAATAGACCGTAGATCTGCAAAGGTCTATGATCTATGGATCAGAACTAGCAGAGTTAACATCAACCCAGTTCCTAGCAAACGTTGCTAACTTATGGCCATAGCTATCATTTCAGACCCAATACCCCCATTATAAAAGCAAATATTCTGTAGACCCCCTTCCCTTCCAAATGAGGCACTCTATCTTCAAGTATAAGTTTTAAGTCAATTTAAGTCAATTTAGAATAATGGAATATATGTTATTGTACAGTCATAACTATACTATATTCCTATTCCTACGCCCCACTTAATTATAATAAGTAAGTTAAGATCAGGGAAAGCAATATGAGAAATTATCCCACACGAGAAGTTCAGGAAAAATGAAAGAGCCAAGGCAGAGATGGACTCTCAGCTAATAGCAGACCAGTTTTATCTGTAGACGATCACAGACAAAGGGGGAAAAATACTTAACTGAAGTATGTATAACATGCTAAGATAAATGACAATCTGTCAATGTTGACCAAGAATGAGGAAGTTTGATATTCTTGTGAATAAGCTATTTCTAAACGTACTTATAAAACAATTCAGTGTGTTATGACACGAGTTAAGAGTGCCAATGAAGTGCCCTGGAAACATTTCATCCCAGAGCCAGCCACATGTCCAAAGATGCATTCAGTCTGTGGTGGGAAAGAAAAGTGGGCCGGGGGCTCCAGATGAGGGGAGCCGTGTAGCAAGTTGGGGCAAGGACGCAGATGCCAAAGCTGGGCCTGTCCGACAGGGAGCTCAGGAGGGACTCAGCTGCTGCTTTGGGAGGTGGCAGGAGGTGGGGGGAGGGGATAGCCCGACCCTGGCTCCTGAAGCACCCCTCCCCTCCCTTCCTACTTGGGTCCCACACAGCGCCCCTCACTGCATCCTGCCTTGGCCTACCTGTGCCCCACATACACCCCGATGCTTCCCTCCCCTTTGCCTGACCCCGAGCCTCCCTGCCTGCCTTCGACCATCCCCAGTACCCCCATCGTGCGGTGACCTACCTGCACCTGGGGCTCCATCCTGCTTCCCTGCTGGGGACTGGCCTTCATGGACATGTGCGTCTCCTGGCAAGCTCTGGAGCCCTGAAATACCTGAATACCCGTAAGTTCAGGAAAAGAATAAAGCTCAATGATAAAGAAAATCTCTATCATTTTATTCATTGAATCATGTTGTTTATGTTTACATATAAAATATGCATATCTGTGTGCATATGCATGGCTATATTTTGGGTTTTTATGTAATAAAATTACATATTAACATTTTATTTCTTCAAAACATTGAAGCATTGTGGCAAAATGTTAGCATTTAAAAATCTTTCTTTTAAGAAATCAAATCATATACAAATGCTTGAAGTTTCTTTTTCAGCTTTCTTTATCCCATTCCCTTCTTTGCATCCAAAGAGGTAACCTTTATCCTGAAGTCAGTGTTGTTTTACTTTCCCAGCTGTTTTTTTTTTCGCCAGTCCCGCGGCCTGGGGAGGGTGGGGCTCCGGCGAAAGGACGAGGGGCGGGTTCCCCTCCCGATCTCAGAGAAGCTCCCAAAAGGGCAGCGGCGTGCCCACCTGCCGCCACCTCGGGCGGCCGCGAACCATTCAAATCGCCCGCGCCAAGAGGTACCCGGCGCTCGCGATTGGCTGAGCCGGACCAGCGCCCCTGGGCGGGGCCGGCCCCCTCGCAGCGGCCGCGGGTCCCGCCCCCACGCAGGGGCCGCGGGTCCCGCCCCGCTGGTGCGCATGCGCGCAGTCCCCAGAGGAAAGAGTCTGCGCATACCCCCGCCCGGCCTCCGACTCGCGCCGCGGCTCCCTCCCCTGTCCGCGGAGGCTTGTCGGCTGGGCGAGACAGCAAGAGCTGCGGCCGGCAGGGGGCTGTGCGGACCCAAGGCGGCTGCGGTGGCGCCGGCCTGTGGAAAATGCCACCAGGCGGCGCTTCGGTTCGTTGCTCGTGTGACGGCCGTTCCCCGCCCCCCCATCCCTGAACCCCCTGCGACCGCCGGGGAAGAACCGGCCCGCGCAGTGAGTACCGCACCGAGACGCTTCGGCGGGAACGAGGCCGACGGCCGGCTGTGCCGGTTGCGCCCCTGAGGTGAGTGCGGGCGGCGGCGGCGGCGGCGGCGGCGGCAGGGCGCGGGGCGCGGGAAGGACGGGGGTTGCGGCGGCTGCCACCCCGGGTCCCCGCGGCGGAGGGAGGCCGCGCGGGCCTCTGCGGGGCGGGGAGGGCCGGCGCCGTCAGTGTTTAGTCTCAGCTATTCTGATGTCTAGTTTTGTGCCCTTTGCTATGTCCAATCCTATATGAATTTCTGTTTTTATCTGATCGAATGGGACTAGCCCAGTGGTTCTCCAATTGGCTGGACATTCAAATTGCTTGGAAAACTTTTTAAAAACATAGGGTCCTGCAGCCTTCCCCAGACAAGTTAATTCAGAATTTCTGAAGGTGGGGCTGAGGCATTAGTATTTTCTTAAGCTCCCTGTGTGATTATAATGAGTCCAACAATCACTCCCAACTCTAATAAAACGTTCTGACATTTTATAAAACTTGCCGATTGAGAACCTCAGCATGTGTTTCAAATGAGTTCAGAGGAGAGAATTTCCAGTGTTAGGTGTTGGTGTTTGTTCTATCAGTTGCATTCACAATATAGGCTGACAAGGGGAAAAAAAAACAAACAAGAAAAAAAAATTCACAGGGAAGGTAGACAGGCCATGCAAACGAGAGCTCAATCACAGAAGAGCTGTCTCCAGGAGGCCAAAGTCATGCTCTTTAACATTCTAAGTGATTGGTTTGTGCAGTGAACCAAGTCTGAGCAGTTCCAATGTTTGAAAATGTAAGGACTGAAATAGAAATAGTAATATACCCTTCAAGGTCATGAAACAGTTCCTTGGCCTTAGGAAACATGTAAATTCTGTGAGCTCATGTAGGTCAATTTGATGGGCCTCTTATAACCTTAAGATTCATCTTGCTCCTTATCTTTCCTCTGCATTAAAATATGTTAATACCAGCTTTGGAATCAAATCAATTGTTTTCTTTTAAATCTGCCTTTTTAAAACTTCCTTTGTATTTGCAGAATTACAAAGGAGGTGTTAAAAATTACCATATTTTCTACCTCTGAATGAAATTAAGCAAAGACCGAAGTACGAAAAGGTCATCGAAACAAGAGACTATAAAAGAAACCTGAGAATAGCGGTACCTTGCTAATGATAGCCTAAAATTTAATTTAAAGTCAGTCCTGAAACTGTGTAATGGTTAAGGATTGAGTTTCTATCCTCATCCACATGTTTAAAGAATCTTCTGTATTGGCTGTCTCTAACCAAATTAGTGGGAATGGGAGAGGGCGGGGAACAGCTCACTAAGAATCTACTCATCTATAGTCCTTTTATCTTTTCATTTAGAAGGGTAAGCTACTGAATGTCATATATATAATGCGGTACATAAAATGTGATAAATGCTGCACCTAACACACAAAGTCTACAATAGACCATAGATCTACAAAGGACTGTGATCTATGGATCAGAACTAGCAGAGTTAACATCAACCCAGTTCCTAGCAAACGTTGCTAACTTATGGCCATCGC
This sequence comes from Camelus bactrianus, assembly GCF_048773025.1. Taxonomy (NCBI): domain Eukaryota; kingdom Metazoa; phylum Chordata; class Mammalia; order Artiodactyla; family Camelidae; genus Camelus; species Camelus bactrianus. Next base: position 435,679 of record NC_133567.1, on the reverse strand, counting down.
TATCATTTCGGACCCAATACCCCCTTTATAAAAGCAAATATTCTGTAGACCCCCTTCCCTTCCAAATGAGGCACTCTATCTTCAACTATAATTTTTAAGTAAATTTAAATCAATTTAGAATAATGGAATATATGTTATTGTACATTCATAACTATACTATATTCCTATTCCTACACCCCGCTTAATTATAATAAGTAAGTTAGGATCAGGGAAAGCAATATGAGAAATTATTCCACACGGGAAGTTCAGGAAAAATGAAAGAGCCAAGGCAGAGATGGACTCTCAGCTACTAGCAGGCCAGTTTTATCTGTAGACGATCACAGACAAAGGGGGAAAAATACTTAACTGGAGTATGTATAACATGCTAAGCTAAATTACAATCTGTCAATGTTGACCAAGAGTGAGGAAGTTTGATATTCTTGTGAATGAGCTATTTCTAAACGTACTTATAAAACAATTCAGTGTGTTATGACACGAGTTAAGAGTGCCAATGAAGTGCCCTGGAAACATTTCATCCCAGAGCCAGCCACATGTCCAAAGATGCATTCAGTCTGTGGTGGGAAAGAAAAGTGGGCCGGGGGCTCCAGATGAGGGGAGCCGTGTAGCAAGTTGGGGCAAGGACGCAGATGCCAAAGCTGGGCCTGTCCGACAGGGAGCTCAGGAGGGACTCAGCTGCTGCTTTGGGAGGTGGCAGGAGGTGGGGGGAGGGGATAGCCCGACCCTGGCTCCTGAAGCACCCCTCCCCTCCCTTCCTACTTGGGTCCCACACAGCGCCCCTCACTGCATCCTGCCTTGGCCTACCTGTGCCCCACATACACCCCGATGCTTCCCTCCCCTTTGCCTGACCCCGAGCCTCCCTGCCTGCCTTCGACCATCCCCAGTACCCCCATCGTGCGGTGACCTACCTGCACCTGGGGCTCCATCCTGCTTCCCTGCTGGGGACTGGCCTTCATGGACATGTGCGTCTCCTGGCAAGCTCTGGAGCCCTGAAATACCTGAATACCCGTAAGTTCAGGAAAAGAATAAAGCTCAATGATAAAGAAAATCTCTATCATTTTATTCATTGAATCATGTTGTTTATGTTTACATATAAAATATGCATATCTGTGTGCATATGCATGGCTATATTTTGGGTTTTTATGTAATAAAATTACATATTAACATTTTATTTCTTCAAAACATTGAAGCATTGTGGCAAAATGTTAGCATTTAAAAATCTTTCTTTTAAGAAATCAAATCATATACAAATGCTTGAAGTTTCTTTTTCAGCTTTCTTTATCCCATTCCCTTCTTTGCATCCAAAGAGGTAACCGTTATCCTGAAGTCAGTGTTGTTTTACTTTCCCAGCTGTTTTTTTTTTCGCCAGTCCCGCGGCCTGGGGAGGGTGGGGCTCCGGCGAAAGGACGAGGGGCGGGTTCCCCTCCCGATCTCAGAGAAGCTCCCAAAAGGGCAGCGGCGTGCCCACCTGCCGCCACCTCGGGCGGCCGCGAACCATTCAAATCGCCCGCGCCAAGAGGTACCCGGCGCTCGCGATTGGCTGAGCCGGACCAGCGCCCCTGGGCGGGGCCGGCCCCCTCGCAGCGGCCGCGGGTCCCGCCCCCACGCAGGGGCCGCGGGTCCCGCCCAGCTGGTGCGCATGCGCGCAGTCCCCAGAGGAAAGAGTCTGCGCATACCCCCGCCCGGCCTCCGACTCGCGCCGCGGCTCCCTCCCCTGTCCGCGGAGGCTTGTCGGCTGGGCGAGACAGCAAGAGCTGCGGCCGGCAGGGGGCTGTGCGGACCCAAGGCGGCTGCGGTGGCGCCGGCCTGTGGAAAATGCCACCAGGCGGCGCTTCGGTTCGTTGCTCGTGTGACGGCCGTTCCCCGCCCCCCCATCCCTGAACCCCCTGCGACCGCCGGGGAAGAACCGGCCCGCGCAGTGAGTACCGCACCGAGACGCTTCGGCGGGAACGAGGCCGACGGCCGGCTGTGCCGGTTGCGCCCCTGAGGTGAGTGCGGGCGGCGGCGGCGGCGGCGGCGGCGGCAGGGCGCGGGGCGCGGGAAGGACGGGGGTTGCGGCGGCTGCCACCCCGGGTCCCCGCGGCGGAGGGAGGCCGCGCGGGCCTCTGCGGGGCGGGGAGGGCCGGCGCCGTCAGTGTTTAGTCTCAGCTATTCTGATGTCTAGTTTTGTGCCCTTTGCTATGTCCAATCCTATATGAATTTCTGTTTTTATCTGATCGAATGGGACTAGCCCAGTGGTTCTCCAATTGGCTGGACATTCAAATTGCTTGGAAAACTTTTTAAAAACATAGGGTCCTGCAGCCTTCCCCAGACAAGTTAATTCAGAATTTCTGAAGGTGGGGCTGAGGCATTAGTATTTTCTTAAGCTCCCTGTGTGATTATAATGAGTCCAACAATCACTCCCAACTCTAATAAAACGTTCGGACATTTTATAAAACTTGCCGATTGAGAACCTCAGCATGTGTTTCAAATGAGTTCAGAGGAGAGAGTTTCCAGTGTTAGGTGTTGGTGTTTGTTCTATCAGTTGCATTCACAATATAGGCTGACAAGGGGAAAAAAAAAAACAAACAAGAAAAAAAAATTCACAGGGAAGGTAGACAGGCCATGCAAACGAGAGCTCAATCACAGAAGAGCTGTCTCCAGGAGGCCAAAGTCATGCTCTTTAACATTCTAAGTGATTGGTTTGTGCAGTGAACCAAGTCTGAGCAGTTCCAATGTTTGAAAATGTAAGGACTGAAATAGAAATAGTAATATACCCTTCAAGGTCATGAAACAGTTCCTTGGCCTTAGGAAACATGTAAATTCTGTGAGCTCATGTAGGTCAATTTGATGGGCCTCTTATAACCTTAAGATTCATCTTGCTCCTTATCTTTCCTCTGCATTAAAATATGTTAATACCAGCTTTGGAATCAAATCAATTGTTCTCTTTTAAATCTGCCTTTTAAAAACTTCCTTTGTATTTGCAGAATTACAAAGGAGGTGTTAAAAATTACCATATTTTCTACCTCTGAATGAAATTAAGCAAAGACCGAAGTACGAAAAGGTCATCGAAACAAGAGACTATAAAAGAAACCTGAGAATAGCGGTACCTTGCTAATGATAGCCTAAAATTTAATTTAAAGTCAGTCCTGAAACTGTGTAATGGTTAAGGATTGAGTTTCTATCCTCATCCACATGTTTAAAGAATCTTCTGTATTGGCTGTCTCTAACCAAATTAGTGGGAATGGGAGAGGGCGGGGAACAGCTCACTAAGAATCTACTCATCTATAGTCCTTTTATCTTTTCATTTAGAAGGGTAAGCTACTGAATGTCATATATATAATGCGGTACATAAAATGTGATAAATGCTGCACCTAACACACAAAGTCTACAATAGACCATAGATCTACAAAGGACTATGATCTATGGATCAGAACTAGCAGAGTTAACATCAACCCAGTTCCTAGCAAACGTTGCTAACTTATGGCCATCGCTATCATTTCGGACCCAATACCCCCTTTATAAAAGCAAATATTCTGTAGACCCCCTTCCCTTCCAAATGAGGCACTCTATCTTCAACTATAATTTTTAAGTAAATTTAAATCAATTTAGAATAATGGAATATATGTTATTGTACATTCATAACTATACTATATTCCTATTCCTGCACCCCGCTTAATTATAATAAGTAAGTTAGGATCAGGGAAAGCAATATGAGAAATTATCCCACACGGGAAGTTCAGGAAAAATGAAAGAGCCAAGGCAGAGATGGACTCTCAGCTACTAGCAGGCCAGTTTTATCTGTAGACGATCACAGACAAAGGGGGAAAAATACTTAACTGAAGTATGTATAACATGCTAAGATAAATGACAATCTGTCAATGTTGACCAAGAATGAGGAAGTTTGATATTCTTGTGAATAAGCTATTTCTAAACGTACTTATAAAACAATTCAGTGTGTTATGACACGAGTTAAGAGTGCCAATGAAGTGCCCTGGAAACATTTCATCCCAGAGCCAGCCACATGTCCAAAGATGCATTCAGTCTGTGGTGGGAAAGAAAAGTGGGCCGGGGGCTCCAGATGAGGGGAGCCGTGTAGCAAGTTGGGGCAAGGACGCAGATGCCAAAGCTGGGCCTGTCCGACAGGGAGCTCAGGAGGGACTCAGCTGCTGCTTTGGGAGGTGGCAGGAGGTGGGGGGAGGGGATAGCCCGACCCTGGCTCCTGAAGCACCCCTCCCCTCCCTTCCTACTTGGGTCCCACACAGCGGCCCTCACTCCATCCTGCCTTGGCCTACCTGTGCCCCACATACACCCCGATGCTTCCCTCCCCTTTGCCTGACCCCGAGCCTCCCTGCCTGCCTTCGACCATCCCCAGTACCCCCATCGTGCGGTGACCTACCTGCACCTGGGGCTCCATCCTGCTTCCCTGCTGGGGACTGGCCTTCATGGACATGTGCGTCTCCTGGCAAGCTCTGGAGCCCTGAAATACCTGAATACCCGTAAGTTCAGGAAAAGAATAAAGCTCAATGATAAAGAAAATCTCTATCATTTTATTCATTGAATCATGTTGTTTATGTTTACATATAAAATATGCATATCTGTGTGCATATGCATGGCTATATTTTGGGTTTTTATGTAATAAAATTACATATTAACATTTTATTTCTTCAAAACATTGAAGCATTGTGGCAAAATGTTATCATTTAAAAATCTTTCTTTTAAGAAATCAAATCATATACAAATGCTTGAAGTTTCTTTTTCAGCTTTCTTTATCCCATTCCCTTCTTTGCATCCAAAGAGGTAACCGTTATCCTGAAGTCAGTGTTGTTTTACTTTCCCAGCTGTTTTTTTTTTTCGCCAGTCCCGTGGCCTGGGGAGGGTGGGGCTCCGGCGAAACGACGAGGGGCGGGTTCCCCTCCCGATCTCAGAGAAGCTCCCAAAAGGGCAGCGGCGTGCCCACCTGCCGCCACCTCGGGCGGCCGCGAACCATTCAAATCGCCCGCGCCAAGAGGTACCCGGCGCTCGCGATTGGCGGAGCCGGACCAGCGACCCTGGGCGGGGCCGGCCCCCACGCAGCGGCCGCGTGTCCCGCCCCCACGCAGAGGCCGCGGGTCCCGCCCCGCTGGTGCGCATGCGCGCAGTCCCCAGAGGAAAGAGTCTGCGCACACCCCCGCCCGGCCTCCGACTCGCGCCGCGGCTCCCTCCCCTGTCCGCGGAGGCTTGTCGGCTCGGCGAGACAGCAAGAGCTGAGGCCGGCAGGGCGCTGTGCGGACCCAAGGCGGTTGCGGTGGCGCCGGCCTGTGGAAAATGCCACCAGGCGGCGCTTCGGTTCGTTGCTCGTGTGACGGCCGTTCCCCGCCCCCCCAACCCTGAACCCCTTGCGACCGCCGTGGAAGAACCCGCCCGCGCAGGGAGTACCGCACCGAGACGCCTCGGCGGGAACGAGGCAGACGGCCGGCTGTGCCGGTTGCGCCCCTGAGGTGAGGGCGGGCGGCGGCGGCTCTGGCGGCGGCGGCGGCGGCGGCGGGGCGCGGGGCGCGGGGCGTGGGAAGGACGGGGGTTGCGGCGGCTGCCACCCAGGGTCCCCGCGGCGGAGGGAGGCCGCGTGGGCCTCTGCGGGGCGGGGAGGGCCGGCGCCGTCAGTGTTTAGTCTCAGCTATTCTGATGTCTAGTTTTGTGCCCTTTGCTATGTCCAATCCTATATGAATTTCTGTTTTTATCTGATCGAATGGGACTAGCCCAGTGGTTCTCCAATTGGCTGGACATTCAAATTGCTTGGAAAACTTTTTAAAAACGTGGGGGCCTGCAGTCTTCCCCAGACAAGTTAATTCACAATTTCTGAAGGTGGGGCTGAGGCATTAGTATTTTCTTAAGCTCCCTGTGTGATTATAATGAGTCCAACAATCACTCCCAACTCTAAAACGTTCTGACATTTTATGAAACTTGCCGATTGAGAACCTCGGCATGTGTTACAAATGAGTCCAGAGGAGAGAATTTCCAGTGTTTGGTGTTGGTGTTTGTTCTATCAGTTGCATTCACAATGTAGGCTGATAAGGGAAAAAAAAAAAAACAAGAAAAAAATTTAACAGGGAAGGTAGACAGGCGGTGCAAACGAGAGCTCAATCACAGAAGAGCTGTCTCCAGGAGACCAAAGTCATGCTCTTTAACATTCTAAGTGATTGATTTGTGCAGTGAACCAAATCTGAGCAGTTCCAATGTTTGAAAATGTATTGACTTAAATAGAAATACTAATATACCCTTCAAGGTCATGAAACAGTTCCTTGGCCTTAGGAAACGTGTAACTTCTGTGAGCTCATGTAGGTCAATTTGATGGGCCTCTTATAACCTTAAGATTCATCTTGCTCCTTATCTTTCCTCTGCATTAAAATATGTTAATACCAGCTTTGGAATCAAATCAATTCTTTTCTTTTTAAATCTGCCTTTTTAAAACTTCCTTTGTATTTGCAGAATTACCAAGGAGTTGTTAAAAATTACCATATTTTCTACCTCTGAATGAAATTAAGCAAAGACCGAAGTACGAAAAGGTCATCGAAACAAGAGACTATAAAAGAAACCTGAGAATAGCGGTACATTGCTAATGATAGCCTAAAATTTAATTTAAAGCCAGTCCTCAAAATGTGTAATGGTTAAGGATTGAGTTTCTCTCCTCATCCACATGTTTAAAGAATCATCTGTATTGGCTATCTCTAAGCAAATTAGTGGGAATGGGAGAGGGCGGGGAACAACTCACTAAGAATCTATTCATCTATAGTCCTTTTATCTTTTCATTTAGAAGGGTAAGCTATTGAATATCATATATATAATGCGGTACATAAAATGTGATAAATGCTGCACCTAACACACAAAGTCTACAATAGACCGTAGATCTGCAAAGGTCTATGATCTATGGATCAGAACTAGCAGAGTTAACATCAACCCAGTTCCTAGCAAACGTTGCTAACTTATGGCCATAGCTATCATTTCAGACCCAATACCCCCTTTATAAAAGCAAATATTCTGTAGACCCCCTTCCCTTCCAAATGAGGCACTCTATCTTCAAGTATAAGTTTTAAGTCAATTTAAGTCAATTTAGAATAATGGAATATATGTTATTGTACATTCATAACTATACTATATTCCTATTCCTACGCCCCACTTAATTATAATAAGTAAGTTAGGATCAGGGAAAGCAATATGAGAAATTATCCCACACGAGAAGTTCAGGAAAAATGAAAGAGCCAAGGCAGAGATGGACTCTCAGCTAATAGCAGACCAGTTTTATCTGTAGACGATCACAGACAAAGGGGGAAAAATACTTAACTGAAGTATGTATAACATGCTAAGATAAATGACAATCTGTCAATGTTGACCAAGAATGAGGAAGTTTGATATTCTTGTGAATAAGCTATTTCTAAACGTACTTATAAAACAATTCAGTGTGTTATGACACGAGTTAAGAGTGCCAATGAAGTGCCCTGGAAACATTTCATCCCAGAGCCAGCCACATGTCCAAAGATGCATCCAGTCTGTGGTGGGAAAGAAAAGTGGGCCGCGGGCTCCAGATGAGGGGAGCCCTTTAGCAACGTAGGGCAAGGACGCAGATGCCAAAGCTGGGCCTGTCCGACAGGGAGCTCAGGAGGGACTCGCTGCTTTGGGAGGTGGCAGGAGGTGGGGGGAGGGGATAGCCCGACCCTGGCTCCTGAAGCACCCCTCCCCTCCCTTCCTACTTGGGTCCCACACAGCGGCCCTCACTCCATCCTGCCTTGGCCTACCTGTGCCCCACATACACCCCGATGCTTCCCTCCCCGTTGCCTGACCCCGAGCCTCCCTGCCTGCCTTCGACCATCCCCAGTACCCCCATCGTGCGGTGACCTACCTGCACCTGGGGCTCCATCCTGCTTCCCTGCTGGGGACTGGCCTTCTTGGACATGTGCGTCTCCTGGCAAGCTCTGGAGCCCTGAAGTACCTGAAATAACCGTAAGTTCAGGAAAAGAATAAAGCTCAATGATAAAGAAAATCTCTATCATTTTATTCATTGAATCATGTTGTTTATGTTTACATATAAAATATGCATATCTGTGTGCATATGCATGACTGTATTTTGGGTTTTTATGTAATAAAATTACATATGAACATTTTATTTCTTTAAAACTTTGAAGAATTCTGGCAAAATGTTAGCATTTAAAAATCTTTCTTCTAAGAATCAAACCATATACAAATGCTTGAAGTTTCTTTTTCACCTTTCCTTTATCCCATTCCCTTCTTTCCATCCAAAGACGTAACCGTTATCCTGAAGTCAGTGTTGTTTTACTTTCCCAGCTGTTTTTTTTTTGTTTTGTTTTGGCCAGTCCCGCGGCCTGGGGTGGGAGGGGCTCCGGCGAAAGGATGAGGGGCGGGTTCCCCTCCCGATCTCAGAGAAGCTCCCAAAAGGGCAGCGGCGTGCCCACCTGCCGCCACCTCAGGCGGCCGCGAACCATTCAAATGGCCCGCGCCAAGAGGTACCCGGCGCTCGCGATTGGCGGAGCCGGACCAGCGCCCCTGGGCGGGGCCGGCCCCCACGCAGCGGCCGCGTGTCCCGCCCCCACGCAGCGGCCGCGGGTCCCGCCCCGCTGGTGCGCATGCGCGCAGTCCCCAGAGGAAAGAGTCTGCGCACACCCCCGCCCGGCCTCCGACTCGCGCCGCGGCTCCCTCCCCTGTCCGCGGAGGCTTGTCGGCTCGGCGAGACAGCAAGAGCTGAGGCCGGCAGGGCGCTGTGCGGACCCAAGGCGGCTGCGGTGGCGCCGGCCTGTGGAAATGCCACCAGGCGGCTCTTCGGTTCGTTGCTCTTGTGACGGCCGTTCCCCGCCCCCCCAACCCTGAACCCCTTGCGACCGCCGGGGAAGAACCCGCCCGCTCAGGGAGTACCGCACCGAGACGCCTCGGCGGGAACGAGGCCGACGGCCGGCTGTGCCGGTTGCGCCCCTGAGGTGAGGGCGGGCGGCGGCGGCTCTGGCGGCGGCGGCGGCGGCGGCGGGGCGCGGGGCGCGGGGCGCGGGAAGGACGGGGGTTGCGGCGGCTGCCACCCAGGGTCCCCGCGGCCGAGGGAGGCCGCGTGGGCCTCTGCGGGGCGGGGAGGGCCGGCGCCGTCAGTGTTTAGTCTCAGCTATTCTGATGTCTAGTTTTGTGCCCTTTGCTATGTCCAATCCTATATGAATTTCTGTTTTTATCTGATCGAATGGGACTAGCCCAGTGGTTCTACAATTGGCTGGACATTCAGATTGCTTGGAAAACTTTTTAAAAACGTGGGGGCCTGCAGTCTTCCCCAGACAAGTTAATTCACAATTTCTGAAGGTGGGGCTGAGGCATTAGTATTTTCTTAAGCTCCCTGTGTGATTATAATGAGTCCAACAATCACTCCCAACTCTAAAACGTTCTGACATTTTATAAAACTTGCCGATTGAGAACCTCAGCATGTGTTTCAAATGAGTCCAGAGGAGAGAATTTCCAGTGTTTGGTGTTGGTGTTTGTTCTATCAGTTGCATTCACAATGTAGGCTGATAAGGGAAAAAAAAAAAAAACAAGAAAAAAATTTAACAGGGAAGGTAGACAGGCGGTGCAAACGAGAGCTCAATCACAGAAGAGCTGTCTCCAGGAGACCAAAGTCATGCTCTTTAACATTCTAAGTGATTGATTTGTGCAGTGAACCAAATCTGAGCAGTTCCAATGTTTGAAAATGTATTGACTTAAAGAGAAATACTAATATACCCTTCAAGGTCATGAAACAGTTCCTTGGCCTTAGGAAACGTGTAACTTCTGTGAGCTCATGTAGGTCAATTTGATGGGCCTCTTATAAACTTAAGATTCATCTTGCTCCTTATCTTTCCTCTGCATTAAAATATGTTAATACCAGCTTTGGAATCAAATCAATTCTTTTCTTTTTAAATCTGCCTTTTTAAAACTTCCTTTGTATTTGCAGAATTACCAAGGAGTTGTTAAAAATTACCATATTTTCTACCTCTGAATGAAATTAAGCAAAGACCGAAGTATGAAAAGGTCATCGAAACAAGAGACTATAAAAGAAACCTGAGAATAGCGGTACATTGCTAATGATAGCCTAAAATTTAATTTAAAGCCAGTCCTGAAAATGTGTAATGGTTAAGGATTGAGTTTCTCTCCTCATCCACATGTTTAAAGAATCTTCTGTATTGGCTATCTCTAAGCAAATTAGTGGGAATGGGAGAGGGCGGGGAACAACTCACTAAGAATCTACTCATCTATAGTCCTTTTATCTTTTCATTTAGAAGGGTAAGCTATTGAATATCATATATATAATGCGGTACATAAAATGTGATAAATGCTGCACCTAACACACAAAGTCTACAATAGACCGTAGATCTGCAAAGGTCTATGATCTATGGATCAGAACTAGCAGAGTTAACATCAACCCAGTTCCTAGCAAACGTTGCTAACTTATGGCCATAGCTATCATTTCAGACCCAATACCCCCTTTATAAAAGCAAATATTCTGTAGACCCCCTTCCCTTCTAAATGAGGCACTCTATCTTCAAGTATAAGTTTTAAGTCAATTTAAGTCAATTTAGAATAATGGAATATATGTTATTGTACATTCATAACTATACTATATTCCTATTCCTACGCCCCACTTAATTATAATAAGTAAGTTAGGATCAGGGAAAGCAATATGAGAAATTATCCCACACGAGAAGTTCAGGAAAAATGAAAGCAAAGGCAGAGATGGACTCTCAGCTAATAGCAGACCAGTTTTATCTGTAGAGGATCACAGACAAAGGGGGAAAAATACTTAACTGAAGTATGTATAACATGCTAAGATAAATGACAATCTGTCAATGTTGACCAAGAATGAGGAAGTTTGATATTCTTGTGAATAAGCTATTTCTAAACGTACTTATAAAACAATTCAGTGTGTTATGACACGAGTTAAGAGTGCCGATGAAGTGCCCTGGAAACATTTCATCCCAGAGCCAGCCACATGTCCAAAGATGCATCCAGTCTGTGGTGGGAAAGAAAAGTGGGCCGGGGGCTCCAGATGAGGGGAGCCTTGTAGCAAGTTGGGCCAAGGACGCAGATGCCAAAGCTGGGCCTGTCCGACAGGGAGCTCAGGAGGGACTCAGCTGCTGCTTTGGGAGGTGGCAGGAGGTGGGGGGAGGGGATAGCCCGACCCTGGCTCCTGAAGCACCCCTCCCCTCCCTTCCTACTTGGGTCCCACACAGCGGCCCTCACTCCATCCTGCCTTGGCCTACCTGTGCCCCACATACACCCCGATGCTTCCCTCCCCGTTGCCTGACCCCGAGCCTCCCTGCCTGCCTTCGACCATCCCCAGTACCCCCATCGTGCCGTGACCTACCTGCACCTGGGGCTCCATCCTGCTTCCCTGCTGGGGACTGGCCTTCTTGGACATGTGCGTCTCCTGGCAAGCTCTGGAGCCCTGAAGTACCTGAAATAACCGTAAGTTCAGGAAAAGAATAAAGCTCAATGATAAAGAAAATCTCTATCATTTTATTCATTGAATCATGTTGTTTATGTTTACATATAAAATATGCATATCTGTGTGCATATGCATGACTGTATTTTGGGTTTTTATGTAATAAAATTACATATGAACATTTTATTTCTTTAAAACTTTGAAGAATTCTGGCAAAATGTTAGCATTTAAAAATCTTTCTTCTAAGAATCAAACCATATACAAATGCTTGAAGTTTCTTTTTCACCTTTCCTTTATCCCATTCCCTTCTTTCCATCCAAAGACGTAACCGTTATCCTGAAGTCAGTGTTGTTTTACTTTCCCAGCTGTTTTTTTTTGTTTTGTTTTGGCCAGTCCCGCGGCCTGGGGTGGGAGGGGCTCCGGCGAAAGGATGAGGGGCGGGTTCCCCTCCCGATCTCAGAAAAGCTCCCAAAAGGGCAGCGGCGTGCCCACCTGCCGCCACCTCAGGCGGCCGCGAACCATTCAAATGGCCCGCGCCAAGAGGTACCCGGCGCTCGCGATTGGCGGAGCCGGACCAGCGCCCCTGGGCGGGGCCGGCCCCCACGCAGCGGCCGCGTGTCCCGCCCCCACGCAGCGGCCGCGGGTCCCGCCCCGCTGGTGCGCATGCGCGCAGTCCCCAGAGGAAAGAGTCTGCGCACACCCCCGCCCGGCCTCCGACTCGCGCCGCGGCTCCCTCCCCTGTCCGCGGAGGCTTGTCGGCTCGGCGAGACAGCAAGAGCTGAGGCCGGCAGGGCGCTGTGCGGACCCAAGGCGGCTGCGGTGGCGCCGGCCTGTGGAAAATGCCACCAGGCGGCGCTTCGGTTCGTTGCTCGTGTGACGGCCGTTCCCCGCCCCCCCAACCCTGAACCCCTTGCGACCGCCGGGAAGAACCCGCCCGCGCAGGGAGTACCGCACCGAGACGCCTCGGCGGGAACGAGGCCGACGGCCGGCTGTGCCGGTTGCGCCCCTGAGGTGAGGGCGGGCGGCGGCGCCTCTGGCGGCGGCGGCGGCGACGGCGGGGCGCGGGGCGCGGGGCGCGGAAGGACGGGGGTTGCGGCGGCTGCCACCCAGGGTCCCCGCGGCGGAGGGAGGCCGCGTGGGCCTCTGCGGGGCGGGGAGGGCCGGCGCCGTCAGTGTTTAGTCTCAGCTATTCTGATGTCTAGTTTTGTGCCCTTTGCTATGTCCAATCCTATATGAATTTCTGTTTTTATCTGATCCAATGGGACTAGCCCAGTGGTTCTCCAATTGGCTGGACATTCAAATTGCTTGGAAAACTTTTTAAAAACGTGGGGGCCTGCAGTCTTCCCCAGACAAGTTAATTCACAATTTCTGAAGGTGGGGCTGAGGCATTAGTATTTTCTTAAGCTCCCTGTGTGATTATAATGAGTCCAACAATCACTCCCAACTCTAAAACGTTCTGACATTTTATAAAACTTGCCGATTGAGAACCTCAGCATGTGTTTCAAATGAGTCCAGAGGAGAGAATTTCCAGTGTTTGGTGTTGGTGTTTGTTCTATCAGTTGCATTCACAATGTAGGCTGATAAGGGAAAAAAAAAAAAAAAAAAAAACAAGAAAAAAATTTAACAGGGAAGGTAGACAGGCGGTGCAAACGAGAGCTCAATCACAGAAGAGCTGTCTCCAGGAGACCAAAGTCATGCTCTTTAACATTCTAAGTGATTGATTTGTGCAGTGAACCAAATCTGAGCAGTTCCAATGTTTGAAAATGTATTGACTTAAATAGAAATACTAATATACCCTTCAAGGTCATGAAACAGTTCCTTGGCCTTAGGAAACGTGTAACTTCTGTGAGCTCATGTAGGTCAATTTGAAGGGCCTCTTATAACCTTAAGATTCATCTTGCTCCTTATCTTTCCTCTGCATTAAAATATGTTAATACCAGCTTTGGAATCAAATCAATTCTTTTCTTTTAAATCTGCCTTATTAAAAGTTCCTTTGTAGTTGCAGAATTACCAAGGAGTTGTTAAAAATTACCGTATTTTCTACCTCTGAATGAAATTAAGCAAAGACCGAAGTACGAAAAGGTCATCGAAACAAGAGACTATAAGAAAAACCTGAGAATAGCGGTACCTTGCTAATGATAGCCTAAAATTTAATTTAAAGTCAGTCCTGAAACTGTGTAATGGTTAAGGATTGAGTTTCTATCCACATCCACATGTTTAAAGAATCTTCTGTATTGGCTATCTCTAACCAAATTAGTGGGAATGGGAGAGGGCGGGAAACAGCTCACTAAGAATCTACTCATCTATAGTCCTTTTATCTTTTCATTTAGAAGGGTAAGCTACTGAATGTCATATATATAATGCAGTACATAAAATGTGATAAATGCTGCACCTAACACACAAAGTCTACAATAGACCGTAGATCTACAAAGGACTATGATCTATGGATCAGAACTAGCAGAGTTAACATCAACCCAGTTCCTAGCAAACGTTGCTAATTTATGGCCATCGCTATCATTTCGGACCCAATACCCCCTTTATAAAAGCAAATATTCTGTAGACCCCCTTCCCTTCCAAATGAGGCACTCTATCTTCAACTATAATTTTTAAGTAAATTTAAATCAATTTAGAATAATGGAATATATGTTATTGTACATTCATAACTATACTATATTCCTATTCCTACACCCCGCTTAATTATAATAAGTAAGTTAGGATCAGGGAAAGCAATATGAGAAATTATTCCACACGGGAAGTTCAGGAAAAATGAAAGAGCCAAGGCAGAGATGGACTCTCAGCTACTAGCAGGCCAGTTTTATCTGTAGACGATCACAGACAAAGGGGGAAAAATACTTAACTGGAGTATGTATAACATGCTAAGCTAAATTACAATCTGTCAATGTTGACCAAGAGTGAGGAAGTTTGATATTCTTGTGAATGAGCTATTTCTAAACGTACTTATAAAACAATTCAGTGTGTTATGACACGAGTTAAGAGTGCCAATGAAGTGCCCTGGAAACATTTCATCCCAGAGCCAGCCACATGTCCAAAGATGCATTCAGTCTGTGGTGGGAAAGAAAAGTGGGCCGGGGGCTCCAGATGAGGGGAGCCGTGTAGCAAGTTGGGGCAAGGACGCAGATGCCAAAGCTGGGCCTGTCCGACAGGGAGCTCAGGAGGGACTCAGCTGCTGCTTTGGGAGGTGGCAGGAGGTGGGGGGAGGGGATAGCCCGACCCTGGCTCCTGAAGCACCCCTCCCCTCCCTTCCTACTTGGGTCCCACACAGCGCCCCTCACTGCATCCTGCCTTGGCCTACCTGTGCCCCACATACACCCCGATGCTTCCCTCCCCTTTGCCTGACCCCGAGCCTCCCTGCCTGCCTTCGACCATCCCCAGTACCCCCATCGTGCGGTGACCTACCTGCACCTGGGGCTCCATCCTGCTTCCCTGCTGGGGACTGGCCTTCATGGACATGTGCGTCTCCTGGCAAGCTCTGGAGCCCTGAAATACCTGAATACCCGTAAGTTCAGGAAAAGAATAAAGCTCAATGATAAAGAAAATCTCTATCATTTTATTCATTGAATCATGTTGTTTATGTTTACATATAAAATATGCATATCTGTGTGCATATGCATGGCTATATTTTGGGTTTTTATGTAATAAAATTACATATTAACATTTTATTTCTTCAAAACATTGAAGCATTGTGGCAAAATGTTAGCATTTAAAAATCTTTCTTTTAAGAAATCAAATCATATACAAATGCTTGAAGTTTCTTTTTCAGCTTTCTTTATCCCATTCCCTTCTTTGCATCCAAAGAGGTAACCGTTATCCTGAAGTCAGTGTTGTTTTACTTTCCCAGCTGTTTTTTTTTTCGCCAGTCCCGCGGCCTGGGGAGGGTGGGGCTCCGGCGAAAGGACGAGGGGCGGGTTCCCCTCCCGATCTCAGAGAAGCTCCCAAAAGGGCAGCGGCGTGCCCACCTGCCGCCACCTCGGGCGGCCGCGAACCATTCAAATCGCCCGCGCCAAGAGGTACCCGGCGCTCGCGATTGGCTGAGCCGGACCAGCGCCCCTGGGCGGGGCCGGCCCCCTCGCAGCGGCCGCGGGTCCCGCCCCCACGCAGGGGCCGCGGGTCCCGCCCAGCTGGTGCGCATGCGCGCAGTCCCCAGAGGAAAGAGTCTGCGCATACCCCCGCCCGGCCTCCGACTCGCGCCGCGGCTCCCTCCCCTGTCCGCGGAGGCTTGTCGGCTGGGCGAGACAGCAAGAGCTGCGGCCGGCAGGGGGCTGTGCGGACCCAAGGCGGCTGCGGTGGCGCCGGCCTGTGGAAAATGCCACCAGGCGGCGCTTCGGTTCGTTGCTCGTGTGACGGCCGTTCCCCGCCCCCCCATCCCTGAACCCCCTGCGACCGCCGGGGAAGAACCGGCCCGCGCAGTGAGTACCGCACCGAGACGCTTCGGCGGGAACGAGGCCGACGGCCGGCTGTGCCGGTTGCGCCCCTGAGGTGAGTGCGGGCGGCGGCGGCGGCGGCGGCGGCGGCAGGGCGCGGGGCGCGGGAAGGACGGGGGTTGCGGCGGCTGCCACCCCGGGTCCCCGCGGCGGAGGGAGGCCGCGCGGGCCTCTGCGGGGCGGGGAGGGCCGGCGCCGTCAGTGTTTAGTCTCAGCTATTCTGATGTCTAGTTTTGTGCCCTTTGCTATGTCCAATCCTATATGAATTTCTGTTTTTATCTGATCGAATGGGACTAGCCCAGTGGTTCTCCAATTGGCTGGACATTCAAATTGCTTGGAAAACTTTTTAAAAACATAGGGTCCTGCAGCCTTCCCCAGACAAGTTAATTCAGAATTTCTGAAGGTGGGGCTGAGGCATTAGTATTTTCTTAAGCTCCCTGTGTGATTATAATGAGTCCAACAATCACTCCCAACTCTAATAAAACGTTCGGACATTTTATAAAACTTGCCGATTGAGAACCTCAGCATGTGTTTCAAATGAGTTCAGAGGAGAGAGTTTCCAGTGTTAGGTGTTGGTGTTTGTTCTATCAGTTGCATTCACAATATAGGCTGACAAGGGGAAAAAAAAAAACAAACAAGAAAAAAAAATTCACAGGGAAGGTAGACAGGCCATGCAAACGAGAGCTCAATCACAGAAGAGCTGTCTCCAGGAGGCCAAAGTCATGCTCTTTAACATTCTAAGTGATTGGTTTGTGCAGTGAACCAAGTCTGAGCAGTTCCAATGTTTGAAAATGTAAGGACTGAAATAGAAATAGTAATATACCCTTCAAGGTCATGAAACAGTTCCTTGGCCTTAGGAAACATGTAAATTCTGTGAGCTCATGTAGGTCAATTTGATGGGCCTCTTATAACCTTAAGATTCATCTTGCTCCTTATCTTTCCTCTGCATTAAAATATGTTAATACCAGCTTTGGAATCAAATCAATTGTTCTCTTTTAAATCTGCCTTTTAAAAACTTCCTTTGTATTTGCAGAATTACAAAGGAGGTGTTAAAAATTACCATATTTTCTACCTCTGAATGAAATTAAGCAAAGACCGAAGTACGAAAAGGTCATCGAAACAAGAGACTATAAAAGAAACCTGAGAATAGCGGTACCTTGCTAATGATAGCCTAAAATTTAATTTAAAGTCAGTCCTGAAACTGTGTAATGGTTAAGGATTGAGTTTCTATCCTCATCCACATGTTTAAAGAATCTTCTGTATTGGCTGTCTCTAACCAAATTAGTGGGAATGGGAGAGGGCGGGGAACAGCTCACTAAGAATCTACTCATCTATAGTCCTTTTATCTTTTCATTTAGAAGGGTAAGCTACTGAATGTCATATATATAATGCGGTACATAAAATGTGATAAATGCTGCACCTAACACACAAAGTCTACAATAGACCATAGATCTACAAAGGACTATGATCTATGGATCAGAACTAGCAGAGTTAACATCAACCCAGTTCCTAGCAAACGTTGCTAACTTATGGCCATCGCTATCATTTCGGACCCAATACCCCCTTTATAAAAGCAAATATTCTGTAGACCCCCTTCCCTTCCAAATGAGGCACTCTATCTTCAACTATAATTTTTAAGTAAATTTAAATCAATTTAGAATAATGGAATATATGTTATTGTACATTCATAACTATACTATATTCCTATTCCTGCACCCCGCTTAATTATAATAAGTAAGTTAGGATCAGGGAAAGCAATATGAGAAATTATCCCACACGGGAAGTTCAGGAAAAATGAAAGAGCCAAGGCAGAGATGGACTCTCAGCTACTAGCAGGCCAGTTTTATCTGTAGACGATCACAGACAAAGGGGGAAAAATACTTAACTGAAGTATGTATAACATGCTAAGATAAATGACAATCTGTCAATGTTGACCAAGAATGAGGAAGTTTGATATTCTTGTGAATAAGCTATTTCTAAACGTACTTATAAAACAATTCAGTGTGTTATGACACGAGTTAAGAGTGCCAATGAAGTGCCCTGGAAACATTTCATCCCAGAGCCAGCCACATGTCCAAAGATGCATTCAGTCTGTGGTGGGAAAGAAAAGTGGGCCGGGGGCTCCAGATGAGGGGAGCCGTGTAGCAAGTTGGGGCAAGGACGCAGATGCCAAAGCTGGGCCTGTCCGACAGGGAGCTCAGGAGGGACTCAGCTGCTGCTTTGGGAGGTGGCAGGAGGTGGGGGGAGGGGATAGCCCGACCCTGGCTCCTGAAGCACCCCTCCCCTCCCTTCCTACTTGGGTCCCACACAGCGCCCCTCACTGCATCCTGCCTTGGCCTACCTGTGCCCCACATACACCCCGATGCTTCCCTCCCCTTTGCCTGACCCCGAGCCTCCCTGCCTGCCTTCGACCATCCCCAGTACCCCCATCGTGCGGTGACCTACCTGCACCTGGGGCTCCATCCTGCTTCCCTGCTGGGGACTGGCCTTCATGGACATGTGCGTCTCCTGGCAAGCTCTGGAGCCCTGAAATACCTGAATACCCGTAAGTTCAGGAAAAGAATAAAGCTCAATGATAAAGAAAATCTCTATCATTTTATTCATTGAATCATGTTGTTTATGTTTACATATAAAATATGCATATCTGTGTGCATATGCATGGCTATATTTTGGGTTTTTATGTAATAAAATTACATATTAACATTTTATTTCTTCAAAACATTGAAGCATTGTGGCAAAATGTTATCATTTAAAAATCTTTCTTTTAAGAAATCAAATCATATACAAATGCTTGAAGTTTCTTTTTCAGCTTTCTTTATCCCATTCCCTTCTTTGCATCCAAAGAGGTAACCGTTATCCTGAAGTCAGTGTTGTTTTACTTTCCCAGCTGTTTTTTTTTTTCGCCAGTCCCGTGGCCTGGGGAGGGTGGGGCTCCGGCGAAACGACGAGGGGCGGGTTCCCCTCCCGATCTCAGAGAAGCTCCCAAAAGGGCAGCGGCGTGCCCACCTGCCGCCACCTCGGGCGGCCGCGAACCATTCAAATCGCCCGCGCCAAGAGGTACCCGGCGCTCGCGATTGGCGGAGCCGGACCAGCGACCCTGGGCGGGGCCGGCCCCCACGCAGCGGCCGCGTGTCCCGCCCCCACGCAGAGGCCGCGGGTCCCGCCCCGCTGGTGCGCATGCGCGCAGTCCCCAGAGGAAAGAGTCTGCGCACACCCCCGCCCGGCCTCCGACTCGCGCCGCGGCTCCCTCCCCTGTCCGCGGAGGCTTGTCGGCTCGGCGAGACAGCAAGAGCTGAGGCCGGCAGGGCGCTGTGCGGACCCAAGGCGGTTGCGGTGGCGCCGGCCTGTGGAAAATGCCACCAGGCGGCGCTTCGGTTCGTTGCTCGTGTGACGGCCGTTCCCCGCCCCCCCAACCCTGAACCCCTTGCGACCGCCGTGGAAGAACCCGCCCGCGCAGGGAGTACCGCACCGAGACGCCTCGGCGGGAACGAGGCAGACGGCCGGCTGTGCCGGTTGCGCCCCTGAGGTGAGGGCGGGCGGCGGCGGCTCTGGCGGCGGCGGCGGCGGCGGCGGGGCGCGGGGCGCGGGGCGTGGGAAGGACGGGGGTTGCGGCGGCTGCCACCCAGGGTCCCCGCGGCGGAGGGAGGCCGCGTGGGCCTCTGCGGGGCGGGGAGGGCCGGCGCCGTCAGTGTTTAGTCTCAGCTATTCTGATGTCTAGTTTTGTGCCCTTTGCTATGTCCAATCCTATATGAATTTCTGTTTTTATCTGATCGAATGGGACTAGCCCAGTGGTTCTCCAATTGGCTGGACATTCAAATTGCTTGGAAAACTTTTTAAAAACGTGGGGGCCTGCAGTCTTCCCCAGACAAGTTAATTCACAATTTCTGAAGGTGGGGCTGAGGCATTAGTATTTTCTTAAGCTCCCTGTGTGATTATAATGAGTCCAACAATCACTCCCAACTCTAAAACGTTCTGACATTTTATGAAACTTGCCGATTGAGAACCTCGGCATGTGTTACAAATGAGTCCAGAGGAGAGAATTTCCAGTGTTTGGTGTTGGTGTTTGTTCTATCAGTTGCATTCACAATGTAGGCTGATAAGGGAAAAAAAAAAAAACAAGAAAAAAATTTAACAGGGAAGGTAGACAGGCCGTGCAAACGAGAGCTCAATCACAGAAGAGCTGTCTCCAGGAGACCAAAGTCATGCTCTTTAACATTCTAAGTGATTGATTTGTGCAGTGAACCAAATCTGAGCAGTTCCAATGTTTGAAAATGTATTGACTTAAATAGAAATACTAATATACCCTTCAAGGTCATGAAACAGTTCCTTGGCCTTAGGAAACGTGTAACTTCTGTGAGCTCATGTAGGTCAATTTGATGGGCCTCTTATAACCTTAAGATTCATCTTGCTCCTTATCTTTCCTCTGCATTAAAATATGTTAATACCAGCTTTGGAATCAAATCAATTCTTTTCTTTTTAAATCTGCCTTTTTAAAACTTCCTTTGTATTTGCAGAATTACCAAGGAGTTGTTAAAAATTACCATATTTTCTACCTCTGAATGAAATTAAGCAAAGACCGAAGTACGAAAAGGTCATCGAAACAAGAGACTATAAAAGAAACCTGAGAATAGCGGTACATTGCTAATGATAGCCTAAAATTTAATTTAAAGCCAGTCCTGAAAATGTGTAATGGTTAAGGATTGAGTTTCTCTCCTCATCCACATGTTTAAAGAATCATCTGTATTGGCTATCTCTAAGCAAATTAGTGGGAATGGGAGAGGGCGGGGAACAACTCACTAAGAATCTACTCATCTATAGTCCTTTTATCTTTTCATTTAGAAGGGTAAGCTATTGAATATCATATATATAATGCGGTACATAAAATGTGATAAATGCTGCACCTAACACACAAAGTCTACAATAGACCGTAGATCTGCAAAGGTCTATGATCTATGGATCAGAACTAGCAGAGTTAACATCAACCCAGTTCCTAGCAAACGTTGCTAACTTATGGCCATAGCTATCATTTCAGACCCAATACCCCCTTTATAAAAGCAAATATTCTGTAGACCCCCTTCCCTTCCAAATGAGGCACTCTATCTTCAAGTATAAGTTTTAAGTCAATTTAAGTCAATTTAGAATAATGGAATATATGTTATTGTACATTCATAACTATACTATATTCCTATTCCTACGCCCCACTTAATTATAATAAGTAAGTTAGGATCAGGGAAAGCAATATGAGAAATTATCCCACACGAGAAGTTCAGGAAAAATGAAAGAGCAAAGGCAGAGATGGACTCTCAGCTAATAGCAGACCAGTTTTATCTGTAGACGATCACAGACAAAGGGGGAAAAATACTTAACTGAAGTATGTATAACATGCTAAGATAAATGACAATCTGTCAATGTTGACCAAGAATGAGGAAGTTTGATATTCTTGTGAATAAGCTATTTCTAAACGTACTTATAAAACAATTCAGTGTGTTATGACACGAGTTAAGAGTGCCAATGAAGTGCCCTGGAAACATTTCATCCCAGAGCCAGCCACATGTCCAAAGATGCATCCAGTCTGTGGTGGGAAAGAAAAGTGGGCCGCGGGCTCCAGATGAGGGGAGCCCTTTAGCAACGTAGGGCAAGGACGCAGATGCCAAAGCTGGGCCTGTCCGACAGGGAGCTCAGGAGGGACTCGCTGCTTTGGGAGGTGGCAGGAGGTGGGGGGAGGGGATAGCCCGACCCTGGCTCCTGAAGCACCCCTCCCCTCCCTTCCTACTTGGGTCCCACACAGCGGCCCTCACTCCATCCTGCCTTGGCCTACCTGTGCCCCACATACACCCCGATGCTTCCCTCCCCGTTGCCTGACCCCGAGCCTCCCTGCCTGCCTTCGACCATCCCCAGTACCCCCATCGTGCGGTGACCTACCTGCACCTGGGGCTCCATCCTGCTTCCCTGCTGGGGACTGGCCTTCTTGGACATGTGCGTCTCCTGGCAAGCTCTGGAGCCCTGAAGTACCTGAAATAACCGTAAGTTCAGGAAAAGAATAAAGCTCAATGATAAAGAAAATCTCTATCATTTTATTCATTGAATCATGTTGTTTATGTTTACATATAAAATATGCATATCTGTGTGCATATGCATGACTGTATTTTGGGTTTTTATGTAATAAAATTACATATGAACATTTTATTTCTTTAAAACTTTGAAGAATTCTGGCAAAATGTTAGCATTTAAAAATCTTTCTTCTAAGAATCAAACCATATACAAATGCTTGAAGTTTCTTTTTCACCTTTCCTTTATCCCATTCCCTTCTTTCCATCCAAAGACGTAACCGTTATCCTGAAGTCAGTGTTGTTTTACTTTCCCAGCTGTTTTTTTTTTGTTTTGTTTTGGCCAGTCCCGCGGCCTGGGGTGGGAGGGGCTCCGGCGAAAGGATGAGGGGCGGGTTCCCCTCCCGATCTCAGAGAAGCTCCCAAAAGGGCAGCGGCGTGCCCACCTGCCGCCACCTCAGGCGGCCGCGAACCATTCAAATGGCCCGCGCCAAGAGGTACCCGGCGCTCGCGATTGGCGGAGCCGGACCAGCGCCCCTGGGCGGGGCCGGCCCCCACGCAGCGGCCGCGTGTCCCGCCCCCACGCAGCGGCCGCGGGTCCCGCCCCGCTGGTGCGCATGCGCGCAGTCCCCAGAGGAAAGAGTCTGCGCACACCCCCGCCCGGCCTCCGACTCGCGCCGCGGCTCCCTCCCCTGTCCGCGGAGGCTTGTCGGCTCGGCGAGACAGCAAGAGCTGAGGCCGGCAGGGCGCTGTGCGGACCCAAGGCGGCTGCGGTGGCGCCGGCCTGTGGAAATGCCACCAGGCGGCTCTTCGGTTCGTTGCTCTTGTGACGGCCGTTCCCCGCCCCCCCAACCCTGAACCCCTTGCGACCGCCGGGGAAGAACCCGCCCGCTCAGGGAGTACCGCACCGAGACGCCTCGGCGGGAACGAGGCCGACGGCCGGCTGTGCCGGTTGCGCCCCTGAGGTGAGGGCGGGCGGCGGCGGCTCTGGCGGCGGCGGCGGCGGCGGCGGGGCGCGGGGCGCGGGGCGCGGGAAGGACGGGGGTTGCGGCGGCTGCCACCCAGGGTCCCCGCGGCCGAGGGAGGCCGCGTGGGCCTCTGCGGGGCGGGGAGGGCCGGCGCCGTCAGTGTTTAGTCTCAGCTATTCTGATGTCTAGTTTTGTGCCCTTTGCTATGTCCAATCCTATATGAATTTCTGTTTTTATCTGATCGAATGGGACTAGCCCAGTGGTTCTACAATTGGCTGGACATTCAGATTGCTTGGAAAACTTTTTAAAAACGTGGGGGCCTGCAGTCTTCCCCAGACAAGTTAATTCACAATTTCTGAAGGTGGGGCTGAGGCATTAGTATTTTCTTAAGCTCCCTGTGTGATTATAATGAGTCCAACAATCACTCCCAACTCTAAAACGTTCTGACATTTTATAAAACTTGCCGATTGAGAACCTCAGCATGTGTTTCAAATGAGTCCAGAGGAGAGAATTTCCAGTGTTTGGTGTTGGTGTTTGTTCTATCAGTTGCATTCACAATGTAGGCTGATAAGGGAAAAAAAAAAAAAACAAGAAAAAAATTTAACAGGGAAGGTAGACAGGCGGTGCAAACGAGAGCTCAATCACAGAAGAGCTGTCTCCAGGAGACCAAAGTCATGCTCTTTAACATTCTAAGTGATTGATTTGTGCAGTGAACCAAATCTGAGCAGTTCCAATGTTTGAAAATGTATTGACTTAAAGAGAAATACTAATATACCCTTCAAGGTCATGAAACAGTTCCTTGGCCTTAGGAAACGTGTAACTTCTGTGAGCTCATGTAGGTCAATTTGATGGGCCTCTTATAAACTTAAGATTCATCTTGCTCCTTATCTTTCCTCTGCATTAAAATATGTTAATACCAGCTTTGGAATCAAATCAATTCTTTTCTTTTTAAATCTGCCTTTTTAAAACTTCCTTTGTATTTGCAGAATTACCAAGGAGTTGTTAAAAATTACCATATTTTCTACCTCTGAATGAAATTAAGCAAAGACCGAAGTATGAAAAGGTCATCGAAACAAGAGACTATAAAAGAAACCTGAGAATAGCGGTACATTGCTAATGATAGCCTAAAATTTAATTTAAAGCCAGTCCTGAAAATGTGTAATGGTTAAGGATTGAGTTTCTCTCCTCATCCACATGTTTAAAGAATCTTCTGTATTGGCTATCTCTAAGCAAATTAGTGGGAATGGGAGAGGGCGGGGAACAACTCACTAAGAATCTACTCATCTATAGTCCTTTTATCTTTTCATTTAGAAGGGTAAGCTATTGAATATCATATATATAATGCGGTACATAAAATGTGATAAATGCTGCACCTAACACACAAAGTCTACAATAGACCGTAGATCTGCAAAGGTCTATGATCTATGGATCAGAACTAGCAGAGTTAACATCAACCCAGTTCCTAGCAAACGTTGCTAACTTATGGCCATAGCTATCATTTCAGACCCAATACCCCCTTTATAAAAGCAAATATTCTGTAGACCCCCTTCCCTTCTAAATGAGGCACTCTATCTTCAAGTATAAGTTTTAAGTCAATTTAAGTCAATTTAGAATAATGGAATATATGTTATTGTACATTCATAACTATACTATATTCCTATTCCTACGCCCCACTTAATTATAATAAGTAAGTTAGGATCAGGGAAAGCAATATGAGAAATTATCCCACACGAGAAGTTCAGGAAAAATGAAAGCAAAGGCAGAGATGGACTCTCAGCTAATAGCAGACCAGTTTTATCTGTAGAGGATCACAGACAAAGGGGGAAAAATACTTAACTGAAGTATGTATAACATGCTAAGATAAATGACAATCTGTCAATGTTGACCAAGAATGAGGAAGTTTGATATTCTTGTGAATAAGCTATTTCTAAACGTACTTATAAAACAATTCAGTGTGTTATGACACGAGTTAAGAGTGCCGATGAAGTGCCCTGGAAACATTTCATCCCAGAGCCAGCCACATGTCCAAAGATGCATCCAGTCTGTGGTGGGAAAGAAAAGTGGGCCGGGGGCTCCAGATGAGGGGAGCCTTGTAGCAAGTTGGGCCAAGGACGCAGATGCCAAAGCTGGGCCTGTCCGACAGGGAGCTCAGGAGGGACTCAGCTGCTGCTTTGGGAGGTGGCAGGAGGTGGGGGGAGGGGATAGCCCGACCCTGGCTCCTGAAGCACCCCTCCCCTCCCTTCCTACTTGGGTCCCACACAGCGGCCCTCACTCCATCCTGCCTTGGCCTACCTGTGCCCCACATACACCCCGATGCTTCCCTCCCCGTTGCCTGACCCCGAGCCTCCCTGCCTGCCTTCGACCATCCCCAGTACCCCCATCGTGCCGTGACCTACCTGCACCTGGGGCTCCATCCTGCTTCCCTGCTGGGGACTGGCCTTCTTGGACATGTGCGTCTCCTGGCAAGCTCTGGAGCCCTGAAGTACCTGAAATAACCGTAAGTTCAGGAAAAGAATAAAGCTCAATGATAAAGAAAATCTCTATCATTTTATTCATTGAATCATGTTGTTTATGTTTACATATAAAATATGCATATCTGTGTGCATATGCATGACTGTATTTTGGGTTTTTATGTAATAAAATTACATATGAACATTTTATTTCTTTAAAACTTTGAAGAATTCTGGCAAAATGTTAGCATTTAAAAATCTTTCTTCTAAGAATCAAACCATATACAAATGCTTGAAGTTTCTTTTTCACCTTTCCTTTATCCCATTCCCTTCTTTCCATCCAAAGACGTAACCGTTATCCTGAAGTCAGTGTTGTTTTACTTTCCCAGCTGTTTTTTTTTGTTTTGTTTTGGCCAGTCCCGCGGCCTGGGGTGGGAGGGGCTCCGGCGAAAGGATGAGGGGCGGGTTCCCCTCCCGATCTCAGAGAAGCTCCCAAAAGGGCAGCGGCGTGCCCACCTGCCGCCACCTCAGGCGGCCGCGAACCATTCAAATGGCCCGCGCCAAGAGGTACCCGGCGCTCGCGATTGGCGGAGCCGGACCAGCGCCCCTGGGCGGGGCCGGCCCCCACGCAGCGGCCGCGTGTCCCGCCCCCACGCAGCGGCCGCGGGTCCCGCCCCGCTGGTGCGCATGCGCGCAGTCCCCAGAGGAAAGAGTCTGCGCACACCCCCGCCCGGCCTCCGACTCGCGCCGCGGCTCCCTCCCCTGTCCGCGGAGGCTTGTCGGCTCGGCGAGACAGCAAGAGCTGAGGCCGGCAGGGCGCTGTGCGGACCCAAGGCGGCTGCGGTGGCGCCGGCCTGTGGAAAATGCCACCAGGCGGCGCTTCGGTTCGTTGCTCGTGTGACGGCCGTTCCCCGCCCCCCCAACCCTGAACCCCTTGCGACCGCCGGGAAGAACCCGCCCGCGCAGGGAGTACCGCACCGAGACGCCTCGGCGGGAACGAGGCCGACGGCCGGCTGTGCCGGTTGCGCCCCTGAGGTGAGGGCGGGCGGCGGCGCCTCTGGCGGCGGCGGAGGCGACGGCGGGGCGCGGGGCGCGGGGCGCGGAAGGACGGGGGTTGCGGCGGCTGCCACCCAGGGTCCCCGCGGCGGAGGGAGGCCGCGTGGGCCTCTGCGGGGCGGGGAGGGCCGGCGCCGTCAGTGTTTAGTCTCAGCTATTCTGATGTCTAGTTTTGTGCCCTTTGCTATGTCCAATCCTATATGAATTTCTGTTTTTATCTGATCCAATGGGACTAGCCCAGTGGTTCTCCAATTGGCTGGACATTCAAATTGCTTGGAAAACTTTTTAAAAACGTGGGGGCCTGCAGTCTTCCCCAGACAAGTTAATTCACAATTTCTGAAGGTGGGGCTGAGGCATTAGTATTTTCTTAAGCTCCCTGTGTGATTATAATGAGTCCAACAATCACTCCCAACTCTAAAACGTTCTGACATTTTATAAAACTTGCCGATTGAGAACCTCAGCATGTGTTTCAAATGAGTCCAGAGGAGAGAATTTCCAGTGTTTGGTGTTGGTGTTTGTTCTATCAGTTGCATTCACAATGTAGGCTGATAAGGGAAAAAAAAAAAAAAAAAAAAACAAGAAAAAAATTTAACAGGGAAGGTAGACAGGCGGTGCAAACGAGAGCTCAATCACAGAAGAGCTGTCTCCAGGAGACCAAAGTCATGCTCTTTAACATTCTAAGTGATTGATTTGTGCAGTGAACCAAATCTGAGCAGTTCCAATGTTTGAAAATGTATTGACTTAAATAGAAATACTAATATACCCTTCAAGGTCATGAAACAGTTCCTTGGCCTTAGGAAACGTGTAACTTCTGTGAGCTCATGTAGGTCAATTTGAAGGGCCTCTTATAACCTTAAGATTCATCTTGCTCCTTATCTTTCCTCTGCATTAAAATATGTTAATACCAGCTTTGGAATCAAATCAATTCTTTTCTTTTAAATCTGCCTTATTAAAAGTTCCTTTGTAGTTGCAGAATTACCAAGGAGTTGTTAAAAATTACCGTATTTTCTACCTCTGAATGAAATTAAGCAAAGACCGAAGTACGAAAAGGTCATCGAAACAAGAGACTATAAGAAAAACCTGAGAATAGCGGTACCTTGCTAATGATAGCCTAAAATTTAATTTAAAGTCAGTCCTGAAACTGTGTAATGGTTAAGGATTGAGTTTCTATCCACATCCACATGTTTAAAGAATCTTCTGTATTGGCTATCTCTAACCAAATTAGTGGGAATGGGAGAGGGCGGGAAACAGCTCACTAAGAATCTACTCATCTATAGTCCTTTTATCTTTTCATTTAGAAGGGTAAGCTACTGAATGTCATATATATAATGCAGTACATAAAATGTGATAAATGCTGCACCTAACACACAAAGTCTACAATAGACCGTAGATCTACAAAGGACTATGATCTATGGATCAGAACTAGCAGAGTTAACATCAACCCAGTTCCTAGCAAACGTTGCTAATTTATGGCCATAGCTATCATTTCAGACCCAATACCCCCTTTATAAAAGCAAACATTCTGTAGACCCCCTTCCCTTCCAAATGAGGCACTCTATCTTCAAGTATAAGTTTTAAGTCAATTTAAGTCAATTTAGAATAATGGAATATATGTTATTGTACATTCATAACTATACTATATTCCTATTCCTACGCCCCACTTAATTATAATAAGTAAGTTAGGATCAGGGAAAGCAATATGAGAAATTATCCCACACGAGAAGTTCAGGAAAAATGAAAGAGCAAAGGCAGAGATGGACTCTCAGCTAATAGCAGACCAGTTTTATCTGTAGACGATCACAGACAAAGGGGGAAAAATACTTAACTGAAGTATGTATAACATGCTAAGATAAATGACAATCTGTCAATGTTGACCAAGAATGAGGAAGTTTGATATTCTTGTGAATAAGCTATTTCTAAACGTACTTATAAAACAATTCAGTGTGTTATGACACGAGTTAAGAGTGCCGATGAAGTGCCCTGGAAACATTTCATCCCAGAGCCAGCCACATGTCCAAAGATGCATCCAGTCTGTGGTGGGAAAGAAAAGTGGGCCGGGGGCTCCAGATGAGGGGAGCCTTGTAGCAAGTTGGGCCAAGGACGCAGATGCCAAAGCTGGGCCTGTCCGACAGGGAGCTCAGGAGGGACTCAGCTGCTGCTTTGGGAGGTGGCAGGAGGTGGGGGGAGGGGATAGCCCGACCCTGGCTCCTGAAGCACCCCTCCCCTCCCTTCCTACTTGGGTCCCACACAGCGGCCCTCACTGCATCCTGCCTTGGCCTACCTGTGCCCCACATACACCCCGATGCTTCCCTCCCCGTTGCCTGACCCCGAGCCTCCCTGCCTGCCTTCGACCATCCCCAGTACCCCCATCGTGCCGTGACCTACCTGCACCTGGGGCTCCATCCTGCTTCCCTGCTGGGGACTGGCCTTCTTGGACATGTGCGTCTCCTGGCAAGCTCTGGAGCCCTGAAGTACCTGAAATAACCGTAAGTTCAGGAAAAGAATAAAGCTCAATGATAAAGAAAATCTCTATCATTTTATTCATTGAATCATGTTGTTTATGTTTACATATAAAATATGCATATCTGTGTGCATATGCATGACTGTATTTTGGGTTTTTATGTAATAAAATTACATATGAACATTTTATTTCTTTAAAACTTTGAAGAATTCTGGCAAAATGTTAGCATTTAAAAATCTTCCTTCTAAGAATCAAACCATATACAAATGCTTGAAGTTTCTTTTTCACCTTTCCTTTATCCCATTCCCTTCTTTCCATCCAAAGACGTAACCGTTATCCTGAAGTCAGTGTTGTTTTACTTTCCCAGCTGTTTTTTTTGTTTTGTTTTGGCCAGTCCCGCGGCCTGGGGTGGGAGGGGCTCCGGCGAAAGGATGAGGGGCGGGTTCCCCTCCCGATCTCAGAGAAGCTCCCAAAAGGGCAGCGGCGTGCCCACCTGCCGCCACCTCAGGCGGCCGCGAACCATTCAAATGGCCCGCGCCAAGAGGTACCCGGCGCTCGCGATTGGCGGAGCCGGACCAGCGCCCCTGGGCGGGGCCGGCCCCCACGCAGCGGCCGCGTGTCCCGCCCCCACGCAGCGGCCGCGGGTCCCGCCCCGCTGGTGCGCATGCGCGCAGTCCCCAGAGGAAAGAGTCTGCGCACACCCCCGCCCGGCCTCCGACTCGCGCCGCGGCTCCCTCCCCTGTCCGCGGAGGCTTGTCGGCTCGGCGAGACAGCAAGAGCTGAGGCCGGCAGGGCGCTGTGCGGACCCAAGGCGGCTGCGGTGGCGCCGGCCTGTGGAAAATGCCACCAGGCGGCGCTTCGGTTCGTTGCTCGTGTGACGGCCGTTCCCCGCCCCCCCAACCCTGAACCCCTTGCGACCGCCGGGGAAGAACCCGCCCGCGCAGGGAGTACCGCACCGAGACGCCTCGGCGGGAACGAGGCAGACGGCCGGCTGTGCCGGTTGCGCCCCTGAGGTGAGGGCGGGCGGCGGCGGCTCTGGCGGCGGCGGCGGCGGCGGCGGGGCGCGGGGCGCGGGAAGGACGGGGGTTGCGGCGGCTGCCACCCAGGGTCCCCGCGGCGGAGGGAGGCCGCGTGGGCCTCTGCGGGGCGGGGAGGGCCGGCGCCGTCAGTGTTTAGTCTCAGCTATTCTGATGTCTAGTTTTGTGCCCTTTGCTATGTCCAATCCTATATGAATTTCTGTTTTTATCTGATCGAATGGGACTAGCCCAGTGGTTCTCCAATTGGCTGGACATTCAAATTGCTTGGAAAACTTTTTAAAAACGTGGGGGCCTGCAGTCTTCCCCAGACAAGTTAATTCACAATTTCTGAAGGTGGGGCTGAGGCATTAGTATTTTCTTAAGCTCCCTGTGTGATTATAATGAGTCCAACAATCACTCCCAACTCTAAAACGTTCTGACATTTTATAAAACTTGCCGATTGAGAACCTCAGCATGTGTTTCAAATGAGTCCGGAGGAGAGAATTTCCAGTGTTTGGTGTTGGTGTTTGTTCTATCAGTTGCATTCACAATGTAGGCTGATAAGGGAAAAAAAAAAAAAAAAAACAAGAAAAAAATTTAACAGGGAAGGTAGACAGGCGGTGCAAACGAGAGCTCAATCACAGAAGAGCTGTCTCCAGGAGACCAAAGTCATGCTCTTTAACATTCTAAGTGATTGATTTGTGCAGTGAACCAAATCTGAGCAGTTCCAATGTTTGAAAATGTATTGACTTAAATAGAAATACTAATATACCCTTCAAGGTCATGAAACAGTTCCTTGGCCTTAGGAAACGTGTAACTTCTGTGAGCTCATGTAGGTCAATTTGAAGGGCCTCTTATAACCTTAAGATTCATCTTGCTCCTTATCTTTCCTCTGCATTAAAATATGTTAATACCAGCTTTGGAATCAAATCAATTCTTTTCTTTTAAATCTGCCTTATTAAAAGTTCCTTTGTAGTTGCAGAATTACCAAGGAGTTGTTAAAAATTACCGTATTTTCTACCTCTGAATGAAATTAAGCAAAGACCGAAGTACGAAAAGGTCATCGAAACAAGAGACTATAAGAAAAACCTGAGAATAGCGGTACCTTGCTAATGATAGCCTAAAATTTAATTTAAAGTCAGTCCTGAAACTGTGTAATGGTTAAGGATTGAGTTTCTATCCACATCCACATGTTTAAAGAATCTTCTGTATTGGCTATCTCTAACCAAATTAGTGGGAATGGGAGAGGGCGGGGAACAGCTCACTAAGAATCTACTCATCTATAGTCCTTTTATCTTTTCATTTAGAAGGGTAAGCTACTGAATGTCATATATATAATGCGGTACATAAAATGTGATAAATGCTGCACCTAACACACAAAGTCTACAATAGACCGTAGATCTACAAAGGACTATGATCTATGGATCAGAACTAGCAGAGTTAACATCAACCCAGTTCCTAGCAAACGTTGCTAACTTATGGCCATAGCTATCATTTCAGACCCAATACCCCCTTTATAAAAGCAAACATTCTGTAGACCCCCTTCCCTTCCAAATGAGGCACTCTATCTTCAAGTATAAGTTTTAAGTCAATTTAAGTCAATTTAGAATAATGGAATATATGTTATTGTACATTCATAACTATACTATATTCCTATTCCTACGCCCCACTTAATTATAATAAGTAAGTTAGGATCAGGGAAAGCAATATGAGAAATTATCCCACACGAGAAGTTCAGGAAAAATGAAAGAGCAAAGGCAGAGATGGACTCTCAGCTAATAGCAGACCAGTTTTATCTGTAGACGATCACAGACAAAGGGGGAAAAATACTTAACTGAAGTATGTATAACATGCTAAGATAAATGACAATCTGTCAATGTTGACCAAGAATGAGGAAGTTTGATATTCTTGTGAATAAGCTATTTCTAAACGTACTTATAAAACAATTCAGTGTGTTATGACACGAGTTAAGAGTGCCAATGAAGTGCCCTGGAAACATTTCATCCCAGAGCCAGCCACATGTCCAAAGATGCATCCAGTCTGTGGTGGGAAAGAAAAGTGGGCCGGGGGCTCCAGATGAGGGGAGCCCTTTAGCAACGTGGGGCAAGGACGCAGATGCCAAAGCTGGGCCTGTCCGACAGGGAGCTCAGGAGGGACTCAGCTGCTGCTTTGGGAGGTGGCAGGAGGTGGAGGGAGGGGATAGCCCGACCCTGGCTCCTGAAGCACCCCTCCCCTCCCTTCCTACTTGGGTCCCACACAGCGGCCCTCACTCCATCCTGCCTTGGCCTACCTGTGCCCCACATACACCCCGATGCTTCCCTCCCCGTTGCCTGACCCCGAGCCTCCCTGCCTGCCTTCGACCATCCCCAGTACCCCCATCGTGCCGTGACCTACCTGCACCTGGGGCTCCATCCTGCTTCCCTGCTGGGGACTGGCCTTCTTGGACATGTGCGTCTCCTGGCAAGCTCTGGAGCCCTGAAGTACCTGAAATAACCGTAAGTTCAGGAAAAGAATAAAGCTCAATGATAAAGAAAATCTCTATCATTTTATTCATTGAATCATGTTGTTTATGTTTACATATAAAATATGCATATCTGTGTGCATATGCATGACTGTATTTTGGGTTTTTATGTAATAAAATTACATATGAACATTTTATTTCTTTAAAACTTTGAAGAATTCTGGCAAAATGTTAGCATTTAAAAATCTTTCTTCTAAGAATCAAACCATATACAAATGCTTGAAGTTTCTTTTTCACCTTTCCTTTATCCCATTCCCTTCTTTCCATCCAAAGACGTAACCGTTATCCTGAAGTCAGTGTTGTTTTACTTTCCCAGCTGTTTTTTTTTGTTTTGTTTTGGCCAGTCCCGCGGCCTGGGGTGGGAGGGGCTCCGGCGAAAGGATGAGGGGCGGGTTCCCCTCCCGATCTCAGAGAAGCTCCCAAAAGGGCAGCGGCGTGCCCACCTGCCGCCACCTCAGGCGGCCGCGAACCATTCAAATGGCCCGCGCCAAGAGGTACCCGGCGCTCGCGATTGGCGGAGCCGGACCAGCGCCCCTGGGCGGGGCCGGCCCCCACGCAGCGGCCGCGTGTCCCGCCCCCACGCAGCGGCCGCGGGTCCCGCCCCGCTGGTGCGCATGCGCGCAGTCCCCAGAGGAAAGAGTCTGCGCACACCCCCGCCCGGCCTCCGACTCGCGCCGCGGCTCCCTCCCCTGTCCGCGGAGGCTTGTCGGCTCGGCGAGACAGCAAGAGCTGAGGCCGGCAGGGCGCTGTGCGGACCCAAGGCGGCTGCGGTGGCGCCGGCCTGTGGAAAATGCCACCAGGCGGCGCTTCGGTTCGTTGCTCGTGTGACGGCCGTTCCCCGCCCCCCCAACCCTGAACCCCTTGCGACCGCCGGGAAGAACCCGCCCGCGCAGGGAGTACCGCACCGAGACGCCTCGGCGGGAACGAGGCCGACGGCCGGCTGTGCCGGTTGCGCCCCTGAGGTGAGGGCGGGCGGCGGCGCCTCTGGCGGCGGCGGAGGCGACGGCGGGGCGCGGGGCGCGGGGCGCGGAAGGACGGGGGTTGCGGCGGCTGCCACCCAGGGTCCCCGCGGCGGAGGGAGGCCGCGTGGGCCTCTGCGGGGCGGGGAGGGCCGGCGCCGTCAGTGTTTAGTCTCAGCTATTCTGATGTCTAGTTTTGTGCCCTTTGCTATGTCCAATCCTATATGAATTTCTGTTTTTATCTGATCCAATGGGACTAGCCCAGTGGTTCTCCAATTGGCTGGACATTCAAATTGCTTGGAAAACTTTTTAAAAACGTGGGGGCCTGCAGTCTTCCCCAGACAAGTTAATTCACAATTTCTGAAGGTGGGGCTGAGGCATTAGTATTTTCTTAAGCTCCCTGTGTGATTATAATGAGTCCAACAATCACTCCCAACTCTAAAACGTTCTGACATTTTATAAAACTTGCCGATTGAGAACCTCAGCATGTGTTTCAAATGAGTCCAGAGGAGAGAATTTCCAGTGTTTGGTGTTGGTGTTTGTTCTATCAGTTGCATTCACAATGTAGGCTGATAAGGGAAAAAAAAAAAAAAAAAAAAACAAGAAAAAAATTTAACAGGGAAGGTAGACAGGCGGTGCAAACGAGAGCTCAATCACAGAAGAGCTGTCTCCAGGAGACCAAAGTCATGCTCTTTAACATTCTAAGTGATTGATTTGTGCAGTGAACCAAATCTGAGCAGTTCCAATGTTTGAAAATGTATTGACTTAAATAGAAATACTAATATACCCTTCAAGGTCATGAAACAGTTCCTTGGCCTTAGGAAACGTGTAACTTCTGTGAGCTCATGTAGGTCAATTTGAAGGGCCTCTTATAACCTTAAGATTCATCTTGCTCCTTATCTTTCCTCTGCATTAAAATATGTTAATACCAGCTTTGGAATCAAATCAATTCTTTTCTTTTAAATCTGCCTTATTAAAAGTTCCTTTGTAGTTGCAGAATTACCAAGGAGTTGTTAAAAATTACCGTATTTTCTACCTCTGAATGAAATTAAGCAAAGACCGAAGTACGAAAAGGTCATCGAAACAAGAGACTATAAGAAAAACCTGAGAATAGCGGTACCTTGCTAATGATAGCCTAAAATTTAATTTAAAGTCAGTCCTGAAACTGTGTAATGGTTAAGGATTGAGTTTCTATCCACATCCACATGTTTAAAGAATCTTCTGTATTGGCTATCTCTAACCAAATTAGTGGGAATGGGAGAGGGCGGGAAACAGCTCACTAAGAATCTACTCATCTATAGTCCTTTTATCTTTTCATTTAGAAGGGTAAGCTACTGAATGTCATATATATAATGCAGTACATAAAATGTGATAAATGCTGCACCTAACACACAAAGTCTACAATAGACCGTAGATCTACAAAGGACTATGATCTATGGATCAGAACTAGCAGAGTTAACATCAACCCAGTTCCTAGCAAACGTTGCTAATTTATGGCCATAGCTATCATTTCAGACCCAATACCCCCTTTATAAAAGCAAACATTCTGTAGACCCCCTTCCCTTCCAAATGAGGCACTCTATCTTCAAGTATAAGTTTTAAGTCAATTTAAGTCAATTTAGAATAATGGAATATATGTTATTGTACATTCATAACTATACTATATTCCTATTCCTACGCCCCACTTAATTATAATAAGTAAGTTAGGATCAGGGAAAGCAATATGAGAAATTATCCCACACGAGAAGTTCAGGAAAAATGAAAGAGCAAAGGCAGAGATGGACTCTCAGCTAATAGCAGACCAGTTTTATCTGTAGACGATCACAGACAAAGGGGGAAAAATACTTAACTGAAGTATGTATAACATGCTAAGATAAATGACAATCTGTCAATGTTGACCAAGAATGAGGAAGTTTGATATTCTTGTGAATAAGCTATTTCTAAACGTACTTATAAAACAATTCAGTGTGTTATGACACGAGTTAAGAGTGCCGATGAAGTGCCCTGGAAACATTTCATCCCAGAGCCAGCCACATGTCCAAAGATGCATCCAGTCTGTGGTGGGAAAGAAAAGTGGGCCGGGGGCTCCAGATGAGGGGAGCCTTGTAGCAAGTTGGGCCAAGGACGCAGATGCCAAAGCTGGGCCTGTCCGACAGGGAGCTCAGGAGGGACTCAGCTGCTGCTTTGGGAGGTGGCAGGAGGTGGGGGGAGGGGATAGCCCGACCCTGGCTCCTGAAGCACCCCTCCCCTCCCTTCCTACTTGGGTCCCACACAGCGGCCCTCACTGCATCCTGCCTTGGCCTACCTGTGCCCCACATACACCCCGATGCTTCCCTCCCCGTTGCCTGACCCCGAGCCTCCCTGCCTGCCTTCGACCATCCCCAGTACCCCCATCGTGCCGTGACCTACCTGC
Organism: Camelus bactrianus; assembly: GCF_048773025.1. Classification (NCBI taxonomy): domain Eukaryota; kingdom Metazoa; phylum Chordata; class Mammalia; order Artiodactyla; family Camelidae; genus Camelus; species Camelus bactrianus. The sequence continues at coordinate 399,927 of NC_133567.1, read as the reverse complement.
ACCTGGGGCTCCATCCTGCTTCCCTGCTGGGGACTGGCCTTCTTGGACATGTGCGTCTCCTGGCAAGCTCTGGAGCCCTGAAGTACCTGAAATAACCGTAAGTTCAGGAAAAGAATAAAGCTCAATGATAAAGAAAATCTCTATCATTTTATTCATTGAATCATGTTGTTTATGTTTACATATAAAATATGCATATCTGTGTGCATATGCATGACTGTATTTTGGGTTTTTATGTAATAAAATTACATATGAACATTTTATTTCTTTAAAACTTTGAAGAATTCTGGCAAAATGTTAGCATTTAAAAATCTTCCTTCTAAGAATCAAACCATATACAAATGCTTGAAGTTTCTTTTTCACCTTTCCTTTATCCCATTCCCTTCTTTCCATCCAAAGACGTAACCGTTATCCTGAAGTCAGTGTTGTTTTACTTTCCCAGCTGTTTTTTTTGTTTTGTTTTGGCCAGTCCCGCGGCCTGGGGTGGGAGGGGCTCCGGCGAAAGGATGAGGGGCGGGTTCCCCTCCCGATCTCAGAGAAGCTCCCAAAAGGGCAGCGGCGTGCCCACCTGCCGCCACCTCAGGCGGCCGCGAACCATTCAAATGGCCCGCGCCAAGAGGTACCCGGCGCTCGCGATTGGCGGAGCCGGACCAGCGCCCCTGGGCGGGGCCGGCCCCCACGCAGCGGCCGCGTGTCCCGCCCCCACGCAGCGGCCGCGGGTCCCGCCCCGCTGGTGCGCATGCGCGCAGTCCCCAGAGGAAAGAGTCTGCGCACACCCCCGCCCGGCCTCCGACTCGCGCCGCGGCTCCCTCCCCTGTCCGCGGAGGCTTGTCGGCTCGGCGAGACAGCAAGAGCTGAGGCCGGCAGGGCGCTGTGCGGACCCAAGGCGGCTGCGGTGGCGCCGGCCTGTGGAAAATGCCACCAGGCGGCGCTTCGGTTCGTTGCTCGTGTGACGGCCGTTCCCCGCCCCCCCAACCCTGAACCCCTTGCGACCGCCGGGGAAGAACCCGCCCGCGCAGGGAGTACCGCACCGAGACGCCTCGGCGGGAACGAGGCAGACGGCCGGCTGTGCCGGTTGCGCCCCTGAGGTGAGGGCGGGCGGCGGCGGCTCTGGCGGCGGCGGCGGCGGCGGCGGGGCGCGGGGCGCGGGAAGGACGGGGGTTGCGGCGGCTGCCACCCAGGGTCCCCGCGGCGGAGGGAGGCCGCGTGGGCCTCTGCGGGGCGGGGAGGGCCGGCGCCGTCAGTGTTTAGTCTCAGCTATTCTGATGTCTAGTTTTGTGCCCTTTGCTATGTCCAATCCTATATGAATTTCTGTTTTTATCTGATCGAATGGGACTAGCCCAGTGGTTCTCCAATTGGCTGGACATTCAAATTGCTTGGAAAACTTTTTAAAAACGTGGGGGCCTGCAGTCTTCCCCAGACAAGTTAATTCACAATTTCTGAAGGTGGGGCTGAGGCATTAGTATTTTCTTAAGCTCCCTGTGTGATTATAATGAGTCCAACAATCACTCCCAACTCTAAAACGTTCTGACATTTTATAAAACTTGCCGATTGAGAACCTCAGCATGTGTTTCAAATGAGTCCGGAGGAGAGAATTTCCAGTGTTTGGTGTTGGTGTTTGTTCTATCAGTTGCATTCACAATGTAGGCTGATAAGGGAAAAAAAAAAAAAAAAAACAAGAAAAAAATTTAACAGGGAAGGTAGACAGGCGGTGCAAACGAGAGCTCAATCACAGAAGAGCTGTCTCCAGGAGACCAAAGTCATGCTCTTTAACATTCTAAGTGATTGATTTGTGCAGTGAACCAAATCTGAGCAGTTCCAATGTTTGAAAATGTATTGACTTAAATAGAAATACTAATATACCCTTCAAGGTCATGAAACAGTTCCTTGGCCTTAGGAAACGTGTAACTTCTGTGAGCTCATGTAGGTCAATTTGAAGGGCCTCTTATAACCTTAAGATTCATCTTGCTCCTTATCTTTCCTCTGCATTAAAATATGTTAATACCAGCTTTGGAATCAAATCAATTCTTTTCTTTTAAATCTGCCTTATTAAAAGTTCCTTTGTAGTTGCAGAATTACCAAGGAGTTGTTAAAAATTACCGTATTTTCTACCTCTGAATGAAATTAAGCAAAGACCGAAGTACGAAAAGGTCATCGAAACAAGAGACTATAAGAAAAACCTGAGAATAGCGGTACCTTGCTAATGATAGCCTAAAATTTAATTTAAAGTCAGTCCTGAAACTGTGTAATGGTTAAGGATTGAGTTTCTATCCACATCCACATGTTTAAAGAATCTTCTGTATTGGCTATCTCTAACCAAATTAGTGGGAATGGGAGAGGGCGGGGAACAGCTCACTAAGAATCTACTCATCTATAGTCCTTTTATCTTTTCATTTAGAAGGGTAAGCTACTGAATGTCATATATATAATGCGGTACATAAAATGTGATAAATGCTGCACCTAACACACAAAGTCTACAATAGACCGTAGATCTACAAAGGACTATGATCTATGGATCAGAACTAGCAGAGTTAACATCAACCCAGTTCCTAGCAAACGTTGCTAACTTATGGCCATAGCTATCATTTCAGACCCAATACCCCCTTTATAAAAGCAAACATTCTGTAGACCCCCTTCCCTTCCAAATGAGGCACTCTATCTTCAAGTATAAGTTTTAAGTCAATTTAAGTCAATTTAGAATAATGGAATATATGTTATTGTACATTCATAACTATACTATATTCCTATTCCTACGCCCCACTTAATTATAATAAGTAAGTTAGGATCAGGGAAAGCAATATGAGAAATTATCCCACACGAGAAGTTCAGGAAAAATGAAAGAGCAAAGGCAGAGATGGACTCTCAGCTAATAGCAGACCAGTTTTATCTGTAGACGATCACAGACAAAGGGGGAAAAATACTTAACTGAAGTATGTATAACATGCTAAGATAAATGACAATCTGTCAATGTTGACCAAGAATGAGGAAGTTTGATATTCTTGTGAATAAGCTATTTCTAAACGTACTTATAAAACAATTCAGTGTGTTATGACACGAGTTAAGAGTGCCAATGAAGTGCCCTGGAAACATTTCATCCCAGAGCCAGCCACATGTCCAAAGATGCATCCAGTCTGTGGTGGGAAAGAAAAGTGGGCCGGGGGCTCCAGATGAGGGGAGCCCTTTAGCAACGTGGGGCAAGGACGCAGATGCCAAAGCTGGGCCTGTCCGACAGGGAGCTCAGGAGGGACTCAGCTGCTGCTTTGGGAGGTGGCAGGAGGTGGAGGGAGGGGATAGCCCGACCCTGGCTCCTGAAGCACCCCTCCCCTCCCTTCCTACTTGGGTCCCACACAGCGGCCCTCACTGCATCCTGCCTTGGCCTACCTGTGCCCCACATACACCCCGATGCTTCCCTCCCCGTTGCCTGACCCCGAGCCTCCCTGCCTGCCTTCGACCATCCCCAGTACCCCCATCGTGCCGTGACCTACCTGCACCTGGGGCTCCATCCTGCTTCCCTGCTGGGGACTGGCCTTCTTGGACATGTGCGTCTCCTGGCAAGCTCTGGAGCCCTGAAGTACCTGAAATAACCGTAAGTTCAGGAAAAGAATAAAGCTCAATGATAAAGAAAATCTCTATCATTTTATTCATTGAATCATGTTGTTTATGTTTACATATAAAATATGCATATCTGTGTGCATATGCATGACTGTATTTTGGGTTTTTATGTAATAAAATTACATATGAACATTTTATTTCTTTAAAACTTTGAAGAATTCTGGCAAAATGTTAGCATTTAAAAATCTTCCTTCTAAGAATCAAACCATATACAAATGCTTGAAGTTTCTTTTTCACCTTTCCTTTATCCCATTCCCTTCTTTCCATCCAAAGACGTAACCGTTATCCTGAAGTCAGTGTTGTTTTACTTTCCCAGGTGTTTTTTTTTGTTTTGTTTTGGCCAGTCCCGCGGCCTGGGGTGGGAGGGGCTCCGGCGAAAGGATGAGGGGCGGGTTCCCCTCCCGATCTCAGAGAAGCTCCCAAAAGGGCAGCGGCGTGCCCACCTGCCGCCACCTCAGGCGGCCGCGAACCATTCAAATGGCCCGCGCCAAGAGGTACCCGGCGCTCGCGATTGGCGGAGCCGGACCAGCGCCCCTGGGCGGGGCCGGCCCCCACGCAGCGGCCGCGTGTCCCGCCCCCACGCAGCGGCCGCGGGTCCCGCCCCGCTGGTGCGCATGCGCGCAGTCCCCAGAGGAAAGAGTCTGCGCACACCCCCGCCCGGCCTCCGACTCGCGCCGCGGCTCCCTCCCCTGTCCGCGGAGGCTTGTCGGCTCGGCGAGACAGCAAGAGCTGAGGCCGGCAGGGCGCTGTGCGGACCCAAGGCGGCTGCGGTGGCGCCGGCCTGTGGAAAATGCCACCAGGCGGCGCTTAGGTTTTTTGCTCGTGTGACGGCCGTTCCCCGCCCCCCCAACCCTGAACCCCTTGCGACCGCCGGGGAAGAACCCGCCCGCGCAGGGAGTACCGCACCGAGACGCCTCGGCGGGAACGAGGCAGACGGCCGGCTGTGCCGGTTGCGCCCCTGAGGTGAGGGCGGGCGGCGGCGGCGGCGGCGGCGGCGGCGGCGGCGGCGGCGGGGCGCGGGGCGCGGGGCGCGGGAAGGACGGGGGTTGCGGCGGCTGCCACCCAGGGTCCCCGCGGCGGAGGGAGGCCGCGTGGGCCTCTGCGGGGCGGGGAGGGCCGGCGCCGTCAGTGTTTAGTCTCAGCTATTCTGATGTCTAGTTTTGTGCCCTTTGCTATGTCCAATCCTATATGAATTTCTGTTTTTATCTGATCGAATGGGACTAGCCCAGTGGTTCTCCAATTGGCTGGACATTCAAATTGCTTGGAAAACTTTTTAAAAACGTGGGGGCCTGCAGTCTTCCCCAGACAAGTTAATTCACAATTTCTGAAGGTGGGGCTGAGGCATTAGTATTTTCTTAAGCTCCCTGTGTGATTATAATGAGTCCAACAATCACTCCCAACTCTAAAACGTTCTGACATTTTATGAAACTTGCCGATTGAGAACCTCGGCATGTGTTACAAATGAGTCCAGAGGAGAGAATTTCCAGTGTTTGGTGTTGGTGTTTGTTCTATCAGTTGCATTCACAATGTAGGCTGATAAGGGAAAAAAAAAAAAAAACAAGAAAAAAATTTAACAGGGAAAGTAGACAGGCGGTGCAAACGAGAGCTCAATCACAGAAGAGCTGTCTCCAGGAGACCAAAGTCATGCTCTTTAACATTCTAAGTGATTGGTTTGTGCAGTGAACCAAATCTGAGCAGTTCCAATGTTTGAAAATGTATTGACTTAAATAGAAATACTAATATACCCTTCAAGGTCATGAAACAGTTCCTTGGCCTTAGGAAACGTGTAACTTCTGTGAGCTCATGTAGGTCAATTTGATGGGCCTCTTATAACCTTAAGATTCATCTTGCTCCTTATCTTTCCTCTGCATTAAAATATGTTAATACCAGCTTTGGAATCAAATCAATTCTTTTCTTTTTAAATCTGCCTTTTTAAAACTTCCTTTGTATTTGCAGAATTACCAAGGAGTTGTTAAAAATTACCGTATTTTCTACCTCTGAATGAAATTAAGCAAAGACCGAAGTACGAAAAGGTCTTCGAAACAAAGACTATAAAAGAAACCTGAGAATAGCGGTACATTGCTAATGATAGCCTAAAATTTAATTTAAAGCCAGTCCTCAAAATGTGTAATGGTTAAGGATTGAGTTTCTCTCCTCATCCACATGTTTAAAGAATCTTCTGTATTGGCTATCTCTAAGCAAATTAGTGGGAATGGGAGAGGGCGGGGAACAACTCACTAAGAATCTACTCATCTATAGTCCTTTTATCTTTTCATTTAGAAGGGTAAGCTATTGAATATCATATATATAATGCGGTACATAAAATGTGATAAATGCTGCACCTAACACACAAAGTCTACAATAGACCGTAGATCTGCAAAGGTCTATGATCTATGGATCAGAACTAGCAGAGTTAACATCAGCCCACTTCCTAGCAAACGTTGCTAACTTATGGCCATAGCTATCATTTCAGACCCAATACCCCCTTTATAAAAGCAAATATTCTGTAGACCCCCTTCCCTTCCAAATGAGGCACTCTATCTTCAAGTATAAGTTTTAAGTAAATTTAAATCAATTTAGAATAATGGAATATATGTTATTGTACATTCATAACTATACTATATTCCTATTCCTACACCCCATTTAATTATAATAAGTAAGTTAGGATCAGGGAAAGCAATATGAGAAATTATCCCACACGGGAATTTCAGGAAAAATGAAAGAGCAAAGGCAGAGATGGACTCTCAGCTACTAGCAGGCCAGTTTTATCTGTAGACGATCAAAGACAAAGGGGGAAAAATCCTTAACTGGAGTATGTATAACATGCTAAGATAAATTGCAATCTGTCAATGTTGACCAAGAGTGAGGAAGTTTGATATTCTTGTGAATGAGCTATTTCTAAACGTACTTATAAAACAATTCAGTGTGTTATGACACGAGTTAAGAGTGCCAATGAAGTGCCCTGGAAACATTTCATCCCAGAGCCAGCCACATGTCCAAAGATGCATCCAGTCTGTGGTGGGAAAGAAAAGTGGGCCGGGGGCTCCAGAAGAGGGGAGCCCTTTAGCAACGTGGGGCAAGGACGCAGATGCCAAAGCTGGGCCTGTCCGACAGGGAGCTCAGGAGGGACTCGCTGCTTTGGGAGGTGGCAGGAGGTGGGGGGAGGGGATAGCCCGACCCTGGCTCCTGAAGCACCCCTCCCCTCCCTTCCTACTTGGGTCCCACACAGCGGCCCTCACTCCATCCTGCCTTGGCCTACCTGTGCCCCACATACACCCCGATGCTTCCCTCCCCGTTGCCTGACCCCGAGCCTCCCTGCCTGCCTTCGACCATCCCCAGTACCCCCATCGTGCCGTGACCTACCTGCACCTGGGGCTCCATCCTGCTTCCCTGCTGGGGACTGGCCTTCTTGGACATGTGCGTCTCCTGGCAAGCTCTGGAGCCCTGAAGTACCTGAAATAACCGTAAGTTCAGGAAAAGAATAAAGCTCAATGATAAAGAAAATCTCTATCATTTTATTCATTGAATCATGTTGTTTATGTTTACATATAAAATATGCATATCTGTGTGCATATGCATGACTGTATTTTGGGTTTTTATGTAATAAAATTACATATGAACATTTTATTTCTTTAAAACTTTGAAGAATTCTGGCAAAATGTTAGCATTTAAAAATCTTTCTTCTAAGAATCAAACCATATACAAATGCTTGAAGTTTCTTTTTCACCTTTCCTTTATCCCATTCCCTTCTTTCCATCCAAAGACGTAACCGTTATCCTGAAGTCAGTGTTGTTTTACTTTCCCAGGTGTTTTTTTTGTTTTGTTTTGGCCAGTCCCGCGGCCTGGGGTGGGAGGGGCTCCGGCGAAAGGATGAGGGGCGGGTTCCCCTCCCGATCTCAGAGAAGCTCCCAAAAGGGCAGCGGCGTGCCCACCTGCCGCCACCTCAGGCGGCCGCGAACCATTCAAATGGCCCGCGCCAAGAGGTACCCGGCGCTCGCGATTGGCGGAGCCGGACCAGCGCCCCTGGGCGGGGCCGGCCCCCACGCAGCGGCCGCGTGTCCCGCCCCGCTGGTGCGCATGCGCGCAGTCCCCAGAGGAAAGAGTCTGCGCACACCCCCGCCCGGCCTCCGACTCGCGCCGCGGCTCCCTCCCCTGTCCGCGGAGGCTTGTCGGCTCGGCGAGACAGCAAGAGCTGAGGCCGGCAGGGCGCTGTGCGGACCCAAGGCGGCTGCGGTGGCGCCGGCCTGTGGAAAATGCCACCAGGCGGCGCTTCGGTTTTTTGCTCGTGTGACGGCCGTTCCCCGCCCCCCCAACCCTGAACCCCTTGCGACCGCCGGGGAAGAACCCGCCCGCGCAGGGAGTACCGCACCGAGACGCCTCGGCGGGAACGAGGCAGACGGCCGGCTGTGCCGGTTGCGCCCCTGAGGTGAGGGCGGGCGGCGGCGGCTCTGGCGGCGGCGGCGGCGGCGGCGGCGGCGGGGCGCGGGGCGCGGGGCGCGGGAAGGACGGGGGTTGCGGCGGCTGCCACCCAGGGTCCCCGCGGCGGAGGGAGGCCGCGTGGGCCTCTGCGGGGCGGGGAGGGCCGGCGCCGTCAGTGTTTAGTCTCAGCTATTCTGATGTCTAGTTTTGTGCCCTTTGCTATGTCCAATCCTATATGAATTTCTGTTTTTATCTGATCGAATGGGACTAGCCCAGTGGTTCTCCAATTGGCTGGACATTCAAATTGCTTGGAAAACTTTTTAAAAACGTGGGGGCCTGCAGTCTTCCCCAGACAAGTTAATTCACAATTTCTGAAGGTGGGGCTGAGGCATTAGTATTTTCTTAAGCTCCCTGTGTGATTATAATGAGTCCAACAATCACTCCCAACTCTAAAACGTTCTGACATTTTATGAAACTTGCCGATTGAGAACCTCGGCATGTGTTACAAATGAGTCCAGAGGAGAGAATTTCCAGTGTTTGGTGTTGGTGTTTGTTCTATCAGTTGCATTCACAATGTAGGCTGATAAGGGAAAAAAAAAAAAAAAACAAGAAAAAAATTTAACAGGGAAAGTAGACAGGCGGTGCAAACGAGAGCTCAATCACAGAAGAGCTGTCTCCAGGAGACCAAAGTCATGCTCTTTAACATTCTAAGTGATTGGTTTGTGCAGTGAACCAAATCTGAGCAGTTCCAATGTTTGAAAATGTATTGACTTAAATAGAAATACTAATATACCCTTCAAGGTCATGAAACAGTTCCTTGGCCTTAGGAAACGTGTAACTTCTGTGAGCTCATGTAGGTCAATTTGATGGGCCTCTTATAACCTTAAGATTCATCTTGCTCCTTATCTTTCCTCTGCATTAAAATATGTTAATACCAGCTTTGGAATCAAATCAATTCTTTTCTTTTTAAATCTGCCTTTTTAAAACTTCCTTTGTATTTGCAGAATTACCAAGGAGTTGTTAAAAATTACCGTATTTTCTACCTCTGAATGAAATTAAGCAAAGACCGAAGTACGAAAAGGTCTTCGAAACAAAGACTATAAAAGAAACCTGAGAATAGCGGTACATTGCTAATGATAGCCTAAAATTTAATTTAAAGCCAGTCCTCAAAATGTGTAATGGTTAAGGATTGAGTTTCTCTCCTCATCCACATGTTTAAAGAATCTTCTGTATTGGCTATCTCTAAGCAAATTAGTGGGAATGGGAGAGGGCGGGGAACAACTCACTAAGAATCTACTCATCTATAGTCCTTTTATCTTTTCATTTAGAAGGATAAGCTATTGAATATCATATATATAATGCGGTACATAAAATGTGATAAATGCTGCACCTAACACACAAAGTCTACAATAGACCGTAGATCTGCAAAGGTCTATGATCTATGGATCAGAACTAGCAGAGTTAACATCAGCCCACTTCCTAGCAAACGTTGCTAACTTATGGCCATAGCTATCATTTCAGACCCAATACCCCCTTTATAAAAGCAAATATTCTGTAGACCCCCTTCCCTTCCAAATGAGGCACTCTATCTTCAAGTATAAGTTTTAAGTAAATTTAAATCAATTTAGAATAATGGAATATATGTTATTGTACATTCATAACTATACTATATTCCTATTCCTACACCCCGTTTAATTATAATAAGTAAGTTAGGATCAGGGAAAGCAATATGAGAAATTATCCCACACGGGAATTTCAGGAAAAATGAAAGAGCAAAGGCAGAGATGGACTCTCAGCTACTAGCAGGCCAGTTTTATCTGTAGACGATCAAAGACAAAGGGGGAAAAATCCTTAACTGGAGTATGTATAACATGCTAAGATAAATTGCAATCTGTCAATGTTGACCAAGAGTGAGGAAGTTTGATATTCTTGTGAATGAGCTATTTATAAACGTACTTATAAAACAATTCAGTGTGTTATGACACGAGTTAAGAGTGCCAATGAAGTGCCCTGGAAACATTTCATCCCAGAGCCAGCCACATGTCCAAAGATGCATCCAGTCTGTGGTGGGAAAGAAAAGTGGGCCGGGGGCTCCAGAAGAGGGGAGCCCTTTAGCAACGTGGGGCAAGGACGCAGATGCCAAAGCTGGGCCTGTCCGACAGGGAGCTCAGGAGGGACTCGCTGCTTTGGGAGGTGGCAGGAGGTGGGGGGAGGGGATAGCCCGACCCTGGCTCCTGAAGCACCCCTCCCCTCCCTTCCTACTTGGGTCCCACACAGCGGCCCTCACTCCATCCTGCCTTGGCCTACCTGTGCCCCACATACACCCCGATGCTTCCCTCCCCGTTGCCTGACCCCGAGCCTCCCTGCCTGCCTTCAACCATCCCCAGTACCCCCATCGTGCCGTGACCTACCTGCACCTGGGGCTCCATCCTGCTTCCCTGCTGGGGACTGGCCTTCTTGGACATGTGCGTCTCCTGGCAAGCTCTGGAGCCCTGAAGTACCTGAAATAACCGTAAGTTCAGGAAAAGAATAAAGCTCAATGATAAAGAAAATCTCTATCATTTTATTCATTGAATCATGTTGTTTATGTTTACATATAAAATATGCATATCTGTGTGCATATGCATGACTGTATTTTGGGTTTTTATGTAATAAAATTACATATGAACATTTTATTTCTTTAAAGCTTTGAAGAATTCTGGCAAAATGTTAGCATTTAAAAATCTTTCTTCTAAGAATCAAACCATATACAAATGCTTGAAGTTTCTTTTTCACCTTTCCTTTATCCCATTCCCTTCTTTCCATCCAAAGACGTAACCGTTATCCTGAAGTCAGTGTTGTTTTACTTTCCCAGCTGTTTTTTTTTGTTTTGTTTTGGCCAGTCCCACGGCCTGGGGTGGGAGGGGCTACGGCGAAAGGATGAGGGGCGGGTTCCCCTCCCGATCTCAGAGAAGCTCCCAAAAGGGCAGCGGCGTGCCCACCTGCCGCCACCTCAGGCGGCCGCGAACCATTCAAATGGCCCGCGCCAAGAGGTACCCGGCGCTCGCGATTGGCGGAGCCGGACCAGCGCCCCTGGGCGGGGCCGGCCCCCACGCAGCGGCCGCGTGTCCCGCCCCGCTGGTGCGCATGCGCGCAGTCCCCAGAGGAAAGAGTCTGCGCACACCCCCGCCCGGCCTCCGACTCGCGCCGCGGCTCCCTCCCCTGTCCGCGGAGGCTTGTCGGCTCGGCGAGACAGCAAGAGCTGAGGCCGGCAGGGCGCTGTGCGGACCCAAGGCGGCTGCGGTGGCGCCGGCCTGTGGAAAATGCCACCAGGCGGCGCTTCGGTTTTTTGCTCGTGTGACGGCCGTTCCCCGCCCCCCCAACCCTGAACCCCTTGCGACCGCCGGGGAAGAACCCGCCCGCGCAGGGAGTACCGCACCGAGACGCCTCGGCGGGAACGAGGCAGACGGCCGGCTGTGCCGGTTGCGCCCCTGAGGTGAGGGCGGGCGGCGGCGGCTCTGGCGGCGGCGGCGGCGGCGGCGGCGGCGGGGCGCGGGGCGCGGGGCGCGGGAAGGACGGGGGTTGCGGCGGCTGCCACCCAGGGTCCCCGCGGCGGAGGGAGGCCGCGTGGGCCTCTGCGGGGCGGGGAGGGCCGGCGCCGTCAGTGTTTAGTCTCAGCTATTCTGATGTCTAGTTTTGTGCCCTTTGCTATGTCCAATCCTATATGAATTTCTGTTTTTATCTGATCGAATGGGACTAGCCCAGTGGTTCTCCAATTGGCTGGACATTCAAATTGCTTGGAAAACTTTTTAAAAACGTGGGGGCCTGCAGTCTTCCCCAGACAAGTTAATTCACAATTTCTGAAGGTGGGGCTGAGGCATTAGTATTTTCTTAAGCTCCCTGTGTGATTATAATGAGTCCAACAATCACTCCCAACTCTAAAACGTTCTGACATTTTATGAAACTTGCCGATTGAGAACCTCGGCATGTGTTACAAATGAGTCCAGAGGAGAGAATTTCCAGTGTTTGGTGTTGGTGTTTGTTCTATCAGTTGCATTCACAATGTAGGCTGATAAGGGAAAAAAAAAAAAAAAACAAGAAAAAAATTTAACAGGGAAAGTAGACAGGCGGTGCAAACGAGAGCTCAATCACAGAAGAGCTGTCTCCAGGAGACCAAAGTCATGCTCTTTAACATTCTAAGTGATTGGTTTGTGCAGTGAACCAAATCTGAGCAGTTCCAATGTTTGAAAATGTATTGACTTAAATAGAAATACTAATATACCCTTCAAGGTCATGAAACAGTTCCTTGGCCTTAGGAAACGTGTAACTTCTGTGAGCTCATGTAGGTCAATTTGATGGGCCTCTTATAACCTTAAGATTCATCTTGCTCCTTATCTTTCCTCTGCATTAAAATATGTTAATACCAGCTTTGGAATCAAATCAATTCTTTTCTTTTTAAATCTGCCTTTTTAAAACTTCCTTTGTATTTGCAGAATTACCAAGGAGTTGTTAAAAATTACCGTATTTTCTACCTCTGAATGAAATTAAGCAAAGACCGAAGTACGAAAAGGTCTTCGAAACAAAGACTATAAAAGAAACCTGAGAATAGCGGTACATTGCTAATGATAGCCTAAAATTTAATTTAAAGCCAGTCCTCAAAATGTGTAATGGTTAAGGATTGAGTTTCTCTCCTCATCCACATGTTTAAAGAATCTTCTGTATTGGCTATCTCTAAGCAAATTAGTGGGAATGGGAGAGGGCGGGGAACAACTCACTAAGAATCTACTCATCTATAGTCCTTTTATCTTTTCATTTAGAAGGATAAGCTATTGAATATCATATATATAATGCGGTACATAAAATGTGATAAATGCTGCACCTAACACACAAAGTCTACAATAGACCGTAGATCTGCAAAGGTCTATGATCTATGGATCAGAACTAGCAGAGTTAACATCAGCCCACTTCCTAGCAAACGTTGCTAACTTATGGCCATAGCTATCATTTCAGACCCAATACCCCCTTTATAAAAGCAAATATTCTGTAGACCCCCTTCCCTTCCAAATGAGGCACTCTATCTTCAAGTATAAGTTTTAAGTAAATTTAAATCAATTTAGAATAATGGAATATATGTTATTGTACATTCATAACTATACTATATTCCTATTCCTACACCCCGTTTAATTATAATAAGTAAGTTAGGATCAGGGAAAGCAATATGAGAAATTATCCCACACGGGAATTTCAGGAAAAATGAAAGAGCAAAGGCAGAGATGGACTCTCAGCTACTAGCAGGCCAGTTTTATCTGTAGACGATCAAAGACAAAGGGGGAAAAATCCTTAACTGGAGTATGTATAACATGCTAAGATAAATTGCAATCTGTCAATGTTGACCAAGAGTGAGGAAGTTTGATATTCTTGTGAATGAGCTATTTATAAACGTACTTATAAAACAATTCAGTGTGTTATGACACGAGTTAAGAGTGCCAATGAAGTGCCCTGGAAACATTTCATCCCAGAGCCAGCCACATGTCCAAAGATGCATCCAGTCTGTGGTGGGAAAGAAAAGTGGGCCGGGGGCTCCAGAAGAGGGGAGCCCTTTAGCAACGTGGGGCAAGGACGCAGATGCCAAAGCTGGGCCTGTCCGACAGGGAGCTCAGGAGGGACTCGCTGCTTTGGGAGGTGGCAGGAGGTGGGGGGAGGGGATAGCCCGACCCTGGCTCCTGAAGCACCCCTCCCCTCCCTTCCTACTTGGGTCCCACACAGCGGCCCTCACTCCATCCTGCCTTGGCCTACCTGTGCCCCACATACACCCCGATGCTTCCCTCCCCGTTGCCTGACCCCGAGCCTCCCTGCCTGCCTTCAACCATCCCCAGTACCCCCATCGTGCCGTGACCTACCTGCACCTGGGGCTCCATCCTGCTTCCCTGCTGGGGACTGGCCTTCTTGGACATGTGCGTCTCCTGGCAAGCTCTGGAGCCCTGAAGTACCTGAAATAACCGTAAGTTCAGGAAAAGAATAAAGCTCAATGATAAAGAAAATCTCTATCATTTTATTCATTGAATCATGTTGTTTATGTTTACATATAAAATATGCATATCTGTGTGCATATGCATGACTGTATTTTGGGTTTTTATGTAATAAAATTACATATGAACATTTTATTTCTTTAAAGCTTTGAAGAATTCTGGCAAAATGTTAGCATTTAAAAATCTTTCTTCTAAGAATCAAACCATATACAAATGCTTGAAGTTTCTTTTTCACCTTTCCTTTATCCCATTCCCTTCTTTCCATCCAAAGACGTAACAGTTATCCTGAAGTCAGTGTTGTTTTACTTTCCCAGCTGTTTTTTTTTGTTTTGTTTTGGCCAGTCCCACGGCCTGGGGTGGGAGGGGCTACGGCGAAAGGATGAGGGGCGGGTTCCCCTCCCGATCTCAGAGAAGCTCCCAAAAGGGCAGCGGCGTGCCCACCTGCCGCCACCTCAGGCGGCCGCGAACCATTCAAATGGCCCGCGCCAAGAGGTACCCGGCGCTCGCGATTGGCGGAGCCGGACCAGCGCCCCTGGGCGGGGCCGGCCCCCACGCAGCGGCCGCGTGTCCCGCCCCCACGCAGCGGCCGCGGGTCCCGCCCCGCTGGTGCGCATGCGCGCAGTCCCCAGAGGAAAGAGTCTGCGCACACCCCCGCCTGGCATCCGACTCGCGCCATGGCTCCCTCCCGTGTCCGCGGAGGCTTGTCGGCTCGGCGAGACAGCAAGAGCTGAGGCCGGCAGGGCGCTGTGCGGACCCAAGGCGGCTGCGGTGGCGCCGGCCTGTGGAAAATGCCAACAGGCGGCGCTTCGGTTCGTTGCTCGTGTGACGGCCGTTCCCCGCCTCCCCAACCCTGAACCCCCTGCGACCGCCGGGGAAGAACCCGCCCGCGCAGGGAGTACCGCACCGAGACGCCTCGGCGGGAACGAGGCAGACGGCCGGCTGTGCCGTTTGCGCCCCTGAGGTGAGTGCGGGCGGCGGCGGCAGCGGCGGCGGCGGCAGGGCGCGGGGCGTGGGAAGGACGGGGGTTGCGGCGGCTGCCACCCCGGGTCCCCGCGGCGGAGGGAGGCCGCGTGGGCCTCTGTGGGGCGGGGAGGGCCGGCGCCGTCAGTGTTTAGTCTCAGCTATTCTGATGTCTAGTTTTGTGCCCTTTGCTATGTCCAATCCTATATGAATTTCTGTTTTTATCTGATCGAATGGGACTAGCCCAGTGGTTCTCCAATTGGCTGGACATTCAAATTGCTTGGAAAACTTTTTAAAAACGTAGGGGCCTGCAGTCTTCCCCAGACAAGTTAATTCAGAATTTCTGAAGGTGGGGCTGAGGCATTAGTATTTTCTTAAGCTCCCTGTGTGATTATAATGAGTCCAACAATCACTCCCAACTCTAAAACGTTCTGACATTTTATAAAACTTGCCGATTGAGAACCTCAGCATGTGTTTCAAATGAGTCCAGAGGAGAGAATTTCCAGTGTTTGGTGTTGGTGTTTGTTCTATCAGTTGCATTCACAATGTAGGCTGATAAGGGAAAAAAAAAAAAAAAAAAGAAGAAAAAAATTTAACAGGGAAGGTAGACAGGCGGTGCAAACGAGAGCTCAATCACAGAAGAGCTGTCTCCAGGAGACCAAAGTCATGCTCTTTAACATTCTAAGTGATTGATTTGTGCAGTGAACCAAATCTGAGCAGTTCCAATGTTTGAAAATGTATTGACTTAAATAGAAATACTAATATACCCTTCAAGGTCATGAAACAGTTCCTTGGCCTTAGGAAACGTGTAACTTCTGTGAGCTCATGTAGGTCAATTTGATGGGCCTCTTATAACCTTAAGATTCATCTTGCTCCTTATCTTTCCTCTGCATTAAAATATGTTAATACCAGCTTTGGAATCAAATCAATTCTTTTCTTTTTAAATCTGCCTTTTTAAAACTTCCTTTGTATTTGCAGAATTACCAAGGAGTTGTTAAAAATTACCATATTTTCTACCTCTGAATGAAATTAAGCAAAGACCGAAGTACGAAAAGGTCATCGAAACAAGAGACTATAAAAGAAACCTGAGAATAGCGGTACATTGCTAATGATAGCCTAAAATTTAATTTAAAGCCAGTCCTGAAAATGTGTAATGGTTAAGGATTGAGTTTCTCTCCTCATCCACATGTTTAAAGAATCTTCTGTATTGGCTATCTCTAAGCAAATTAGTGGGAATGGGAGAGGGCGGGGAACAACTCACTAAGAATCTACTCATCTATAGTCCTTTTATCTTTTCATTTAGAAGGGTAAGCTATTGAATATCATATATATAATGCGGTACATAAAATGTGATAAATGCTGCACCTAACACACAAAGTCTACAATAGACCGTAGATCTGCAAAGGTCTATGATCTATGGATCAGAACTAGCAGAGTTAACATCAACCCAGTTCCTAGCAAACGTTGCTAACTTATGGCCATAGCTATCATTTCAGACCCAATACCCCCTTTATAAAAGCAAATATTCTGTAGACCCCCTTCCCTTCCAAATGAGGCACTCTATCTTCAAGTATAAGTTTTAAGTCAATTTAAGTCAATTTAGAATAATGGAATATATGTTATTGTACATTCATAACTATACTATATTCCTATTCCTACGCCCCACTTAATTATAATAAGTAAGTTAGGATCAGGGAAAGCAATATGAGAAATTATCCCACACGAGAAGTTCAGGAAAAATGAAAGAGCAAAGGCAGAGATGGACTCTCAGCTAATAGCAGACCAGTTTTATCTGTAGACGATCACAGACAAAGGGGGAAAAATACTTAACTGAAGTATGTATAACATGCTAAGATAAATGACAATCTGTCAATGTTGACCAAGAATGAGGAAGTTTGATATTCTTGTGAATAAGCTATTTCTAAACGTACTTATAAAACAATTCAGTGTGTTATGACACGAGTTAAGAGTGCCAATGAAGTGCCCTGGAAACATTTCATCCCAGAGCCAGCCACATGTCCAAAGATGCATCCAGTCTGTGGTGGGAAAGAAAAGTGGTCCGGGGGCTCCAGATGAGGGGAGCCGTGTAGCAAGTTGGGCCAAGGACGCAGATGCCAAAGCTGGGCCTGTCCGACAGGGAGCTCAGGAGGGACTCAGCTGCTGCTTTGGGAGGTGGCAGGAGGTGGGGGGAGGGGATAGCCCGACCCTGGCTCCTGAAGCACCCCTCCCCTCCCTTCCTACTTGGGTCCCACACAGCGCCCCTCACTGCATCCTGCCTTGGCCTACCTGTGCCCCACATACACCCCGATGCTTCCCTCCCCGTTGCCTGACCCCGAGCCTCCCTGCCTGCCTTCGACCATCCCCAGTACCCCCATCGTGCCGTGACCTACCTGCACCTGGGGCTCCATCCTGCTTCCCTGCTGGGGACTGGCCTTCTTGGACATGTGCGTCTCCTGGCAAGCTCTGGAGCCCTGAAGTACCTGAAATAACCGTAAGTTCAGGAAAAGAATAAAGCTCAATGATAAAGAAAATCTCTATCATTTTATTCATTGAATCATGTTGTTTATGTTTACATATAAAATATGCATATCTGTGTGCATATGCATGACTGTATTTTGGGTTTTTATGTAATAAAATTACATATGAACATTTTATTTCTTTAAAACTTTGAAGAATTCTGGCAAAATGTTAGCATTTAAAAATCTTTCTTCTAAGAATCAAACCATATACAAATGCTTGAAGTTTCTTTTTCACCTTTCCTTTATCCCATTCCCTTCTTTCCATCCAAAGACGTAACCGTTATCCTGAAGTCAGTGTTGTTTTACTTTCCCAGCTGTTTTTTTTGTTTTGTTTTGGCCAGTCCCGCGGCCTGGGGTGGGAGGGGCTCCGGCGAAAGGATGAGGGGCGGGTTCCCCTCCCGATCTCAGAGAAGCTCCCAAAAGGGCAGCGGCGTGCCCACCTGCCGCCACCTCAGGCGGCCGCGAACCATTCAAATGGCCCGCGCCAAGAGGTACCCGGCGCTCGCGATTGGCGGAGCCGGACCAGCGCCCCTGGGCGGGGCCGGCCCCCACGCAGCGGCCGCGTGTCCCGCCCCCACGCAGCGGCCGCGGGTCCCGCCCCGCTGGTGCGCATGCGCGCAGTCCCCAGAGGAAAGAGTCTGCGCACACCCCCGCCCGGCCTCCGACTCGCGCCGCGGCTCCCTCCCATGTCCGCGGAGGCTTGTCGGCTCGGCGAGACAGCAAGAGCTGAGGCCGGCAGGGCGCTGTGCGGACCCAAGGCGGCTGCGGTGGCGCCGGCCTGTGGAAAATGCCACCAGGCGGCGCTTAGGTTTTTTGCTCGTGTGACGGCCGTTCCCCGCCCCCCCAACCCTGAACCCCTTGCGACCGCCGGGGAAGAACCCGCCCGCGCAGGGAGTACCGCACCGAGACGCCTCGGCGGGAACGAGGCAGACGGCCGGCTGTGCCGGTTGCGCCCCTGAGGTGAGGGCGGGCGGCGGCGGCGGCGGCGGCGGCGGCGGCGGCGGCGGCGGGGCGCGGGGCGCGGGGCGCGGGAAGGACGGGGGTTGCGGCGGCTGCCACCCAGGGTCCCCGCGGCGGAGGGAGGCCGCGTGGGCCTCTGCGGGGCGGGGAGGGCCGGCGCCGTCAGTGTTTAGTCTCAGCTATTCTGATGTCTAGTTTTGTGCCCTTTGCTATGTCCAATCCTATATGAATTTCTGTTTTTATCTGATCGAATGGGACTAGCCCAGTGGTTCTCCAATTGGCTGGACATTCAAATTGCTTGGAAAACTTTTTAAAAACGTGGGGGCCTGCAGTCTTCCCCAGACAAGTTAATTCACAATTTCTGAAGGTGGGGCTGAGGCATTAGTATTTTCTTAAGCTCCCTGTGTGATTATAATGAGTCCAACAATCACTCCCAACTCTAAAACGTTCTGACATTTTATGAAACTTGCCGATTGAGAACCTCGGCATGTGTTACAAATGAGTCCAGAGGAGAGAATTTCCAGTGTTTGGTGTTGGTGTTTGTTCTATCAGTTGCATTCACAATGTAGGCTGATAAGGGAAAAAAAAAAAAAAAACAAGAAAAAAATTTAACAGGGAAAGTAGACAGGCGGTGCAAACGAGAGCTCAATCACAGAAGAGCTGTCTCCAGGAGACCAAAGTCATGCTCTTTAACATTCTAAGTGATTGGTTTGTGCAGTGAACCAAATCTGAGCAGTTCCAATGTTTGAAAATGTATTGACTTAAATAGAAATACTAATATACCCTTCAAGGTCATGAAACAGTTCCTTGGCCTTAGGAAACGTGTAACTTCTGTGAGCTCATGTAGGTCAATTTGATGGGCCTCTTATAACCTTAAGATTCATCTTGCTCCTTATCTTTCCTCTGCATTAAAATATGTTAATACCAGCTTTGGAATCAAATCAATTCTTTTCTTTTTAAATCTGCCTTTTTAAAACTTCCTTTGTATTTGCAGAATTACCAAGGAGTTGTTAAAAATTACCGTATTTTCTACCTCTGAATGAAATTAAGCAAAGACCGAAGTACGAAAAGGTCTTCGAAACAAAGACTATAAAAGAAACCTGAGAATAGCGGTACATTGCTAATGATAGCCTAAAATTTAATTTAAAGCCAGTCCTCAAAATGTGTAATGGTTAAGGATTGAGTTTCTCTCCTCATCCACATGTTTAAAGAATCTTCTGTATTGGCTATCTCTAAGCAAATTAGTGGGAATGGGAGAGGGCGGGGAACAACTCACTAAGAATCTACTCATCTATAGTCCTTTTATCTTTTCATTTAGAAGGGTAAGCTATTGAATATCATATATATAATGCGGTACATAAAATGTGATAAATGCTGCACCTAACACACAAAGTCTACAATAGACCGTAGATCTGCAAAGGTCTATGATCTATGGATCAGAACTAGCAGAGTTAACATCAGCCCACTTCCTAGCAAACGTTGCTAACTTATGGCCATAGCTATCATTTCAGACCCAATACCCCCTTTATAAAAGCAAATATTCTGTAGACCCCCTTCCCTTCCAAATGAGGCACTCTATCTTCAAGTATAAGTTTTAAGTAAATTTAAATCAATTTAGAATAATGGAATATATGTTATTGTACATTCATAACTATACTATATTCCTATTCCTACACCCCATTTAATTATAATAAGTAAGTTAGGATCAGGGAAAGCAATATGAGAAATTATCCCACACGGGAATTTCAGGAAAAATGAAAGAGCAAAGGCAGAGATGGACTCTCAGCTACTAGCAGGCCAGTTTTATCTGTAGACGATCAAAGACAAAGGGGGAAAAATCCTTAACTGGAGTATGTATAACATGCTAAGATAAATTGCAATCTGTCAATGTTGACCAAGAGTGAGGAAGTTTGATATTCTTGTGAATGAGCTATTTATAAACGTACTTATAAAACAATTCAGTGTGTTATGACACGAGTTAAGAGTGCCAATGAAGTGCCCTGGAAACATTTCATCCCAGAGCCAGCCACATGTCCAAAGATGCATCCAGTCTGTGGTGGGAAAGAAAAGTGGGCCGGGGGCTCCAGAAGAGGGGAGCCCTTTAGCAACGTGGGGCAAGGACGCAGATGCCAAAGCTGGGCCTGTCCGACAGGGAGCTCAGGAGGGACTCGCTGCTTTGGGAGGTGGCAGGAGGTGGGGGGAGGGGATAGCCCGACCCTGGCTCCTGAAGCACCCCTCCCCTCCCTTCCTACTTGGGTCCCACACAGCGGCCCTCACTCCATCCTGCCTTGGCCTACCTGTGCCCCACATACACCCCGATGCTTCCCTCCCCGTTGCCTGACCCCGAGCCTCCCTGCCTGCCTTCGACCATCCCCAGTACCCCCATCGTGCCGTGACCTACCTGCACCTGGGGCTCCATCCTGCTTCCCTGCTGGGGACTGGCCTTCTTGGACATGTGCGTCTCCTGGCAAGCTCTGGAGCCCTGAAGTACCTGAAATAACCGTAAGTTCAGGAAAAGAATAAAGCTCAATGATAAAGAAAATCTCTATCATTTTATTCATTGAATCATGTTGTTTATGTTTACATATAAAATATGCATATCTGTGTGCATATGCATGACTGTATTTTGGGTTTTTATGTAATAAAATTACATATGAACATTTTATTTCTTTAAAACTTTGAAGAATTCTGGCAAAATGTTAGCATTTAAAAATCTTCCTTCTAAGAATCAAACCATATACAAATGCTTGAAGTTTCTTTTTCACCTTTCCTTTATCCCATTCCCTTCTTTCCATCCAAAGACGTAACCGTTATCCTGAAGTCAGTGTTGTTTTACTTTCCCAGCTGTTTTTTTTGTTTTGTTTTGGCCAGTCCCGCGGCCTGGGGTGGGAGGGGCTCCGGCGAAAGGATGAGGGGCGGGTTCCCCTCCCGATCTCAGAGAAGCTCCCAAAAGGGCAGCGGCGTGCCCACCTGCCGCCACCTCAGGCGGCCGCGAACCATTCAAATGGCCCGCGCCAAGAGGTACCCGGCGCTCGCGATTGGCGGAGCCGGACCAGCGCCCCTGGGCGGGGCCGGCCCCCACGCAGCGGCCGCGTGTCCCGCCCCCACGCAGCGGCCGCGGGTCCCGCCCCGCTGGTGCGCATGCGCGCAGTCCCCAGAGGAAAGAGTCTGCGCACACCCCCGCCCGGCCTCCGACTCGCGCCGCGGCTCCCTCCCCTGTCCGCGGAGGCTTGTCGGCTTGGCGAGACAGCAAGAGCTGAGGCCGGCAGGGCGCTGTGCGGACCCAAGGCGGCTGCGGTGGCGCCGGCCTGTGGAAATGCCACCAGGCGGCTCTTCGGTTCGTTGCTCTTGTGACGGCCGTTCCCCGCCCCCCCAACCCTGAACCCCTTGCGACCGCCGGGGAAGAACCCGCCCGCGCAGGGAGTACCGCACCTAGACGCCTCGGCGGGAACGAGGCCTACGGCTGGCTGTGCCGGTTGCGCCCCTGAGGTGAGGGCGGGCGGCGGCGGCTCTGGCGACGGCGGCGGCGGCGGCGGCGGGGCGCGGGGCGCGGGGCGCGGGAAGGACGGGGGTTGCGGCGGCTGCCACCCAGGGTCCCCGCGGCGGAGGGAGGCCGCGTGGGCCTCTGCGGGGCGGGGAGGGCCGGCGCCGTCAGTGTTTAGTCTCAGCTATTCTGATGTCTAGTTTTGTGCCCTTTGCTATGTCCAATCCTATATGAATTTCTGTTTTTATCTGATCGAATGGGACTAGCCCAGTGGTTCTACAATTGGCTGGACATTCAAATTGCTTGGAAAACTTTTTAAAAACGTGGGGGCCTGCAGTCTTCCCCAGACAAGTTAATTCACAATTTCTGAAGGTGGGGCTGAGGCATTAGTATTTTCTTAAGCTCCCTGTGTGATTATAATGAGTCCAACAATCACTCCCAACTCTAAAACGTTCTGACATTTTATAAAACTTGCCGATTGAGAACCTCAGCATGTGTTTCAAATGAGTCCGGAGGAGAGAATTTCCAGTGTTTGGTGTTGGTGTTTGTTCTATCAGTTGCATTCACAATGTAGGCTGATAAGGGGAAAAAAAAAAAAAAAAACAAGAAAAAAATTTAACAGGGAAGGTAGACAGGCGGTGCAAACGAGAGCTCAATCACAGAAGAGCTGTCTCCAGGAGACCAAAGTCATGCTCTTTAACATTCTAAGTGATTGATTTGTGCAGTGAACCAAATCTGAGCAGTTCCAATGTTTGAAAATGTATTGACTTAAATAGAAATACTAATATACCCTTCAAGGTCATGAAACAGTTCCTTGGCCTTAGGAAACGTGTAACTTCTGTGAGCTCATGTAGGTCAATTTGAAGGGCCTCTTATAACCTTAAGATTCATCTTGCTCCTTATCTTTCCTCTGCATTAAAATATGTTAATACCAGCTTTGGAATCAAATCAATTCTTTTCTTTTAAATCTGCCTTATTAAAAGTTCCTTTGTAGTTGCAGAATTACCAAGGAGTTGTTAAAAATTACCGTATTTTCTACCTCTGAATGAAATTAAGCAAAGACCGAAGTACGAAAAGGTCATCGAAACAAGAGACTATAAAAGAAACCTGAGAATAGCGGTACCTTGCTAATGATAGCCTAAAATTTAATTTAAAGTCAGTCCTGAAACTGTGTAATGGTTAAGGATTGAGTTTCTATCCACATCCACATGTTTAAAGAATCTTCTGTATTGGCTATCTCTAACCAAATTAGTGGGAATGGGAGAGGGCGGGGAACAGCTCACTAAGAATCTACTCATCTATAGTCCTTTTATCTTTTCATTTAGAAGGGTAAGCTACTGAATGTCATATATATAATGCGGTACATAAAATGTGATAAATGCTGCACCTAACACACAAAGTCTACAATAGACCGTAGATCTACAAAGGACTATGATCTATGGATCAGAACTAGCAGAGTTAACATCAACCCAGTTCCTAGCAAACGTTGCTAACTTATGGCCATAGCTATCATTTCAGACCCAATACCCCCTTTATAAAAGCAAACATTCTGTAGACCCCCTTCCCTTCCAAATGAGGCACTCTATCTTCAAGTATAAGTTTTAAGTCAATTTAAGTCAATTTAGAATAATGGAATATATGTTATTGTACATTCATAACTATACTATATTCCTATTCCTACGCCCCACTTAATTATAATAAGTAAGTTAGGATCAGGGAAAGCAATATGAGAAATTATCCCACACGAGAAGTTCAGGAAAAATGAAAGAGCAAAGGCAGAGATGGACTCTCAGCTAATAGCAGACCAGTTTTATCTGTAGACGATCACAGACAAAGGGGGAAAAATACTTAACTGAAGTATGTATAACATGCTAAGATAAATGACAATCTGTCAATGTTGACCAAGAATGAGGAAGTTTGATATTCTTGTGAATAAGCTATTTCTAAACGTACTTATAAAACAATTCAGTGTGTTATGACACGAGTTAAGAGTGCCAATGAAGTGCCCTGGAAACATTTCATCCCAGAGCCAGCCACATGTCCAAAGATGCATCCAGTCTGTGGTGGGAAAGAAAAGTGGGCCGGGGGCTCCAGATGAGGGGAGCCCTTTAGCAACGTGGGGCAAGGACGCAGATGCCAAAGCTGGGCCTGTCCGACAGGGAGCTCAGGAGGGACTCAGCTGCTGCTTTGGGAGGTGGCAGGAGGTGGAGGGAGGGGATAGCCCGACCCTGGCTCCTGAAGCACCCCTCCCCTCCCTTCCTACTTGGGTCCCACACAGCGGCCCTCACTGCATCCTGCCTTGGCCTACCTGTGCCCCACATACACCCCGATGCTTCCCTCCCCGTTGCCTGACCCCGAGCCTCCCTGCCTGCCTTCGACCATCCCCAGTACCCCCATCGTGCCGTGACCTACCTGCACCTGGGGCTCCATCCTGCTTCCCTGCTGGGGACTGGCCTTCTTGGACATGTGCGTCTCCTGGCAAGCTCTGGAGCCCTGAAGTACCTGAAATAACCGTAAGTTCAGGAAAAGAATAAAGCTCAATGATAAAGAAAATCTCTATCATTTTATTCATTGAATCATGTTGTTTATGTTTACATATAAAATATGCATATCTGTGTGCATATGCATGACTGTATTTTGGGTTTTTATGTAATAAAATTACATATGAACATTTTATTTCTTTAAAACTTTGAAGAATTCTGGCAAAATGTTAGCATTTAAAAATCTTCCTTCTAAGAATCAAACCATATACAAATGCTTGAAGTTTCTTTTTCACCTTTCCTTTATCCCATTCCCTTCTTTCCATCCAAAGACGTAACCGTTATCCTGAAGTCAGTGTTGTTTTACTTTCCCAGGTGTTTTTTTTTGTTTTGTTTTGGCCAGTCCCGCGGCCTGGGGTGGGAGGGGCTCCGGCGAAAGGATGAGGGGCGGGTTCCCCTCCCGATCTCAGAGAAGCTCCCAAAAGGGCAGCGGCGTGCCCACCTGCCGCCACCTCAGGCGGCCGCGAACCATTCAAATGGCCCGCGCCAAGAGGTACCCGGCGCTCGCGATTGGCGGAGCCGGACCAGCGCCCCTGGGCGGGGCCGGCCCCCACGCAGCGGCCGCGTGTCCCGCCCCCACGCAGCGGCCGCGGGTCCCGCCCCGCTGGTGCGCATGCGCGCAGTCCCCAGAGGAAAGAGTCTGCGCACACCCCCGCCCGGCCTCCGACTCGCGCCGCGGCTCCCTCCCCTGTCCGCGGAGGCTTGTCGGCTCGGCGAGACAGCAAGAGCTGAGGCCGGCAGGGCGCTGTGCGGACCCAAGGCGGCTGCGGTGGCGCCGGCCTGTGGAAAATGCCACCAGGCGGCGCTTAGGTTTTTTGCTCGTGTGACGGCCGTTCCCCGCCCCCCCAACCCTGAACCCCTTGCGACCGCCGGGGAAGAACCCGCCCGCGCAGGGAGTACCGCACCGAGACGCCTCGGCGGGAACGAGGCAGACGGCCGGCTGTGCCGGTTGCGCCCCTGAGGTGAGGGCGGGCGGCGGCGGCGGCGGCGGCGGCGGCGGCGGCGGCGGCGGGGCGCGGGGCGCGGGGCGCGGGAAGGACGGGGGTTGCGGCGGCTGCCACCCAGGGTCCCCGCGGCGGAGGGAGGCCGCGTGGGCCTCTGCGGGGCGGGGAGGGCCGGCGCCGTCAGTGTTTAGTCTCAGCTATTCTGATGTCTAGTTTTGTGCCCTTTGCTATGTCCAATCCTATATGAATTTCTGTTTTTATCTGATCGAATGGGACTAGCCCAGTGGTTCTCCAATTGGCTGGACATTCAAATTGCTTGGAAAACTTTTTAAAAACGTGGGGGCCTGCAGTCTTCCCCAGACAAGTTAATTCACAATTTCTGAAGGTGGGGCTGAGGCATTAGTATTTTCTTAAGCTCCCTGTGTGATTATAATGAGTCCAACAATCACTCCCAACTCTAAAACGTTCTGACATTTTATGAAACTTGCCGATTGAGAACCTCGGCATGTGTTACAAATGAGTCCAGAGGAGAGAATTTCCAGTGTTTGGTGTTGGTGTTTGTTCTATCAGTTGCATTCACAATGTAGGCTGATAAGGGAAAAAAAAAAAAAAAACAAGAAAAAAATTTAACAGGGAAAGTAGACAGGCGGTGCAAACGAGAGCTCAATCACAGAAGAGCTGTCTCCAGGAGACCAAAGTCATGCTCTTTAACATTCTAAGTGATTGGTTTGTGCAGTGAACCAAATCTGAGCAGTTCCAATGTTTGAAAATGTATTGACTTAAATAGAAATACTAATATACCCTTCAAGGTCATGAAACAGTTCCTTGGCCTTAGGAAACGTGTAACTTCTGTGAGCTCATGTAGGTCAATTTGATGGGCCTCTTATAACCTTAAGATTCATCTTGCTCCTTATCTTTCCTCTGCATTAAAATATGTTAATACCAGCTTTGGAATCAAATCAATTCTTTTCTTTTTAAATCTGCCTTTTTAAAACTTCCTTTGTATTTGCAGAATTACCAAGGAGTTGTTAAAAATTACCGTATTTTCTACCTCTGAATGAAATTAAGCAAAGACCGAAGTACGAAAAGGTCTTCGAAACAAAGACTATAAAAGAACCCTGAGAATAGCGGTACATTGCTAATGATAGCCTAAAATTTAATTTAAAGCCAGTCCTCAAAATGTGTAATGGTTAAGGATTGAGTTTCTCTCCTCATCCACATGTTTAAAGAATCTTCTGTATTGGCTATCTCTAAGCAAATTAGTGGGAATGGGAGAGGGCGGGGAACAACTCACTAAGAATCTACTCATCTATAGTCCTTTTATCTTTTCATTTAGAAGGGTAAGCTATTGAATATCATATATATAATGCGGTACATAAAATGTGATAAATGCTGCACCTAACACACAAAGTCTACAATAGACCGTAGATCTGCAAAGGTCTATGATCTATGGATCAGAACTAGCAGAGTTAACATCAGCCCACTTCCTAGCAAACGTTGCTAACTTATGGCCATAGCTATCATTTCAGACCCAATACCCCCTTTATAAAAGCAAATATTCTGTAGACCCCCTTCCCTTCCAAATGAGGCACTCTATCTTCAAGTATAAGTTTTAAGTAAATTTAAATCAATTTAGAATAATGGAATATATGTTATTGTACATTCATAACTATACTATATTCCTATTCCTACACCCCATTTAATTATAATAAGTAAGTTAGGATCAGGGAAAGCAATATGAGAAATTATCCCACACGGGAATTTCAGGAAAAATGAAAGAGCAAAGGCAGAGATGGACTCTCAGCTACTAGCAGGCCAGTTTTATCTGTAGACGATCAAAGACAAAGGGGGAAAAATCCTTAACTGGAGTATGTATAACATGCTAAGATAAATTGCAATCTGTCAATGTTGACCAAGAGTGAGGAAGTTTGATATTCTTGTGAATGAGCTATTTATAAACGTACTTATAAAACAATTCAGTGTGTTATGACACGAGTTAAGAGTGCCAATGAAGTGCCCTGGAAACATTTCATCCCAGAGCCAGCCACATGTCCAAAGATGCATCCAGTCTGTGGTGGGAAAGAAAAGTGGGCCGGGGGCTCCAGAAGAGGGGAGCCCTTTAGCAACGTGGGGCAAGGACGCAGATGCCAAAGCTGGGCCTGTCCGACAGGGAGCTCAGGAGGGACTCGCTGCTTTGGGAGGTGGCAGGAGGTGGGGGGAGGGGATAGCCCGACCCTGGCTCCTGAAGCACCCCTCCCCTCCCTTCCTACTTGGGTCCCACACAGCGGCCCTCACTCCATCCTGCCTTGGCCTACCTGTGCCCCACATACACCCCGATGCTTCCCTCCCCGTTGCCTGACCCCGAGCCTCCCTGCCTGCCTTCGACCATCCCCAGTACCCCCATCGTGCCGTGACCTACCTGCACCTGGGGCTCCATCCTGCTTCCCTGCTGGGGACTGGCCTTCTTGGACATGTGCGTCTCCTGGCAAGCTCTGGAGCCCTGAAGTACCTGAAATAACCGTAAGTTCAGGAAAAGAATAAAGCTCAATGATAAAGAAAATCTCTATCATTTTATTCATTGAATCATGTTGTTTATGTTTACATATAAAATATGCATATCTGTGTGCATATGCATGACTGTATTTTGGGTTTTTATGTAATAAAATTACATATGAACATTTTATTTCTTTAAAACTTTGAAGAATTCTGGCAAAATGTTAGCATTTAAAAATCTTTCTTCTAAGAATCAAACCATATACAAATGCTTGAAGTTTCTTTTTCACCTTTCCTTTATCCCATTCCCTTCTTTCCATCCAAAGACGTAACCGTTATCCTGAAGTCAGTGTTGTTTTACTTTCCCAGGTGTTTTTTTTGTTTTGTTTTGGCCAGTCCCGCGGCCTGGGGTGGGAGGGGCTCCGGCGAAAGGATGAGGGGCGGGTTCCCCTCCCGATCTCAGAGAAGCTCCCAAAAGGGCAGCGGCGTGCCCACCTGCCGCCACCTCAGGCGGCCGCGAACCATTCAAATGGCCCGCGCCAAGAGGTACCCGGCGCTCGCGATTGGCGGAGCCGGACCAGCGCCCCTGGGCGGGGCCGGCCCCCACGCAGCGGCCGCGTGTCCCGCCCCGCTGGTGCGCATGCGCGCAGTCCCCAGAGGAAAGAGTCTGCGCACACCCCCGCCCGGCCTCCGACTCGCGCCGCGGCTCCCTCCCCTGTCCGCGGAGGCTTGTCGGCTCGGCGAGACAGCAAGAGCTGAGGCCGGCAGGGCGCTGTGCGGACCCAAGGCGGCTGCGGTGGCGCCGGCCTGTGGAAAATGCCACCAGGCGGCGCTTCGGTTTTTTGCTCGTGTGACGGCCGTTCCCCGCCCCCCCAACCCTGAACCCCTTGCGACCGCCGGGGAAGAACCCGCCCGCGCAGGGAGTACCGCACCGAGACGCCTCGGCGGGAACGAGGCAGACGGCCGGCTGTGCCGGTTGCGCCCCTGAGGTGAGGGCGGGCGGCGGCGGCTCTGGCGGCGGCGGCGGCGGCGGCGGCGGCGGGGCGCGGGGCGCGGGGCGCGGGAAGGACGGGGGTTGCGGCGGCTGCCACCCAGGGTCCCCGCGGCGGAGGGAGGCCGCGTGGGCCTCTGCGGGGCGGGGAGGGCCGGCGCCGTCAGTGTTTAGTCTCAGCTATTCTGATGTCTAGTTTTGTGCCCTTTGCTATGTCCAATCCTATATGAATTTCTGTTTTTATCTGATCGAATGGGACTAGCCCAGTGGTTCTCCAATTGGCTGGACATTCAAATTGCTTGGAAAACTTTTTAAAAACGTGGGGGCCTGCAGTCTTCCCCAGACAAGTTAATTCACAATTTCTGAAGGTGGGGCTGAGGCATTAGTATTTTCTTAAGCTCCCTGTGTGATTATAATGAGTCCAACAATCACTCCCAACTCTAAAACGTTCTGACATTTTATGAAACTTGCCGATTTAGAACCTCGGCATGTGTTACAAATGAGTCCAGAGGAGAGAATTTCCAGTGTTTGGTGTTGGTGTTTGTTCTATCAGTTGCATTCACAATGTAGGCTGATAAGGGAAAAAAAAAAAAAAACAAGAAAAAAATTTAACAGGGAAAGTAGACAGGCGGTGCAAACGAGAGCTCAATCACAGAAGAGCTGTCTCCAGGAGACCAAAGTCATGCTCTTTAACATTCTAAGTGATTGGTTTGTGCAGTGAACCAAATCTGAGCAGTTCCAATGTTTGAAAATGTATTGACTTAAATAGAAATACTAATATACCCTTCAAGGTCATGAAACAGTTCCTTGGCCTTAGGAAACGTGTAACTTCTGTGAGCTCATGTAGGTCAATTTGATGGGCCTCTTATAACCTTAAGATTCATCTTGCTCCTTATCTTTCCTCTGCATTAAAATATGTTAATACCAGCTTTGGAATCAAATCAATTCTTTTCTTTTTAAATCTGCCTTTTTAAAACTTCCTTTGTATTTGCAGAATTACCAAGGAGTTGTTAAAAATTACCGTATTTTCTACCTCTGAATGAAATTAAGCAAAGACCGAAGTACGAAAAGGTCTTCGAAACAAAGACTATAAAAGAAACCTGAGAATAGCGGTACATTGCTAATGATAGCCTAAAATTTAATTTAAAGCCAGTCCTCAAAATGTGTAATGGTTAAGGATTGAGTTTCTCTCCTCATCCACATTTTTAAAGAATCTTCTGTATTGGCTATCTCTAAGCAAATTAGTGGGAATGGGAGAGGGCGGGGAACAACTCACTAAGAATCTACTCATCTATAGTCCTTTTATCTTTTCATTTAGAAGGATAAGCTATTGAATATCATATATATAATGCGGTACATAAAATGTGATAAATGCTGCACCTAACACACAAAGTCTACAATAGACCGTAGATCTGCAAAGGTCTATGATCTATGGATCAGAACTAGCAGAGTTAACATCAGCCCACTTCCTAGCAAACGTTGCTAACTTATGGCCATAGCTATCATTTCAGACCCAATACCCCCTTTATAAAAGCAAATATTCTGTAGACCCCCTTCCCTTCCAAATGAGGCACTCTATCTTCAAGTATAAGTTTTAAGTAAATTTAAATCAATTTAGAATAATGGAATATATGTTATTGTACATTCATAACTATACTATATTCCTATTCCTACACCCCGTTTAATTATAATAAGTAAGTTAGGATCAGGGAAAGCAATATGAGAAATTATCCCACACGGGAATTTCAGGAAAAATGAAAGAGCAAAGGCAGAGATGGACTCTCAGCTACTAGCAGGCCAGTTTTATCTGTAGACGATCAAAGACAAAGGGGGAAAAATCCTTAACTGGAGTATGTATAACATGCTAAGATAAATTGCAATCTGTCAATGTTGACCAAGAGTGAGGAAGTTTGATATTCTTGTGAATGAGCTATTTATAAACGTACTTATAAAACAATTCAGTGTGTTATGACACGAGTTAAGAGTGCCAATGAAGTGCCCTGGAAACATTTCATCCCAGAGCCAGCCACATGTCCAAAGATGCATCCAGTCTGTGGTGGGAAAGAAAAGTGGGCCGGGGGCTCCAGAAGAGGGGAGCCCTTTAGCAACGTGGGGCAAGGACGCAGATGCCAAAGCTGGGCCTGTCCGACAGGGAGCTCAGGAGGGACTCGCTGCTTTGGGAGGTGGCAGGAGGTGGGGGGAGGGGATAGCCCGACCCTGGCTCCTGAAGCACCCCTCCCCTCCCTTCCTACTTGGGTCCCACACAGCGGCCCTCACTGCATCCTGCCTTGGCCTACCTGTGCCCCACATACACCCCGATGCTTCCCTCCCCGTTGCCTGACCCCGAGCCTCCCTGCCTGCCTT
This sequence comes from Camelus bactrianus, assembly GCF_048773025.1. Lineage (NCBI taxonomy): Eukaryota > Metazoa > Chordata > Mammalia > Artiodactyla > Camelidae > Camelus > Camelus bactrianus. Next base: position 368,636 of record NC_133567.1, on the reverse strand, counting down.
CAACCATCCCCAGTACCCCCATCGTGCCGTGACCTACCTGCACCTGGGGCTCCATCCTGCTTCCCTGCTGGGGACTGGCCTTCTTGGACATGTGCGTCTCCTGGCAAGCTCTGGAGCCCTGAAGTACCTGAAATAACCGTAAGTTCAGGAAAAGAATAAAGCTCAATGATAAAGAAAATCTCTATCATTTTATTCATTGAATCATGTTGTTTATGTTTACATATAAAATATGCATATCTGTGTGCATATGCATGAGTGTATTTTGGGTTTTTATGTAATAAAATTACATATGAACATTTTATTTCTTTAAAGCTTTGAAGAATTCTGGCAAAATGTTAGCATTTAAAAATCTTTCTTCTAAGAATCAAACCATATACAAATGCTTGAAGTTTCTTTTTCACCTTTCCTTTATCCCATTCCCTTCTTTCCATCCAAAGACGTAACCGTTATCCTGAAGTCAGTGTTGTTTTACTTTCCCAGCTGTTTTTTTTGTTTTGTTTTGGCCAGTCCCACGGCCTGGGGTGGGAGGGGCTACGGCGAAAGGATGAGGGGCGGGTTCCCCTCCCGATCTCAGAGAAGCTCCCAAAAGGGCAGCGGCGTGCCCACCTGCCGCCACCTCAGGCGGCCGCGAACCATTCAAATGGCCCGCGCCAAGAGGTACCCGGCGCTCGCGATTGGCGGAGCCGGACCAGCGCCCCTGGGCGGGGCCGGCCCCCACGCAGCGGCCGCGTGTCCCGCCCCCACGCAGCGGCCGCGGGTCCCGCCCCGCTGGTGCGCATGCGCGCAGTCCCCAGAGGAAAGAGTCTGCGCACACCCCCGCCTGGCATCCGACTCGCGCCATGGCTCCCTCCCCTGTCCGCGGAGGCTTGTCGGCTCGGCGAGACAGCAAGAGCTGAGGCCGGCAGGGCGCTGTGCGGACCCAAGGCGGCTGCGGTGGCGCCGGCCTGTGGAAAATGCCAACAGGCGGCGCTTCGGTTCGTTGCTCGTGTGACGGCCGTTCCCCGCCTCCCCAACCCTGAACCCCCTGCGACCGCCGGGGAAGAACCCGCCCGCGCAGGGAGTACCGCACCGAGACGCCTCGGCGGGAACGAGGCAGACGGCCGGCTGTGCCGTTTGCGCCCCTGAGGTGAGTGCGGGCGGCGGCGGCAGCGGCGGCGGCGGCAGGGCGCGGGGCGTGGGAAGGACGGGGGTTGCGGCGGCTGCCACCCCGGGTCCCCGCGGCGGAGGGAGGCCGCGTGGGCCTCTGTGGGGCGGGGAGGGCCGGCGCCGTCAGTGTTTAGTCTCAGCTATTCTGATGTCTAGTTTTGTGCCCTTTGCTATGTCCAATCCTATATGAATTTCTGTTTTTATCTGATCGAATGGGACTAGCCCAGTGGTTCTCCAATTGGCTGGACATTCAAATTGCTTGGAAAACTTTTTAAAAACGTGGGGGCCTGCAGTCTTCCCCAGACAAGTTAATTCAGAATTTCTGAAGGTGGGGCTGAGGCATTAGTATTTTCTTAAGCTCCCTGTGTGATTATAATGAGTCCAACAATCACTCCCAACTCTAAAACGTTCTGACATTTTATAAAACTTGCCGATTGAGAACCTCAGCATGTGTTTCAAATGAGTCCAGAGGAGAGAATTTCCAGTGTTTGGTGTTGGTGTTTGTTCTATCAGTTGCATTCACAATGTAGGCTGATAAGGGAAAAAAAAAAAAAAAAAAGAAGAAAAAAATTTAACAGGGAAGGTAGACAGGCGGTGCAAACGAGAGCTCAATCACAGAAGAGCTGTCTCCAGGAGACCAAAGTCATGCTCTTTAACATTCTAAGTGATTGATTTGTGCAGTGAACCAAATCTGAGCAGTTCCAATGTTTGAAAATGTATTGACTTAAATAGAAATACTAATATACCCTTCAAGGTCATGAAACAGTTCCTTGGCCTTAGGAAACGTGTAACTTCTGTGAGCTCATGTAGGTCAATTTGATGGGCCTCTTATAACCTTAAGATTCATCTTGCTCCTTATCTTTCCTCTGCATTAAAATATGTTAATACCAGCTTTGGAATCAAATCAATTCTTTTCTTTTTAAATCTGCCTTTTTAAAACTTCCTTTGTATTTGCAGAATTACCAAGGAGTTGTTAAAAATTACCATATTTTCTACCTCTGAATGAAATTAAGCAAAGACCGAAGTACGAAAAGGTCATCGAAACAAGAGACTATAAAAGAAACCTGAGAATAGCGGTACATTGCTAATGATAGCCTAAAATTTAATTTAAAGCCAGTCCTGAAAATGTGTAATGGTTAAGGATTGAGTTTCTCTCCTCATCCACATGTTTAAAGAATCTTCTGTATTGGCTATCTCTAAGCAAATTAGTGGGAATGGGAGAGGGCGGGGAACAACTCACTAAGAATCTACTCATCTATAGTCCTTTTATCTTTTCATTTAGAAGGGTAAGCTATTGAATATCATATATATAATGCGGTACATAAAATGTGATAAATGCTGCACCTAACACACAAAGTCTACAATAGACCGTAGATCTGCAAAGGTCTATGATCTATGGATCAGAACTAGCAGAGTTAACATCAACCCAGTTCCTAGCAAACGTTGCTAACTTATGGCCATAGCTATCATTTCAGACCCAATACCCCCTTTATAAAAGCAAATATTCTGTAGACCCCCTTCCCTTCCAAATGAGGCACTCTATCTTCAAGTATAAGTTTTAAGTCAATTTAAGTCAATTTAGAATAATGGAATATATGTTATTGTACATTCATAACTATACTATATTCCTATTCCTACGCCCCACTTAATTATAATAAGTAAGTTAGGATCAGGGAAAGCAATATGAGAAATTATCCCACACGAGAAGTTCAGGAAAAATGAAAGAGCAAAGGCAGAGATGGACTCTCAGCTAATAGCAGACCAGTTTTATCTGTAGACGATCACAGACAAAGGGGGAAAAATACTTAACTGAAGTATGTATAACATGCTAAGATAAATGACAATCTGTCAATGTTGACCAAGAATGAGGAAGTTTGATATTCTTGTGAATAAGCTATTTCTAAACGTACTTATAAAACAATTCAGTGTGTTATGACACGAGTTAAGAGTGCCAATGAAGTGCCCTGGAAACATTTCATCCCAGAGCCAGCCACATGTCCAAAGATGCATCCAGTCTGTGGTGGGAAAGAAAAGTGGTCCGGGGGCTCCAGATGAGGGGAGCCGTGTAGCAAGTTGGGCCAAGGACGCAGATGCCAAAGCTGGGCCTGTCCGACAGGGAGCTCAGGAGGGACTCAGCTGCTGCTTTGGGAGGTGGCAGGAGGTGGGGGGAGGGGATAGCCCGACCCTGGCTCCTGAAGCACCCCTCCCCTCCCTTCCTACTTGGGTCCCACACAGCGCCCCTCACTGCATCCTGCCTTGGCCTACCTGTGCCCCACATACACCCCGATGCTTCCCTCCCCGTTGCCTGACCCCGAGCCTCCCTGCCTGCCTTCGACCATCCCCAGTACCCCCATCGTGCCGTGACCTACCTGCACCTGGGGCTCCATCCTGCTTCCCTGCTGGGGACTGGCCTTCTTGGACATGTGCGTCTCCTGGCAAGCTCTGGAGCCCTGAAGTACCTGAAATAACCGTAAGTTCAGGAAAAGAATAAAGCTCAATGATAAAGAAAATCTCTATCATTTTATTCATTGAATCATGTTGTTTATGTTTACATATAAAATATGCATATCTGTGTGCATATGCATGACTGTATTTTGGGTTTTTATGTAATAAAATTACATATGAACATTTTATTTCTTTAAAACTTTGAAGAATTCTGGCAAAATGTTAGCATTTAAAAATCTTTCTTCTAAGAATCAAACCATATACAAATGCTTGAAGTTTCTTTTTCACCTTTCCTTTATCCCATTCCCTTCTTTCCATCCAAAGACGTAACCGTTATCCTGAAGTCAGTGTTGTTTTACTTTCCCAGCTGTTTTTTTTGTTTTGTTTTGGCCAGTCCCGCGGCCTGGGGTGGGAGGGGCTCCGGCGAAAGGATGAGGGGCGGGTTCCCCTCCCGATCTCAGAGAAGCTCCCAAAAGGGCAGCGGCGTGCCCACCTGCCGCCACCTCAGGCGGCCGCGAACCATTCAAATGGCCCGCGCCAAGAGGTACCCGGCGCTCGCGATTGGCGGAGCCGGACCAGCGCCCCTGGGCGGGGCCGGCCCCCACGCAGCGGCCGCGTGTCCCGCCCCCACGCAGCGGCCGCGGGTCCCGCCCCGCTGGTGCGCATGCGCGCAGTCCCCAGAGGAAAGAGTCTGCGCACACCCCCGCCCGGCCTCCGACTCGCGCCGCGGCTCCCTCCCATGTCCGCGGAGGCTTGTCGGCTCGGCGAGACAGCAAGAGCTGAGGCCGGCAGGGCGCTGTGCGGACCCAAGGCGGCTGCGGTGGCGCCGGCCTGTGGAAAATGCCACCAGGCGGCGCTTAGGTTTTTTGCTCGTGTGACGGCCGTTCCCCGCCCCCCCAACCCTGAACCCCTTGCGACCGCCGGGGAAGAACCCGCCCGCGCAGGGAGTACCGCACCGAGACGCCTCGGCGGGAACGAGGCAGACGGCCGGCTGTGCCGGTTGCGCCCCTGAGGTGAGGGCGGGCGGCGGCGGCGGCGGCGGCGGCGGCGGCGGCGGCGGCGGGGCGCGGGGCGCGGGGCGCGGGAAGGACGGGGGTTGCGGCGGCTGCCACCCAGGGTCCCCGCGGCGGAGGGAGGCCGCGTGGGCCTCTGCGGGGCGGGGAGGGCCGGCGCCGTCAGTGTTTAGTCTCAGCTATTCTGATGTCTAGTTTTGTGCCCTTTGCTATGTCCAATCCTATATGAATTTCTGTTTTTATCTGATCGAATGGGACTAGCCCAGTGGTTCTCCAATTGGCTGGACATTCAAATTGCTTGGAAAACTTTTTAAAAACGTGGGGGCCTGCAGTCTTCCCCAGACAAGTTAATTCACAATTTCTGAAGGTGGGGCTGAGGCATTAGTATTTTCTTAAGCTCCCTGTGTGATTATAATGAGTCCAACAATCACTCCCAACTCTAAAACGTTCTGACATTTTATGAAACTTGCCGATTGAGAACCTCGGCATGTGTTACAAATGAGTCCAGAGGAGAGAATTTCCAGTGTTTGGTGTTGGTGTTTGTTCTATCAGTTGCATTCACAATGTAGGCTGATAAGGGAAAAAAAAAAAAAAAACAAGAAAAAAATTTAACAGGGAAAGTAGACAGGCGGTGCAAACGAGAGCTCAATCACAGAAGAGCTGTCTCCAGGAGACCAAAGTCATGCTCTTTAACATTCTAAGTGATTGGTTTGTGCAGTGAACCAAATCTGAGCAGTTCCAATGTTTGAAAATGTATTGACTTAAATAGAAATACTAATATACCCTTCAAGGTCATGAAACAGTTCCTTGGCCTTAGGAAACGTGTAACTTCTGTGAGCTCATGTAGGTCAATTTGATGGGCCTCTTATAACCTTAAGATTCATCTTGCTCCTTATCTTTCCTCTGCATTAAAATATGTTAATACCAGCTTTGGAATCAAATCAATTCTTTTCTTTTTAAATCTGCCTTTTTAAAACTTCCTTTGTATTTGCAGAATTACCAAGGAGTTGTTAAAAATTACCGTATTTTCTACCTCTGAATGAAATTAAGCAAAGACCGAAGTACGAAAAGGTCTTCGAAACAAAGACTATAAAAGAAACCTGAGAATAGCGGTACATTGCTAATGATAGCCTAAAATTTAATTTAAAGCCAGTCCTCAAAATGTGTAATGGTTAAGGATTGAGTTTCTCTCCTCATCCACATGTTTAAAGAATCTTCTGTATTGGCTATCTCTAAGCAAATTAGTGGGAATGGGAGAGGGCGGGGAACAACTCACTAAGAATCTACTCATCTATAGTCCTTTTATCTTTTCATTTAGAAGGGTAAGCTATTGAATATCATATATATAATGCGGTACATAAAATGTGATAAATGCTGCACCTAACACACAAAGTCTACAATAGACCGTAGATCTGCAAAGGTCTATGATCTATGGATCAGAACTAGCAGAGTTAACATCAGCCCACTTCCTAGCAAACGTTGCTAACTTATGGCCATAGCTATCATTTCAGACCCAATACCCCCTTTATAAAAGCAAATATTCTGTAGACCCCCTTCCCTTCCAAATGAGGCACTCTATCTTCAAGTATAAGTTTTAAGTAAATTTAAATCAATTTAGAATAATGGAATATATGTTATTGTACATTCATAACTATACTATATTCCTATTCCTACACCCCATTTAATTATAATAAGTAAGTTAGGATCAGGGAAAGCAATATGAGAAATTATCCCACACGGGAATTTCAGGAAAAATGAAAGAGCAAAGGCAGAGATGGACTCTCAGCTACTAGCAGGCCAGTTTTATCTGTAGACGATCAAAGACAAAGGGGGAAAAATCCTTAACTGGAGTATGTATAACATGCTAAGATAAATTGCAATCTGTCAATGTTGACCAAGAGTGAGGAAGTTTGATATTCTTGTGAATGAGCTATTTCTAAACGTACTTATAAAACAATTCAGTGTGTTATGACACGAGTTAAGAGTGCCAATGAAGTGCCCTGGAAACATTTCATCCCAGAGCCAGCCACATGTCCAAAGATGCATCCAGTCTGTGGTGGGAAAGAAAAGTGGGCCGGGGGCTCCAGAAGAGGGGAGCCCTTTAGCAACGTGGGGCAAGGACGCAGATGCCAAAGCTGGGCCTGTCCGACAGGGAGCTCAGGAGGGACTCGCTGCTTTGGGAGGTGGCAGGAGGTGGGGGGAGGGGATAGCCCGACCCTGGCTCCTGAAGCACCCCTCCCCTCCCTTCCTACTTGGGTCCCACACAGCGGCCCTCACTCCATCCTGCCTTGGCCTACCTGTGCCCCACATACACCCCGATGCTTCCCTCCCCGTTGCCTGACCCCGAGCCTCCCTGCCTGCCTTCGACCATCCCCAGTACCCCCATCGTGCCGTGACCTACCTGCACCTGGGGCTCCATCCTGCTTCCCTGCTGGGGACTGGCCTTCTTGGACATGTGCGTCTCCTGGCAAGCTCTGGAGCCCTGAAGTACCTGAAATAACCGTAAGTTCAGGAAAAGAATAAAGCTCAATGATAAAGAAAATCTCTATCATTTTATTCATTGAATCATGTTGTTTATGTTTACATATAAAATATGCATATCTGTGTGCATATGCATGACTGTATTTTGGGTTTTTATGTAATAAAATTACATATGAACATTTTATTTCTTTAAAACTTTGAAGAATTCTGGCAAAATGTTAGCATTTAAAAATCTTTCTTCTAAGAATCAAACCATATACAAATGCTTGAAGTTTCTTTTTCACCTTTCCTTTATCCCATTCCCTTCTTTCCATCCAAAGACGTAACCGTTATCCTGAAGTCAGTGTTGTTTTACTTTCCCAGCTGTTTTTTTTGTTTTGTTTTGGCCAGTCCCGCGGCCTGGGGTGGGAGGGGCTCCGGCGAAAGGATGAGGGGCGGGTTCCCCTCCCGATCTCAGAGAAGCTCCCAAAAGGGCAGCGGCGTGCCCACCTGCCGCCACCTCAGGCGGCCGCGAACCATTCAAATGGCCCGCGCCAAGAGGTACCCGGCGCTCGCGATTGGCGGAGCCGGACCAGCGCCCCTGGGCGGGGCCGGCCCCCACGCAGCGGCCGCGTGTCCCGCCCCCACGCAGCGGCCGCGGGTCCCGCCCCGCTGGTGCGCATGCGCGCAGTCCCCAGAGGAAAGAGTCTGCGCACACCCCCGCCCGGCCTCCGACTCGCGCCGCGGCTCCCTCCCCTGTCCGCGGAGGCTTGTCGGCTCGGCGAGACAGCAAGAGCTGAGGCCGGCAGGGCGCTGTGCGGACCCAAGGCGGCTGCGGTGGCGCCGGCCTGTGGAAATGCCACCAGGCGGCTCTTCGGTTCGTTGCTCTTGTGACGGCCGTTCCCCGCCCCCCCAACCCTGAACCCCTTGCGACCGCCGGGGAAGAACCCGCCCGCGCAGGGAGTACCGCACCTAGACGCCTCGGCGGGAACGAGGCCTACGGCTGGCTGTGCCGGTTGCGCCCCTGAGGTGAGGGCGGGCGGCGGCGGCTCTGGCGACGGCGACGGCGGCGGCGGCGGGGCGCGGGGCGCGGGGCGCGGGAAGGACGGGGGTTGCGGCGGCTGCCACCCAGGGTCCCCGCGGCGGAGGGAGGCCGCGTGGGCCTCTGCGGGGCGGGGAGGGCCGGCGCCGTCAGTGTTTAGTCTCAGCTATTCTGATGTCTAGTTTTGTGCCCTTTGCTATGTCCAATCCTATATGAATTTCTGTTTTTATCTGATCGAATGGGACTAGCCCAGTGGTTCTCCAATTGGCTGGACATTCAAATTGCTTGGAAAACTTTTTTAAAACGTGGGGGCCTGCAGCCTTCCCCAGACAAGTTAATTCACAATTTCTGAAGGTGGGGCTGAGGCATTAGTATTTTCTTAAGCTCCCTGTGTGATTATAATGAGTCCAACAATCACTCCCAACTCTAAAACGTTCTGACATTTTATAAAACTTGCCGATTGAGAACCTCGGCATGTGTTTCAAATGAGTCCAGAGGAGAGAATTTCCAGTGTTTGGTGTTGGTGTTTGTTCTATCAGTTGCATTCACAATGTAGGCTGATAAGGGAAAAAAAAAAAAAAACAAGAAAAAAATTTAACAGGGAAGGTAGACAGGCCGTGCAAACGAGAGCTCAATCACAGAAGAGCTGTCTCCAGGAGACCAAAGTCATGCTCTTTAACATTCTAAGTGATTGATTTGTGCAGTGAACCAAATCTGAGCAGTTCCAATGTTTGAAAATGTATTGACTTAAATAGAAATACTAATATACCCTTCAAGGTCATGAAACAGTTCCTTGGCCTTAGGAAACGTGTAACTTCTGTGAGCTCATGTAGGTCAATTTGATGGGCCTCTTATAACCTTAAGATTCATCTTGCTCCTTATCTTTCCTCTGCATTAAAATATGTTAATACCAGCTTTGGAATCAAATCAATTCTTTTCTTTTTAAATCTGCCTTTTTAAAACTTCCTTTGTATTTGCAGAATTACCAAGGAGTTGTTAAAAATTACCATATTTTCTACCTCTGAATGAAATTAAGCAAAGACCGAAGTACGAAAAGGTCATCGAAACAAGAGACTATAAAAGAAACCTGAGAATAGCGGTACATTGCTAATGATAGCCTAAAATTTAATTTAAAGCCAGTCCTGAAAATGTGTAATGGTTAAGGATTGAGTTTCTCTCCTCATCCACATGTTTAAAGAATCTTCTGTATTGGCTATCTCTAAGCAAATTAGTGGGAATGGGAGAGGGCGGGGAACAACTCACTAAGAATCTACTCATCTATAGTCCTTTTATCTTTTCATTTAGAAGGGTAAGCTATTGAATATCATATATATAATGCGGTACATAAAATGTGATAAATGCTGCACCTAACACACAAAGTCTACAATAGACCGTAGATCTGCAAAGGTCTATGATCTATGGATCAGAACTAGCAGAGTTAACATCAACCCAGTTCCTAGCAAACGTTGCTAACTTATGGCCATAGCTATCATTTCAGACCCAATACCCCCTTTATAAAAGCAAATATTCTGTAGACCCCCTTCCCTTCCAAATGAGGCACTCTATCTTCAAGTATAAGTTTTAAGTCAATTTAAGTCAATTTAGAATAATGGAATATATGTTATTGTACATTCATAACTATACTATATTCCTATTCCTACGCCCCACTTAATTATAATAAGTAAGTTAGGATCAGGGAAAGCAATATGAGAAATTATCCCACACGAGAAGTTCAGGAAAAATGAAAGAGCAAAGGCAGAGATGGACTCTCAGCTAATAGCAGACCAGTTTTATCTGTAGACGATCACAGACAAAGGGGGAAAAATACTTAACTGAAGTATGTATAACATGCTAAGATAAATGACAATCTGTCAATGTTGACCAAGAATGAGGAAGTTTGATATTCTTGTGAATAAGCTATTTCTAAACGTACTTATAAAACAATTCAGTGTGTTATGACACGAGTTAAGAGTGCCAATGAAGTGCCCTGGAAACATTTCATCCCAGAGCCAGCCACATGTCCAAAGATGCATCCAGTCTGTGGTGGGAAAGAAAAGTGGGCCGCGGGCTCCAGATGAGGGGAGCCCTTTAGCAACGTAGGGCAAGGACGCAGATGCCAAAGCTGGGCCTGTCCGACAGGGAGCTCAGGAGGGACTCGCTGCTTTGGGAGGTGGCAGGAGGTGGGGGGAGGGGATAGCCCGACCCTGGCTCCTGAAGCACCCCTCCCCTCCCTTCCTACTTGGGTCCCACACAGCGGCCCTCACTCCATCCTGCCTTGGCCTACCTGTGCCCCACATACACCCCGATGCTTCCCTCCCCGTTGCCTGACCCCGAGCCTCCCTGCCTGCCTTCGACCATCCCCAGTACCCCCATCGTGCCGTGACCTACCTGCACCTGGGGCTCCATCCTGCTTCCCTGCTGGGGACTGGCCTTCTTGGACATGTGCGTCTCCTGGCAAGCTCTGGAGCCCTGAAGTACCTGAAATAACCGTAAGTTCAGGAAAAGAATAAAGCTCAATGATAAAGAAAATCTCTATCATTTTATTCATTGAATCATGTTGTTTATGTTTACATATAAAATATGCATATCTGTGTGCATATGCATGACTGTATTTTATGTTTTTATGTAATAAAATTACATATGAACATTTTATTTCTTTAAAACTTTGAAGAATTCTGGCAAAATGTTAGCATTTAAAAATCTTTCTTCTAAGAATCAAACCATATACAAATGCTTGAAGTTTCTTTTTCACCTTTCCTTTATCCCATTCCCTTCTTTCCATCCAAAGACGTAACCGTTATCCTGAAGTCAGTGTTGTTTTACTTTCCCAGCTGTTTTTTTTTTGTTTTGTTTTGGCCAGTCCCGCGGCCTGGGGTGGGAGGGGCTCCGGCGAAAGGATGAGGGGCGGGTTCCCCTCCCGATCTCAGAGAAGCTCCCAAAAGGGCAGCGGCGTGCCCACCTGCCGCCACCTCAGGCGGCCGCGAACCATTCAAATGGCCCGCGCCAAGAGGTACCCGGCGCTCGCGATTGGCGGAGCCGGACCAGCGCCCCTGGGCGGGGCCGGCCCCCACGCAGCGGCCGCGTGTCCCGCCCCCACGCAGCGGCCGCGGGTCCCGCCCCGCTGGTGCGCATGCGCGCAGTCCCCAGAGGAAAGAGTCTGCGCACACCCCCGCCCGGCCTCCGACTCGCGCCGCGGCTCCCTCCCCTGTCCGCGGAGGCTTGTCGGCTCGGCGAGACAGCAAGAGCTGAGGCCGGCAGGGCGCTGTGCGGACCCAAGGCGGCTGCGGTGGCGCCGGCCTGTGGAAAATGCCACCAGGCGGCGCTTCGGTTCATTGCTCTTGTGACGGCCGTTCCCCGCCCCCCCAACCCTGAACCCCTTGCGACCGCCGGGGAAGAACCCGCCCGCTCAGGGAGTACCGCACCGAGACGCCTCGGCGGGAACGAGGCCTACGGCCGGCTGTGCCGGTTGCGCCCCTGAGGTGAGGGCGGGCGGCGGCGGCGGCGGCGGCGGCGGCGGCGGAGGCGGGGCGCGGGGCGCGGGGCGCGGGAAGGACGGGGGTTGCGGCGGCTGCCACCCAGGGTCCCCGCGGCGGAGGGAGGCCGCGTGGGCCTCTGCGGGGCGGGGAGGGCCGGCGCCGTCAGTGTTTAGTCTCAGCTATTCTGATGTCTAGTTTTGTGCCCTTTGCTATGTCCAATCCTATATGAATTTCTGTTTTTATCTGATCGAATGGGACTAGCCCAGTGGTTCTCCAATTGGCTGGACATTCAAATTGCTTGGAAAACTTTTTAAAAACGTGGGGGCCTGCAGTCTTCCCCAGACAAGTTAATTCACAATTTCTGAAGGTGGGGCTGAGGCATTAGTATTTTCTTAAGCTCCCTGTGTGATTATAATGAGTCCAACAATCACTCCCAACTCTAAAACGTTCTGACATTTTATAAAACTTGCCGATTGAGAACCTCAGCATGTGTTTCAAATGAGTCCAGAGGAGAGAATTTCCAGTGTTTGGTGTTGGTGTTTGTTCTATCAGTTGCATTCACAATGTAGGCTGATAAGGGAAAAAAAAAAAAACAAGAAAAAAATTTAACAGGGAAGGTAGACAGGCCGTGCAAACGAGAGCTCAATCACAGAAGAGCTGTCTCCAGGAGACCAAAGTCATGCTCTTTAACATTCTAAGTGATTGATTTGTGCAGTGAACCAAATCTGAGCAGTTCCAATGTTTGAAAATGTATTGACTTAAATAGAAATACTAATATACCCTTCAAGGTCATGAAACAGTTCCTTGGCCTTAGGAAACGTGTAACTTCTGTGAGCTCATGTAGGTCAATTTGATGGGCCTCTTATAACCTTAAGATTCATCTTGCTCCTTATCTTTCCTCTGCATTAAAATATGTTAATACCAGCTTTGGAATCAAATCAATTCTTTTCTTTTTAAATCTGCCTTTTTAAAACTTCCTTTGTATTTGCAGAATTACCAAGGAGTTGTTAAAAATTACCATATTTTCTACCTCTGAATGAAATTAAGCAAAGACCGAAGTACGAAAAGGTCATCGAAACAAGAGACTATAAAAGAAACCTGAGAATAGCGGTACATTGCTAATGATAGCCTAAAATTTAATTTAAAGCCAGTCCTGAAAATGTGTAATGGTTAAGGATTGAGTTTCTCTCCTCATCCACATGTTTAAAGAATCTTCTGTATTGGCTATCTCTAAGCAAATTAGTGGGAATGGGAGAGGGCGGGGAACAACTCACTAAGAATCTACTCATCTATAGTCCTTTTATCTTTTCATTTAGAAGGGTAAGCTATTGAATATCATATATATAATGCGGTACATAAAATGTGATAAATGCTGCACCTAACACACAAAGTCTACAATAGACCGTAGATCTGCAAAGGTCTATGATCTATGGATCAGAACTAGCAGAGTTAACATCAACCCAGTTCCTAGCAAACGTTGCTAACTTATGGCCATAGCTATCATTTCAGACCCAATACCCCCTTTATAAAAGCAAATATTCTGTAGACCCCCTTCCCTTCCAAATGAGGCACTCTATCTTCAAGTATAAGTTTTAAGTCAATTTAAGTCAATTTAGAATAATGGAATATATGTTATTGTACATTCATAACTATACTATATTCCTATTCCTACGCCCCACTTAATTATAATAAGTAAGTTAGGATCAGGGAAAGCAATATGAGAAATTATCCCACACGAGAAGTTCAGGAAAAATGAAAGAGCAAAGGCAGAGATGGACTCTCAGCTAATAGCAGACCAGTTTTATCTGTAGACGATCACAGACAAAGGGGGAAAAATACTTAACTGAAGTATGTATAACATGCTAAGATAAATGACAATCTGTCAATGTTGACCAAGAATGAGGAAGTTTGATATTCTTGTGAATAAGCTATTTCTAAACGTACTTATAAAACAATTCAGTGTGTTATGACACGAGTTAAGAGTGCCAATGAAGTGCCCTGGAAACATTTCATCCCAGAGCCAGCCACATGTCCAAAGATGCATCCAGTCTGTGGTGGGAAAGAAAAGTGGGCCGGGGGCTCCAGATGAGGGGTGCCGTGTAGCAACGTGGGGCAAGGACGCAGATGCCAAAGCTGGGCCTGTCCGACAGGGAGCTCAGGAGGGACTCGCTGCTTTGGGAGGTGGCAGGAGGTGGGGGGAGGGGATAGCCCGACCCTGGCTCCTGAAGCACCCCTCCCCTCCCTTCCTACTTGGGTCCCACACAGCGGCCCTCACTCCATCCTGCCTTGGCCTACCTGTGCCCCACATACACCCCGATGCTTCCCTCCCCGTTGCCTGACCCCGAGCCTCCCTGCCTGCCTTCGACCATCCCCAGTACCCCCATCGTGCCGTGACCTACCTGCACCTGGGGCTCCATCCTGCTTCCCTGCTGGGGACTGGCCTTCTTGGACATGTGCGTCTCCTGGCAAGCTCTGGAGCCCTGAAGTACCTGAAATAACCGTAAGTTCAGGAAAAGAATAAAGCTCAATGATAAAGAAAATCTCTATCATTTTATTCATTGAATCATGTTGTTTATGTTTACATATAAAATATGCATATCTGTGTGCATATGCATGACTGTATTTTGGGTTTTTATGTAATAAAATTACATATGAACATTTTATTTCTTTAAAACTTTGAAGAATTCTGGCAAAATGTTAGCATTTAAAAATCTTCCTTCTAAGAATCAAACCATATACAAATGCTTGAAGTTTCTTTTTCACCTTTCCTTTATCCCATTCCCTTCTTTCCATCCAAAGACGTAACCGTTATCCTGAAGTCAGTGTTGTTTTACTTTCCCAGCTGTTTTTTTTGTTTTGTTTTGGCCAGTCCCGCGGCCTGGGGTGGGAGGGGCTCCGGCGAAAGGATGAGGGGCGGGTTCCCCTCCCGATCTCAGAGAAGCTCCCAAAAGGGCAGCGGCGTGCCCACCTGCCGCCACCTCAGGCGGCCGCGAACCATTCAAATGGCCCGCGCCAAGAGGTACCCGGCGCTCGCGATTGGCGGAGCCGGACCAGCGCCCCTGGGCGGGGCCGGCCCCCACGCAGCGGCCGCGTGTCCCGCCCCCACGCAGCGGCCGCGGGTCCCGCCCCGCTGGTGCGCATGCGCGCAGTCCCCAGAGGAAAGAGTCTGCGCACACCCCCGCCCGGCCTCCGACTCGCGCCGCGGCTCCCTCCCCTGTCCGCGGAGGCTTGTCGGCTCGGCGAGACAGCAAGAGCTGAGGCCGGCAGGGCGCTGTGCGGACCCAAGGCGGCTGCGGTGGCGCCGGCCTGTGGAAAATGCCACCAGGCGGCGCTTCGGTTCGTTGCTCGTGTGACGGCCGTTCCCCGCCCCCCCAACCCTGAACCCCTTGCGACCGCCGGGGAAGAACCCGCCCGCTCAGGGAGTACCGCACCGAGACGCCTCGGCGGGAACGAGGCCGACGGCCGGCTGTGCCGGTTGCGCCCCTGAGGTGAGGGCGGGCGGCGGCGGCTCTGGCGGCGGCGGCGGCGGCGGCGGGGCGCGGGGCGCGGGGCGCGGGAAGGACGGGGGTTGCGGCGGCTGCCACCCAGGGTCCCCGCGGCCGAGGGAGGCCGCGTGGGCCTCTGCGGGGCGGGGAGGGCCGGCGCCGTCAGTGTTTAGTCTCAGCTATTCTGATGTCTAGTTTTGTGCCCTTTGCTATGTCCAATCCTATATGAATTTCTGTTTTTATCTGATCGAATGGGACTAGCCCAGTGGTTCTACAATTGGCTGGACATTCAGATTGCTTGGAAAACTTTTTAAAAACGTGGGGGCCTGCAGTCTTCCCCAGACAAGTTAATTCACAATTTCTGAAGGTGGGGCTGAGGCATTAGTATTTTCTTAAGCTCCCTGTGTGATTATAATGAGTCCAACAATCACTCCCAACTCTAAAACGTTCTGACATTTTATAAAACTTGCCGATTGAGAACCTCAGCATGTGTTTCAAATGAGTCCAGAGGAGAGAATTTCCAGTGTTTGGTGTTGGTGTTTGTTCTATCAGTTGCATTCACAATGTAGGCTGATAAGGGAAAAAAAAAAAAAACAAGAAAAAAATTTAACAGGGAAGGTAGACAGGCGGTGCAAACGAGAGCTCAATCACAGAAGAGCTGTCTCCAGGAGACCAAAGTCATGCTCTTTAACATTCTAAGTGATTGATTTGTGCAGTGAACCAAATCTGAGCAGTTCCAATGTTTGAAAATGTATTGACTTAAAGAGAAATACTAATATACCCTTCAAGGTCATGAAACAGTTCCTTGGCCTTAGGAAACGTGTAACTTCTGTGAGCTCATGTAGGTCAATTTGATGGGCCTCTTATAAACTTAAGATTCATCTTGCTCCTTATCTTTCCTCTGCATTAAAATATGTTAATACCAGCTTTGGAATCAAATCAATTCTTTTCTTTTTAAATCTGCCTTTTTAAAACTTCCTTTGTATTTGCAGAATTACCAAGGAGTTGTTAAAAATTACCATATTTTCTACCTCTGAATGAAATTAAGCAAAGACCGAAGTATGAAAAGGTCATCGAAACAAGAGACTATAAAAGAAACCTGAGAATAGCGGTACATTGCTAATGATAGCCTAAAATTTAATTTAAAGCCAGTCCTGAAAATGTGTAATGGTTAAGGATTGAGTTTCTCTCCTCATCCACATGTTTAAAGAATCTTCTGTATTGGCTATCTCTAAGCAAATTAGTGGGAATGGGAGAGGGCGGGGAACAACTCACTAAGAATCTACTCATCTATAGTCCTTTTATCTTTTCATTTAGAAGGGTAAGCTATTGAATATCATATATATAATGCGGTACATAAAATGTGATAAATGCTGCACCTAACACACAAAGTCTACAATAGACCGTAGATCTGCAAAGGTCTATGATCTATGGATCAGAACTAGCAGAGTTAACATCAACCCAGTTCCTAGCAAACGTTGCTAACTTATGGCCATAGCTATCATTTCAGACCCAATACCCCCTTTATAAAAGCAAATATTCTGTAGACCCCCTTCCCTTCTAAATGAGGCACTCTATCTTCAAGTATAAGTTTTAAGTCAATTTAAGTCAATTTAGAATAATGGAATATATGTTATTGTACATTCATAACTATACTATATTCCTATTCCTACGCCCCACTTAATTATAATAAGTAAGTTAGGATCAGGGAAAGCAATATGAGAAATTATCCCACACGAGAAGTTCAGGAAAAATGAAAGCAAAGGCAGAGATGGACTCTCAGCTAATAGCAGACCAGTTTTATCTGTAGAGGATCACAGACAAAGGGGGAAAAATACTTAACTGAAGTATGTATAACATGCTAAGATAAATGACAATCTGTCAATGTTGACCAAGAATGAGGAAGTTTGATATTCTTGTGAATAAGCTATTTCTAAACGTACTTATAAAACAATTCAGTGTGTTATGACACGAGTTAAGAGTGCCGATGAAGTGCCCTGGAAACATTTCATCCCAGAGCCAGCCACATGTCCAAAGATGCATCCAGTCTGTGGTGGGAAAGAAAAGTGGGCCGGGGGCTCCAGATGAGGGGAGCCTTGTAGCAAGTTGGGCCAAGGACGCAGATGCCAAAGCTGGGCCTGTCCGACAGGGAGCTCAGGAGGGACTCAGCTGCTGCTTTGGGAGGTGGCAGGAGGTGGGGGGAGGGGATAGCCCGACCCTGGCTCCTGAAGCACCCCTCCCCTCCCTTCCTACTTGGGTCCCACACAGCGGCCCTCACTCCATCCTGCCTTGGCCTACCTGTGCCCCACATACACCCCGATGCTTCCCTCCCCGTTGCCTGACCCCGAGCCTCCCTGCCTGCCTTCGACCATCCCCAGTACCCCCATCGTGCCGTGACCTACCTGCACCTGGGGCTCCATCCTGCTTCCCTGCTGGGGACTGGCCTTCTTGGACATGTGCGTCTCCTGGCAAGCTCTGGAGCCCTGAAGTACCTGAAATAACCGTAAGTTCAGGAAAAGAATAAAGCTCAATGATAAAGAAAATCTCTATCATTTTATTCATTGAATCATGTTGTTTATGTTTACATATAAAATATGCATATCTGTGTGCATATGCATGACTGTATTTTGGGTTTTTATGTAATAAAATTACATATGAACATTTTATTTCTTTAAAACTTTGAAGAATTCTGGCAAAATGTTAGCATTTAAAAATCTTTCTTCTAAGAATCAAACCATATACAAATGCTTGAAGTTTCTTTTTCACCTTTCCTTTATCCCATTCCCTTCTTTCCATCCAAAGACGTAACCGTTATCCTGAAGTCAGTGTTGTTTTACTTTCCCAGCTGTTTTTTTTTGTTTTGTTTTGGCCAGTCCCGCGGCCTGGGGTGGGAGGGGCTCCGGCGAAAGGATGAGGGGCGGGTTCCCCTCCCGATCTCAGAGAAGCTCCCAAAAGGGCAGCGGCGTGCCCACCTGCCGCCACCTCAGGCGGCCGCGAACCATTCAAATGGCCCGCGCCAAGAGGTACCCGGCGCTCGCGATTGGCGGAGCCGGACCAGCGCCCCTGGGCGGGGCCGGCCCCCACGCAGCGGCCGCGTGTCCCGCCCCCACGCAGCGGCCGCGGGTCCCGCCCCGCTGGTGCGCATGCGCGCAGTCCCCAGAGGAAAGAGTCTGCGCACACCCCCGCCCGGCCTCCGACTCGCGCCGCGGCTCCCTCCCCTGTCCGCGGAGGCTTGTCGGCTCGGCGAGACAGCAAGAGCTGAGGCCGGCAGGGCGCTGTGCGGACCCAAGGCGGCTGCGGTGGCGCCGGCCTGTGGAAAATGCCACCAGGCGGCGCTTCGGTTCGTTGCTCGTGTGACGGCCGTTCCCCGCCCCCCCAACCCTGAACCCCTTGCGACCGCCGGGAAGAACCCGCCCGCGCAGGGAGTACCGCACCGAGACGCCTCGGCGGGAACGAGGCCGACGGCCGGCTGTGCCGGTTGCGCCCCTGAGGTGAGGGCGGGCGGCGGCGCCTCTGGCGGCGGCGGCGGCGACGGCGGGGCGCGGGGCGCGGGGCGCGGAAGGACGGGGGTTGCGGCGGCTGCCACCCAGGGTCCCCGCGGCGGAGGGAGGCCGCGTGGGCCTCTGCGGGGCGGGGAGGGCCGGCGCCGTCAGTGTTTAGTCTCAGCTATTCTGATGTCTAGTTTTGTGCCCTTTGCTATGTCCAATCCTATATGAATTTCTGTTTTTATCTGATCCAATGGGACTAGCCCAGTGGTTCTCCAATTGGCTGGACATTCAAATTGCTTGGAAAACTTTTTAAAAACGTGGGGGCCTGCAGTCTTCCCCAGACAAGTTAATTCACAATTTCTGAAGGTGGGGCTGAGGCATTAGTATTTTCTTAAGCTCCCTGTGTGATTATAATGAGTCCAACAATCACTCCCAACTCTAAAACGTTCTGACATTTTATAAAACTTGCCGATTGAGAACCTCAGCATGTGTTTCAAATGAGTCCAGAGGAGAGAATTTCCAGTGTTTGGTGTTGGTGTTTGTTCTATCAGTTGCATTCACAATGTAGGCTGATAAGGGAAAAAAAAAAAAAAAAAAAACAAGAAAAAAATTTAACAGGGAAGGTAGACAGGCGGTGCAAACGAGAGCTCAATCACAGAAGAGCTGTCTCCAGGAGACCAAAGTCATGCTCTTTAACATTCTAAGTGATTGATTTGTGCAGTGAACCAAATCTGAGCAGTTCCAATGTTTGAAAATGTATTGACTTAAATAGAAATACTAATATACCCTTCAAGGTCATGAAACAGTTCCTTGGCCTTAGGAAACGTGTAACTTCTGTGAGCTCATGTAGGTCAATTTGAAGGGCCTCTTATAACCTTAAGATTCATCTTGCTCCTTATCTTTCCTCTGCATTAAAATATGTTAATACCAGCTTTGGAATCAAATCAATTCTTTTCTTTTAAATCTGCCTTATTAAAAGTTCCTTTGTAGTTGCAGAATTACCAAGGAGTTGTTAAAAATTACCGTATTTTCTACCTCTGAATGAAATTAAGCAAAGACCGAAGTACGAAAAGGTCATCGAAACAAGAGACTATAAGAAAAACCTGAGAATAGCGGTACCTTGCTAATGATAGCCTAAAATTTAATTTAAAGTCAGTCCTGAAACTGTGTAATGGTTAAGGATTGAGTTTCTATCCACATCCACATGTTTAAAGAATCTTCTGTATTGGCTATCTCTAACCAAATTAGTGGGAATGGGAGAGGGCGGGAAACAGCTCACTAAGAATCTACTCATCTATAGTCCTTTTATCTTTTCATTTAGAAGGGTAAGCTACTGAATGTCATATATATAATGCAGTACATAAAATGTGATAAATGCTGCACCTAACACACAAAGTCTACAATAGACCGTAGATCTACAAAGGACTATGATCTATGGATCAGAACTAGCAGAGTTAACATCAACCCAGTTCCTAGCAAACGTTGCTAATTTATGGCCATAGCTATCATTTCAGACCCAATACCCCCTTTATAAAAGCAAACATTCTGTAGACCCCCTTCCCTTCCAAATGAGGCACTCTATCTTCAAGTATAAGTTTTAAGTCAATTTAAGTCAATTTAGAATAATGGAATATATGTTATTGTACATTCATAACTATACTATATTCCTATTCCTACGCCCCACTTAATTATAATAAGTAAGTTAGGATCAGGGAAAGCAATATGAGAAATTATCCCACACGAGAAGTTCAGGAAAAATGAAAGAGCAAAGGCAGAGATGGACTCTCAGCTAATAGCAGACCAGTTTTATCTGTAGACGATCACAGACAAAGGGGGAAAAATACTTAACTGAAGTATGTATAACATGCTAAGATAAATGACAATCTGTCAATGTTGACCAAGAATGAGGAAGTTTGATATTCTTGTGAATAAGCTATTTCTAAACGTACTTATAAAACAATTCAGTGTGTTATGACACGAGTTAAGAGTGCCAATGAAGTGCCCTGGAAACATTTCATCCCAGAGCCAGCCACATGTCCAAAGATGCATCCAGTCTGTGGTGGGAAAGAAAAGTGGGCCGGGGGCTCCAGATGAGGGGAGCCCTTTAGCAACGTGGGGCAAGGACGCAGATGCCAAAGCTGGGCCTGTCCGACAGGGAGCTCAGGAGGGACTCAGCTGCTGCTTTGGGAGGTGGCAGGAGGTGGGGGGAGGGGATAGCCCGACCCTGGCTCCTGAAGCACCCCTCCCCTCCCTTCCTACTTGGGTCCCACACAGCGGCCCTCACTGCATCCTGCCTTGGCCTACCTGTGCCCCACATACACCCCGATGCTTCCCTCCCCGTTGCCTGACCCCGAGCCTCCCTGCCTGCCTTCGACCATCCCCAGTACCCCCATCGTGCCGTGACCTACCTGCACCTGGGGCTCCATCCTGCTTCCCTGCTGGGGACTGGCCTTCTTGGACATGTGCGTCTCCTGGCAAGCTCTGGAGCCCTGAAGTACCTGAAATAACCGTAAGTTCAGGAAAAGAATAAAGCTCAATGATAAAGAAAATCTCTATCATTTTATTCATTGAATCATGTTGTTTATGTTTACATATAAAATATGCATATCTGTGTGCATATGCATGACTGTATTTTGGGTTTTTATGTAATAAAATTACATATGAACATTTTATTTCTTTAAAACTTTGAAGAATTCTGGCAAAATGTTAGCATTTAAAAATCTTCCTTCTAAGAATCAAACCATATACAAATGCTTGAAGTTTCTTTTTCACCTTTCCTTTATCCCATTCCCTTCTTTCCATCCAAAGACGTAACCGTTATCCTGAAGTCAGTGTTGTTTTACTTTCCCAGGTGTTTTTTTTTGTTTTGTTTTGGCCAGTCCCGCGGCCTGGGGTGGGAGGGGCTCCGGCGAAAGGATGAGGGGCGGGTTCCCCTCCCGATCTCAGAGAAGCTCCCAAAAGGGCAGCGGCGTGCCCACCTGCCGCCACCTCAGGCGGCCGCGAACCATTCAAATGGCCCGCGCCAAGAGGTACCCGGCGCTCGCGATTGGCGGAGCCGGACCAGCGCCCCTGGGCGGGGCCGGCCCCCACGCAGCGGCCGCGTGTCCCGCCCCCACGCAGCGGCCGCGGGTCCCGCCCCGCTGGTGCGCATGCGCGCAGTCCCCAGAGGAAAGAGTCTGCGCACACCCCCGCCCGGCCTCCGACTCGCGCCGCGGCTCCCTCCCCTGTCCGCGGAGGCTTGTCGGCTCGGCGAGACAGCAAGAGCTGAGGCCGGCAGGGCGCTGTGCGGACCCAAGGCGGCTGCGGTGGCGCCGGCCTGTGGAAAATGCCACCAGGCGGCGCTTCGGTTCGTTGCTCTTGTGACGGCCGTTCCCCGCCCCCCCAACCCTGAACCCCTTGCGACCGCCGGGGAAGAACCCGCCCGCGCAGGGAGTACCGCACCGAGACGCCTCGGCGGGAACGAGGCAGACGGCCGGCTGTGCCGGTTGCGCCCCTGAGGTGAGGGCGGGCGGCGGCGCCTCTGGCGGCGGCGGCGGCGACGGCGGGGCGCGGGGCGCGGGGCGCGGGAAGGACGGGGGTTGCGGCGGCTGCCACCCAGGGTCCCCGCGGCGGAGGGAGGCCGCGTGGGCCTCTGCGGGGCGGGGAGGGCCGGCGCCGTCAGTGTTTAGTCTCAGCTATTCTGATGTCTAGTTTTGTGCCCTTTGCTATGTCCAATCCTATATGAATTTCTGTTTTTATCTGATCGAATGGGACTAGCCCAGTGGTTCTCCAATTGGCTGGACATTCAAATTGCTTGGAAAACTTTTTAAAAACGTGGGGGCCTGCAGTCTTCCCCAGACAAGTTAATTCACAATTTCTGAAGGTGGGGCTGAGGCATTAGTATTTTCTTAAGCTCCCTGTGTGATTATAATGAGTCCAACAATCACTCCCAACTCTAAAACGTTCTGACATTTTATAAAACTTGCCGATTGAGAACCTCAGCATGTGTTTCAAATGAGTCCGGAGGAGAGAATTTCCAGTGTTTGGTGTTGGTGTTTGTTCTATCAGTTGCATTCACAATGTAGGCTGATAAGGGAAAAAAAAAAAAAAAAAAAACAAGAAAAAAATTTAACAGGGAAGGTAGACAGGCGGTGCAAACGAGAGCTCAATCACAGAAGAGCTGTCTCCAGGAGACCAAAGTCATGCTCTTTAACATTCTAAGTGATTGGTTTGTGCAGTGAACCAAATCTGAGCAGTTCCAATGTTTGAAAATGTATTGACTTAAATAGAAATACTAATATACCCTTCAAGGTCATGAAACAGTTCCTTGGCCTTAGGAAACGTGTAACTTCTGTGAGCTCATGTAGGTCAATTTGATGGGCCTCTTATAACCTTAAGATTCATCTTGCTCCTTATCTTTCCTCTGCATTAAAATATGTTAATACCAGCTTTGGAATCAAATCAATTCTTTTCTTTTTAAATCTGCCTTTTTAAAACTTCCTTTGTATTTGCAGAATTACCAAGGAGTTGTTAAAAATTACCGTATTTTCTACCTCTGAATGAAATTAAGCAAAGACCAAAGTACGAAAAGGTCATCGAAACAAGAGACTATAAAAGAAACCTGAGAATAGCGGTACATTGCTAATGATAGCCTAAAATTTAATTTAAAGCCAGTCCTCAAAATGTGTAATGGTTAAGGATTGAGTTTCTCTCCTCATCCACATGTTTAAAGAATCTTCTGTATTGGCTATCTCTAAGCAAATTAGTGGGAATGGGAGAGGGCGGGGAACAACTCACTAAGAATCTACTCATCTATAGTCCTTTTATCTTTTCATTTAGAAGGGTAAGCTATTGAATGTCATATATATAATGCGGTACATAAAATGTGATAAATGCTGCACCTAACACACAAAGTCTACAATAGACCGTAGATCTGCAAAGGTCTATGATCTATGGATCAGAACTAGCAGAGTTAACATCAGCCCACTTCCTAGCAAACGTTGCTAACTTATGGCCATAGCTATCATTTCAGACCCAATACCCCCTTTATAAAAGCAAATATTCTGTAGACCCCCTTCCCTTCCAAATGAGGCACTCTATCTTCAAGTATAAGTTTTAAGTAAATTTAAATCAATTTAGAATAATGGAATATATGTTATTGTACATTCATAACTATACTATATTCCTATTCCTACACCCCGCTTAATTATAATAAGTAAGTTAGGATCAGGGAAAGCAATATGAGAAATTATCCCACACGGGAATTTCAGGAAAAATGAAAGAGCAAAGGCAGAGATGGACTCTCAGCTACTAGCAGGCCAGTTTTATCTGTAGACGATCAAAGACAAAGGGGGAAAAATCTTTAACTGGAGTATGTATAACATGCTAAGATAAATTGCAATCTGTCAATGTTGACCAAGAGTGAGGAAGTTTGATATTCTTGTGAATGAGCTATTTATAAACGTACTTATAAAACAATTCAGTGTGTTATGACACGAGTTAAGAGTGCCAATGAAGTGCCCTGGAAACATTTCATCCCAGAGCCAGCCACATGTCCAAAGATGCATCCAGTCTGTGGTGGGAAAGAAAAGTGGGCCGGGGGCTCCAGAAGAGGGGAGCCCTTTAGCAACGTGGGGCAAGGACGCAGATGCCAAAGCTGGGCCTGTCCGACAGGGAGCTCAGGAGGGACTCGCTGCTTTGTGAGGTGGCAGGAGGTGGGGGGAGGGGATAGCCCGACCCTGGCTCCTGAAGCACCCCTCCCCTCCCTTCCTACTTGGGTCCCACACAGCGGCCCTCACTGCATCCTGCCTTGGCCTACCTCTGCCCCACATACACCCCGATGCTTCCCTCCCCGTTGCCTGACCCCGAGCCTCCCTGCCTGCCTTCGACCATCCCCAGTACCCCCATCGTGCGGTGACTTACCTGCACCTGGGGCTCCATCCTGCTTCCCTGCTGGGGACTGGCCTTCTTGGACATGTGCGTCTCCTGGCAAGCTCTGGAGCCCTGAAGTACCTGAAATAACCGTAAGTTCAGGAAAAGAATAAAGCTCAATGATAAAGAAAATCTCTATCATTTTATTCATTGAATCATGTTGTTTATGTTTACATATAAAATATTCATATCTGTGTGCATATGCATGGCTATATTTTGGGTTTTTATGTAATAAAGTTACATATTAACATTTTATTTCATCAAAACATTGAAGCATTGTGGCAAAATGTTAGCATTTAAAAATCTTTCTTTTAAGAAATCAAATCATATACAAATGCTTGAAGTTTCTTTTTCACCTTTCCTTTATCCCATTCCCTTCTTTGCATCCAAAGAGTTAACCGTTATCCTGAAGTCAGTGTTGTTTTACTTTCCCAGCTGTTTTTTTTTTGTTTTGTTTTGGCCAGTCCCGCGGCCTGGGGTGGGAGGGGCTCCGGCGAAAGGATGAGGGGCGGGTTCCCCTCCCGATCTCAGAGAAGCTCCCAAAAGGGCAGCGGCGTGCCACCTGCCGCCACCTCAGGCGGCCGCGAACCATTCAAATGGCCCGCGCCAAGAGGTACCCGGCGCTCGTGATTGGCGGAGCCGGACCAGCGCCCCTGGGCGGGGCCGGCCCCCACGCAGCGGCCGCGTGTCCCGCCCCCACGCAGCGGCCGCGGGTCCCGCCCCGCTGGTGCGCATGCGCACAGTCCCCAGAGGAAAGAGTCTGCGCACACCCCCGCCCGGCCTCCGACTCGCGCCGCGGCTCCCTCCCCTGTCCGCGGAGGCTTGTCGGCTCGGCGAGACAGCAAGAGCTGAGGCCGGCAGGGCGCTGTGCGGACCCAAGGCGGCTGCGGTGGCGCCGGCCTGTGGAAATGCCACCAGGCGGCTCTTCGGTTCGTTGCTCTTGTGACGGCCGTTCCCCGCCCCCCCAACCCTGAACCCCTTGCGACCGCCGGGGAAGAACCCGCCCGCGCAGGGAGTACCGCACCGAGACGCCTCGGCGGGAACGAGGCCTACGGCCGGCTGTGCCGGTTGCGCCCCTGAGGTGAGGGCGGGCGGCGGCGGCTCTGGCGACGGCGGCGGCGGCGGCGGCGGGGCGCGGGGCGCGGGGCGCGGGAAGGACGGGGGTTGCGGCGGCTGCCACCCAGGGTCCCCGCGGCGGAGGGAGGCCGCGTGGGCCTCTGCGGGGCGGGGAGGGCCGGCGCCGTCAGTGTTTAGTCTCAGCTATTCTGATGTCTAGTTTTGTGCCCTTTGCTATGTCCAATCCTATATGAATTTCTGTTTTTATCTGATCGAATGGGACTAGCCCAGTGGTTCTCCAATTGGCTGGACATTCAAATTGCTTGGAAAACTTTTTTAAAACGTGGGGGCCTGCAGTCTTCCCCAGACAAGTTAATTCACAATTTCTGAAGGTGGGGCTGAGGCATTAGTATTTTCTTAAGCTCCCTGTGTGATTATAATGAGTCCAACAATCACTCCCAACTCTAAAACGTTCTGACATTTTATAAAACTTGCCGATTGAGAACCTCGGCATGTGTTTCAAATGAGTCCAGAGGAGAGAATTTCCAGTGTTTGGTGTTGGTGTTTGTTCTATCAGTTGCATTCACAATGTAGGCTGATAAGGGAAAAAAAAAAAAAAACAAGAAAAAAATTTAACAGGGAAGGTAGACAGGCCGTGCAAACGAGAGCTCAATCACAGAAGAGCTGTCTCCAGGAGACCAAAGTCATGCTCTTTAACATTCTAAGTGATTGATTTGTGCAGTGAACCAAATCTGAGCAGTTCCAATGTTTGAAAATGTATTGACTTAAATAGAAATACTAATATACCCTTCAAGGTCATGAAACAGTTCCTTGGCCTTAGGAAACGTGTAACTTCTGTGAGCTCATGTAGGTCAATTTGATGGGCCTCTTATAACCTTAAGATTCATCTTGCTCCTTATCTTTCCTCTGCATTAAAATATGTTAATACCAGCTTTGGAATCAAATCAATTCTTTTCTTTTTAAATCTGCCTTTTTAAAACTTCCTTTGTATTTGCAGAATTACCAAGGAGTTGTTAAAAATTACCATATTTTCTACCTCTGAATGAAATTAAGCAAAGACCGAAGTACGAAAAGGTCATCGAAACAAGAGACTATAAAAGAAACCTGAGAATAGCGGTACATTGCTAATGATAGCCTAAAATTTAATTTAAAGCCAGTCCTGAAAATGTGTAATGGTTAAGGATTGAGTTTCTCTCCTCATCCACATGTTTAAAGAATCTTCTGTATTGGCTATCTCTAAGCAAATTAGTGGGAATGGGAGAGGGCGGGGAACAACTCACTAAGAATCTACTCATCTATAGTCCTTTTATCTTTTCATTTAGAAGGGTAAGCTATTGAATGTCATATATATAATGCGGTACATAAAATGTGATAAATGCTGCACCTAACACACAAAGTCTACAATAGACCGTAGATCTGCAAAGGTCTATGATCTATGGATCAGAACTAGCAGAGTTAACATCAGCCCACTTCCTAGCAAACGTTGCTAACTTATGGCCATAGCTATCATTTCAGACCCAATACCCCCTTTATAAAAGCAAATATTCTGTAGACCCCCTTCCCTTCCAAATGAGGCACTCTATCTTCAAGTATAAGTTTTAAGTAAATTTAAATCAATTTAGAATAATGGAATATATGTTATTGTACATTCATAACTATACTATATTCCTATTCCTACACCCCGCTTAATTATAATAAGTAAGTTAGGATCAGGGAAAGCAATATGAGAAATTATCCCACACGGGAATTTCAGGAAAAATGAAAGAGCAAAGGCAGAGATGGACTCTCAGCTACTAGCAGGCCAGTTTTATCTGTAGACGATCAAAGACAAAGGGGGAAAAATCTTTAACTGGAGTATGTATAACATGCTAAGATAAATTGCAATCTGTCAATGTTGACCAAGAGTGAGGAAGTTTGATATTCTTGTGAATGAGCTATTTATAAACGTACTTATAAAACAATTCAGTGTGTTATGACACGAGTTAAGAGTGCCAATGAAGTGCCCTGGAAACATTTCATCCCAGAGCCAGCCACATGTCCAAAGATGCATCCAGTCTGTGGTGGGAAAGAAAAGTGGGCCGGGGGCTCCAGAAGAGGGGAGCCCTTTAGCAACGTGGGGCAAGGACGCAGATGCCAAAGCTGGGCCTGTCCGACAGGGAGCTCAGGAGGGACTCGCTGCTTTGTGAGGTGGCAGGAGGTGGGGGGAGGGGATAGCCCGACCCTGGCTCCTGAAGCACCCCTCCCCTCCCTTCCTACTTGGGTCCCACACAGCGGCCCTCACTGCATCCTGCCTTGGCCTACCTCTGCCCCACATACACCCCGATGCTTCCCTCCCCGTTGCCTGACCCCGAGCCTCCCTGCCTGCCTTCGACCATCCCCAGTACCCCCATCGTGCGGTGACTTACCTGCACCTGGGGCTCCATCCTGCTTCCCTGCTGGGGACTGGCCTTCTTGGACATGTGCGTCTCCTGGCAAGCTCTGGAGCCCTGAAGTACCTGAAATAACCGTAAGTTCAGGAAAAGAATAAAGCTCAATGATAAAGAAAATCTCTATCATTTTATTCATTGAATCATGTTGTTTATGTTTACATATAAAATATTCATATCTGTGTGCATATGCATGGCTATATTTTGGGTTTTTATGTAATAAAGTTACATATTAACATTTTATTTCATCAAAACATTGAAGCATTGTGGCAAAATGTTAGCATTTAAAAATCTTTCTTTTAAGAAATCAAATCATATACAAATGCTTGAAGTTTCTTTTTCACCTTTCCTTTATCCCATTCCCTTCTTTGCATCCAAAGAGTTAACCGTTATCCTGAAGTCAGTGTTGTTTTACTTTCCCAGCTGTTTTTTTTTTGTTTTGTTTTGGCCAGTCCCGCGGCCTGGGGTGGGAGGGGCTCCGGCGAAAGGATGAGGGGCGGGTTCCCCTCCCGATCTCAGAGAAGCTCCCAAAAGGGCAGCGGCGTGCCACCTGCCGCCACCTCAGGCGGCCGCGAACCATTCAAATGGCCCGCGCCAAGAGGTACCCGGCGCTCGTGATTGGCGGAGCCGGACCAGCGCCCCTGGGCGGGGCCGGCCCCCACGCAGCGGCCGCGTGTCCCGCCCCCACGCAGCGGCCGCGGGTCCCGCCCCGCTGGTGCGCATGCGCACAGTCCCCAGAGGAAAGAGTCTGCGCACACCCCCGCCCGGCCTCCGACTCGCGCCGCGGCTCCCTCCCCTGTCCGCGGAGGCTTGTCGGCTCGGCGAGACAGCAAGAGCTGAGGCCGGCAGGGCGCTGTGCGGACCCAAGGCGGCTGCGGTGGCGCCGGCCTGTGGAAATGCCACCAGGCGGCTCTTCGGTTCGTTGCTCTTGTGACGGCCGTTCCCCGCCCCCCCAACCCTGAACCCCTTGCGACCGCCGGGGAAGAACCCGCCCGCGCAGGGAGTACCGCACCGAGACGCCTCGGCGGGAACGAGGCCTACGGCCGGCTGTGCCGGTTGCGCCCCTGAGGTGAGGGCGGGCGGCGGCGGCTCTGGCGACGGCGGCGGCGGCGGCGGCGGGGCGCGGGGCGCGGGGCGCGGGAAGGACGGGGGTTGCGGCGGCTGCCACCCAGGGTCCCCGCGGCGGAGGGAGGCCGCGTGGGCCTCTGCGGGGCGGGGAGGGCCGGCGCCGTCAGTGTTTAGTCTCAGCTATTCTGATGTCTAGTTTTGTGCCCTTTGCTATGTCCAATCCTATATGAATTTCTGTTTTTATCTGATCGAATGGGACTAGCCCAGTGGTTCTCCAATTGGCTGGACATTCAAATTGCTTGGAAAACTTTTTTAAAACGTGGGGGCCTGCAGTCTTCCCCAGACAAGTTAATTCACAATTTCTGAAGGTGGGGCTGAGGCATTAGTATTTTCTTAAGCTCCCTGTGTGATTATAATGAGTCCAACAATCACTCCCAACTCTAAAACGTTCTGACATTTTATAAAACTTGCCGATTGAGAACCTCGGCATGTGTTTCAAATGAGTCCAGAGGAGAGAATTTCCAGTGTTTGGTGTTGGTGTTTGTTCTATCAGTTGCATTCACAATGTAGGCTGATAAGGGAAAAAAAAAAAAAAACAAGAAAAAAATTTAACAGGGAAGGTAGACAGGCCGTGCAAACGAGAGCTCAATCACAGAAGAGCTGTCTCCAGGAGACCAAAGTCATGCTCTTTAACATTCTAAGTGATTGATTTGTGCAGTGAACCAAATCTGAGCAGTTCCAATGTTTGAAAATGTATTGACTTAAATAGAAATACTAATATACCCTTCAAGGTCATGAAACAGTTCCTTGGCCTTAGGAAACGTGTAACTTCTGTGAGCTCATGTAGGTCAATTTGATGGGCCTCTTATAACCTTAAGATTCATCTTGCTCCTTATCTTTCCTCTGCATTAAAATATGTTAATACCAGCTTTGGAATCAAATCAATTCTTTTCTTTTTAAATCTGCCTTTTTAAAACTTCCTTTGTATTTGCAGAATTACCAAGGAGTTGTTAAAAATTACCATATTTTCTACCTCTGAATGAAATTAAGCAAAGACCGAAGTACGAAAAGGTCATCGAAACAAGAGACTATAAAAGAAACCTGAGAATAGCGGTACATTGCTAATGATAGCCTAAAATTTAATTTAAAGCCAGTCCTGAAAATGTGTAATGGTTAAGGATTGAGTTTCTCTCCTCATCCACATGTTTAAAGAATCTTCTGTATTGGCTATCTCTAAGCAAATTAGTGGGAATGGGAGAGGGCGGGGAACAACTCACTAAGAATCTACTCATCTATAGTCCTTTTATCTTTTCATTTAGAAGGGTAAGCTATTGAATGTCATATATATAATGCGGTACATAAAATGTGATAAATGCTGCACCTAACACACAAAGTCTACAATAGACCGTAGATCTGCAAAGGTCTATGATCTATGGATCAGAACTAGCAGAGTTAACATCAGCCCACTTCCTAGCAAACGTTGCTAACTTATGGCCATAGCTATCATTTCAGACCCAATACCCCCTTTATAAAAGCAAATATTCTGTAGACCCCCTTCCCTTCCAAATGAGGCACTCTATCTTCAAGTATAAGTTTTAAGTAAATTTAAATCAATTTAGAATAATGGAATATATGTTATTGTACATTCATAACTATACTATATTCCTATTCCTACACCCCGCTTAATTATAATAAGTAAGTTAGGATCAGGGAAAGCAATATGAGAAATTATCCCACACGGGAATTTCAGGAAAAATGAAAGAGCAAAGGCAGAGATGGACTCTCAGCTACTAGCAGGCCAGTTTTATCTGTAGACGATCAAAGACAAAGGGGGAAAAATCTTTAACTGGAGTATGTATAACATGCTAAGATAAATTGCAATCTGTCAATGTTGACCAAGAGTGAGGAAGTTTGATATTCTTGTGAATGAGCTATTTATAAACGTACTTATAAAACAATTCAGTGTGTTATGACACGAGTTAAGAGTGCCAATGAAGTGCCCTGGAAACATTTCATCCCAGAGCCAGCCACATGTCCAAAGATGCATCCAGTCTGTGGTGGGAAAGAAAAGTGGGCCGGGGGCTCCAGAAGAGGGGAGCCCTTTAGCAACGTGGGGCAAGGACGCAGATGCCAAAGCTGGGCCTGTCCGACAGGGAGCTCAGGAGGGACTCGCTGCTTTGTGAGGTGGCAGGAGGTGGGGGGAGGGGATAGCCCGACCCTGGCTCCTGAAGCACCCCTCCCCTCCCTTCCTACTTGGGTCCCACACAGCGGCCCTCACTGCATCCTGCCTTGGCCTACCTCTGCCCCACATACACCCCGATGCTTCCCTCCCCGTTGCCTGACCCCGAGCCTCCCTGCCTGCCTTCGACCATCCCCAGTACCCCCATCGTGCGGTGACTTACCTGCACCTGGGGCTCCATCCTGCTTCCCTGCTGGGGACTGGCCTTCTTG
Organism: Camelus bactrianus; assembly: GCF_048773025.1. Lineage (NCBI taxonomy): Eukaryota > Metazoa > Chordata > Mammalia > Artiodactyla > Camelidae > Camelus > Camelus bactrianus. The sequence continues at coordinate 337,149 of NC_133567.1, read as the reverse complement.
GACATGTGCGTCTCCTGGCAAGCTCTGGAGCCCTGAAGTACCTGAAATAACCGTAAGTTCAGGAAAAGAATAAAGCTCAATGATAAAGAAAATCTCTATCATTTTATTCATTGAATCATGTTGTTTATGTTTACATATAAAATATTCATATCTGTGTGCATATGCATGGCTATATTTTGGGTTTTTATGTAATAAAGTTACATATTAACATTTTATTTCATCAAAACATTGAAGCATTGTGGCAAAATGTTAGCATTTAAAAATCTTTCTTTTAAGAAATCAAATCATATACAAATGCTTGAAGTTTCTTTTTCACCTTTCCTTTATCCCATTCCCTTCTTTGCATCCAAAGAGTTAACCGTTATCCTGAAGTCAGTGTTGTTTTACTTTCCCAGCTGTTTTTTTTTTGTTTTGTTTTGGCCAGTCCCGCGGCCTGGGGTGGGAGGGGCTCCGGCGAAAGGATGAGGGGCGGGTTCCCCTCCCGATCTCAGAGAAGCTCCCAAAAGGGCAGCGGCGTGCCACCTGCCGCCACCTCAGGCGGCCGCGAACCATTCAAATGGCCCGCGCCAAGAGGTACCCGGCGCTCGTGATTGGCGGAGCCGGACCAGCGCCCCTGGGCGGGGCCGGCCCCCACGCAGCGGCCGCGTGTCCCGCCCCCACGCAGCGGCCGCGGGTCCCGCCCCGCTGGTGCGCATGCGCACAGTCCCCAGAGGAAAGAGTCTGCGCACACCCCCGCCCGGCCTCCGACTCGCGCCGCGGCTCCCTCCCCTGTCCGCGGAGGCTTGTCGGCTCGGCGAGACAGCAAGAGCTGAGGCAGGCAGGGCGCTGTGCGGACCCAAGGCGGCTGCGGTGGCGCCGGCCTGTGGAAATGCCACCAGGCGGCTCTTCGGTTCGTTGCTCTTGTGACGGCCGTTCCCCGCCCCCCCAACCCTGAACCCCTTGCGACCGCCGGGGAAGAACCCGCCCGCGCAGGGAGTACCGCACCGAGACGCCTCGGCGGGAACGAGGCCTACGGCCGGCTGTGCCGGTTGCGCCCCTGAGGTGAGGGCGGGCGGCGGCGGCTCTGGCGACGGCGGCGGCGGCGGCGGCGGGGCGCGGGGCGCGGGGCGCGGGAAGGACGGGGGTTGCGGCGGCTGCCACCCAGGGTCCCCGCGGCGGAGGGAGGCCGCGTGGGCCTCTGCGGGGCGGGGAGGGCCGGCGCCGTCAGTGTTTAGTCTCAGCTATTCTGATGTCTAGTTTTGTGCCCTTTGCTATGTCCAATCCTATATGAATTTCTGTTTTTATCTGATCGAATGGGACTAGCCCAGTGGTTCTCCAATTGGCTGGACATTCAAATTGCTTGGAAAACTTTTTTAAAACGTGGGGGCCTGCAGTCTTCCCCAGACAAGTTAATTCACAATTTCTGAAGGTGGGGCTGAGGCATTAGTATTTTCTTAAGCTCCCTGTGTGATTATAATGAGTCCAACAATCACTCCCAACTCTAAAACGTTCTGACATTTTATAAAACTTGCCGATTGAGAACCTCGGCATGTGTTTCAAATGAGTCCAGAGGAGAGAATTTCCAGTGTTTGGTGTTGGTGTTTGTTCTATCAGTTGCATTCACAATGTAGGCTGATAAGGGAAAAAAAAAAAAAAACAAGAAAAAAATTTAACAGGGAAGGTAGACAGGCCGTGCAAACGAGAGCTCAATCACAGAAGAGCTGTCTCCAGGAGACCAAAGTCATGCTCTTTAACATTCTAAGTGATTGATTTGTGCAGTGAACCAAATCTGAGCAGTTCCAATGTTTGAAAATGTATTGACTTAAATAGAAATACTAATATACCCTTCAAGGTCATGAAACAGTTCCTTGGCCTTAGGAAACGTGTAACTTCTGTGAGCTCATGTAGGTCAATTTGATGGGCCTCTTATAACCTTAAGATTCATCTTGCTCCTTATCTTTCCTCTGCATTAAAATATGTTAATACCAGCTTTGGAATCAAATCAATTCTTTTCTTTTTAAATCTGCCTTTTTAAAACTTCCTTTGTATTTGCAGAATTACCAAGGAGTTGTTAAAAATTACCATATTTTCTACCTCTGAATGAAATTAAGCAAAGACCGAAGTACGAAAAGGTCATCGAAACAAGAGACTATAAAAGAAACCTGAGAATAGCGGTACATTGCTAATGATAGCCTAAAATTTAATTTAAAGCCAGTCCTGAAAATGTGTAATGGTTAAGGATTGAGTTTCTCTCCTCATCCACATGTTTAAAGAATCTTCTGTATTGGCTATCTCTAAGCAAATTAGTGGGAATGGGAGAGGGCGGGGAACAACTGACTAAGAATCTACTCATCTATAGTCCTTTTATCTTTTCATTTAGAAGGGTAAGCTATTGAATATCATATATATAATGCGGTACATAAAATGTGATAAATGCTGCACCTAACACACAAAGTCTACAATAGACCGTAGATCTGCAAAGGTCTATGATCTATGGATCAGAACTAGCAGAGTTAACATCAACCCAGTTCCTAGCAAACGTTGCTAACTTATGGCCATAGCTATCATTTCAGACCCAATACCCCCTTTATAAAAGCAAATATTCTGTAGACCCCCTTCCCTTCCAAATGAGGCACTCTATCTTCAAGTATAAGTTTTAAGTCAATTTAAGTCAATTTAGAATAATGGAATATATGTTATTGTACATTCATAACTATACTATATTCCTATTCCTACGCCCCACTTAATTATAATAAGTAAGTTAGGATCAGGGAAAGCAATATGAGAAATTATCCCACACGAGAAGTTCAGGAAAAATGAAAGAGCAAAGGCAGAGATGGACTCTCAGCTAATAGCAGACCAGTTTTATCTGTAGACGATCACAGACAAAGGGGGAAAAATACTTAACTGAAGTATGTATAACATGCTAAGATAAATGACAATCTGTCAATGTTGACCAAGAATGAGGAAGTTTGATATTCTTGTGAATAAGCTATTTCTAAACGTACTTATAAAACAATTCAGTGTGTTATGACACGAGTTAAGAGTGCCAATGAAGTGCCCTGGGAACATTTCATCCCAGAGCCAGCCACATGTCCAAAGATGCATCCAGTCTGTGGTGGGAAAGAAAAGTGGGCCGCGGGCTCCAGATGAGGGGAGCCCTTTAGCAACGTAGGGCAAGGACGCAGATGCCAAAGCTGGGCCTGTCCGACAGGGAGCTCAGGAGGGACTCGCTGCTTTGGGAGGTGGCAGGAGGTGGGGGGAGGGGATAGCCCGACCCTGGCTCCTGAAGCACCCCTCCCCTCCCTTCCTACTTGGGTCCCACACAGCGGCCCTCACTGCATCCTGCCTTGGCCTACCTGTGCCCCACATACACCCCGATGCTTCCCTCCCCGTTGCCTGACCCCGAGCCTCCCTGCCTGCCTTCGACCATCCCCAGTACCCCCATCGTGCCGTGACCTACCTGCACCTGGGGCTCCATCCTGCTTCCCTGCTGGGGACTGGCCTTCTTGGACATGTGCGTCTCCTGGCAAGCTCTGGAGCCCTGAAGTACCTGAAATAACCGTAAGTTCAGGAAAAGAATAAAGCTCAATGATAAAGAAAATCTCTATCATTTTATTCATTGAATCATGTTGTTTATGTTTACATATAAAATATGCATATCTGTGTGCATATGCATGACTGTATTTTGGGTTTTTATGTAATAAAATTACATATGAACATTTTATTTCTTTAAAACTTTGAAGAATTCTGGCAAAATGTTAGCATTTAAAAATCTTCCTTCTAAGAATCAAACCATATACAAATGCTTGAAGTTTCTTTTTCACCTTTCCTTTATCCCATTCCCTTCTTTCCATCCAAAGACGTAACCGTTATCCTGAAGTCAGTGTTGTTTTACTTTCCCAGCTGTTTTTTTTGTTTTGTTTTGGCCAGTCCCGCGGCCTGGGGTGGGAGGGGCTCCGGCGAAAGGATGAGGGGCGGGTTCCCCTCCCGATCTCAGAGAAGCTCCCAAAAGGGCAGCGGCGTGCCCACCTGCCGCCACCTCAGGCGGCCGCGAACCATTCAAATGGCCCGCGCCAAGAGGTACCCGGCGCTCGCGATTGGCGGAGCCGGACCAGCGCCCCTGGGCGGGGCCGGCCCCCACGCAGCGGCCGCGTGTCCCGCCCCCACGCAGCGGCCGCGGGTCCCGCCCCGCTGGTGCGCATGCGCGCAGTCCCCAGAGGAAAGAGTCTGCGCACACCCCCGCCCGGCCTCCGACTCGCGCCGCGGCTCCCTCCCCTGTCCGCGGAGGCTTGTCGGCTCGGCGAGACAGCAAGAGCTGAGGCCGGCAGGGCGCTGTGCGGACCCAAGGCGGCTGCGGTGGCGCCGGCCTGTGGAAAATGCCACCAGGCGGCGCTTCGGTTCGTTGCTCGTGTGACGGCCGTTCCCCGCCCCCCCAACCCTGAACCCCTTGCGACCGCCGGGGAAGAACCCGCCCGCGCAGGGAGTACCGCACCGAGACGCCTCGGCGGGAACGAGGCAGACGGCCGGCTGTGCCGGTTGCGCCCCTGAGGTGAGGGCGGGCGGCGGCGGCTCTGGCGGCGGCGGCGGCGGCGGCGGGGCGCGGGGCGCGGGAAGGACGGGGGTTGCGGCGGCTGCCACCCAGGGTCCCCGCGGCGGAGGGAGGCCGCGTGGGCCTCTGCGGGGCGGGGAGGGCCGGCGCCGTCAGTGTTTAGTCTCAGCTATTCTGATGTCTAGTTTTGTGCCCTTTGCTATGTCCAATCCTATATGAATTTCTGTTTTTATCTGATCGAATGGGACTAGCCCAGTGGTTCTACAATTGGCTGGACATTCAAATTGCTTGGAAAACTTTTTAAAAACGTGGGGGCCTGCAGTCTTCCCCAGACAAGTTAATTCACAATTTCTGAAGGTGGGGCTGAGGCATTAGTATTTTCTTAAGCTCCCTGTGTGATTATAATGAGTCCAACAATCACTCCCAACTCTAAAACGTTCTGACATTTTATAAAACTTGCCGATTGAGAACCTCAGCATGTGTTTCAAATGAGTCCGGAGGAGAGAATTTCCAGTGTTTGGTGTTGGTGTTTGTTCTATCAGTTGCATTCACAATGTAGGCTGATAAGGGAAAAAAAAAAAAAAAAAAACAAGAAAAAAATTTAACAGGGAAGGTAGACAGGCGGTGCAAACGAGAGCTCAATCACAGAAGAGCTGTCTCCAGGAGACCAAAGTCATGCTCTTTAACATTCTAAGTGATTGATTTGTGCAGTGAACCAAATCTGAGCAGTTCCAATGTTTGAAAATGTATTGACTTAAATAGAAATACTAATATACCCTTCAAGGTCATGAAACAGTTCCTTGGCCTTAGGAAACGTGTAACTTCTGTGAGCTCATGTAGGTCAATTTGAAGGGCCTCTTATAACCTTAAGATTCATCTTGCTCCTTATCTTTCCTCTGCATTAAAATATGTTAATACCAGCTTTGGAATCAAATCAATTCTTTTCTTTTAAATCTGCCTTATTAAAAGTTCCTTTGTAGTTGCAGAATTACCAAGGAGTTGTTAAAAATTACCGTATTTTCTACCTCTGAATGAAATTAAGCAAAGACCGAAGTACGAAAAGGTCATCGAAACAAGAGACTATAAGAAAAACCTGAGAATAGCGGTACCTTGCTAATGATAGCCTAAAATTTAATTTAAAGTCAGTCCTGAAACTGTGTAATGGTTAAGGATTGAGTTTCTATCCACATCCACATGTTTAAAGAATCTTCTGTATTGGCTATCTCTAACCAAATTAGTGGGAATGGGAGAGGGCGGGGAACAGCTCACTAAGAATCTACTCATCTATAGTCCTTTTATCTTTTCATTTAGAAGGGTAAGCTACTGAATGTCATATATATAATGCGGTACATAAAATGTGATAAATGCTGCACCTAACACACAAAGTCTACAATAGACCGTAGATCTACAAAGGACTATGATCTATGGATCAGAACTAGCAGAGTTAACATCAACCCAGTTCCTAGCAAACGTTGCTAACTTATGGCCATAGCTATCATTTCAGACCCAATACCCCCTTTATAAAAGCAAACATTCTGTAGACCCCCTTCCCTTCCAAATGAGGCACTCTATCTTCAAGTATAAGTTTTAAGTCAATTTAAGTCAATTTAGAATAATGGAATATATGTTATTGTACATTCATAACTATACTATATTCCTATTCCTACGCCCCACTTAATTATAATAAGTAAGTTAGGATCAGGGAAAGCAATATGAGAAATTATCCCACACGAGAAGTTCAGGAAAAATGAAAGAGCAAAGGCAGAGATGGACTCTCAGCTAATAGCAGACCAGTTTTATCTGTAGACGATCACAGACAAAGGGGGAAAAATACTTAACTGAAGTATGTATAACATGCTAAGATAAATGACAATCTGTCAATGTTGACCAAGAATGAGGAAGTTTGATATTCTTGTGAATAAGCTATTTCTAAACGTACTTATAAAACAATTCAGTGTGTTATGACACGAGTTAAGAGTGCCAATGAAGTGCCCTGGAAACATTTCATCCCAGAGCCAGCCACATGTCCAAAGATGCATCCAGTCTGTGGTGGGAAAGAAAAGTGGGCCGGGGGCTCCAGATGAGGGGAGCCCTTTAGCAACGTGGGGCAAGGACGCAGATGCCAAAGCTGGGCCTGTCCGACAGGGAGCTCAGGAGGGACTCAGCTGCTGCTTTGGGAGGTGGCAGGAGGTGGAGGGAGGGGATAGCCCGACCCTGGCTCCTGAAGCACCCCTCCCCTCCCTTCCTACTTGGGTCCCACACAGCGGCCCTCACTGCATCCTGCCTTGGCCTACCTGTGCCCCACATACACCCCGATGCTTCCCTCCCCGTTGCCTGACCCCGAGCCTCCCTGCCTGCCTTCGACCATCCCCAGTACCCCCATCGTGCCGTGACCTACCTGCACCTGGGGCTCCATCCTGCTTCCCTGCTGGGGACTGGCCTTCTTGGACATGTGCGTCTCCTGGCAAGCTCTGGAGCCCTGAAGTACCTGAAATAACCGTAAGTTCAGGAAAAGAATAAAGCTCAATGATAAAGAAAATCTCTATCATTTTATTCATTGAATCATGTTGTTTATGTTTACATATAAAATATGCATATCTGTGTGCATATGCATGACTGTATTTTGGGTTTTTATGTAATAAAATTACATATGAACATTTTATTTCTTTAAAACTTTGAAGAATTCTGGCAAAATGTTAGCATTTAAAAATCTTCCTTCTAAGAATCAAACCATATACAAATGCTTGAAGTTTCTTTTTCACCTTTCCTTTATCCCATTCCCTTCTTTCCATCCAAAGACGTAACCGTTATCCTGAAGTCAGTGTTGTTTTACTTTCCCAGGTGTTTTTTTTTGTTTTGTTTTGGCCAGTCCCGCGGCCTGGGGTGGGAGGGGCTCCGGCGAAAGGATGAGGGGCGGGTTCCCCTCCCGATCTCAGAGAAGCTCCCAAAAGGGCAGCGGCGTGCCCACCTGCCGCCACCTCAGGCGGCCGCGAACCATTCAAATGGCCCGCGCCAAGAGGTACCCGGCGCTCGCGATTGGCGGAGCCGGACCAGCGCCCCTGGGCGGGGCCGGCCCCCACGCAGCGGCCGCGTGTCCCGCCCCCACGCAGCGGCCGCGGGTCCCGCCCCGCTGGTGCGCATGCGCGCAGTCCCCAGAGGAAAGAGTCTGCGCACACCCCCGCCCGGCCTCCGACTCGCGCCGCGGCTCCCTCCCCTGTCCGCGGAGGCTTGTCGGCTCGGCGAGACAGCAAGAGCTGAGGCCGGCAGGGCGCTGTGCGGACCCAAGGCGGCTGCGGTGGCGCCGGCCTGTGGAAAATGCCACCAGGCGGCGCTTAGGTTTTTTGCTCGTGTGACGGCCGTTCCCCGCCCCCCCAACCCTGAACCCCTTGCGACCGCCGGGGAAGAACCCGCCCGCGCAGGGAGTACCGCACCGAGACGCCTCGGCGGGAACGAGGCAGACGGCCGGCTGTGCCGGTTGCGCCCCTGAGGTGAGGGCGGGCGGCGGCGGCGGCGGCGGCGGCGGCGGCGGCGGCGGCGGGGCGCGGGGCGCGGGGCGCGGGAAGGACGGGGGTTGCGGCGGCTGCCACCCAGGGTCCCCGCGGCGGAGGGAGGCCGCGTGGGCCTCTGCGGGGCGGGGAGGGCCGGCGCCGTCAGTGTTTAGTCTCAGCTATTCTGATGTCTAGTTTTGTGCCCTTTGCTATGTCCAATCCTATATGAATTTCTGTTTTTATCTGATCGAATGGGACTAGCCCAGTGGTTCTCCAATTGGCTGGACATTCAAATTGCTTGGAAAACTTTTTAAAAACGTGGGGGCCTGCAGTCTTCCCCAGACAAGTTAATTCACAATTTCTGAAGGTGGGGCTGAGGCATTAGTATTTTCTTAAGCTCCCTGTGTGATTATAATGAGTCCAACAATCACTCCCAACTCTAAAACGTTCTGACATTTTATGAAACTTGCCGATTGAGAACCTCGGCATGTGTTACAAATGAGTCCAGAGGAGAGAATTTCCAGTGTTTGGTGTTGGTGTTTGTTCTATCAGTTGCATTCACAATGTAGGCTGATAAGGGAAAAAAAAAAAAAAAACAAGAAAAAAATTTAACAGGGAAAGTAGACAGGCGGTGCAAACGAGAGCTCAATCACAGAAGAGCTGTCTCCAGGAGACCAAAGTCATGCTCTTTAACATTCTAAGTGATTGGTTTGTGCAGTGAACCAAATCTGAGCAGTTCCAATGTTTGAAAATGTATTGACTTAAATAGAAATACTAATATACCCTTCAAGGTCATGAAACAGTTCCTTGGCCTTAGGAAACGTGTAACTTCTGTGAGCTCATGTAGGTCAATTTGATGGGCCTCTTATAACCTTAAGATTCATCTTGCTCCTTATCTTTCCTCTGCATTAAAATATGTTAATACCAGCTTTGGAATCAAATCAATTCTTTTCTTTTTAAATCTGCCTTTTTAAAACTTCCTTTGTATTTGCAGAATTACCAAGGAGTTGTTAAAAATTACCGTATTTTCTACCTCTGAATGAAATTAAGCAAAGACCGAAGTACGAAAAGGTCATCGAAACAAGAGACTATAAGAAAAACCTGAGAATAGCGGTACCTTGCTAATGATAGCCTAAAATTTAATTTAAAGTCAGTCCTGAAACTGTGTAATGGTTAAGGATTGAGTTTCTATCCACATCCACATGTTTAAAGAATCTTCTGTATTGGCTATCTCTAACCAAATTAGTGGGAATGGGAGAGGGCGGGGAACAGCTCACTAAGAATCTACTCATCTATAGTCCTTTTATCTTTTCATTTAGAAGGGTAAGCTACTGAATGTCATATATATAATGCGGTACATAAAATGTGATAAATGCTGCACCTAACACACAAAGTCTACAATAGACCGTAGATCTACAAAGGACTATGATCTATGGATCAGAACTAGCAGAGTTAACATCAACCCAGTTCCTAGCAAACGTTGCTAACTTATGGCCATAGCTATCATTTCAGACCCAATACCCCCTTTATAAAAGCAAACATTCTGTAGACCCCCTTCCCTTCCAAATGAGGCACTCTATCTTCAAGTATAAGTTTTAAGTCAATTTAAGTCAATTTAGAATAATGGAATATATGTTATTGTACATTCATAACTATACTATATTCCTATTCCTACGCCCCACTTAATTATAATAAGTAAGTTAGGATCAGGGAAAGCAATATGAGAAATTATCCCACACGAGAAGTTCAGGAAAAATGAAAGAGCAAAGGCAGAGATGGACTCTCAGCTAATAGCAGACCAGTTTTATCTGTAGACGATCACAGACAAAGGGGGAAAAATACTTAACTGAAGTATGTATAACATGCTAAGATAAATGACAATCTGTCAATGTTGACCAAGAATGAGGAAGTTTGATATTCTTGTGAATAAGCTATTTCTAAACGTACTTATAAAACAATTCAGTGTGTTATGACACGAGTTAAGAGTGCCAATGAAGTGCCCTGGAAACATTTCATCCCAGAGCCAGCCACATGTCCAAAGATGCATCCAGTCTGTGGTGGGAAAGAAAAGTGGGCCGGGGGCTCCAGATGAGGGGAGCCCTTTAGCAACGTGGGGCAAGGACGCAGATGCCAAAGCTGGGCCTGTCCGACAGGGAGCTCAGGAGGGACTCAGCTGCTGCTTTGGGAGGTGGCAGGAGGTGGAGGGAGGGGATAGCCCGACCCTGGCTCCTGAAGCACCCCTCCCCTCCCTTCCTACTTGGGTCCCACACAGCGGCCCTCACTGCATCCTGCCTTGGCCTACCTGTGCCCCACATACACCCCGATGCTTCCCTCCCCGTTGCCTGACCCCGAGCCTCCCTGCCTGCCTTCGACCATCCCCAGTACCCCCATCGTGCCGTGACCTACCTGCACCTGGGGCTCCATCCTGCTTCCCTGCTGGGGACTGGCCTTCTTGGACATGTGCGTCTCCTGGCAAGCTCTGGAGCCCTGAAGTACCTGAAATAACCGTAAGTTCAGGAAAAGAATAAAGCTCAATGATAAAGAAAATCTCTATCATTTTATTCATTGAATCATGTTGTTTATGTTTACATATAAAATATGCATATCTGTGTGCATATGCATGACTGTATTTTGGGTTTTTATGTAATAAAATTACATATGAACATTTTATTTCTTTAAAACTTTGAAGAATTCTGGCAAAATGTTAGCATTTAAAAATCTTCCTTCTAAGAATCAAACCATATACAAATGCTTGAAGTTTCTTTTTCACCTTTCCTTTATCCCATTCCCTTCTTTCCATCCAAAGACGTAACCGTTATCCTGAAGTCAGTGTTGTTTTACTTTCCCAGGTGTTTTTTTTTGTTTTGTTTTGGCCAGTCCCGCGGCCTGGGGTGGGAGGGGCTCCGGCGAAAGGATGAGGGGCGGGTTCCCCTCCCGATCTCAGAGAAGCTCCCAAAAGGGCAGCGGCGTGCCCACCTGCCGCCACCTCAGGCGGCCGCGAACCATTCAAATGGCCCGCGCCAAGAGGTACCCGGCGCTCGCGATTGGCGGAGCCGGACCAGCGCCCCTGGGCGGGGCCGGCCCCCACGCAGCGGCCGCGTGTCCCGCCCCCACGCAGCGGCCGCGGGTCCCGCCCCGCTGGTGCGCATGCGCGCAGTCCCCAGAGGAAAGAGTCTGCGCACACCCCCGCCCGGCCTCCGACTCGCGCCGCGGCTCCCTCCCCTGTCCGCGGAGGCTTGTCGGCTCGGCGAGACAGCAAGAGCTGAGGCCGGCAGGGCGCTGTGCGGACCCAAGGCGGCTGCGGTGGCGCCGGCCTGTGGAAAATGCCACCAGGCGGCGCTTAGGTTTTTTGCTCGTGTGACGGCCGTTCCCCGCCCCCCCAACCCTGAACCCCTTGCGACCGCCGGGGAAGAACCCGCCCGCGCAGGGAGTACCGCACCGAGACGCCTCGGCGGGAACGAGGCAGACGGCCGGCTGTGCCGGTTGCGCCCCTGAGGTGAGGGCGGGCGGCGGCGGCGGCGGCGGCGGCGGCGGCGGCGGCGGCGGGGCGCGGGGCGCGGGGCGCGGGAAGGACGGGGGTTGCGGCGGCTGCCACCCAGGGTCCCCGCGGCGGAGGGAGGCCGCGTGGGCCTCTGCGGGGCGGGGAGGGCCGGCGCCGTCAGTGTTTAGTCTCAGCTATTCTGATGTCTAGTTTTGTGCCCTTTGCTATGTCCAATCCTATATGAATTTCTGTTTTTATCTGATCGAATGGGACTAGCCCAGTGGTTCTCCAATTGGCTGGACATTCAAATTGCTTGGAAAACTTTTTAAAAACGTGGGGGCCTGCAGTCTTCCCCAGACAAGTTAATTCACAATTTCTGAAGGTGGGGCTGAGGCATTAGTATTTTCTTAAGCTCCCTGTGTGATTATAATGAGTCCAACAATCACTCCCAACTCTAAAACGTTCTGACATTTTATGAAACTTGCCGATTGAGAACCTCGGCATGTGTTACAAATGAGTCCAGAGGAGAGAATTTCCAGTGTTTGGTGTTGGTGTTTGTTCTATCAGTTGCATTCACAATGTAGGCTGATAAGGGAAAAAAAAAAAAAAACAAGAAAAAAATTTAACAGGGAAAGTAGACAGGCGGTGCAAACGAGAGCTCAATCACAGAAGAGCTGTCTCCAGGAGACCAAAGTCATGCTCTTTAACATTCTAAGTGATTGGTTTGTGCAGTGAACCAAATCTGAGCAGTTCCAATGTTTGAAAATGTATTGACTTAAATAGAAATACTAATATACCCTTCAAGGTCATGAAACAGTTCCTTGGCCTTAGGAAACGTGTAACTTCTGTGAGCTCATGTAGGTCAATTTGATGGGCCTCTTATAACCTTAAGATTCATCTTGCTCCTTATCTTTCCTCTGCATTAAAATATGTTAATACCAGCTTTGGAATCAAATCAATTCTTTTCTTTTTAAATCTGCCTTTTTAAAACTTCCTTTGTATTTGCAGAATTACCAAGGAGTTGTTAAAAATTACCGTATTTTCTACCTCTGAATGAAATTAAGCAAAGACCGAAGTACGAAAAGGTCTTCGAAACAAAGACTATAAAAGAAACCTGAGAATAGCGGTACATTGCTAATGATAGCCTAAAATTTAATTTAAAGCCAGTCCTCAAAATGTGTAATGGTTAAGGATTGAGTTTCTCTCCTCATCCACATGTTTAAAGAATCTTCTGTATTGGCTATCTCTAAGCAAATTAGTGGGAATGGGAGAGGGCGGGGAACAACTCACTAAGAATCTACTCATCTATAGTCCTTTTATCTTTTCATTTAGAAGGGTAAGCTATTGAATATCATATATATAATGCGGTACATAAAATGTGATAAATGCTGCACCTAACACACAAAGTCTACAATAGACCGTAGATCTGCAAAGGTCTATGATCTATGGATCAGAACTAGCAGAGTTAACATCAGCCCACTTCCTAGCAAACGTTGCTAACTTATGGCCATAGCTATCATTTCAGACCCAATACCCCCTTTATAAAAGCAAATATTCTGTAGACCCCCTTCCCTTCCAAATGAGGCACTCTATCTTCAAGTATAAGTTTTAAGTAAATTTAAATCAATTTAGAATAATGGAATATATGTTATTGTACATTCATAACTATACTATATTCCTATTCCTACACCCCATTTAATTATAATAAGTAAGTTAGGATCAGGGAAAGCAATATGAGAAATTATCCCACACGGGAATTTCAGGAAAAATGAAAGAGCAAAGGCAGAGATGGACTCTCAGCTACTAGCAGGCCAGTTTTATCTGTAGACGATCAAAGACAAAGGGGGAAAAATCCTTAACTGGAGTATGTATAACATGCTAAGATAAATTGCAATCTGTCAATGTTGACCAAGAGTGAGGAAGTTTGATATTCTTGTGAATGAGCTATTTCTAAACGTACTTATAAAACAATTCAGTGTGTTATGACACGAGTTAAGAGTGCCAATGAAGTGCCCTGGAAACATTTCATCCCAGAGCCAGCCACATGTCCAAAGATGCATCCAGTCTGTGGTGGGAAAGAAAAGTGGGCCGGGGGCTCCAGAAGAGGGGAGCCCTTTAGCAACGTGGGGCAAGGACGCAGATGCCAAAGCTGGGCCTGTCCGACAGGGAGCTCAGGAGGGACTCGCTGCTTTGGGAGGTGGCAGGAGGTGGGGGGAGGGGATAGCCCGACCCTGGCTCCTGAAGCACCCCTCCCCTCCCTTCCTACTTGGGTCCCACACAGCGGCCCTCACTCCATCCTGCCTTGGCCTACCTGTGCCCCACATACACCCCGATGCTTCCCTCCCCGTTGCCTGACCCCGAGCCTCCCTGCCTGCCTTCGACCATCCCCAGTACCCCCATCGTGCCGTGACCTACCTGCACCTGGGGCTCCATCCTGCTTCCCTGCTGGGGACTGGCCTTCTTGGACATGTGCGTCTCCTGGCAAGCTCTGGAGCCCTGAAGTACCTGAAATAACCGTAAGTTCAGGAAAAGAATAAAGCTCAATGATAAAGAAAATCTCTATCATTTTATTCATTGAATCATGTTGTTTATGTTTACATATAAAATATGCATATCTGTGTGCATATGCATGACTGTATTTTGGGTTTTTATGTAATAAAATTACATATGAACATTTTATTTCTTTAAAACTTTGAAGAATTCTGGCAAAATGTTAGCATTTAAAAATCTTTCTTCTAAGAATCAAACCATATACAAATGCTTGAAGTTTCTTTTTCACCTTTCCTTTATCCCATTCCCTTCTTTCCATCCAAAGACGTAACCGTTATCCTGAAGTCAGTGTTGTTTTACTTTCCCAGGTGTTTTTTTTGTTTTGTTTTGGCCAGTCCCGCGGCCTGGGGTGGGAGGGGCTCCGGCGAAAGGATGAGGGGCGGGTTCCCCTCCCGATCTCAGAGAAGCTCCCAAAAGGGCAGCGGCGTGCCCACCTGCCGCCACCTCAGGCGGCCGCGAACCATTCAAATGGCCCGCGCCAAGAGGTACCCGGCGCTCGCGATTGGCGGAGCCGGACCAGCGCCCCTGGGCGGGGCCGGCCCCCACGCAGCGGCCGCGTGTCCCGCCCCGCTGGTGCGCATGCGCGCAGTCCCCAGAGGAAAGAGTCTGCGCACACCCCCGCCCGGCCTCCGACTCGCGCCGCGGCTCCCTCCCCTGTCCGCGGAGGCTTGTCGGCTCGGCGAGACAGCAAGAGCTGAGGCCGGCAGGGCGCTGTGCGGACCCAAGGCGGCTGCGGTGGCGCCGGCCTGTGGAAAATGCCACCAGGCGGCGCTTCGGTTTTTTGCTCGTGTGACGGCCGTTCCCCGCCCCCCCAACCCTGAACCCCTTGCGACCGCCGGGGAAGAACCCGCCCGCGCAGGGAGTACCGCACCGAGACGCCTCGGCGGGAACGAGGCAGACGGCCGGCTGTGCCGGTTGCGCCCCTGAGGTGAGGGCGGGCGGCGGCGGCTCTGGCGGCGGCGGCGGCGGCGGCGGCGGCGGGGCGCGGGGCGCGGGGCGCGGGAAGGACGGGGGTTGCGGCGGCTGCCACCCAGGGTCCCCGCGGCGGAGGGAGGCCGCGTGGGCCTCTGCGGGGCGGGGAGGGCCGGCGCCGTCAGTGTTTAGTCTCAGCTATTCTGATGTCTAGTTTTGTGCCCTTTGCTATGTCCAATCCTATATGAATTTCTGTTTTTATCTGATCGAATGGGACTAGCCCAGTGGTTCTCCAATTGGCTGGACATTCAAATTGCTTGGAAAACTTTTTAAAAACGTGGGGGCCTGCAGTCTTCCCCAGACAAGTTAATTCACAATTTCTGAAGGTGGGGCTGAGGCATTAGTATTTTCTTAAGCTCCCTGTGTGATTATAATGAGTCCAACAATCACTCCCAACTCTAAAACGTTCTGACATTTTATGAAACTTGCCGATTGAGAACCTCGGCATGTGTTACAAATGAGTCCAGAGGAGAGAATTTCCAGTGTTTGGTGTTGGTGTTTGTTCTATCAGTTGCATTCACAATGTAGGCTGATAAGGGAAAAAAAAAAAAAAAACAAGAAAAAAATTTAACAGGGAAAGTAGACAGGCGGTGCAAACGAGAGCTCAATCACAGAAGAGCTGTCTCCAGGAGACCAAAGTCATGCTCTTTAACATTCTAAGTGATTGGTTTGTGCAGTGAACCAAATCTGAGCAGTTCCAATGTTTGAAAATGTATTGACTTAAATAGAAATACTAATATACCCTTCAAGGTCATGAAACAGTTCCTTGGCCTTAGGAAACGTGTAACTTCTGTGAGCTCATGTAGGTCAATTTGATGGGCCTCTTATAACCTTAAGATTCATCTTGCTCCTTATCTTTCCTCTGCATTAAAATATGTTAATACCAGCTTTGGAATCAAATCAATTCTTTTCTTTTTAAATCTGCCTTTTTAAAACTTCCTTTGTATTTGCAGAATTACCAAGGAGTTGTTAAAAATTACCGTATTTTCTACCTCTGAATGAAATTAAGCAAAGACCGAAGTACGAAAAGGTCTTCGAAACAAAGACTATAAAAGAAACCTGAGAATAGCGGTACATTGCTAATGATAGCCTAAAATTTAATTTAAAGCCAGTCCTCAAAATGTGTAATGGTTAAGGATTGAGTTTCTCTCCTCATCCACATGTTTAAAGAATCTTCTGTATTGGCTATCTCTAAGCAAATTAGTGGGAATGGGAGAGGGCGGGGAACAACTCACTAAGAATCTACTCATCTATAGTCCTTTTATCTTTTCATTTAGAAGGATAAGCTATTGAATATCATATATATAATGCGGTACATAAAATGTGATAAATGCTGCACCTAACACACAAAGTCTACAATAGACCGTAGATCTGCAAAGGTCTATGATCTATGGATCAGAACTAGCAGAGTTAACATCAGCCCACTTCCTAGCAAACGTTGCTAACTTATGGCCATAGCTATCATTTCAGACCCAATACCCCCTTTATAAAAGCAAATATTCTGTAGACCCCCTTCCCTTCCAAATGAGGCACTCTATCTTCAAGTATAAGTTTTAAGTAAATTTAAATCAATTTAGAATAATGGAATATATGTTATTGTACATTCATAACTATACTATATTCCTATTCCTACACCCCGTTTAATTATAATAAGTAAGTTAGGATCAGGGAAAGCAATATGAGAAATTATCCCACACGGGAATTTCAGGAAAAATGAAAGAGCAAAGGCAGAGATGGACTCTCAGCTACTAGCAGGCCAGTTTTATCTGTAGACGATCAAAGACAAAGGGGGAAAAATCCTTAACTGGAGTATGTATAACATGCTAAGATAAATTGCAATCTGTCAATGTTGACCAAGAGTGAGGAAGTTTGATATTCTTGTGAATGAGCTATTTATAAACGTACTTATAAAACAATTCAGTGTGTTATGACACGAGTTAAGAGTGCCAATGAAGTGCCCTGGAAACATTTCATCCCAGAGCCAGCCACATGTCCAAAGATGCATCCAGTCTGTGGTGGGAAAGAAAAGTGGGCCGGGGGCTCCAGAAGAGGGGAGCCCTTTAGCAACGTGGGGCAAGGACGCAGATGCCAAAGCTGGGCCTGTCCGACAGGGAGCTCAGGAGGGACTCGCTGCTTTGGGAGGTGGCAGGAGGTGGGGGGAGGGGATAGCCCGACCCTGGCTCCTGAAGCACCCCTCCCCTCCCTTCCTACTTGGGTCCCACACAGCGGCCCTCACTCCATCCTGCCTTGGCCTACCTGTGCCCCACATACACCCCGATGCTTCCCTCCCCGTTGCCTGACCCCGAGCCTCCCTGCCTGCCTTCAACCATCCCCAGTACCCCCATCGTGCCGTGACCTACCTGCACCTGGGGCTCCATCCTGCTTCCCTGCTGGGGACTGGCCTTCTTGGACATGTGCGTCTCCTGGCAAGCTCTGGAGACTTGAAGTACCTGAAATAACCGTAAGTTCAGGAAAAGAATAAAGCTCAATGATAAAGAAAATCTCTATCATTTTATTCATTGAATCATGTTGTTTATGTTTACATATAAAATATGCATATCTGTGTGCATATGCATGACTGTATTTTGGGTTTTTATGTAATAAAATTACATATGAACATTTTATTTCTTTAAAGCTTTGAAGAATTCTGGCAAAATGTTAGCATTTAAAAATCTTTCTTCTAAGAATCAAACCATATACAAATGCTTGAAGTTTCTTTTTCACCTTTCCTTTATCCCATTCCCTTCTTTCCATCCAAAGACGTAACCGTTATCCTGAAGTCAGTGTTGTTTTACTTTCCCAGCTGTTTTTTTTGTTTTGTTTTGGCCAGTCCCACGGCCTGGGGTGGGAGGGGCTACGGCGAAAGGATGAGGGGCGGGTTCCCCTCCCGATCTCAGAGAAGCTCCCAAAAGGGCAGCGGCGTGCCCACCTGCCGCCACCTCAGGCGGCCGCGAACCATTCAAATGGCCCGCGCCAAGAGGTACCCGGCGCTCGCGATTGGCGGAGCCGGACCAGCGCCCCTGGGCGGGGCCGGCCCCCACGCAGCGGCCGCGTGTCCCGCCCCCACGCAGCGGCCGCGGGTCCCGCCCCGCTGGTGCGCATGCGCGCAGTCCCCAGAGGAAAGAGTCTGCGCACACCCCCGCCTGGCATCCGACTCGCGCCATGGCTCCCTCCCCTGTCCGCGGAGGCTTGTCGGCTCGGCGAGACAGCAAGAGCTGAGGCCGGCAGGGCGCTGTGCGGACCCAAGGCGGCTGCGGTGGCGCCGGCCTGTGGAAAATGCCAACAGGCGGCGCTTCGGTTCGTTGCTCGTGTGACGGCCGTTCCCCGCCTCCCCAACCCTGAACCCCCTGCGACCGCCGGGGAAGAACCCGCCCGCGCAGGGAGTACCGCACCGAGACGCCTCGGCGGGAACGAGGCAGACGGCCGGCTGTGCCGTTTGCGCCCCTGAGGTGAGTGCGGGCGGCGGCGGCAGCGGCGGCGGCGGCAGGGCGCGGGGCGTGGGAAGGACGGGGGTTGCGGCGGCTGCCACCCCGGGTCCCCGCGGCGGAGGGAGGCCGCGTGGGCCTCTGTGGGGCGGGGAGGGCCGGCGCCGTCAGTGTTTAGTCTCAGCTATTCTGATGTCTAGTTTTGTGCCCTTTGCTATGTCCAATCCTATATGAATTTCTGTTTTTATCTGATCGAATGGGACTAGCCCAGTGGTTCTCCAATTGGCTGGACATTCAAATTGCTTGGAAAACTTTTTAAAAACGTGGGGGCCTGCAGTCTTCCCCAGACAAGTTAATTCAGAATTTCTGAAGGTGGGGCTGAGGCATTAGTATTTTCTTAAGCTCCCTGTGTGATTATAATGAGTCCAACAATCACTCCCAACTCTAAAACGTTCTGACATTTTATAAAACTTGCCGATTGAGAACCTCAGCATGTGTTTCAAATGAGTCCAGAGGAGAGAATTTCCAGTGTTTGGTGTTGGTGTTTGTTCTATCAGTTGCATTCACAATGTAGGCTGATAAGGGAAAAAAAAAAAAAAAAAAAGAAGAAAAAAATTTAACAGGGAAGGTAGACAGGCGGTGCAAACGAGAGCTCAATCACAGAAGAGCTGTCTCCAGGAGACCAAAGTCATGCTCTTTAACATTCTAAGTGATTGATTTGTGCAGTGAACCAAATCTGAGCAGTTCCAATGTTTGAAAATGTATTGACTTAAATAGAAATACTAATATACCCTTCAAGGTCATGAAACAGTTCCTTGGCCTTAGGAAACGTGTAACTTCTGTGAGCTCATGTAGGTCAATTTGATGGGCCTCTTATAACCTTAAGATTCATCTTGCTCCTTATCTTTCCTCTGCATTAAAATATGTTAATACCAGCTTTGGAATCAAATCAATTCTTTTCTTTTTAAATCTGCCTTTTTAAAACTTCCTTTGTATTTGCAGAATTACCAAGGAGTTGTTAAAAATTACCATATTTTCTACCTCTGAATGAAATTAAGCAAAGACCGAAGTACGAAAAGGTCATCGAAACAAGAGACTATAAAAGAAACCTGAGAATAGCGGTACATTGCTAATGATAGCCTAAAATTTAATTTAAAGCCAGTCCTGAAAATGTGTAATGGTTAAGGATTGAGTTTCTCTCCTCATCCACATGTTTAAAGAATCTTCTGTATTGGCTATCTCTAAGCAAATTAGTGGGAATGGGAGAGGGCGGGGAACAACTCACTAAGAATCTACTCATCTATAGTCCTTTTATCTTTTCATTTAGAAGGGTAAGCTATTGAATATCATATATATAATGCGGTACATAAAATGTGATAAATGCTGCACCTAACACACAAAGTCTACAATAGACCGTAGATCTGCAAAGGTCTATGATCTATGGATCAGAACTAGCAGAGTTAACATCAACCCAGTTCCTAGCAAACGTTGCTAACTTATGGCCATAGCTATCATTTCAGACCCAATACCCCCTTTATAAAAGCAAATATTCTGTAGACCCCCTTCCCTTCCAAATGAGGCACTCTATCTTCAAGTATAAGTTTTAAGTCAATTTAAGTCAATTTAGAATAATGGAATATATGTTATTGTACATTCATAACTATACTATATTCCTATTCCTACGCCCCACTTAATTATAATAAGTAAGTTAGGATCAGGGAAAGCAATATGAGAAATTATCCCACACGAGAAGTTCAGGAAAAATGAAAGAGCAAAGGCAGAGATGGACTCTCAGCTAATAGCAGACCAGTTTTATCTGTAGACGATCACAGACAAAGGGGGAAAAATACTTAACTGAAGTATGTATAACATGCTAAGATAAATGACAATCTGTCAATGTTGACCAAGAATGAGGAAGTTTGATATTCTTGTGAATAAGCTATTTCTAAACGTACTTATAAAACAATTCAGTGTGTTATGACACGAGTTAAGAGTGCCAATGAAGTGCCCTGGAAACATTTCATCCCAGAGCCAGCCACATGTCCAAAGATGCATCCAGTCTGTGGTGGGAAAGAAAAGTGGTCCGGGGGCTCCAGATGAGGGGAGCCGTGTAGCAAGTTGGGCCAAGGACGCAGATGCCAAAGCTGGGCCTGTCCGACAGGGAGCTCAGGAGGGACTCAGCTGCTGCTTTGGGAGGTGGCAGGAGGTGGGGGGAGGGGATAGCCCGACCCTGGCTCCTGAAGCACCCCTCCCCTCCCTTCCTACTTGGGTCCCACACAGCGCCCCTCACTGCATCCTGCCTTGGCCTACCTGTGCCCCACATACACCCCGATGCTTCCCTCCCCGTTGCCTGACCCCGAGCCTCCCTGCCTGCCTTCGACCATCCCCAGTACCCCCATCGTGCCGTGACCTACCTGCACCTGGGGCTCCATCCTGCTTCCCTGCTGGGGACTGGCCTTCTTGGACATGTGCGTCTCCTGGCAAGCTCTGGAGCCCTGAAGTACCTGAAATAACCGTAAGTTCAGGAAAAGAATAAAGCTCAATGATAAAGAAAATCTCTATCATTTTATTCATTGAATCATGTTGTTTATGTTTACATATAAAATATGCATATCTGTGTGCATATGCATGACTGTATTTTGGGTTTTTATGTAATAAAATTACATATGAACATTTTATTTCTTTAAAACTTTGAAGAATTCTGGCAAAATGTTAGCATTTAAAAATCTTTCTTCTAAGAATCAAACCATATACAAATGCTTGAAGTTTCTTTTTCACCTTTCCTTTATCCCATTCCCTTCTTTCCATCCAAAGACGTAACCGTTATCCTGAAGTCAGTGTTGTTTTACTTTCCCAGCTGTTTTTTTTGTTTTGTTTTGGCCAGTCCCGCGGCCTGGGGTGGGAGGGGCTCCGGCGAAAGGATGAGGGGCGGGTTCCCCTCCCGATCTCAGAGAAGCTCCCAAAAGGGCAGCGGCGTGCCCACCTGCCGCCACCTCAGGCGGCCGCGAACCATTCAAATGGCCCGCGCCAAGAGGTACCCGGCGCTCGCGATTGGCGGAGCCGGACCAGCGCCCCTGGGCGGGGCCGGCCCCCACGCAGCGGCCGCGTGTCCCGCCCCCACGCAGCGGCCGCGGGTCCCGCCCCGCTGGTGCGCATGCGCGCAGTCCCCAGAGGAAAGAGTCTGCGCACACCCCCGCCCGGCCTCCGACTCGCGCCGCGGCTCCCTCCCATGTCCGCGGAGGCTTGTCGGCTCGGCGAGACAGCAAGAGCTGAGGCCGGCAGGGCGCTGTGCGGACCCAAGGCGGCTGCGGTGGCGCCGGCCTGTGGAAAATGCCACCAGGCGGCGCTTAGGTTTTTTGCTCGTGTGACGGCCGTTCCCCGCCCCCCCAACCCTGAACCCCTTGCGACCGCCGGGGAAGAACCCGCCCGCGCAGGGAGTACCGCACCGAGACGCCTCGGCGGGAACGAGGCAGACGGCCGGCTGTGCCGGTTGCGCCCCTGAGGTGAGGGCGGGCGGCGGCGGCGGCGGCGGCGGCGGCGGCGGCGGCGGCGGCGGGGCGCGGGGCGCGGGGCGCGGGAAGGACGGGGGTTGCGGCGGCTGCCACCCAGGGTCCCCGCGGCGGAGGGAGGCCGCGTGGGCCTCTGCGGGGCGGGGAGGGCCGGCGCCGTCAGTGTTTAGTCTCAGCTATTCTGATGTCTAGTTTTGTGCCCTTTGCTATGTCCAATCCTATATGAATTTCTGTTTTTATCTGATCGAATGGGACTAGCCCAGTGGTTCTCCAATTGGCTGGACATTCAAATTGCTTGGAAAACTTTTTAAAAACGTGGGGGCCTGCAGTCTTCCCCAGACAAGTTAATTCACAATTTCTGAAGGTGGGGCTGAGGCATTAGTATTTTCTTAAGCTCCCTGTGTGATTATAATGAGTCCAACAATCACTCCCAACTCTAAAACGTTCTGACATTTTATGAAACTTGCCGATTGAGAACCTCGGCATGTGTTACAAATGAGTCCAGAGGAGAGAATTTCCAGTGTTTGGTGTTGGTGTTTGTTCTATCAGTTGCATTCACAATGTAGGCTGATAAGGGAAAAAAAAAAAAAAAACAAGAAAAAAATTTAACAGGGAAAGTAGACAGGCGGTGCAAACGAGAGCTCAATCACAGAAGAGCTGTCTCCAGGAGACCAAAGTCATGCTCTTTAACATTCTAAGTGATTGGTTTGTGCAGTGAACCAAATCTGAGCAGTTCCAATGTTTGAAAATGTATTGACTTAAATAGAAATACTAATATACCCTTCAAGGTCATGAAACAGTTCCTTGGCCTTAGGAAACGTGTAACTTCTGTGAGCTCATGTAGGTCAATTTGATGGGCCTCTTATAACCTTAAGATTCATCTTGCTCCTTATCTTTCCTCTGCATTAAAATATGTTAATACCAGCTTTGGAATCAAATCAATTCTTTTCTTTTTAAATCTGCCTTTTTAAAACTTCCTTTGTATTTGCAGAATTACCAAGGAGTTGTTAAAAATTACCGTATTTTCTACCTCTGAATGAAATTAAGCAAAGACCGAAGTACGAAAAGGTCTTCGAAACAAAGACTATAAAAGAAACCTGAGAATAGCGGTACATTGCTAATGATAGCCTAAAATTTAATTTAAAGCCAGTCCTCAAAATGTGTAATGGTTAAGGATTGAGTTTCTCTCCTCTTTCTCTCCTCATCCACATGTTTAAGGAATCTTCTGTATTGGCTATCTCTAAGCAAATTAGTGGGAATGGGAGAGGGCGGGGAACAGCTCACTAAGAATCTACTCATCTATAGTCCTTTTATCTTTTCATTTAGAAGGGTAAGCTACTGAATGTCATATATATAATGCGGTACATAAAATGTGATAAATGCTGCACCTAACACACAAAGTCTACAATAGACCATAGATCTACAAAGGACTATGATCTATGGATCAGAACTAGCAGAGTTAACATCAACCCAGTTCCTAGCAAACGTTGCTAACTTATGGCCATAGCTATCATTTCAGGCCCAATACCCCCGTTATAAAAGCAAATATTCTGTAGACCCCCTTCCCTTCCAAATGAGGCACTCTATCTTCAACTATAATTTTTAAGTAAATTTAAATCAATTTAGAATAATGGAATATATGTTATTGTACATTCATAACTATACTATATTCCTATTCCTACACCCCGCTTAATTATAATAAGTAAGTTAGGATCAGGGAAAGCAATATGAGAAATTATCCCACACGGGAAGTTCAGGAAAAATGAAAGAGCAAAGGCAGAGATGGACTCTCAGCTACTAGCAGGCCAGTTTTCTCTGTAGACGATCACAGACAAAGGGGGAAAAATACTTAACTGGAGTATGTATAACATGCTAAGATAAATTACAATCTGTCAATGTTGACCAAGAGTGAGGAAGTTTGATATTCCTGTGAATGAGCTATTTATAAACGTACTTATAAAACAATTCAGTGTGTTATGACACGAGTTAAGAGTGCCAATGAAGTGCCCTGGAAACATATCATCCCAGAGCCAGCCACATGTCCAAAGATGCATTCAGTCTGTGGTGGGAAAGAAAAGTGGGCCGGGGGCTCCAGATGAGGGGAGCCGTGTAGCAACTTGGGGCAAGGACGCAGATGCCAAAGCTGGGCCTGTCCGACAGGGAGCTCAGGAGGGACTCAGCTGCTGCTTTGGGAGGTGGCAGGAGGTGGGGGGAGGGGATAGCCCAACCCTGGCTCCTGAAGCACCCCTCCGCTCCCTTCCTACTTGGGTCCCACACAGCGCCCCTCACTGCATCCTGCCTTGGCCTACCTGTGCCCCACATACACCCCGATGCTTCCCTCCCCGTTGCCTGAGCCCGAGCCTCCCTGCCTGCCTTCGACCATCCCCAGTACCCCCATCGTGCCGTGACCTACCTGCACCTGGGGCTCCATCCTGCTTCCCTGCTGGGGACTGGCCTTCTTGGACATGTGCGTCTCCTGGCAAGCTCTGGAGCCCTGAAGTACCTGAAATAACCTTAAGTTCAGGAAAAGAATAAAGCTCAATGATAAAGAAAATCTCTATCATTTTATTCATTGAATCATGTTGTTTTATGTTTACATATAAAATATGCATATCTGTGTGCATATGCATGGCTATATTTTGGGTTTTTATGTAATAAAATTACATATTAACATTTTATTTCTTTAAAACATTGACGCATTGTGGCAAAACGTTAGCATTTAAAAATCTTTCTTTTCAGAAATCAGATCGTATACAAATGCTTGAAGTTTCTTTTTCACCTTTCCTTTATCCCATTCCCTTCTTTGCATCCAAAGAGGTAACCGTTATCCTGAAGTCAGTGTTGTTTTACTTTCCCAGCTGTTTTTTTTTTCGCCAGTCCCGCGGCCTGGGGAGGGTGGGGCTCCGGCGAAAGGACGAGGGGCGGGTTCCCCTCCCGATCTCAGAGAAGCTCCCAAAAGGGCAGCGGCGTGCCCACCTGCCGCCACATCGGGCGGCCGCGAACCATTCAAATCGCCCGCGCCAAGAGGTACCCGGCGCTCGCGATTGGCTGAGCCGGACCAGCGCCCCTGGGCGGGGCCGGCCCCCTCGCAGCGGCCGCGGGTCCCGCCCCCACGCAGGGTCCGCGGGTCCCGCCCCGCTGGTGCGCATGCGCGCAGTCCCCAGAGGAAAGAGTCTGCGCACACCCCCGCCCGGCCTCCGACTCGCGCCGCGGCTCCCTCCCTTGTCCGCGGAGGCTTGTCGGCTCGGCGAGACAGCAAGAGCTGCGGCCGGCAGGGGGCTGTGCGGACCCAAGGCGGCTGCGGTGGCGCCGGCCTGTGGAAAATGCCACCAGGCGGCGCTTCGGTTCGTTGCTCGTGTGACGGCCGTTCCCCGCCCCCCCATCCCTGAACACCCTGCGACCGCCGGGGAAGAACCGGCCCGCGCAGTGAGTACCGCACCGAGACGCTTCGGCGGGAACGAGGCCGACGGCCGGCTGTGCCGGTTGCGCCCCTGAGGTGAGTGCGGGCTGCGGCGGCGGCGGCGGCGGCGGCGGCGGCGGCGGCGGCGGCGGCGGCAGGGCGCGGGGCGCGGGAAGGACGGGGGTTGCGGCGGCTGCCACCCCGGGTCCCCGCGGCGGAGGGAGGCCGCGCGGGCCTCTGCGGGGCGGGGAGGGCCGGCGCCGTCAGTGTTTAGTCTCAGCTATTCTGTTGTCTAGTTTTGTGCCCTTTGCTATGTCCAATCCTATATGAATTTCTGTTTTTATCTGATCGCATGGGACTAGCCCAGTGGTTCTCCAATTGGCTGGACATTCAAATTGCTTGGAAAACTTTTTAAAAACATAGGGGCCTGCAGCCTTCCCCAGACAAGTTAATTCAGAATTTCTGAAGGTGGGGCTGAGGCATTAGTATTTTCGTAAGCTCCCTGTGTGATTATAATGAGTCCAACAATCACTTCCAACTCTAATAAAACGTTCTGACATTTTATAAAACTTGCCGATTGAGAACCTCAGCATGTGTTTCAAATGAGTTCAGAGGAGAGAGTTTCCAGTGTTAGGTGTTGGTGTTTGTTCTATCAGTTGCATTCACAATGTAGGCTGACAAGGGGAAAAAAAAAAAAAAACAACAACAACAAGAAAAAAAAATTCAAAGGGAAGGTAGACAGGCCGTGCAAAGGAGAGCTCAATCACAGAAGAGCTGTCTCCAGGAGACCAAAGTCATGCTCTTTAACATTCTAAGTGATTGGTTTGTGCAGTGAACCAAATCTGAGCAGTTCCAATGTTTGAAAATGTAATGACTTGAATAGAAATACTAATATACCCTTCAAGGTCATGAAACAGTTCCTTGGCCTTAGGAAACGTGTAACTTCTGTGAGCTCATGTAGGTCAATTTGATGGGCCTCTTATAACCTTAAGATTCATCTTGCTCCTTATCTTTCCTCTGCATTAAAATATGTTAATACCAGCTTTGGAATCAAATCAATTCTTTTCTTTTTAAATCTGCCTTTTTAAAACTTCCTTTGTATTTGCAGAATTACCAAGGAGTTGTTAAAAATTACCGTATTTTCTACCTCTGAATGAAATTAAGCAAAGACCGAAGTACGAAAAGGTCATCGAAACAAGAGACTATAAAAGAAACCTGAGAATAGCGGTACACTGCTAATGATAGCCTAAAATTTAATTTAAAGTCAGTCCTGAAACTGTGTAATGGTTAAGGATTGAGTTTCTATCCTCATCCACATGTTTAAGGAATCTTCTGTATTGGCTATCTCTAAGCAAATTAGTGGGAATGGGAGAGGGCGGGGAACAGCTCACTAAGAATCTACTCATCTATAGTCCTTTTATCTTTTCATTTAGAAGGGTAAGCTACTGAATGTCATATATATAATGCGGTACATAAAATGTGATAAATGCTGCACCTAACACACAAAGTCTACAATAGACCATAGATCTACAAAGGACTATGATCTATGGATCAGAACTAGCAGAGTTAACATCAACCCAGTTCCTAGCAAACGTTGCTAACTTATGGCCATAGCTATCATTTCAGGCCCAATACCCCCGTTATAAAAGCAAATATTCTGTAGACCCCCTTCCCTTCCAAATGAGGCACTCTATCTTCAACTATAATTTTTAAGTAAATTTAAATCAATTTAGAATAATGGAATATATGTTATTGTACATTCATAACTATACTATATTCCTATTCCTACACCCCGCTTAATTATAATAAGTAAGTTAGGATCAGGGAAAGCAATATGAGAAATTATCCCACACGGGAAGTTCAGGAAAAATGAAAGAGCAAAGGCAGAGATGGACTCTCAGCTACTAGCAGGCCAGTTTTCTCTGTAGACGATCACAGACAAAGGGGGAAAAATACTTAACTGGAGTATGTATAACATGCTAAGATAAATTACAATCTGTCAATGTTGACCAAGAGTGAGGAAGTTTGATATTCCTGTGAATGAGCTATTTATAAACGTACTTATAAAACAATTCAGTGTGTTATGACACGAGTTAAGAGTGCCAATGAAGTGCCCTGGAAACATATCATCCCAGAGCCAGCCACATGTCCAAAGATGCATTCAGTCTGTGGTGGGAAAGAAAAGTGGGCCGGGGGCTCCAGATGAGGGGAGCCGTGTAGCAACTTGGGGCAAGGACGCAGATGCCAAAGCTGGGCCTGTCCGACAGGGAGCTCAGGAGGGACTCAGCTGCTGCTTTGGGAGGTGGCAGGAGGTGGGGGGAGGGGATAGCCCGACCCTGGCTCCTGAAGCACCCCTCCGCTCCCTTCCTACTTGGGTCCCACACAGCGCCCCTCACTGCATCCTGCCTTGGCCTACCTGTGCCCCACATACACCCCGATGCTTCCCTCCCCGTTGCCTGAGCCCGAGCCTCCCTGCCTGCCTTCGACCATCCCCAGTACCCCCATCGTGCCGTGACCTACCTGCACCTGGGGCTCCATCCTGCTTCCCTGCTGGGGACTGGCCTTCTTGGACATGTGCGTCTCCTGGCAAGCTCTGGAGCCCTGAAGTACCTGAAATAACCTTAAGTTCAGGAAAAGAATAAAGCTCAATGATAAAGACAATCTCTATCATTTTATTCATTGAATCATGTTGTTTTATGTTTACATATAAAATATGCATATCTGTGTGCATATGCATGGCTATATTTTGGGTTTTTATGTAATAAAATTACATATTAACATTTTATTTCTTTAAAACATTGACGCATTGTGGCAAAACGTTAGCATTTAAAAATCTTTCTTTTCAGAAATCAGATCGTATACAAATGCTTGAAGTTTCTTTTTCACCTTTCCTTTATCCCATTCCCTTCTTTGCATCCAAAGAGGTAACCGTTATCCTGAAGTCAGTGTTGTTTTACTTTCCCAGCTGTTTTTTTTTTCGCCAGTCCCGCGGCCTGGGGAGGGTGGGGCTCCGGCGAAAGGACGAGGGGCGGGTTCCCCTCCCGATCTCAGAGAAGCTCCCAAAAGGGCAGCGGCGTGCCCACCTGCCGCCACCTCGGGCGGCCGCGAACCATTCAAATCGCCCGCGCCAAGAGGTACCCGGCGCTCGCGATTGGCTGAGCCGGACCAGCGCCCCTGGGCGGGGCCGGCCCCCTCGCAGCGGCCGCGGGTCCCGCCCCCACGCAGGGTCCGCGGGTCCCGCCCCGCTGGTGCGCATGCGCGCAGTCCCCAGAGGAAAGAGTCTGCGCACACCCCCGCCCGGCCTCCGACTCGCGCCGCGGCTCCCTCCCTTGTCCGCGGAGGCTTGTCGGCTTGGCGAGACAGCAAGAGCTGCAGCCGGCAGGGGGCTGTGCGGACCCAAGGCGGCTGCGGTGGCGCCGGCCTGTGGAAAATGCCACCAGGCGGCGCTTCGGTTCGTTGCTCGTGTGACGGCCGTTCCCCGCCCCCCCCATCCCTGAACCCCCTGCGACCGCCGGGGAAGAACCGGCCCGCGCAGTGAGTACCGCACCGAGACGCTTCGGCGGGAACGAGGCCGACGGCCGGCTGTGCCGGTTGCGCCCCTGAGGTGAGTGCGGGCTGCGGCGGCGGCGGCGGCGGCGGCGGCGGCGGCGGCGGCGGCGGCGGCGGCGGCGGCAGGGCGCGGGGCGCGGGAAGGACGGGGGTTGCGGCGGCTGCCACCCCGGGTCCCCGCGGCGGAGGGAGGCCGCGCGGGCCTCTGCGGGGCGGGGAGGGCCGGCGCCGTCAGTGTTTAGTCTCAGCTATTCTGATGTCTAGTTTTGTGCCCTTTGCTATGTCCAATCCTATATGAATTTCTGTTTTTATCTGATCGCATGGGACTAGCCCAGTGGTTCTCCAATTGGCTGGACATTCAAATTGCTTGGAAAACTTTTTAAAAACATAGGGGCCTGCAGCCTTCCCCAGACAAGTTAATTCAGAATTTCTGAAGGTGGGGCTGAGGCATTAGTATTTTCTTAAGCTCCCTGTGTGATTATAATGAGTCCAACAATCACTCCCAACTCTAATAAAACGTTCTGACATTTTATAAAACTTGCCGATTGAGAACCTCAGCATGTGTTTCAAATGAGTTCAGAGGAGAGAGTTTCCAGTGTTAGGTGTTGGTGTTTGTTCTATCAGTTGCATTCACAATGTAGGCTGACAAGGGGAAAAAAAAAAAAACAACAACAACAAGAAAAAAAAATTCAAAGGGAAGGTAGACAGGCCGTGCAAAGGAGAGCTCAATCACAGAAGAGCTGTCTCCAGGAGACCAAAGTCATGCTCTTTAACATTCTAAGTGATTGGTTTGTGCAGTGAACCAAATCTGAGCAGTTCCAATGTTTGAAAATGTAATGACTTGAATAGAAATACTAATATACCCTTCAAGGTCATGAAACAGTTCCTTGGCCTTAGGAAACGTGTAACTTCTGTGAGCTCATGTAGGTCAATTTGATGGGCCTCTTATAACCTTAAGATTCATCTTGCTCCTTATCTTTCCTCTGCATTAAAATATGTTAATACCAGCTTTGGAATCAAATCAATTCTTTTCTTTTTAAATCTGCCTTTTTAAAACTTCCTTTGTATTTGCTGAATTACCAAGGAGTTGTTAAAAATTACCGTATTTTCTACCTCTGAATGAAATTAAGCAAAGACCGAAGTACGAAAAGGTCATCGAAACAAGAGACTATAAAAGAAACCTGAGAATAGCGGTACACTGCTAATGATAGCCTAAAATTTAATTTAAAGTCAGTCCTGAAACTGTGTAATGGTTAAGGATTGAGTTTCTATCCTCATCCACATGTTTAAGGAATCTTCTGTATTGGCTATCTCTAAGCAAATTAGTGGGAATGGGAGAGGGCGGGGAACAGCTCACTAAGAATCTACTCATCTATAGTCCTTTTATCTTTTCATTTAGAAGGGTAAGCTACTGAATGTCATATATATAATGCGGTACATAAAATGTGATAAATGCTGCACCTAACACACAAAGTCTACAATAGACCATAGATCTACAAAGGACTATGATCTATGGATCAGAACTAGCAGAGTTAACATCAACCCAGTTCCTAGCAAACGTTGCTAACTTATGGCCATAGCTATCATTTCAGGCCCAATACCCCGTTATAAAAGCAAATATTCTGTAGACCCCCTTCCCTTCCAAATGAGGCACTCTATCTTCAACTATAATTTTTAAGTAAATTTAAATCAATTTAGAATAATGGAATATATGTTATTGTACATTCATAACTATACTATATTCCTATTCCTACACCCCGCTTAATTATAATAAGTAAGTTAGGATCAGGGAAAGCAATATGAGAAATTATCCCACACGGGAAGTTCAGGAAAAATGAAAGAGCAAAGGCAGAGATGGACTCTCAGCTACTAGCAGGCCAGTTTTCTCTGTAGACGATCACAGACAAAGGGGGAAAAATATTTAACTGGAGTATGTATAACATGCTAAGATAAATTACAATCTGTCAATGTTGACCAAGAGTGAGGAAGTTTGATATTCCTGTGAATGAGCTATTTATAAACGTACTTATAAAACAATTCAGTGTGTTATGACACGAGTTAAGAGTGCCAATGAAGTGCCCTGGAAACATATCATCCCAGAGCCAGCCACATGTCCAAAGATGCATTCAGTCTGTGGTGGGAAAGAAAAGTGGGCCGGGGGCTCCAGATGAGGGGAGCCGTGTA
Source organism: Camelus bactrianus (assembly GCF_048773025.1). NCBI lineage: Eukaryota > Metazoa > Chordata > Mammalia > Artiodactyla > Camelidae > Camelus > Camelus bactrianus. The sequence continues at coordinate 306,060 of NC_133567.1, read as the reverse complement.
GCAACTTGGGGCAAGGACGCAGATGCCAAAGCTGGGCCTGTCCGACAGGGAGCTCAGGAGGGACTCAGCTGCTGCTTTGGGAGGTGGCAGGAGGTGGGGGGAGGGGATAGCCCGACCCTGGCTCCTGAAGCACCCCTCCCCTCCCTTCCTACTTGGGTCCCACACAGCGCCCCTCACTGCATCCTGCCTTGGCCTACCTGTGCCCCACATACACCCCGATGCTTCCCTCCCCGTTGCCTGAGCCCGAGCCTCCCTGCCTGCCTTCGACCATCCCCAGTACCCCCATCGTGCCGTGACCTACCTGCACCTGGGGCTCCATCCTGCTTCCCTGCTGGGGACTGGCCTTCTTGGACATGTGCGTCTCCTGGCAAGCTCTGGAGCCCTGAAGTACCTGAAATAACCGTAAGTTCAGGAAAAGAATAAAGCTCAATGATAAAGAAAATCTCTATCATTTTATTCATTGAATCATGTTGTTTATGTTTACATATAAAATATGCATATCTGTGTGCATATGCATGGCTATATTTTGGGTTTTTATGTAATAAAATTACATATTAACATTTTATTTCTTTAAAACATTGACGCATTGTGGCAAAACGTTAGCATTTAAAAATCTTTCTTTTCAGAAATCAGATCGTATACAAATGCTTGAAGTTTCTTTTTCACCTTTCCTTTATCCCATTCCCTTCTTTGCATCCAAAGAGGTAACCGTTATCCTGAAGTCAGTGTTGTTTTACTTTCCCAGCTGTTTTTTTTTTCGCCAGTCCCGCGGCCTGGGGAGGGTGGGGCTCCGGCGAAAGGACGAGGGGCGGGTTCCCCTCCCGATCTCAGAGAAGCTCCCAAAAGGGCAGCGGCGTGCCCACCTGCCGCCACCTCGGGCGGCCGCGAACCATTCAAATCGCCCGCGCCAAGAGGTACCCGGCGCTCGCGATTGGCTGAGCCGGACCAGCGCCCCTGGGCGGGGCCGGCCCCCTCGCAGCGGCCGCGGGTCCCGCCCCCACGCAGGGTCCGCGGGTCCCGCCCCGCTGGTGCGCATGCGCGCAGTCCCCAGAGGAAAGAGTCTGCGCACACCCCCGCCCGGCCTCCGACTCGCGCCGCGGCTCCCTCCCTTGTCCGCGGAGGCTTGTCGGCTCGGCGAGACAGCAAGAGCTGCGGCCGGCAGGGGGCTGTGCGGACCCAAGGCGGCTGCGGTGGCGCCGGCCTGTGGAAAATGCCACCAGGCGGCGCTTCGGTTCGTTGCTCGTGTGACGGCCGTTCCCCGCCCCCCCATCCCTGAACCCCCTGCGACCGCCGGGGAAGAACCGGCCCGCGCAGTGAGTACCGCACCGAGACGCTTCGGCGGGAACGAGGCCGACGGCCGGCTGTGCCGGTTGCGCCCCTGAGGTGAGTGCGGGCTGCGGCGGCGGCGGCGGCGGCAGGGCGCGGGGCGCGGGAAGGACGGGGGTTGCGGCGGCTGCCACCCCGGGTCCCCGCGGCGGAGGGAGGCCGCGCGGGCCTCTGCGGGGCGGGGAGGGCCGGCGCCGTCAGTGTTTAGTCTCAGCTATTCTGATGTCTAGTTTTGTGCCCTTTGCTATGTCCAATCCTATATGAATTTCTGTTTTTATCTGATCGCATGGGACTAGCCCAGTGGTTCTCCAATTGGCTGGACATTCAAATTGCTTGGAAAACTTTTTAAAAACATAGGGGCCTGCAGCCTTCCCCAGACAAGTTAATTCAGAATTTCTGAAGGTGGGGCTGAGGCGTTAGTATTTTCTTAAGCTCCCTGTGTGATTATAATGAGTCCAACAATCACTCCCAACTCTAATAAAACGTTCTGACATTTTATAAAACTTGCCGATTGAGAACCTCAGCATGTGTTTCAAATGAGTTCAGAGGAGAGAGTTTCCAGTGTTAGGTGTTGGTGTTTGTTCTATCAGTTGCATTCACAATGTAGGCTGACAAGGGGAAAAAAAAAAAAAAAACAACAACAACAAGAAAAAAAAATTCAAAGGGAAGGTAGACAGGCCGTGCAAAGGAGAGCTCAATCACAGAAGAGCTGTCTCCAGGAGACCAAAGTCATGCTCTTTAACATTCTAAGTGATTGGTTTGTGCAGTGAACCAAATCTGAGCAGTTCCAATGTTTGAAAATGTAATGACTTGAATAGAAATACTAATATACCCTTCAAGGTCATGAAACAGTTCCTTGGCCTTAGGAAACGTGTAACTTCTGTGAGCTCATGTAGGTCAATTTGATGGGCCTCTTATAACCTTAAGATTCATCTTGCTCCTTATCTTTCCTCTGCATTAAAATATGTTAATACCAGCTTTGGAATCAAATCAATTCTTTTCTTTTTAAATCTGCCTTTTTAAAACTTCCTTTGTATTTGCAGAATTACCAAGGAGTTGTTAAAAATTACCGTATTTTCTACCTCTGAATGAAATTAAGCAAAGACCGAAGTACGAAAAGGTCATCGAAACAAGAGACTATAAAAGAAACCTGAGAATAGCGGTACACTGCTAATGATAGCCTAAAATTTAATTTAAAGTCAGTCCTGAAACTGTGTAATGGTTAAGGATTGAGTTTCTATCCTCATCCACATGTTTAAGGAATCTTCTGTATTGGCTATCTCTAAGCAAATTAGTGGGAATGGGAGAGGGCGGGGAACAGCTCACTAAGAATCTACTCATCTATAGTCCTTTTATCTTTTCATTTAGAAGGGTAAGCTACTGAATGTCATATATATAATGCGGTACATAAAATGTGATAAATGCTGCACCTAACACACAAAGTCTACAATAGACCATAGATCTACAAAGGACTATGATCTATGGATCAGAACTAGCAGAGTTAACATCAACCCAGTTCCTAGCAAACGTTGCTAACTTATGGCCATAGCTATCATTTCAGGCCCAATACCCCCGTTATAAAAGCAAATATTCTGTAGACCCCCTTCCCTTCCAAATGAGGCACTCTATCTTCAACTATAATTTTTAAGTAAATTTAAATCAATTTAGAATAATGGAATATATGTTATTGTACATTCATAACTATACTATATTCCTATTCCTACACCCCGCTTAATTATAATAAGTAAGTTAGGATCAGGGAAAGCAATATGAGAAATTATCCCACACGGGAAGTTCAGGAAAAATGAAAGAGCAAAGGCAGAGATGGACTCTCAGCTACTAGCAGGCCAGTTTTCTCTGTAGACGATCACAGACAAAGGGGGAAAAATACTTAACTGGAGTATGTATAACATGCTAAGATAAATTACAATCTGTCAATGTTGACCAAGAGTGAGGAAGTTTGATATTCCTGTGAATGAGCTATTTATAAACGTACTTATAAAACAATTCAGTGTGTTATGACACGAGTTAAGAGTGCCAATGAAGTGCCCTGGAAACATTTCATCCCAGAGCCAGCCACATGTCCAAAGATGCATTCAGTCTGTGGTGGGAAAGAAAAGTGGGCCGGGGGCTCCAGATGAGGGGAGCCGTGTAGCAACTTGGGGCAAGGACGCAGATGCCAAAGCTGGGCCTGTCCGACAGGGAGCTCAGGAGGGACTCAGCTGCTGCTTTGGGAGGTGGCAGGAGGTGGGGGGAGGGGATAGCCCGACCCTGGCTCCTGAAGCACCCCTCCGCTCCCTTCCTACTTGGGTCCCACACAGCGCCCCTCACTGCATCCTGCCTTGGCCTACCTGTGCCCCACATACACCCCGATGCTTCCCTCCCCGTTGCCTGAGCCCGAGCCTCCCTGCCTGCCTTCGACCATCCCCAGTACCCCCATCGTGCCGTGACCTACCTGCACCTGGGGCTCCATCCTGCTTCCCTGCTGGGGACTGGCCTTCTTGGACATGTGCGTCTCCTGGCAAGCTCTGGAGCCCTGAAGTACCTGAAATAACCTTAAGTTCAGGAAAAGAATAAAGCTCAATGATAAAGAAAATCTCTATCATTTTATTCATTGAATCATGTTGTTTATGTTTACATATAAAATATGCATATCTGTGTGCATATGCATGGCTATATTTTGGGTTTTTATGTAATAAAATTACATATTAACATTTTATTTCTTTAAAACATTGACGCATTGTGGCAAAACGTTAGCATTTAAAAATCTTTCTTTTCAGAAATCAGATCGTATACAAATGCTTGAAGTTTCTTTTTCACCTTTCCTTTATCCCATTCCCTTCTTTGCATCCAAAGAGGTAACCGTTATCCTGAAGTCAGTGTTGTTTTACTTTCCCAGCTGTTTTTTTTTTCGCCAGTCCCGCGGCCTGGGGAGGGTGGGGCTCCGGCGAAAGGACGAGGGGCGGGTTCCCCTCCCGATCTCAGAGAAGCTCCCAAAAGGGCAGCGGCGTGCCCACCTGCCGCCACCTCGGGCGGCCGCGAACCATTCAAATCGCCCGCGCCAAGAGGTACCCGGCGCTCGCGATTGGCGGAGCCGGACCAGCGCCCCTGGGCGGGGCCGGCCCCCTCGCAGCGGCCGCGGGTCCCGCCCCCACGCAGGGTCCGCGGGTCCCGCCCCGCTGGTGCGCATGCGCGCAGTCCCCAGAGGAAAGAGTCTGCGCACACCCCCGCCCGGCCTCCGACTCGCGCCGCGGCTCCCTCCCTTGTCCGCGGAGGCTTGTCGGCTCGGCGAGACAGCAAGAGCTGCGGCCGGCAGGGGGCTGTGCGGACCCAAGGCGGCTGCGGTGGCGCCGGCCTGTGGAAAATGCCACCAGGCGGCGCTTCGGTTCGTTGCTCGTGTGACGGCCGTTCCCCGCCCCCCCATCCCTGAACCCCCTGCGACCGCCGGGGAAGAACCGGCCCGCGCAGTGAGTACCGCACCGAGACGCTTCGGCGGGAACGAGGCCGACGGCCGGCTGTGCCGGTTGCGCCCCTGAGGTGAGTGCGGGCTGCGGCGGCGGCGGCGGCGGCAGGGCGCGGGGCGCGGGAAGGACGGGGGTTGCGGCGGCTGCCACCCCGGGTCCCCGCGGCGGAGGGAGGCCGCGCGGGCCTCTGCGGGGCGGGGAGGGCCGGCGCCGTCAGTGTTTAGTCTCAGCTATTCTGATGTCTAGTTTTGTGCCCTTTGCTATGTCCAATCCTATATGAATTTCTGTTTTTATCTGATCGCATGGGACTAGCCCAGTGGTTCTCCAATTGGCTGGACATTCAAATTGCTTGGAAAACTTTTTAAAAACATAGGGGCCTGCAGCCTTCCCCAGACAAGTTAATTCAGAATTTCTGAAGGTGGGGCTGAGGCGTTAGTATTTTCTTAAGCTCCCTGTGTGATTATAATGAGTCCAACAATCACTCCCAACTCTAATAAAACGTTCTGACATTTTATAAAACTTGCCGATTGAGAACCTCAGCATGTGTTTCAAATGAGTTCAGAGGAGAGAGTTTCCAGTGTTAGGTGTTGGTGTTTGTTCTATCAGTTGCATTCACAATGTAGGCTGACAAGGGGAAAAAAAAAAAAAAAACAACAACAACAAGAAAAAAAAATTCAAAGGGAAGGTAGACAGGCCGTGCAAAGGAGAGCTCAATCACAGAAGAGCTGTCTCCAGGAGACCAAAGTCATGCTCTTTAACATTCTAAGTGATTGGTTTGTGCAGTGAACCAAATCTGAGCAGTTCCAATGTTTGAAAATGTAATGACTTGAATAGAAATACTAATATACCCTTCAAGGTCATGAAACAGTTCCTTGGCCTTAGGAAACGTGTAACTTCTGTGAGCTCATGTAGGTCAATTTGATGGGCCTCTTATAACCTTAAGATTCATCTTGCTCCTTATCTTTCCTCTGCATTAAAATATGTTAATACCAGCTTTGGAATCAAATCAATTCTTTTCTTTTTAAATCTGCCTTTTTAAAACTTCCTTTGTATTTGCAGAATTACCAAGGAGTTGTTAAAAATTACCGTATTTTCTACCTCTGAATGAAATTAAGCAAAGACCGAAGTACGAAAAGGTCATCGAAACAAGAGACTATAAAAGAAACCTGAGAATAGCGGTACACTGCTAATGATAGCCTAAAATTTAATTTAAAGTCAGTCCTGAAACTGTGTAATGGTTAAGGATTGAGTTTCTATCCTCATCCACATGTTTAAGGAATCTTCTGTATTGGCTATCTCTAAGCAAATTAGTGGGAATGGGAGAGGGCGGGGAACAGCTCACTAAGAATCTACTCATCTATAGTCCTTTTATCTTTTCATTTAGAAGGGTAAGCTACTGAATGTCATATATATAATGCGGTACATAAAATGTGATAAATGCTGCACCTAACACACAAAGTCTACAATAGACCATAGATCTACAAAGGACTATGATCTATGGATCAGAACTAGCAGAGTTAACATCAACCCAGTTCCTAGCAAACGTTGCTAACTTATGGCCATAGCTATCATTTCAGGCCCAATACCCCCGTTATAAAAGCAAATATTCTGTAGACCCCCTTCCCTTCCAAATGAGGCACTCTATCTTCAACTATAATTTTTAAGTAAATTTAAATCAATTTAGAATAATGGAATATATGTTATTGTACATTCATAACTATACTATATTCCTATTCCTACACCCCGCTTAATTATAATAAGTAAGTTAGGATCAGGGAAAGCAATATGAGAAATTATCCCACACGGGAAGTTCAGGAAAAATGAAAGAGCAAAGGCAGAGATGGACTCTCAGCTACTAGCAGGCCAGTTTTCTCTGTAGACGATCACAGACAAAGGGGGAAAAATACTTAACTGGAGTATGTATAACATGCTAAGATAAATTACAATCTGTCAATGTTGACCAAGAGTGAGGAAGTTTGATATTCCTGTGAATGAGCTATTTATAAACGTACTTATAAAACAATTCAGTGTGTTATGACACGAGTTAAGAGTGCCAATGAAGTGCCCTGGAAACATTTCATCCCAGAGCCAGCCACATGTCCAAAGATGCATTCAGTCTGTGGTGGGAAAGAAAAGTGGGCCGGGGGCTCCAGATGAGGGGAGCCGTGTAGCAACTTGGGGCAAGGACGCAGATGCCAAAGCTGGGCCTGTCCGACAGGGAGCTCAGGAGGGACTCAGCTGCTGCTTTGGGAGGTGGCAGGAGGTGGGGGGAGGGGATAGCCCGACCCTGGCTCCTGAAGCACCCCTCCGCTCCCTTCCTACTTGGGTCCCACACAGCGCCCCTCACTGCATCCTGCCTTGGCCTACCTGTGCCCCACATACACCCCGATGCTTCCCTCCCCGTTGCCTGAGCCCGAGCCTCCCTGCCTGCCTTCGACCATCCCCAGTACCCCCATCGTGCCGTGACCTACCTGCACCTGGGGCTCCATCCTGCTTCCCTGCTGGGGACTGGCCTTCTTGGACATGTGCGTCTCCTGGCAAGCTCTGGAGCCCTGAAGTACCTGAAATAACCTTAAGTTCAGGAAAAGAATAAAGCTCAATGATAAAGAAAATCTCTATCATTTTATTCATTGAATCATGTTGTTTATGTTTACATATAAAATATGCATATCTGTGTGCATATGCATGGCTATATTTTGGGTTTTTATGTAATAAAATTACATATTAACATTTTATTTCTTTAAAACATTGACGCATTGTGGCAAAACGTTAGCATTTAAAAATCTTTCTTTTCAGAAATCAGATCGTATACAAATGCTTGAAGTTTCTTTTTCACCTTTCCTTTATCCCATTCCCTTCTTTGCATCCAAAGAGGTAACCGTTATCCTGAAGTCAGTGTTGTTTTACTTTCCCAGCTGTTTTTTTTTTCGCCAGTCCCGCGGCCTGGGGAGGGTGGGGCTCCGGCGAAAGGACGAGGGGCGGGTTCCCCTCCCGATCTCAGAGAAGCTCCCAAAAGGGCAGCGGCGTGCCCACCTGCCGCCACCTCGGGCGGCCGCGAACCATTCAAATCGCCCGCGCCAAGAGGTACCCGGCGCTCGCGATTGGCGGAGCCGGACCAGCGCCCCTGGGCGGGGCCGGCCCCCTCGCAGCGGCCGCGGGTCCCGCCCCCACGCAGGGTCCGCGGGTCCCGCCCCGCTGGTGCGCATGCGCGCAGTCCCCAGAGGAAAGAGTCTGCGCACACCCCCGCCCGGCCTCCGACTCGCGCCGCGGCTCCCTCCCTTGTCCGCGGAGGCTTGTCGGCTCGGCGAGACAGCAAGAGCTGCGGCCGGCAGGGGGCTGTGCGGACCCAAGGCGGCTGCGGTGGCGCCGGCCTGTGGAAAATGCCACCAGGCGGCGCTTCGGTTCGTTGCTCGTGTGACGGCCGTTCCCCGCCCCCCCAACCCTGAACCCCCTGCGACCGCCGGGGAAGAACCGGCCCGCGCAGTGAGTACCGCACCGAGACGCTTCGGCGGGAACGAGGCCGACGGCCGGCTGTGCCGGTTGCGCCCCTGAGGTGAGTGCGGGCTGCGGCGGCGGCGGCGGCGGCAGGGCGCGGGGCGCGGGAAGGACGGGGGTTGCGGCGGCTGCCACCCCGGGTCCCCGCGGCGGAGGGAGGCCGCGCGGGCCTCTGCGGGGCGGGGAGGGCCGGCGCCGTCAGTGTTTAGTCTCAGCTATTCTGATGTCTAGTTTTGTGCCCTTTGCTATGTCCAATCCTATATGAATTTCTGTTTTTATCTGATCGCATGGGACTAGCCCAGTGGTTCTCCAATTGGCTGGACATTCAAATTGCTTGGAAAACTTTTTAAAAACATAGGGGCCTGCAGCCTTCCCCAGACAAGTTAATTCAGAATTTCTGAAGGTGGGGCTGAGGCGTTAGTATTTTCTTAAGCTCCCTGTGTGATTATAATGAGTCCAACAATCACTCCCAACTCTAATAAAACGTTCTGACATTTTATAAAACTTGCCGATTGAGAACCTCAGCATGTGTTTCAAATGAGTTCAGAGGAGAGAGTTTCCAGTGTTAGGTGTTGGTGTTTGTTCTATCAGTTGCATTCACAATGTAGGCTGACAAGGGGAAAAAAAAAAAAAAACAACAACAACAAGAAAAAAAAATTCAAAGGGAAGGTAGACAGGCCGTGCAAAGGAGAGCTCAATCACAGAAGAGCTGTCTCCAGGAGACCAAAGTCATGCTCTTTAACATTCTAAGTGATTGGTTTGTGCAGTGAACCAAATCTGAGCAGTTCCAATGTTTGAAAATGTAATGACTTGAATAGAAATACTAATATACCCTTCAAGGTCATGAAACAGTTCCTTGGCCTTAGGAAACGTGTAACTTCTGTGAGCTCATGTAGGTCAATTTGATGGGCCTCTTATAACCTTAAGATTCATCTTGCTCCTTATCTTTCCTCTGCATTAAAATATGTTAATACCAGCTTTGGAATCAAATCAATTCTTTTCTTTTTAAATCTGCCTTTTTAAAACTTCCTTTGTATTTGCAGAATTACCAAGGAGTTGTTAAAAATTACCGTATTTTCTACCTCTGAATGAAATTAAGCAAAGACCGAAGTACGAAAAGGTCATCGAAACAAGAGACTATAAAAGAAACCTGAGAATAGCGGTACACTGCTAATGATAGCCTAAAATTTAATTTAAAGTCAGTCCTGAAACTGTGTAATGGTTAAGGATTGAGTTTCTATCCTCATCCACATGTTTAAGGAATCTTCTGTATTGGCTATCTCTAAGCAAATTAGTGGGAATGGGAGAGGGCGGGGAACAGCTCACTAAGAATCTACTCATCTATAGTCCTTTTATCTTTTCATTTAGAAGGGTAAGCTACTGAATGTCATATATATAATGCGGTACATAAAATGTGATAAATGCTGCACCTAACACACAAAGTCTACAATAGACCATAGATCTACAAAGGACTATGATCTATGGATCAGAACTAGCAGAGTTAACATCAACCCAGTTCCTAGCAAACGTTGCTAACTTATGGCCATAGCTATCATTTCAGGCCCAATACCCCCGTTATAAAAGCAAATATTCTGTAGACCCCCTTCCCTTCCAAATGAGGCACTCTATCTTCAACTATAATTTTTAAGTAAATTTAAATCAATTTAGAATAATGGAATATATGTTATTGTACATTCATAACTATACTATATTCCTATTCCTACACCCCGCTTAATTATAATAAGTAAGTTAGGATCAGGGAAAGCAATATGAGAAATTATCCCACACGGGAAGTTCAGGAAAAATGAAAGAGCAAAGGCAGAGATGGACTCTCAGCTACTAGCAGGCCAGTTTTCTCTGTAGACGATCACAGACAAAGGGGGAAAAATACTTAACTGGAGTATGTATAACATGCTAAGATAAATTACAATCTGTCAATGTTGACCAAGAGTGAGGAAGTTTGATATTCCTGTGAATGAGCTATTTATAAACGTACTTATAAAACAATTCAGTGTGTTATGACACGAGTTAAGAGTGCCAATGAAGTGCCCTGGAAACATTTCATCCCAGAGCCAGCCACATGTCCAAAGATGCATTCAGTCTGTGGTGGGAAAGAAAAGTGGGCCGGGGGCTCCAGATGAGGGGAGCCGTGTAGCAACTTGGGGCAAGGACGCAGATGCCAAAGCTGGGCCTGTCCGACAGGGAGCTCAGGAGGGACTCAGCTGCTGCTTTGGGAGGTGGCAGGAGGTGGGGGGAGGGGATAGCCCGACCCTGGCTCCTGAAGCACCCCTCCCCTCCCTTCCTACTTGGGTCCCACACAGCGCCCCTCACTGCATCCTGCCTTGGCCTACCTGTGCCCCACGTACACCCCGATGCTTCCCTCCCGTTGCCTGAGCCCGAGCCTCCCTGCCTGCCTTCGACCATCCCCAGTACCCCCATCGTGCCGTGACCTACCTGCACCTGGGGCTCCATCCTGCTTCCCTGCTGGGGACTGGCCTTCTTGGACATGTGCGTCTCCTGGCAAGCTCTGGAGCCCTGAAGTACCTGAAATAACCTTAAGTTCAGGAAAAGAATAAAGCTCAATGATAAAGAAAATCTCTATCATTTTATTCATTGAATCATGTTGTTTATGTTTACATATAAAATATGCATATCTGTGTGCATATGCATGGCTATATTTTGGGTTTTTATGTAATAAAATTACATATTAACATTTTATTTCTTTAAAACATTGACGCATTGTGGCAAAACGTTAGCATTTAAAAATCTTTCTTTTCAGAAATCAGATCGTATACAAATGCTTGAAGTTTCTTTTTCACCTTTCCTTTATCCCATTCCCTTCTTTGCATCCAAAGAGGTAACCGTTATCCTGAAGTCAGTGTTGTTTTACTTTCCCAGCTGTTTTTTTTTTCGCCAGTCCCGCGGCCTGGGGAGGGTGGGGCTCCGGCGAAAGGACGAGGGGCGGGTTCCCCTCCCGATCTCAGAGAAGCTCCCAAAAGGGCAGCGGCGTGCCCACCTGCCGCCACCTCGGGCGGCCGCGAACCATTCAAATCGCCCGCGCCAAGAGGTACCCGGCGCTCGCGATTGGCTGAGCCGGACCAGCGCCCCTGGGCGGGGCCGGCCCCCTCGCAGCGGCCGCGGGTCCCGCCCCCACGCAGGGTCCGCGGGTCCCGCCCCGCTGGTGCGCATGCGCGCAGTCCCCAGAGGAAAGAGTCTGCGCACACCCCCGCCCGGCCTCCGACTCGCGCCGCGGCTCCCTCCCTTGTCCGCGGAGGCTTGTCGGCTTGGCGAGACAGCAAGAGCTGCAGCCGGCAGGGGGCTGTGCGGACCCAAGGCGGCTGCGGTGGCGCCGGCCTGTGGAAAATGCCACCAGGCGGCGCTTCGGTTCGTTGCTCGTGTGACGGCCGTTCCCCGCCCCCCCCATCCCTGAACCCCCTGCGACCGCCGGGGAAGAACCGGCCCGCGCAGTGAGTACCGCACCGAGACGCTTCGGCGGGAACGAGGCCGACGGCCGGCTGTGCCGGTTGCGCCCCTGAGGTGAGTGCGGGCTGCGGCGGCGGCGGCGGCGGCGGCGGCGGCGGCGGCGGCGGCGGCGGCGGCGGCGGCAGGGCGCGGGGCGCGGGAAGGACGGGGGTTGCGGCGGCTGCCACCCCGGGTCCCCGCGGCGGAGGGAGGCCGCGCGGGCCTCTGCGGGGCGGGGAGGGCCGGCGCCGTCAGTGTTTAGTCTCAGCTATTCTGATGTCTAGTTTTGTGCCCTTTGCTATGTCCAATCCTATATGAATTTCTGTTTTTATCTGATCGCATGGGACTAGCCCAGTGGTTCTCCAATTGGCTGGACATTCAAATTGCTTGGAAAACTTTTTAAAAACATAGGGGCCTGCAGCCTTCCCCAGACAAGTTAATTCAGAATTTCTGAAGGTGGGGCTGAGGCATTAGTATTTTCTTAAGCTCCCTGTGTGATTATAATGAGTCCAACAATCACTCCCAACTCTAATAAAACGTTCTGACATTTTATAAAACTTGCCGATTGAGAACCTCAGCATGTGTTTCAAATGAGTTCAGAGGAGAGAGTTTCCAGTGTTAGGTGTTGGTGTTTGTTCTATCAGTTGCATTCACAATGTAGGCTGACAAGGGGAAAAAAAAAAAAACAACAACAACAAGAAAAAAAAATTCAAAGGGAAGGTAGACAGGCCGTGCAAAGGAGAGCTCAATCACAGAAGAGCTGTCTCCAGGAGACCAAAGTCATGCTCTTTAACATTCTAAGTGATTGGTTTGTGCAGTGAACCAAATCTGAGCAGTTCCAATGTTTGAAAATGTAATGACTTGAATAGAAATACTAATATACCCTTCAAGGTCATGAAACAGTTCCTTGGCCTTAGGAAACGTGTAACTTCTGTGAGCTCATGTAGGTCAATTTGATGGGCCTCTTATAACCTTAAGATTCATCTTGCTCCTTATCTTTCCTCTGCATTAAAATATGTTAATACCAGCTTTGGAATCAAATCAATTCTTTTCTTTTTAAATCTGCCTTTTTAAAACTTCCTTTGTATTTGCTGAATTACCAAGGAGTTGTTAAAAATTACCGTATTTTCTACCTCTGAATGAAATTAAGCAAAGACCGAAGTACGAAAAGGTCATCGAAACAAGAGACTATAAAAGAAACCTGAGAATAGCGGTACACTGCTAATGATAGCCTAAAATTTAATTTAAAGTCAGTCCTGAAACTGTGTAATGGTTAAGGATTGAGTTTCTATCCTCATCCACATGTTTAAGGAATCTTCTGTATTGGCTATCTCTAAGCAAATTAGTGGGAATGGGAGAGGGCGGGGAACAGCTCACTAAGAATCTACTCATCTATAGTCCTTTTATCTTTTCATTTAGAAGGGTAAGCTACTGAATGTCATATATATAATGCGGTACATAAAATGTGATAAATGCTGCACCTAACACACAAAGTCTACAATAGACCATAGATCTACAAAGGACTATGATCTATGGATCAGAACTAGCAGAGTTAACATCAACCCAGTTCCTAGCAAACGTTGCTAACTTATGGCCATAGCTATCATTTCAGGCCCAATACCCCCGTTATAAAAGCAAATATTCTGTAGACCCCCTTCCCTTCCAAATGAGGCACTCTATCTTCAACTATAATTTTTAAGTAAATTTAAATCAATTTAGAATAATGGAATATATGTTATTGTACATTCATAACTATACTATATTCCTATTCCTACACCCCGCTTAATTATAATAAGTAAGTTAGGATCAGGGAAAGCAATATGAGAAATTATCCCACACGGGAAGTTCAGGAAAAATGAAAGAGCAAAGGCAGAGATGGACTCTCAGCTACTAGCAGGCCAGTTTTCTCTGTAGACGATCACAGACAAAGGGGGAAAAATACTTAACTGGAGTATGTATAACATGCTAAGATAAATTACAATCTGTCAATGTTGACCAAGAGTGAGGAAGTTTGATATTCCTGTGAATGAGCTATTTATAAACGTACTTATAAAACAATTCAGTGTGTTATGACACGAGTTAAGAGTGCCAATGAAGTGCCCTGGAAACATTTCATCCCAGAGCCAGCCACATGTCCAAAGATGCATTCAGTCTGTGGTGGGAAAGAAAAGTGGGCCGGGGGCTCCAGATGAGGGGAGCCGTGTAGCAACTTGGGGCAAGGACGCAGATGCCAAAGCTGGGCCTGTCCGACAGGGAGCTCAGGAGGGACTCAGCTGCTGCTTTGGGAGGTGGCAGGAGGTGGGGGGAGGGGATAGCCCGACCCTGGCTCCTGAAGCACCCCTCCCCTCCCTTCCTACTTGGGTCCCACACAGCGCCCCTCACTGCATCCTGCCTTGGCCTACCTGTGCCCCACATACACCCCGATGCTTCCCTCCCCGTTGCCTGAGCCCGAGCCTCCCTGCCTGCCTTCGACCATCCCCAGTACCCCCATCGTGCCGTGACCTACCTGCACCTGGGGCTCCATCCTGCTTCCCTGCTGGGGACTGGCCTTCTTGGACATGTGCGTCTCCTGGCAAGCTCTGGAGCCCTGAAGTACCTGAAATAACCTTAAGTTCAGGAAAAGAATAAAGCTCAATGATAAAGAAAATCTCTATCATTTTATTCATTGAATCATGTTGTTTATGTTTACATATAAAATATGTATATCTGTGTGCATATGCATGGCTATATTTTGGGTTTTTATGTAATAAAATTACATATTAACATTTTATTTCTTTAAAACATTGACGCATTGTGGCAAAACGTTAGCATTTAAAAATCTTTCTTTTCAGAAATCAGATCGTATACAAATGCTTGAAGTTTCTTTTTCACCTTTCCTTTATCCCATTCCCTTCTTTGCATCCAAAGAGGTAACCGTTATCCTGAAGTCAGTGTTGTTTTACTTTCCCAGCTGTTTTTTTTTTCGCCAGTCCCGCGGCCTGGGGAGGGTGGGGCTCCGGCGAAAGGACGAGGGGCGGGTTCCCCTCCCGATCTCAGAGAAGCTCCCAAAAGGGCAGCGGCGTGCCCACCTGCCGCCACCTCGGGCGGCCGCGAACCATTCAAATCGCCCGCGCCAAGAGGTACCCGGCGCTCGCGATTGGCTGAGCCGGACCAGCGCCCCTGGGCGGGGCCGGCCCCCTCGCAGCGGCCGCGGGTCCCGCCCCCACGCAGGGTCCGCGGGTCCCGCCCCGCTGGTGCGCATGCGCGCAGTCCCCAGAGGAAAGAGTCTGCGCACACCCCCGCCCGGCCTCCGACTCGCGCCGCGGCTCCCTCCCTTGTCCGCGGAGGCTTGTCGGCTCGGCGAGACAGCAAGAGCTGCGGCCGGCAGGGGGCTGTGCGGACCCAAGGCGGCTGCGGTGGCGCCGGCCTGTGGAAAATGCCACCAGGCGGCGCTTCGGTTCGTTGCTCGTGTGACGGCCGTTCCCCGCCTCCCCATCCCTGAACCCCCTGCGACCGCCGGGGAAGAACCGGCCCGCGCAGTGAGTACCGCACCGAGACGCTTCGGCGGGAACGAGGCCGACGGCCGGCTGTGCCGGTTGCGCCCCTGAGGTGAGTGCGGGCTGCGGCGGCGGCGGCGGCGGCAGGGCGCGGGGCGCGGGAAGGACGGGGGTTGCGGCGGCTGCCACCCCGGGTCCCCGCGGCGGAGGGAGGCCGCGCGGGCCTCTGCGGGGCGGGGAGGGCCGGCGCCGTCAGTGTTTAGTCTCAGCTATTCTGATGTCTAGTTTTGTGCCCTTTGCTATGTCCAATCCTATATGAATTTCTGTTTTTATCTGATCGCATGGGACTAGCCCAGTGGTTCTCCAATTGGCTGGACATTCAAATTGCTTGGAAAACTTTTTAAAAACATAGGGGCCTGCAGCCTTCCCCAGACAAGTTAATTCAGAATTTCTGAAGGTGGGGCTGAGGCATTAGTATTTTCGTAAGCTCCCTGTGTGATTATAATGAGTCCAACAATCACTCCCAAGTCTAATAAAACGTTCTGACATTTTATAAAACTTGCCGATTGAGAACCTCAGCATGTGTTTCAAATGAGTTCAGAGGAGAGAGTTTCCAGTGTTAGGTGTTGGTGTTTGTTCTATCAGTTGCATTCACAATGTAGGCTGACAAGGGGAAAAAAAAAAAAAACAACAACAACAAGAAAAAAAAATTCAAAGGGAAGGTAGACAGGCCGTGCAAAGGAGAGCGCAATCACAGAAGAGCTGTCTCCAGGAGACCAAAGTCATGCTCTTTAACATTCTAAGTGATTGGTTTGTGCAGTGAACCAAATCTGAGCAGTTCCAATGTTTGAAAATGTAATGACTTGAATAGAAATACTAATATACCCTTCAAGGTCATGAAACAGTTCCTTGGCCTTAGGAAACGTGTAACTTCTGTGAGCTCATGTAGGTCAATTTGATGGGCCTCTTATAACCTTAAGATTCATCTTGCTCCTTATCTTTCCTCTGCATTAAAATATGTTAATACCAGCTTTGGAATCAAATCAATTCTTTTCTTTTTAAATCTGCCTTTTTAAAACTTCCTTTGTATTTGCAGAATTACCAAGGAGTTGTTAAAAATTACCGTATTTTCTACCTCTGAATGAAATTAAGCAAAGACCGAAGTACGAAAAGGTCATCGAAACAAGAGACTATAAAAGAAACCTGAGAATAGCGGTACACTGCTAATGATAGCCTAAAATTTAATTTAAAGTCAGTCCTGAAACTGTGTAATGGTTAAGGATTGAGTTTCTATCCTCATCCACATGTTTAAGGAATCTTCTGTATTGGCTATCTCTAAGCAAATTAGTGGGAATGGGAGAGGGCGGGGAACAGCTCACTAAGAATCTACTCATCTATAGTCCTTTTATCTTTTCATTTAGAAGGGTAAGCTACTGAATGTCATATATATAATGCGGTACATAAAATGTGATAAATGCTGCACCTAACACACAAAGTCTACAATAGACCATAGATCTACAAAGGACTATGATCTATGGATCAGAACTAGCAGAGTTAACATCAACCCAGTTCCTAGCAAACGTTGCTAACTTATGGCCATAGCTATCATTTCAGGCCCAATACCCCCGTTATAAAAGCAAATATTCTGTAGACCCCCTTCCCTTCCAAATGAGGCACTCTATCTTCAACTATAATTTTTAAGTAAATTTAAATCAATTTAGAATAATGGAATATATGTTATTGTACATTCATAACTATACTATATTCCTATTCCTACACCCCGCTTAATTATAATAAGTAAGTTAGGATCAGGGAAAGCAATATGAGAAATTATCCCACACGGGAAGTTCAGGAAAAATGAAAGAGCAAAGGCAGAGATGGACTCTCAGCTACTAGCAGGCCAGTTTTCTCTGTAGACGATCACAGACAAAGGGGGAAAAATACTTAACTGGAGTATGTATAACATGCTAAGATAAATTACAATCTGTCAATGTTGACCAAGAGTGAGGAAGTTTGATATTCCTGTGAATGAGCTATTTATAAACGTACTTATAAAACAATTCAGTGTGTTATGACACGAGTTAAGAGTGCCAATGAAGTGCCCTGGAAACATTTCATCCCAGAGCCAGCCACATGTCCAAAGATGCATTCAGTCTGTGGTGGGAAAGAAAAGTGGGCCGGGGGCTCCAGATGAGGGGAGCCGTGTAGCAACTTGGGGCAAGGACGCAGATGCCAAAGCTGGGCCTGTCCGACAGGGAGCTCAGGAGGGACTCAGCTGCTGCTTTGGGAGGTGGCAGGAGGTGGGGGGAGGGGATAGCCCGACCCTGGCTCCTGAAGCACCCCTCCGCTCCCTTCCTACTTGGGTCCCACACAGCGCCCCTCACTGCATCCTGCCTTGGCCTACCTGTGCCCCACATACACCCCGATGCTTCCCTCCCCGTTGCCTGAGCCCGAGCCTCCCTGCCTGCCTTCGACCATCCCCAGTACCCCCATCGTGCCGTGACCTACCTGCACCTGGGGCTCCATCCTGCTTCCCTGCTGGGGACTGGCCTTCTTGGACATGTGCGTCTCCTGGCAAGCTCTGGAGCCCTGAAGTACCTGAAATAACCTTAAGTTCAGGAAAAGAATAAAGCTCAATGATAAAGAAAATCTCTATCATTTTATTCATTGAATCATGTTGTTCATGTTTACATATAAAATATGCATATCTGTGTGCATATGCATGGCTATATTTTGGGTTTTTATGTAATAAAATTACATATTAACATTTTATTTCTTTAAAACATTGACGCATTGTGGCAAAACGTTAGCATTTAAAAATCTTTCTTTTCAGAAATCAGATCGTATACAAATGCTTGAAGTTTCTTTTTCACCTTTCCTTTATCCCATTCCCTTCTTTGCATCCAAAGAGGTAACCGTTATCCTGAAGTCAGTGTTGTTTTACTTTCCCAGCTGTTTTTTTTTTCGCCAGTCCCGCGGCCTGGGGAGGGTGGGGCTCCGGCGAAAGGACGAGGGGCGGGTTCCCCTCCCGATCTCAGAGAAGCTCCCAAAAGGGCAGCGGCGTGCCCACCTGCCGCCACCTCGGGCGGCCGCGAACCATTCAAATCGCCCGCGCCAAGAGGTACCCGGCGCTCGCGATTGGCGGAGCCGGACCAGCGCCCCTGGGCGGGGCCGGCCCCCTCGCAGCGGCCGCGGGTCCCGCCCCCACGCAGGGTCCGCGGGTCCCGCCCCGCTGGTGCGCATGCGCGCAGTCCCCAGAGGAAAGAGTCTGCGCACACCCCCGCCCGGCCTCCGACTCGCGCCGCGGCTCCCTCCCTTGTCCGCGGAGGCTTGTCGGCTCGGCGAGACAGCAAGAGCTGCGGCCGGCAGGGGGCTGTGCGGACCCAAGGCGGCTGCGGTGGCGCCGGCCTGTGGAAAATGCCACCAGGCGGCGCTTCGGTTCGTTGCTCGTGTGACGGCCGTTCCCCGCCCCCCCATCCCTGAACCCCCTGCGACCGCCGGGGAAGAACCGGCCCGCGCAGTGAGTACCGCACCGAGACGCTTCGGCGGGAACGAGGCCGACGGCCGGCTGTGCCGGTTGCGCCCCTGAGGTGAGTGCGGGCTGCGGCGGCGGCGGCGGCGGCGGCAGGGCGCGGGGCGCGGGAAGGACGGGGGTTGCGGCGGCTGCCACCCCGGGTCCCCGCGGCGGAGGGAGGCCGCGCGGGCCTCTGCGGGGCGGGGAGGGCCGGCGCCGTCAGTGTTTAGTCTCAGCTATTCTGATGTCTAGTTTTGTGCCCTTTGCTATGTCCAATCCTATATGAATTTCTGTTTTTATCTGATCGCATGGGACTAGCCCAGTGGTTCTCCAATTGGCTGGACATTCAAATTGCTTGGAAAACTTTTTAAAAACATAGGGGCCTGCAGCCTTCCCCAGACAAGTTAATTCAGAATTTCTGAAGGTGGGGCTGAGGCGTTAGTATTTTCTTAAGCTCCCTGTGTGATTATAATGAGTCCAACAATCACTCCCAACTCTAATAAAACGTTCTGACATTTTATAAAACTTGCCGATTGAGAACCTCAGCATGTGTTTCAAATGAGTTCAGAGGAGAGAGTTTCCAGTGTTAGGTGTTGGTGTTTGTTCTATCAGTTGCATTCACAATGTAGGCTGACAAGGGGAAAAAAAAAAAAACAACAACAACAACAAGAAAAAAAAATTCAAAGGGAAGGTAGACAGGCCGTGCAAAGGAGAGCTCAATCACAGAAGAGCTGTCTCCAGGAGACCAAAGTCATGCTCTTTAACATTCTAAGTGATTGGTTTGTGCAGTGAACCAAATCTGAGCAGTTCCAATGTTTGAAAATGTAATGACTTGAATAGAAATACTAATATACCCTTCAAGGTCATGAAACAGTTCCTTGGCCTTAGGAAACGTGTAACTTCTGTGAGCTCATGTAGGTCAATTTGATGGGCCTCTTATAACCTTAAGATTCATCTTGCTCCTTATCTTTCCTCTGCATTAAAATATGTTAATACCAGCTTTGGAATCAAATCAATTCTTTTCTTTTTAAATCTGCCTTTTTAAAACTTCCTTTGTATTTGCTGAATTACCAAGGAGTTGTTAAAAATTACCGTATTTTCTACCTCTGAATGAAATTAAGCAAAGACCGAAGTACGAAAAGGTCATCGAAACAAGAGACTATAAAAGAAACCTGAGAATAGCGGTACACTGCTAATGATAGCCTAAAATTTAATTTAAAGTCAGTCCTGAAACTGTGTAATGGTTAAGGATTGAGTTTCTATCCTCATCCACATGTTTAAGGAATCTTCTGTATTGGCTATCTCTAAGCAAATTAGTGGGAATGGGAGAGGGCGGGGAACAGCTCACTAAGAATCTACTCATCTATAGTCCTTTTATCTTTTCATTTAGAAGGGTAAGCTACTGAATGTCATATATATAATGCGGTACATAAAATGTGATAAATGCTGCACCTAACACACAAAGTCTACAATAGACCATAGATCTACAAAGGACTATGATCTATGGATCAGAACTAGCAGAGTTAACATCAACCCAGTTCCTAGCAAACGTTGCTAACTTATGGCCATAGCTATCATTTCAGGCCCAATACCCCCGTTATAAAAGCAAATATTCTGTAGACCCCCTTCCCTTCCAAATGAGGCACTCTATCTTCAACTATAATTTTTAAGTAAATTTAAATCAATTTAGAATAATGGAATATATGTTATTGTACATTCATAACTATACTATATTCCTATTCCTACACCCCGCTTAATTATAATAAGTAAGTTAGGATCAGGGAAAGCAATATGAGAAATTATCCCACACGGGAAGTTCAGGAAAAATGAAAGAGCAAAGGCAGAGATGGACTCTCAGCTACTAGCAGGCCAGTTTTCTCTGTAGACGATCACAGACAAAGGGGGAAAAATACTTAACTGGAGTATGTATAACATGCTAAGATAAATTACAATCTGTCAATGTTGACCAAGAGTGAGGAAGTTTGATATTCCTGTGAATGAGCTATTTATAAACGTACTTATAAAACAATTCAGTGTGTTATGACACGAGTTAAGAGTGCCAATGAAGTGCCCTGGAAACATTTCATCCCAGAGCCAGCCACATGTCCAAAGATGCATTCAGTCTGTGGTGGGAAAGAAAAGTGGGCCGGGGGCTCCAGATGAGGGGAGCCGTGTAGCAACTTGGGGCAAGGACGCAGATGCCAAAGCTGGGCCTGTCCGACAGGGAGCTCAGGAGGGACTCAGCTGCTGCTTTGGGAGGTGGCAGGAGGTGGGGGGAGGGGATAGCCCGACCCTGGCTCCTGAAGCACCCCTCCCCTCCCTTCCTACTTGGGTCCCACACAGCGCCCCTCACTGCATCCTGCCTTGGCCTACCTGTGCCCCACGTACACCCCGATGCTTCCCTCCCGTTGCCTGAGCCCGAGCCTCCCTGCCTGCCTTCGACCATCCCCAGTACCCCCATCGTGCCGTGACCTACCTGCACCTGGGGCTCCATCCTGCTTCCCTGCTGGGGACTGGCCTTCTTGGACATGTGCGTCTCCTGGCAAGCTCTGGAGCCCTGAAGTACCTGAAATAACCTTAAGTTCAGGAAAAGAATAAAGCTCAATGATAAAGAAAATCTCTATCATTTTATTCATTGAATCATGTTGTTTATGTTTACATATAAAATATGCATATCTGTGTGCATATGCATGGCTATATTTTGGGTTTTTATGTAATAAAATTACATATTAACATTTTATTTCTTTAAAACATTGACGCATTGTGGCAAAACGTTAGCATTTAAAAATCTTTCTTTTCAGAAATCAGATCGTATACAAATGCTTGAAGTTTCTTTTTCACCTTTCCTTTATCCCATTCCCTTCTTTGCATCCAAAGAGGTAACCGTTATCCTGAAGTCAGTGTTGTTTTACTTTCCCAGCTGTTTTTTTTTTCGCCAGTCCCGCGGCCTGGGGAGGGTGGGGCTCCGGCGAAAGGACGAGGGGCGGGTTCCCCTCCCGATCTCAGAGAAGCTCCCAAAAGGGCAGCGGCGTGCCCACCTGCCGCCACCTCGGGCGGCCGCGAACCATTCAAATCGCCCGCGCCAAGAGGTACCCGGCGCTCGCGATTGGCTGAGCCGGACCAGCGCCCCTGGGCGGGGCCGGCCCCCTCGCAGCGGCCGCGGGTCCCGCCCCCACGCAGGGGCCGCGGGTCCCGCCCCGCTGGTGCGCATGCGCGCAGTCCCCAGAGGAAAGAGTCTGCGCACACCCCCGCCCGGCCTCCGACTCGCGCCGCGGCTCCCTCCCTTGTCCGCGGAGGCTTGTCGGCTCGGCGAGACAGCAAGAGCTGCGGCCGGCAGGGGGCTGTGCGGACCCAAGGCGGCTGCGGTGGCGCCGGCCTGTGGAAAATGCCACCAGGCGGCGCTTCGGTTCGTTGCTCGTGTGACGGCCGTTCCCCGCCCCCCCATCCCTGAACCCCCTGCGACCGCCGGGGAAGAACCGGCCCGCGCAGTGAGTACCGCACCGAGACGCTTCGGCGGGAACGAGGCCGACGGCCGGCTGTGCCGGTTGCGCCCCTGAGGTGAGTGCGGGCTGCGGCGGCGGCGGCGGCGGCGGCAGGGCGCGGGGCGCGGGAAGGACGGGGGTTGCGGCGGCTGCCACCCCGGGTCCCCGCGGCGGAGGGAGGCCGCGCGGGCCTCTGCGGGGCGGGGAGGGCCGGCGCCGTCAGTGTTTAGTCTCAGCTATTCTGATGTCTAGTTTTGTGCCCTTTGCTATGTCCAATCCTATATGAATTTCTGTTTTTATCTGATCGCATGGGACTAGCCCAGTGGTTCTCCAATTGGCTGGACATTCAAATTGCTTGGAAAACTTTTTAAAAACATAGGGGCCTGCAGCCTTCCCCAGACAAGTTAATTCAGAATTTCTGAAGGTGGGGCTGAGGCGTTAGTATTTTCTTAAGCTCCCTGTGTGATTATAATGAGTCCAACAATCACTCCCAACTCTAATAAAACGTTCTGACATTTTATAAAACTTGCCGATTGAGAACCTCAGCATGTGTTTCAAATGAGTTCAGAGGAGAGAGTTTCCAGTGTTAGGTGTTGGTGTTTGTTCTATCAGTTGCATTCACAATGTAGGCTGACAAGGGGAAAAAAAAAAAAAACAACAACAACAAGAAAAAAAAATTCAAAGGGAAGGTAGACAGGCCGTGCAAAGGAGAGCTCAATCACAGAAGAGCTGTCTCCAGGAGACCAAAGTCATGCTCTTTAACATTCTAAGTGATTGGTTTGTGCAGTGAACCAAATCTGAGCAGTTCCAATGTTTGAAAATGTAATGACTTGAATAGAAATACTAATATACCCTTCAAGGTCATGAAACAGTTCCTTGGCCTTAGGAAACGTGTAACTTCTGTGAGCTCATGTAGGTCAATTTGATGGGCCTCTTATAACCTTAAGATTCATCTTGCTCCTTATCTTTCCTCTGCATTAAAATATGTTAATACCAGCTTTGGAATCAAATCAATTCTTTTCTTTTTAAATCTGCCTTTTTAAAACTTCCTTTGTATTTGCAGAATTACCAAGGAGTTGTTAAAAATTACCGTATTTTCTACCTCTGAATGAAATTAAGCAAAGACCGAAGTACGAAAAGGTCATCGAAACAAGAGACTATAAAAGAAACCTGAGAATAGCGGTACACTGCTAATGATAGCCTAAAATTTAATTTAAAGTCAGTCCTGAAACTGTGTAATGGTTAAGGATTGAGTTTCTATCCTCATCCACATGTTTAAGGAATCTTCTGTATTGGCTATCTCTAAGCAAATTAGTGGGAATGGGAGAGGGCGGGGAACAGCTCACTAAGAATCTACTCATCTATAGTCCTTTTATCTTTTCATTTAGAAGGGTAAGCTACTGAATGTCATATATATAATGCGGTACATAAAATGTGATAAATGCTGCACCTAACACACAAAGTCTACAATAGACCATAGATCTACAAAGGACTATGATCTATGGATCAGAACTAGCAGAGTTAACATCAACCCAGTTCCTAGCAAACGTTGCTAACTTATGGCCATAGCTATCATTTCAGGCCCAATACCCCCGTTATAAAAGCAAATATTCTGTAGACCCCCTTCCCTTCCAAATGAGGCACTCTATCTTCAACTATAATTTTTAAGTAAATTTAAATCAATTTAGAATAATGGAATATATGTTATTGTACATTCATAACTATACTATATTCCTATTCCTACACCCCGCTTAATTATAATAAGTAAGTTAGGATCAGGGAAAGCAATATGAGAAATTATCCCACACGGGAAGTTCAGGAAAAATGAAAGAGCAAAGGCAGAGATGGACTCTCAGCTACTAGCAGGCCAGTTTTCTCTGTAGACGATCACAGACAAAGGGGGAAAAATACTTAACTGGAGTATGTATAACATGCTAAGATAAATTACAATCTGTCAATGTTGACCAAGAGTGAGGAAGTTTGATATTCCTGTGAATGAGCTATTTATAAACGTACTTATAAAACAATTCAGTGTGTTATGACACGAGTTAAGAGTGCCAATGAAGTGCCCTGGAAACATTTCATCCCAGAGCCAGCCACATGTCCAAAGATGCATTCAGTCTGTGGTGGGAAAGAAAAGTGGGCCGGGGGCTCCAGATGAGGGGAGCCGTGTAGCAACTTGGGGCAAGGACGCAGATGCCAAAGCTGGGCCTGTCCGACAGGGAGCTCAGGAGGGACTCAGCTGCTGCTTTGGGAGGTGGCAGGAGGTGGGGGGAGGGGATAGCCCGACCCTGGCTCCTGAAGCACCCCTCCCCTCCCTTCCTACTTGGGTCCCACACAGCGCCCCTCACTGCATCCTGCCTTGGCCTACCTGTGCCCCACATACACCCCGATGCTTCCCTCCCCGTTGCCTGAGCCCGAGCCTCCCTGCCTGCCTTCGACCATCCCCAGTACCCCCATCGTGCCGTGACCTACCTGCACCTGGGGCTCCATCCTGCTTCCCTGCTGGGGACTGGCCTTCTTGGACATGTGCGTCTCCTGGCAAGCTCTGGAGCCCTGAAGTACCTGAAATAACCTTAAGTTCAGGAAAAGAATAAAGCTCAATGATAAAGAAAATCTCTATCATTTTATTCATTGAATCATGTTGTTTATGTTTACATATAAAATATGCATATCTGTGTGCAAATGCATGGCTATATTTTGGGTTTTTATGTAATAAAATTACATATTAACATTTTATTTCTTTAAAACATTGACGCATTGTGGCAAAACGTTAGCATTTAAAAATCTTTCTTTTCAGAAATCAGATCGTATACAAATGCTTGAAGTTTCTTTTTCACCTTTCCTTTATCCCATTCCCTTCTTTGCATCCAAAGAGGTAACCGTTATCCTGAAGTCAGTGTTGTTTTACTTTCCCAGCTGTTTTTTTTTTCGCCAGTCCCGCGGCCTGGGGAGGGTGGGGCTCCGGCGAAAGGACGAGGGGCGGGTTCCCCTCCCGATCTCAGAGAAGCTCCCAAAAGGGCAGCGGCGTGCCCACCTGCCGCCACCTCGGGCGGCCGCGAACCATTCAAATCGCCCGCGCCAAGAGGTACCCGGCGCTCGCGATTGGCTGAGCCGGACCAGCGCCCCTGGGCGGGGCCGGCCCCCTCGCAGCGGCCGCGGGTCCCGCCCCCACGCAGGGGCCGCGGGTCCCGCCCCGCTGGTGCGCATGCGCGCAGTCCCCAGAGGAAAGAGTCTGCGCACACCCCCGCCCGGCCTCCGACTCGCGCCGCGGCTCCCTCCCTTGTCCGCGGAGGCTTGTCGGCTCGGCGAGACAGCAAGAGCTGCGGCCGGCAGGGGGCTGTGCGGACCCAAGGCGGCTGCGGTGGCGCCGGCCTGTGGAAAATGCCACCAGGCGGCGCTTCGGTTCGTTGCTCGTGTGACGGCCGTTCCCCGCCCCCCCATCCCTGAACCCCCTGCGACCGCCGGGGAAGAACCGGCCCGCGCAGTGAGTACCGCACCGAGACGCTTCGGCGGGAACGAGGCCGACGGCCGGCTGTGCCGGTTGCGCCCCTGAGGTGAGTGCGGGCTGCGGCGGCGGCGGCGGCGGCGGCAGGGCGCGGGGCGCGGGAAGGACGGGGGTTGCGGCGGCTGCCACCCCGGGTCCCCGCGGCGGAGGGAGGCCGCGCGGGCCTCTGCGGGGCGGGGAGGGCCGGCGCCGTCAGTGTTTAGTCTCAGCTATTCTGATGTCTAGTTTTGTGCCCTTTGCTATGTCCAATCCTATATGAATTTCTGTTTTTATCTGATCGCATGGGACTAGCCCAGTGGTTCTCCAATTGGCTGGACATTCAAATTGCTTGGAAAACTTTTTAAAAACATAGGGGCCTGCAGCCTTCCCCAGACAAGTTAATTCAGAATTTCTGAAGGTGGGGCTGAGGCATTAGTATTTTCGTAAGCTCCCTGTGTGATTATAATGAGTCCAACAATCACTCCCAACTCTAATAAAACGTTCTGACATTTTATAAAACTTGCCGATTGAGAACCTCAGCATGTGTTTCAAATGAGTTCAGAGGAGAGAGTTTCCAGTGTTAGGTGTTGGTGTTTGTTCTATCAGTTGCATTCACAATGTAGGCTGACAAGGGGAAAAAAAAAAACAACAACAACAAGAAAAAAAAATTCAAAGGGAAGGTAGACAGGCCGTGCAAAGGAGAGCTCAATCACAGAAGAGCTGTCTCCAGGAGACCAAAGTCATGCTCTTTAACATTCTAAGTGATTGGTTTGTGCAGTGAACCAAATCTGAGCAGTTCCAATGTTTGAAAATGTAATGACTTGAATAGAAATACTAATATACCCTTCAAGGTCATGAAACAGTTCCTTGGCCTTAGGAAACGTGTAACTTCTGTGAGCTCATGTAGGTCAATTTGATGGGCCTCTTATAACCTTAAGATTCATCTTGCTCCTTATCTTTCCTCTGCATTAAAATATGTTAATACCAGCTTTGGAATCAAATCAATTCTTTTCTTTTTAAATCTGCCTTTTTAAAACTTCCTTTGTATTTGCAGAATTACCAAGGAGTTGTTAAAAATTACCGTATTTTCTACCTCTGAATGAAATTAAGCAAAGACCGAAGTACGAAAAGGTCATCGAAACAAGAGACTATAAAAGAAACCTGAGAATAGCGGTACACTGCTAATGATAGCCTAAAATTTAATTTAAAGTCAGTCCTGAAACTGTGTAATGGTTAAGGATTGAGTTTCTATCCTCATCCACATGTTTAAGGAATCTTCTGTATTGGCTATCTCTAAGCAAATTAGTGGGAATGGGAGAGGGCGGGGAACAGCTCACTAAGAATCTACTCATCTATAGTCCTTTTATCTTTTCATTTAGAAGGGTAAGCTACTGAATGTCATATATATAATGCGGTACATAAAATGTGATAAATGCTGCACCTAACACACAAAGTCTACAATAGACCATAGATCTACAAAGGACTATGATCTATGGATCAGAACTAGCAGAGTTAACATCAACCCAGTTCCTAGCAAACGTTGCTAACTTATGGCCATAGCTATCATTTCAGGCCCAATACCCCCGTTATAAAAGCAAATATTCTGTAGACCCCCTTCCCTTCCAAATGAGGCACTCTATCTTCAACTATAATTTTTAAGTAAATTTAAATCAATTTAGAATAATGGAATATATGTTATTGTACATTCATAACTATACTATATTCCTATTCCTACACCCCGCTTAATTATAATAAGTAAGTTAGGATCAGGGAAAGCAATATGAGAAATTATCCCACACGGGAAGTTCAGGAAAAATGAAAGAGCAAAGGCAGAGATGGACTCTCAGCTACTAGCAGGCCAGTTTTCTCTGTAGACGATCACAGACAAAGGGGGAAAAATACTTAACTGGAGTATGTATAACATGCTAAGATAAATTACAATCTGTCAATGTTGACCAAGAGTGAGGAAGTTTGATATTCCTGTGAATGAGCTATTTATAAACGTACTTATAAAACAATTCAGTGCGTTATGACACGAGTTAAGAGTGCCAATGAAGTGCCCTGGAAACATTTCATCCCAGAGCCAGCCACATGTCCAAAGATGCATTCAGTCTGTGGTGGGAAAGAAAAGTGGGCCGGGGGCTCCAGATGAGGGGAGCCGTGTAGCAACTTGGGGCAAGGACGCAGATGCCAAAGCTGGGCCTGTCCGACAGGGAGCTCAGGAGGGACTCAGCTGCTGCTTTGGGAGGTGGCAGGAGGTGGGGGGAGGGGATAGCCCGACCCTGGCTCCTGAAGCACCCCTCCCCTCCCTTCCTACTTGGGTCCCACACAGCGCCCCTCACTGCATCCTGCCTTGGCCTACCTGTGCCCCACATACACCCCGATGCTTCCCTCCCCGTTGCCTGAGCCCGAGCCTCCCTGCCTGCCTTCGACCATCCCCAGTACCCCCATCGTGCCGTGACCTACCTGCACCTGGGGCTCCATCCTGCTTCCCTGCTGGGGACTGGCCTTCTTGGACATGTGCGTCTCCTGGCAAGCTCTGGAGCCCTGAAGTACCTGAAATAACCTTAAGTTCAGGAAAAGAATAAAGCTCAATGATAAAGAAAATCTCTATCATTTTATTCATTGAATCATGTTGTTTATGTTTACATATAAAATATGCATATCTGTGTGCATATGCATGGCTATATTTTGGGTTTTTATGTAATAAAATTACATATTAACATTTTATTTCTTTAAAACATTGACGCATTGTGGCAAAACGTTAGCATTTAAAAATCTTTCTTTTCAGAAATCAGATCGTATACAAATGCTTGAAGTTTCTTTTTCACCTTTCCTTTATCCCATTCCCTTCTTTGCATCCAAAGAGGTAACCGTTATCCTGAAGTCAGTGTTGTTTTACTTTCCCAGCTGTTTTTTTTTTCGCCAGTCCCGCGGCCTGGGGAGGGTGGGGCTCCGGCGAAAGGACGAGGGGCGGGTTCCCCTCCCGATCTCAGAGAAGCTCCCAAAAGGGCAGCGGCGTGCCCACCTGCCGCCACCTCGGGCGGCCGCGAACCATTCAAATCGCCCGCGCCAAGAGGTACCCGGCGCTCGCGATTGGCTGAGCCGGACCAGCGCCCCTGGGCGGGGCCGGCCCCCTCGCAGCGGCCGCGGGTCCCGCCCCCACGCAGGGGCCGCGGGTCCCGCCCCGCTGGTGCGCATGCGCGCAGTCCCCAGAGGAAAGAGTCTGCGCACACCCCCGCCCGGCCTCCGACTCGCGCCGCGGCTCCCTCCCTTGTCCGCGGAGGCTTGTCGGCTCGGCGAGACAGCAAGAGCTGCGGCCGGCAGGGGGCTGTGCGGACCCAAGGCGGCTGCGGTGGCGCCGGCCTGTGGAAAATGCCACCAGGCGGCGCTTCGGTTCGTTGCTCGTGTGACGGCCGTTCCCCGCCCCCCCATCCCTGAACCCCCTGCGACCGCCGGGGAAGAACCGGCCCGCGCAGTGAGTACCGCACCGAGACGCTTCGGCGGGAACGAGGCCGACGGCCGGCTGTGCCGGTTGCGCCCCTGAGGTGAGTGCGGGCTGCGGCGGCGGCGGCGGCGGCGGCAGGGCGCGGGGCGCGGGAAGGACGGGGGTTGCGGCGGCTGCCACCCCGGGTCCCCGCGGCGGAGGGAGGCCGCGCGGGCCTCTGCGGGGCGGGGAGGGCCGGCGCCGTCAGTGTTTAGTCTCAGCTATTCTGATGTCTAGTTTTGTGCCCTTTGCTATGTCCAATCCTATATGAATTTCTGTTTTTATCTGATCGCATGGGACTAGCCCAGTGGTTCTCCAATTGGCTGGACATTCAAATTGCTTGGAAAACTTTTTAAAAACATAGGGGCCTGCAGCCTTCCCCAGACAAGTTAATTCAGAATTTCTGAAGGTGGGGCTGAGGCATTAGTATTTTCGTAAGCTCCCTGTGTGATTATAATGAGTCCAACAATCACTCCCAACTCTAATAAAACGTTCTGACATTTTATAAAACTTGCCGATTGAGAACCTCAGCATGTGTTTCAAATGAGTTCAGAGGAGAGAGTTTCCAGTGTTAGGTGTTGGTGTTTGTTCTATCAGTTGCATTCACAATGTAGGCTGACAAGGGGAAAAAAAAAAACAACAACAACAAGAAAAAAAAATTCAAAGGGAAGGTAGACAGGCCGTGCAAAGGAGAGCTCAATCACAGAAGAGCTGTCTCCAGGAGACCAAAGTCATGCTCTTTAACATTCTAAGTGATTGGTTTGTGCAGTGAACCAAATCTGAGCAGTTCCAATGTTTGAAAATGTAATGACTTGAATAGAAATACTAATATACCCTTCAAGGTCATGAAACAGTTCCTTGGCCTTAGGAAACGTGTAACTTCTGTGAGCTCATGTAGGTCAATTTGATGGGCCTCTTATAACCTTAAGATTCATCTTGCTCCTTATCTTTCCTCTGCATTAAAATATGTTAATACCAGCTTTGGAATCAAATCAATTCTTTTCTTTTTAAATCTGCCTTTTTAAAACTTCCTTTGTATTTGCAGAATTACCAAGGAGTTGTTAAAAATTACCGTATTTTCTACCTCTGAATGAAATTAAGCAAAGACCGAAGTACGAAAAGGTCATCGAAACAAGAGACTATAAAAGAAACCTGAGAATAGCGGTACACTGCTAATGATAGCCTAAAATTTAATTTAAAGTCAGTCCTGAAACTGTGTAATGGTTAAGGATTGAGTTTCTATCCTCATCCACATGTTTAAGGAATCTTCTGTATTGGCTATCTCTAAGCAAATTAGTGGGAATGGGAGAGGGCGGGGAACAGCTCACTAAGAATCTACTCATCTATAGTCCTTTTATCTTTTCATTTAGAAGGGTAAGCTACTGAATGTCATATATATAATGCGGTACATAAAATGTGATAAATGCTGCACCTAACACACAAAGTCTACAATAGACCATAGATCTACAAAGGACTATGATCTATGGATCAGAACTAGCAGAGTTAACATCAACCCAGTTCCTAGCAAACGTTGCTAACTTATGGCCATAGCTATCATTTCAGGCCCAATACCCCCGTTATAAAAGCAAATATTCTGTAGACCCCCTTCCCTTCCAAATGAGGCACTCTATCTTCAACTATAATTTTTAAGTAAATTTAAATCAATTTAGAATAATGGAATATATGTTATTGTACATTCATAACTATACTATATTCCTATTCCTACACCCCGCTTAATTATAATAAGTAAGTTAGGATCAGGGAAAGCAATATGAGAAATTATCCCACACGGGAAGTTCAGGAAAAATGAAAGAGCAAAGGCAGAGATGGACTCTCAGCTACTAGCAGGCCAGTTTTCTCTGTAGACGATCACAGACAAAGGGGGAAAAATACTTAACTGGAGTATGTATAACATGCTAAGATAAATTACAATCTGTCAATGTTGACCAAGAGTGAGGAAGTTTGATATTCCTGTGAATGAGCTATTTATAAACGTACTTATAAAACAATTCAGTGCGTTATGACACGAGTTAAGAGTGCCAATGAAGTGCCCTGGAAACATTTCATCCCAGAGCCAGCCACATGTCCAAAGATGCATTCAGTCTGTGGTGGGAAAGAAAAGTGGGCCGGGGGCTCCAGATGAGGGGAGCCGTGTAGCAACTTGGGGCAAGGACGCAGATGCCAAAGCTGGGCCTGTCCGACAGGGAGCTCAGGAGGGACTCAGCTGCTGCTTTGGGAGGTGGCAGGAGGTGGGGGGAGGGGATAGCCCGACCCTGGCTCCTGAAGCACCCCTCCCCTCCCTTCCTACTTGGGTCCCACACAGCGCCCCTCACTGCATCCTGCCTTGGCCTACCTGTGCCCCACATACACCCCGATGCTTCCCTCCCCGTTGCCTGAGCCCGAGCCTCCCTGCCTGCCTTCGACCATCCCCAGTACCCCCATCGTGCCGTGACCTACCTGCACCTGGGGCTCCATCCTGCTTCCCTGCTGGGGACTGGCCTTCTTGGACATGTGCGTCTCCTGGCAAGCTCTGGAGCCCTGAAGTACCTGAAATAACCTTAAGTTCAGGAAAAGAATAAAGCTCAATGATAAAGAAAATCTCTATCATTTTATTCATTGAATCATGTTGTTTATGTTTACATATAAAATATGCATATCTGTGTGCATATGCATGGCTATATTTTGGGTTTTTATGTAATAAAATTACATATTAACATTTTATTTCTTTAAAACATTGACGCATTGTGGCAAAACGTTAGCATTTAAAAATCTTTCTTTTCAGAAATCAGATCGTATACAAATGCTTGAAGTTTCTTTTTCACCTTTCCTTTATCCCATTCCCTTCTTTGCATCCAAAGAGGTAACCGTTATCCTGAAGTCAGTGTTGTTTTACTTTCCCAGCTGTTTTTTTTTTCGCCAGTCCCGCGGCCTGGGGAGGGTGGGGCTCCGGCGAAAGGACGAGGGGCGGGTTCCCCTCCCGATCTCAGAGAAGCTCCCAAAAGGGCAGCGGCGTGCCCACCTGCCGCCACCTCGGGCGGCCGCGAACCATTCAAATCGCCCGCGCCAAGAGGTACCCGGCGCTCGCGATTGGCTGAGCCGGACCAGCGCCCCTGGGCGGGGCCGGCCCCCTCGCAGCGGCCGCGGGTCCCGCCCCCACGCAGGGGCCGCGGGTCCCGCCCCGCTGGTGCGCATGCGCGCAGTCCCCAGAGGAAAGAGTCTGCGCACACCCCCGCCCGGCCTCCGACTCGCGCCGCGGCTCCCTCCCTTGTCCGCGGAGGCTTGTCGGCTCGGCGAGACAGCAAGAGCTGCGGCCGGCAGGGGGCTGTGCGGACCCAAGGCGGCTGCGGTGGCGCCGGCCTGTGGAAAATGCCACCAGGCGGCGCTTCGGTTCGTTGCTCGTGTGACGGCCGTTCCCCGCCCCCCCATCCCTGAACCCCCTGCGACCGCCGGGGAAGAACCGGCCCGCGCAGTGAGTACCGCACCGAGACGCTTCGGCGGGAACGAGGCCGACGGCCGGCTGTGCCGGTTGCGCCCCTGAGGTGAGTGCGGGCTGCGGCGGCGGCGGCGGCGGCGGCAGGGCGCGGGGCGCGGGAAGGACGGGGGTTGCGGCGGCTGCCACCCCGGGTCCCCGCGGCGGAGGGAGGCCGCGCGGGCCTCTGCGGGGCGGGGAGGGCCGGCGCCGTCAGTGTTTAGTCTCAGCTATTCTGATGTCTAGTTTTGTGCCCTTTGCTATGTCCAATCCTATATGAATTTCTGTTTTTATCTGATCGCATGGGACTAGCCCAGTGGTTCTCCAATTGGCTGGACATTCAAATTGCTTGGAAAACTTTTTAAAAACATAGGGGCCTGCAGCCTTCCCCAGACAAGTTAATTCAGAATTTCTGAAGGTGGGGCTGAGGCGTTAGTATTTTCTTAAGCTCCCTGTGTGATTATAATGAGTCCAACAATCACTCCCAACTCTAATAAAACGTTCTGACATTTTATAAAACTTGCCGATTGAGAACCTCAGCATGTGTTTCAAATGAGTTCAGAGGAGAGAGTTTCCAGTGTTAGGTGTTGGTGTTTGTTCTATCAGTTGCATTCACAATGTAGGCTGACAAGGGGAAAAAAAAAAAAAAACAACAACAACAAGAAAAAAAAATTCAAAGGGAAGGTAGACAGGCCGTGCAAAGGAGAGCTCAATCACAGAAGAGCTGTCTCCAGGAGACCAAAGTCATGCTCTTTAACATTCTAAGTGATTGGTTTGTGCAGTGAACCAAATCTGAGCAGTTCCAATGTTTGAAAATGTAATGACTTGAATAGAAATACTAATATACCCTTCAAGGTCATGAAACAGTTCCTTGGCCTTAGGAAACGTGTAACTTCTGTGAGCTCATGTAGGTCAATTTGATGGGCCTCTTATAACCTTAAGATTCATCTTGCTCCTTATCTTTCCTCTGCATTAAAATATGTTAATACCAGCTTTGGAATCAAATCAATTCTTTTCTTTTTAAATCTGCCTTTTTAAAACTTCCTTTGTATTTGCAGAATTACCAAGGAGTTGTTAAAAATTACCGTATTTTCTACCTCTGAATGAAATTAAGCAAAGACCGAAGTACGAAAAGGTCATCGAAACAAGAGACTATAAAAGAAACCTGAGAATAGCGGTACACTGCTAATGATAGCCTAAAATTTAATTTAAAGTCAGTCCTGAAACTGTGTAATGGTTAAGGATTGAGTTTCTATCCTCATCCACATGTTTAAGGAATCTTCTGTATTGGCTATCTCTAAGCAAATTAGTGGGAATGGGAGAGGGCGGGGAACAGCTCACTAAGAATCTACTCATCTATAGTCCTTTTATCTTTTCATTTAGAAGGGTAAGCTACTGAATGTCATATATATAATGCGGTACATAAAATGTGATAAATGCTGCACCTAACACACAAAGTCTACAATAGACCATAGATCTACAAAGGACTATGATCTATGGATCAGAACTAGCAGAGTTAACATCAACCCAGTTCCTAGCAAACGTTGCTAACTTATGGCCATAGCTATCATTTCAGGCCCAATACCCCCGTTATAAAAGCAAATATTCTGTAGACCCCCTTCCCTTCCAAATGAGGCACTCTATCTTCAACTATAATTTTTAAGTAAATTTAAATCAATTTAGAATAATGGAATATATGTTATTGTACATTCATAACTATACTATATTCCTATTCCTACACCCCGCTTAATTATAATAAGTAAGTTAGGATCAGGGAAAGCAATATGAGAAATTATCCCACACGGGAAGTTCAGGAAAAATGAAAGAGCAAAGGCAGAGATGGACTCTCAGCTACTAGCAGGCCAGTTTTCTCTGTAGACGATCACAGACAAAGGGGGAAAAATACTTAACTGGAGTATGTATAACAT
The DNA here is from genome assembly GCF_048773025.1 of Camelus bactrianus. Classification (NCBI taxonomy): domain Eukaryota; kingdom Metazoa; phylum Chordata; class Mammalia; order Artiodactyla; family Camelidae; genus Camelus; species Camelus bactrianus. The sequence continues at coordinate 271,470 of NC_133567.1, read as the reverse complement.
GCTAAGATAAATTACAATCTGTCAATGTTGACCAAGAGTGAGGAAGTTTGATATTCCTGTGAATGAGCTATTTATAAACGTACTTATAAAACAATTCAGTGTGTTATGACACGAGTTAAGAGTGCCAATGAAGTGCCCTGGAAACATTTCATCCCAGAGCCAGCCACATGTCCAAAGATGCATTCAGTCTGTGGTGGGAAAGAAAAGTGGGCCGGGGGCTCCAGATGAGGGGAGCCGTGTAGCAACTTGGGGCAAGGACGCAGATGCCAAAGCTGGGCCTGTCCGACAGGGAGCTCAGGAGGGACTCAGCTGCTGCTTTGGGAGGTGGCAGGAGGTGGGGGGAGGGGATAGCCCGACCCTGGCTCCTGAAGCACCCCTCCGCTCCCTTCCTACTTGGGTCCCACACAGCGCCCCTCACTGCATCCTGCCTTGGCCTACCTGTGCCCCACATACACCCCGATGCTTCCCTCCCCGTTGCCTGAGCCCGAGCCTCCCTGCCTGCCTTCGACCATCCCCAGTACCCCCATCGTGCCGTGACCTACCTGCACCTGGGGCTCCATCCTGCTTCCCTGCTGGGGACTGGCCTTCTTGGACATGTGCGTCTCCTGGCAAGCTCTGGAGCCCTGAAGTACCTGAAATAACCTTAAGTTCAGGAAAAGAATAAAGCTCAATGATAAAGAAAATCTCTATCATTTTATTCATTGAATCATGTTGTTTATGTTTACATATAAAATATGCATATCTGTGTGCATATGCATGGCTATATTTTGGGTTTTTATGTAATAAAATTACATATTAACATTTTATTTCTTTAAAACATTGACGCATTGTGGCAAAACGTTAGCATTTAAAAATCTTTCTTTTCAGAAATCAGATCGTATACAAATGCTTGAAGTTTCTTTTTCACCTTTCCTTTATCCCATTCCCTTCTTTGCATCCAAAGAGGTAACCGTTATCCTGAAGTCAGTGTTGTTTTACTTTCCCAGCTGTTTTTTTTTTCGCCAGTCCCGCGGCCTGGGGAGGGTGGGGCTCCGGCGAAAGGACGAGGGGCGGGTTCCCCTCCCGATCTCAGAGAAGCTCCCAAAAGGGCAGCGGCGTGCCCACCTGCCGCCACCTCGGGCGGCCGCGAACCATTCAAATCGCCCGCGCCAAGAGGTACCCGGCGCTCGCGATTGGCTGAGCCGGACCAGCGCCCCTGGGCGGGGCCGGCCCCCTCGCAGCGGCCGCGGGTCCCGCCCCCACGCAGGGGCCGCGGGTCCCGCCCCGCTGGTGCGCATGCGCGCAGTCCCCAGAGGAAAGAGTCTGCGCACACCCCCGCCCGGCCTCCGACTCGCGCCGCGGCTCCCTCCCTTGTCCGCGGAGGCTTGTCGGCTCGGCGAGACAGCAAGAGCTGCGGCCGGCAGGGGGCTGTGCGGACCCAAGGCGGCTGCGGTGGCGCCGGCCTGTGGAAAATGCCACCAGGCGGCGCTTCGGTTCGTTGCTCGTGTGACGGCCGTTCCCCGCCCCCCCATCCCTGAACCCCCTGCGACCGCCGGGGAAGAACCGGCCCGCGCAGTGAGTACCGCACCGAGACGCTTCGGCGGGAACGAGGCCGACGGCCGGCTGTGCCGGTTGCGCCCCTGAGGTGAGTGCGGGCTGCGGCGGCGGCGGCGGCGGCAGGGCGCGGGGCGCGGGAAGGACGGGGGTTGCGGCGGCTGCCACCCCGGGTCCCCGCGGCGGAGGGAGGCCGCGCGGGCCTCTGCGGGGCGGGGAGGGCCGGCGCCGTCAGTGTTTAGTCTCAGCTATTCTGATGTCTAGTTTTGTGCCCTTTGCTATGTCCAATCCTATATGAATTTCTGTTTTTATCTGATCGCATGGGACTAGCCCAGTGGTTCTCCAATTGGCTGGACATTCAAATTGCTTGGAAAACTTTTTAAAAACATAGGGGCCTGCAGCCTTCCCCAGACAAGTTAATTCAGAATTTCTGAAGGTGGGGCTGAGGCATTAGTATTTTCGTAAGCTCCCTGTGTGATTATAATGAGTCCAACAATCACTCCCAACTCTAATAAAACGTTCTGACATTTTATAAAACTTGCCGATTGAGAACCTCAGCATGTGTTTCAAATGAGTTCAGAGGAGAGAGTTTCCAGTGTTAGGTGTTGGTGTTTGTTCTATCAGTTGCATTCACAATGTAGGCTGACAAGGGGAAAAAAAAAAAAACAACAACAACAAGAAAAAAAAATTCAAAGGGAAGGTAGACAGGCCGTGCAAAGGAGAGCTCAATCACAGAAGAGCTGTCTCCAGGAGACCAAAGTCATGCTCTTTAACATTCTAAGTGATTGGTTTGTGCAGTGAACCAAATCTGAGCAGTTCCAATGTTTGAAAATGTAATGACTTGAATAGAAATACTAATATACCCTTCAAGGTCATGAAACAGTTCCTTGGCCTTAGGAAACGTGTAACTTCTGTGAGCTCATGTAGGTCAATTTGATGGGCCTCTTATAACCTTAAGATTCATCTTGCTCCTTATCTTTCCTCTGCATTAAAATATGTTAATACCAGCTTTGGAATCAAATCAATTCTTTTCTTTTTAAATCTGCCTTTTTAAAACTTCCTTTGTATTTGCAGAATTACCAAGGAGTTGTTAAAAATTACCGTATTTTCTACCTCTGAATGAAATTAAGCAAAGACCGAAGTACGAAAAGGTCATCGAAACAAGAGACTATAAAAGAAACCTGAGAATAGCGGTACACTGCTAATGATAGCCTAAAATTTAATTTAAAGTCAGTCCTGAAACTGTGTAATGGTTAAGGATTGAGTTTCTATCCTCATCCACATGTTTAAGGAATCTTCTGTATTGGCTATCTCTAAGCAAATTAGTGGGAATGGGAGAGGGCGGGGAACAGCTCACTAAGAATCTACTCATCTATAGTCCTTTTATCTTTTCATTTAGAAGGGTAAGCTACTGAATGTCATATATATAATGCGGTACATAAAATGTGATAAATGCTGCACCTAACACACAAAGTCTACAATAGACCATAGATCTACAAAGGACTATGATCTATGGATCAGAACTAGCAGAGTTAACATCAACCCAGTTCCTAGCAAACGTTGCTAACTTATGGCCATAGCTATCATTTCAGGCCCAATACCCCCGTTATAAAAGCAAATATTCTGTAGACCCCCTTCCCTTCCAAATGAGGCACTCTATCTTCAACTATAATTTTTAAGTAAATTTAAATCAATTTAGAATAATGGAATATATGTTATTGTACATTCATAACTATACTATATTCCTATTCCTACACCCCGCTTAATTATAATAAGTAAGTTAGGATCAGGGAAAGCAATATGAGAAATTATCCCACACGGGAAGTTCAGGAAAAATGAAAGAGCAAAGGCAGAGATGGACTCTCAGCTACTAGCAGGCCAGTTTTCTCTGTAGACGATCACAGACAAAGGGGGAAAAATACTTAACTGGAGTATGTATAACATGCTAAGATAAATTACAATCTGTCAATGTTGACCAAGAGTGAGGAAGTTTGATATTCCTGTGAATGAGCTATTTATAAACGTACTTATAAAACAATTCAGTGTGTTATGACACGAGTTAAGAGTGCCAATGAAGTGCCCTGGAAACATTTCATCCCAGAGCCAGCCACATGTCCAAAGATGCATTCAGTCTGTGGTGGGAAAGAAAAGTGGGCCGGGGGCTCCAGATGAGGGGAGCCGTGTAGCAACTTGGGGCAAGGACGCAGATGCCAAAGCTGGGCCTGTCCGACAGGGAGCTCAGGAGGGACTCAGCTGCTGCTTTGGGAGGTGGCAGGAGGTGGGGGGAGGGGATAGCCCGACCCTGGCTCCTGAAGCACCCCTCCGCTCCCTTCCTACTTGGGTCCCACACAGCGCCCCTCACTGCATCCTGCCTTGGCCTACCTGTGCCCCACATACACCCCGATGCTTCCCTCCCCGTTGCCTGAGCCCGAGCCTCCCTGCCTGCCTTCGACCATCCCCAGTACCCCCATCGTGCCGTGACCTACCTGCACCTGGGGCTCCATCCTGCTTCCCTGCTGGGGACTGGCCTTCTTGGACATGTGCGTCTCCTGGCAAGCTCTGGAGCCCTGAAGTACCTGAAATAACCTTAAGTTCAGGAAAAGAATAAAGCTCAATGATAAAGAAAATCTCTATCATTTTATTCATTGAATCATGTTGTTTATGTTTACATATAAAATATGCATATCTGTGTGCATATGCATGGCTATATTTTGGGTTTTTATGTAATAAAATTACATATTAACATTTTATTTCTTTAAAACATTGACGCATTGTGGCAAAACGTTAGCATTTAAAAATCTTTCTTTTCAGAAATCAGATCGTATACAAATGCTTGAAGTTTCTTTTTCACCTTTCCTTTATCCCATTCCCTTCTTTGCATCCAAAGAGGTAACCGTTATCCTGAAGTCAGTGTTGTTTTACTTTCCCAGCTGTTTTTTTTTTCGCCAGTCCCGCGGCCTGGGGAGGGTGGGGCTCCGGCGAAAGGACGAGGGGCGGGTTCCCCTCCCGATCTCAGAGAAGCTCCCAAAAGGGCAGCGGCGTGCCCACCTGCCGCCACCTCGGGCGGCCGCGAACCATTCAAATCGCCCGCGCCAAGAGGTACCCGGCGCTCGCGATTGGCTGAGCCGGACCAGCGCCCCTGGGCGGGGCCGGCCCCCTCGCAGCGGCCGCGGGTCCCGCCCCCACGCAGGGGCCGCGGGTCCCGCCCCGCTGGTGCGCATGCGCGCAGTCCCCAGAGGAAAGAGTCTGCGCACACCCCCGCCCGGCCTCCGACTCGCGCCGCGGCTCCCTCCCTTGTCCGCGGAGGCTTGTCGGCTCGGCGAGACAGCAAGAGCTGCGGCCGGCAGGGGGCTGTGCGGACCCAAGGCGGCTGCGGTGGCGCCGGCCTGTGGAAAATGCCACCAGGCGGCGCTTCGGTTCGTTGCTCGTGTGACGGCCGTTCCCCGCCCCCCCATCCCTGAACCCCCTGCGACCGCCGGGGAAGAACCGGCCCGCGCAGTGAGTACCGCACCGAGACGCTTCGGCGGGAACGAGGCCGACGGCCGGCTGTGCCGGTTGCGCCCCTGAGGTGAGTGCGGGCTGCGGCGGCGGCGGCGGCGGCAGGGCGCGGGGCGCGGGAAGGACGGGGGTTGCGGCGGCTGCCACCCCGGGTCCCCGCGGCGGAGGGAGGCCGCGCGGGCCTCTGCGGGGCGGGGAGGGCCGGCGCCGTCAGTGTTTAGTCTCAGCTATTCTGATGTCTAGTTTTGTGCCCTTTGCTATGTCCAATCCTATATGAATTTCTGTTTTTATCTGATCGCATGGGACTAGCCCAGTGGTTCTCCAATTGGCTGGACATTCAAATTGCTTGGAAAACTTTTTAAAAACATAGGGGCCTGCAGCCTTCCCCAGACAAGTTAATTCAGAATTTCTGAAGGTGGGGCTGAGGCATTAGTATTTTCGTAAGCTCCCTGTGTGATTATAATGAGTCCAACAATCACTCCCAACTCTAATAAAACGTTCTGACATTTTATAAAACTTGCCGATTGAGAACCTCAGCATGTGTTTCAAATGAGTTCAGAGGAGAGAGTTTCCAGTGTTAGGTGTTGGTGTTTGTTCTATCAGTTGCATTCACAATGTAGGCTGACAAGGGGAAAAAAAAAAAACAACAACAACAAGAAAAAAAAATTCAAAGGGAAGGTAGACAGGCCGTGCAAAGGAGAGCTCAATCACAGAAGAGCTGTCTCCAGGAGACCAAAGTCATGCTCTTTAACATTCTAAGTGATTGGTTTGTGCAGTGAACCAAATCTGAGCAGTTCCAATGTTTGAAAATGTAATGACTTGAATAGAAATACTAATATACCCTTCAAGGTCATGAAACAGTTCCTTGGCCTTAGGAAACGTGTAACTTCTGTGAGCTCATGTAGGTCAATTTGATGGGCCTCTTATAACCTTAAGATTCATCTTGCTCCTTATCTTTCCTCTGCATTAAAATATGTTAATACCAGCTTTGGAATCAAATCAATTCTTTTCTTTTTAAATCTGCCTTTTTAAAACTTCCTTTGTATTTGCAGAATTACCAAGGAGTTGTTAAAAATTACCGTATTTTCTACCTCTGAATGAAATTAAGCAAAGACCGAAGTACGAAAAGGTCATCGAAACAAGAGACTATAAAAGAAACCTGAGAATAGCGGTACACTGCTAATGATAGCCTAAAATTTAATTTAAAGTCAGTCCTGAAACTGTGTAATGGTTAAGGATTGAGTTTCTATCCTCATCCACATGTTTAAGGAATATTCTGTATTGGCTATCTCTAAGCAAATTAGTGGGAATGGGAGAGGGCGGGGAACAGCTCACTAAGAATCTACTCATCTATAGTACTTTTATCTTTTCATTTAGAAGGGTAAGCTACTGAATGTCATATATATAATGCGGTACATAAAATGTGATAAATGCTGCACCTAACACACAAAGTCTACAATAGACCATAGATCTACAAAGGACTATGATCTATGGATCAGAACTAGCAGAGTTAACATCAACCCAGTTCCTAGCAAACGTTGCTAACTTATGGCCATAGCTATCATTTCAGGCCCAATACCCCCGTTATAAAAGCAAATATTCTGTAGACCCCCTTCCCTTCCAAATGAGGCACTCTATCTTCAACTATAATTTTTAAGTAAATTTAAATCAATTTAGAATAATGGAATATATGTTATTGTACATTCATAACTATACTATATTCCTATTCCTACACCCCGCTTAATTATAATAAGTAAGTTAGGATCAGGGAAAGCAATATGAGAAATTATCCCACACGGGAAGTTCAGGAAAAATGAAAGAGCAAAGGCAGAGATGGACTCTCAGCTACTAGCAGGCCAGTTTTCTCTGTAGACGATCACAGACAAAGGGGGAAAAATACTTAACTGGAGTATGTATAACATGCTAAGATAAATTACAATCTGTCAATGTTGACCAAGAGTGAGGAAGTTTGATATTCCTGTGAATGAGCTATTTATAAACGTACTTATAAAACAATTCAGTGTGTTATGACACGAGTTAAGAGTGCCAATGAAGTGCCCTGGAAACATTTCATCCCAGAGCCAGCCACATGTCCAAAGATGCATTCAGTCTGTGGTGGGAAAGAAAAGTGGGCCGGGGGCTCCAGATGAGGGGAGCCGTGTAGCAACTTGGGGCAAGGACGCAGATGCCAAAGCTGGGCCTGTCCGACAGGGAGCTCAGGAGGGACTCAGCTGCTGCTTTGGGAGGTGGCAGGAGGTGGGGGGAGGGGATAGCCCGACCCTGGCTCCTGAAGCACCCCTCCCCTCCCTTCCTACTTGGGTCCCACACAGCGCCCCTCACTGCATCCTGCCTTGGCCTACCTGTGCCCCACATACACCCCGATGCTTCCCTCCCCGTTGCCTGAGCCCGAGCCTCCCTGCCTGCCTTCGACCATCCCCAGTACCCCCATCGTGCCGTGACCTACCTGCACCTGGGGCTCCATCCTGCTTCCCTGCTGGGGACTGGCCTTCTTGGACATGTGCGTCTCCTGGCAAGCTCTGGAGCCCTGAAGTACCTGAAATAACCTTAAGTTCAGGAAAAGAATAAAGCTCAATGATAAAGAAAATCTCTATCATTTTATTCATTGAATCATGTTGTTTATGTTTACATATAAAATATGCATATCTGTGTGCATATGCATGGCTATATTTTGGGTTTTTATGTAATAAAATTACATATTAACATTTTATTTCTTTAAAACATTGACGCATTGTGGCAAAACGTTAGCATTTAAAAATCTTTCTTTTCAGAAATCAGATCGTATACAAATGCTTGAAGTTTCTTTTTCACCTTTCCTTTATCCCATTCCCTTCTTTGCATCCAAAGAGGTAACCGTTATCCTGAAGTCAGTGTTGTTTTACTTTCCCAGCTGTTTTTTTTTTCGCCAGTCCCGCGGCCTGGGGAGGGTGGGGCTCCGGCGAAAGGACGAGGGGCGGGTTCCCCTCCCGATCTCAGAGAAGCTCCCAAAAGGGCAGCGGCGTGCCCACCTGCCGCCACCTCGGGCGGCCGCGAACCATTCAAATCGCCCGCGCCAAGAGGTACCCGGCGCTCGCGATTGGCGGAGCCGGACCAGCGCCCCTGGGCGGGGCCGGCCCCCTCGCAGCGGCCGCGGGTCCCGCCCCCACGCAGGGGCCGCGGGTCCCGCCCCGCTGGTGCGCATGCGCGCAGTCCCCAGAGGAAAGAGTCTGCGCACACCCCCGCCCGGCCTCCGACTCGCGCCGCGGCTCCCTCCCTTGTCCGCGGAGGCTTGTCGGCTCGGCGAGACAGCAAGAGCTGCGGCCGGCAGGGGGCTGTGCGGACCCAAGGCGGCTGCGGTGGCGCCGGCCTGTGGAAAATGCCACCAGGCGGCGCTTCGGTTCGTTGCTCGTGTGACGGCCGTTCCCCGCCCCCCCATCCCTGAACCCCCTGCGACCGCCGGGGAAGAACCGGCCCGCGCAGTGAGTACCGCACCGAGACGCTTCGGCGGGAACGAGGCCGACGGCCGGCTGTGCCGGTTGCGCCCCTGAGGTGAGTGCGGGCTGCGGCGGCGGCGGCGGCGGCAGGGCGCGGGGCGCGGGAAGGACGGGGGTTGCGGCGGCTGCCACCCCGGGTCCCCGCGGCGGAGGGAGGCCGCGCGGGCCTCTGCGGGGCGGGGAGGGCCGGCGCCGTCAGTGTTTAGTCTCAGCTATTCTGATGTCTAGTTTTGTGCCCTTTGCTATGTCCAATCCTATATGAATTTCTGTTTTTATCTGATCGCATGGGACTAGCCCAGTGGTTCTCCAATTGGCTGGACATTCAAATTGCTTGGAAAACTTTTTAAAAACATAGGGGCCTGCAGCCTTCCCCAGACAAGTTAATTCAGAATTTCTGAAGGTGGGGCTGGGGCGTTAGTATTTTCTTAAGCTCCCTGTGTGATTATAATGAGTCCAACAATCACTCCCAACTCTAATAAAACGTTCTGACATTTTATAAAACTTGCCGATTGAGAACCTCAGCATGTGTTTCAAATGAGTTCAGAGGAGAGAGTTTCCAGTGTTAGGTGTTGGTGTTTGTTCTATCAGTTGCATTCACAATGTAGGCTGACAAGGGGAAAAAAAAAAAAAACAACAACAACAAGAAAAAAAAATTCAAAGGGAAGGTAGACAGGCCGTGCAAAGGAGAGCTCAATCACAGAAGAGCTGTCTCCAGGAGACCAAAGTCATGCTCTTTAACATTCTAAGTGATTGGTTTGTGCAGTGAACCAAATCTGAGCAGTTCCAATGTTTGAAAATGTAATGACTTGAATAGAAATACTAATATACCCTTCAAGGTCATGAAACAGTTCCTTGGCCTTAGGAAACGTGTAACTTCTGTGAGCTCATGTAGGTCAATTTGATGGGCCTCTTATAACCTTAAGATTCATCTTGCTCCTTATCTTTCCTCTGCATTAAAATATGTTAATACCAGCTTTGGAATCAAATCAATTCTTTTCTTTTTAAATCTGCCTTTTTAAAACTTCCTTTGTATTTGCAGAATTACCAAGGAGTTGTTAAAAATTACCGTATTTTCTACCTCTGAATGAAATTAAGCAAAGACCGAAGTACGAAAAGGTCATCGAAACAAGAGACTATAAAAGAAACCTGAGAATAGCGGTACACTGCTAATGATAGCCTAAAATTTAATTTAAAGTCAGTCCTGAAACTGTGTAATGGTTAAGGATTGAGTTTCTATCCTCATCCACATGTTTAAGGAATCTTCTGTATTGGCTATCTCTAAGCAAATTAGTGGGAATGGGAGAGGGCGGGGAACAGCTCACTAAGAATCTACTCATCTATAGTCCTTTTATCTTTTCATTTAGAAGGGTAAGCTACTGAATGTCATATATATAATGCGGTACATAAAATGTGATAAATGCTGCACCTAACACACAAAGTCTACAATAGACCATAGATCTACAAAGGACTATGATCTATGGATCAGAACTAGCAGAGTTAACATCAACCCAGTTCCTAGCAAACGTTGCTAACTTATGGCCATAGCTATCATTTCAGGCCCAATACCCCCGTTATAAAAGCAAATATTCTGTAGACCCCCTTCCCTTCCAAATGAGGCACTCTATCTTCAACTATAATTTTTAAGTAAATTTAAATCAATTTAGAATAATGGAATATATGTTATTGTACATTCATAACTATACTATATTCCTATTCCTACACCCCGCTTAATTATAATAAGTAAGTTAGGATCAGGGAAAGCAATATGAGAAATTATCCCACACGGGAAGTTCAGGAAAAATGAAAGAGCAAAGGCAGAGATGGACTCTCAGCTACTAGCAGGCCAGTTTTCTCTGTAGACGATCACAGACAAAGGGGGAAAAATACTTAACTGGAGTATGTATAACATGCTAAGATAAATTACAATCTGTCAATGTTGACCAAGAGTGAGGAAGTTTGATATTCCTGTGAATGAGCTATTTATAAACGTACTTATAAAACAATTCAGTGTGTTATGACACGAGTTAAGAGTGCCAATGAAGTGCCCTGGAAACATTTCATCCCAGAGCCAGCCACATGTCCAAAGATGCATTCAGTCTGTGGTGGGAAAGAAAAGTGGGCCGGGGGCTCCAGATGAGGGGAGCCGTGTAGCAACTTGGGGCAAGGACGCAGATGCCAAAGCTGGGCCTGTCCGACAGGGAGCTCAGGAGGGACTCAGCTGCTGCTTTGGGAGGTGGCAGGAGGTGGGGGGAGGGGATAGCCCGACCCTGGCTCCTGAAGCACCCCTCCGCTCCCTTCCTACTTGGGTCCCACACAGCGCCCCTCACTGCATCCTGCCTTGGCCTACCTGTGCCCCACATACACCCCGATGCTTCCCTCCCCGTTGCCTGAGCCCGAGCCTCCCTGCCTGCCTTCGACCATCCCCAGTACCCCCATCGTGCCGTGACCTACCTGCACCTGGGGCTCCATCCTGCTTCCCTGCTGGGGACTGGCCTTCTTGGACATGTGCGTCTCCTGGCAAGCTCTGGAGCCCTGAAGTACCTGAAATAACCTTAAGTTCAGGAAAAGAATAAAGCTCAATGATAAAGAAAATCTCTATCATTTTATTCATTGAATCATGTTGTTTATGTTTACATATAAAATATGCATATCTGTGTGCATATGCATGGCTATATTTTGGGTTTTTATGTAATAAAATTACATATTAACATTTTATTTCTTTAAAACATTGACGCATTGTGGCAAAACGTTAGCATTTAAAAATCTTTCTTTTCAGAAATCAGATCGTATACAAATGCTTGAAGTTTCTTTTTCACCTTTCCTTTATCCCATTCCCTTCTTTGCATCCAAAGAGGTAACCGTTATCCTGAAGTCAGTGTTGTTTTACTTTCCCAGCTGTTTTTTTTTTCGCCAGTCCCGCGGCCTGGGGAGGGTGGGGCTCCGGCGAAAGGACGAGGGGCGGGTTCCCCTCCCGATCTCAGAGAAGCTCCCAAAAGGGCAGCGGCGTGCCCACCTGCCGCCACCTCGGGCGGCCGCGAACCATTCAAATCGCCCGCGCCAAGAGGTACCCGGCGCTCGCGATTGGCTGAGCCGGACCAGCGCCCCTGGGCGGGGCCGGCCCCCTCGCAGCGGCCGCGGGTCCCGCCCCCACGCAGGGGCCGCGGGTCCCGCCCCGCTGGTGCGCATGCGCGCAGTCCCCAGAGGAAAGAGTCTGCGCACACCCCCGCCCGGCCTCCGACTCGCGCCGCGGCTCCCTCCCTTGTCCGCGGAGGCTTGTCGGCTCGGCGAGACAGCAAGAGCTGCGGCCGGCAGGGGGCTGTGCGGACCCAAGGCGGCTGCGGTGGCGCCGGCCTGTGGAAAATGCCACCAGGCGGCGCTTCGGTTCGTTGCTCGTGTGACGACCGTTCCCCGCCCCCCCATCCCTGAACCCCCTGCGACCGCCGGGGAAGAACCGGCCCGCGCAGTGAGTACCGCACCGAGACGCTTCGGCGGGAACGAGGCCGATGGCCGGCTGTGCCGGTTGCGCCCCTGAGGTGAGTGCGGGCTGCGGCGGCGGCGGCGGCGGCGGCGGCGGCGGCGGCAGGGCGCGGGGCGCGGGAAGGACGGGGGTTGCGGCGGCTGCCACCCCGGGTCCCCGCGGCGGAGGGAGGCCGCGCGGGCCTCTGCGGGGCGGGGAGGGCCGGCGCCGTCAGTGTTTAGTCTCAGCTATTCTGATGTCTAGTTTTGTGCCCTTTGCTATGTCCAATCCTATATGAATTTCTGTTTTTATCTGATCGCATGGGACTAGCCCAGTGGTTCTCCAATTGGCTGGACATTCAAATTGCTTGGAAAACTTTTTAAAAACATAGGGGCCTGCAGCCTTCCCCAGACAAGTTAATTCAGAATTTCTGAAGGTGGGGCTGAGGCGTTAGTATTTTCTTAAGCTCCCTGTGTGATTATAATGAGTCCAACAATCACTCCCAACTCTAATAAAACGTTCTGACATTTTATAAAACTTGCCGATTGAGAACCTCAGCATGTGTTTCAAATGAGTTCAGAGGAGAGAGTTTCCAGTGTTAGGTGTTGGTGTTTGTTCTATCAGTTGCATTCACAATGTAGGCTGACAAGGGGAAAAAAAAAAAAAAACAACAACAACAAGAAAAAAAAATTCAAAGGGAAGGTAGACAGGCCGTGCAAAGGAGAGCTCAATCACAGAAGAGCTGTCTCCAGGAGACCAAAGTCATGCTCTTTAACATTCTAAGTGATTGGTTTGTGCAGTGAACCAAATCTGAGCAGTTCCAATGTTTGAAAATGTAATGACTTGAATAGAAATACTAATATACCCTTCAAGGTCATGAAACAGTTCCTTGGCCTTAGGAAACGTGTAACTTCTGTGAGCTCATGTAGGTCAATTTGATGGGCCTCTTATAACCTTAAGATTCATCTTGCTCCTTATCTTTCCTCTGCATTAAAATATGTTAATACCAGCTTTGGAATCAAATCAATTCTTTTCTTTTTAAATCTGCCTTTTTAAAACTTCCTTTGTATTTGCAGAATTACCAAGGAGTTGTTAAAAATTACCGTATTTTCTACCTCTGAATGAAATTAAGCAAAGACCGAAGTACGAAAAGGTCATCGAAACAAGAGACTATAAAAGAAACCTGAGAATAGCGGTACACTGCTAATGATAGCCTAAAATTTAATTTAAAGTCAGTCCTGAAACTGTGTAATGGTTAAGGATTGAGTTTCTATCCTCATCCACATGTTTAAGGAATCTTCTGTATTGGCTATCTCTAAGCAAATTAGTGGGAATGGGAGAGGGCGGGGAACAGCTCACTAAGAATCTACTCATCTATAGTCCTTTTATCTTTTCATTTAGAAGGGTAAGCTACTGAATGTCATATATATAATGCGGTACATAAAATGTGATAAATGCTGCACCTAACACACAAAGTCTACAATAGACCATAGATCTACAAAGGACTATGATCTATGGATCAGAACTAGCAGAGTTAACATCAACCCAGTTCCTAGCAAACGTTGCTAACTTATGGCCATAGCTATCATTTCAGGCCCAATACCCCCGTTATAAAAGCAAATATTCTGTAGACCCCCTTCCCTTCCAAATGAGGCACTCTATCTTCAACTATAATTTTTAAGTAAATTTAAATCAATTTAGAATAATGGAATATATGTTATTGTACATTCATAACTATACTATATTCCTATTCCTACACCCCGCTTAATTATAATAAGTAAGTTAGGATCAGGGAAAGCAATATGAGAAATTATCCCACACGGGAAGTTCAGGAAAAATGAAAGAGCAAAGGCAGAGATGGACTCTCAGCTACTAGCAGGCCAGTTTTCTCTGTAGACGATCACAGACAAAGGGGGAAAAATACTTAACTGGAGTATGTATAACATGCTAAGATAAATTACAATCTGTCAATGTTGACCAAGAGTGAGGAAGTTTGATATTCCTGTGAATGAGCTATTTATAAACGTACTTATAAAACAATTCAGTGTGTTATGACACGAGTTAAGAGTGCCAATGAAGTGCCCTGGAAACATTTCATCCCAGAGCCAGCCACATGTCCAAAGATGCATTCAGTCTGTGGTGGGAAAGAAAAGTGGGCCGGGGGCTCCAGATGAGGGGAGCCGTGTAGCAACTTGGGGCAAGGACGCAGATGCCAAAGCTGGGCCTGTCCGACAGGGAGCTCAGGAGGGACTCAGCTGCTGCTTTGGGAGGTGGCAGGAGGTGGGGGGAGGGGATAGCCCGACCCTGGCTCCTGAAGCACCCCTCCGCTCCCTTCCTACTTGGGTCCCACACAGCGCCCCTCACTGCATCCTGCCTTGGCCTACCTGTGCCCCACATACACCCCGATGCTTCCCTCCCCGTTGCCTGAGCCCGAGCCTCCCTGCCTGCCTTCGACCATCCCCAGTACCCCCATCGTGCCGTGACCTACCTGCACCTGGGGCTCCATCCTGCTTCCCTGCTGGGGACTGGCCTTCTTGGACATGTGCGTCTCCTGGCAAGCTCTGGAGCCCTGAAGTACCTGAAATAACCTTAAGTTCAGGAAAAGAATAAAGCTCAATGATAAAGAAAATCTCTATCATTTTATTCATTGAATCATGTTGTTTATGTTTACATATAAAATATGCATATCTGTGTGCATATGCATGGCTATATTTTGGGTTTTTATGTAATAAAATTACATATTAACATTTTATTTCTTTAAAACATTGACGCATTGTGGCAAAACGTTAGCATTTAAAAATCTTTCTTTTCAGAAATCAGATCGTATACAAATGCTTGAAGTTTCTTTTTCACCTTTCCTTTATCCCATTCCCTTCTTTGCATCCAAAGAGGTAACCGTTATCCTGAAGTCAGTGTTGTTTTACTTTCCCAGCTGTTTTTTTTTTCGCCAGTCCCGCGGCCTGGGGAGGGTGGGGCTCCGGCGAAAGGACGAGGGGCGGGTTCCCCTCCCGATCTCAGAGAAGCTCCCAAAAGGGCAGCGGCGTGCCCACCTGCCGCCACCTCGGGCGGCCGCGAACCATTCAAATCGCCCGCGCCAAGAGGTACCCGGCGCTCGCGATTGGCTGAGCCGGACCAGCGCCCCTGGGCGGGGCCGGCCCCCTCGCAGCGGCCGCGGGTCCCGCCCCCACGCAGGGGCCGCGGGTCCCGCCCCGCTGGTGCGCATGCGCGCAGTCCCCAGAGGAAAGAGTCTGCGCACACCCCCGCCCGGCCTCCGACTCGCGCCGCGGCTCCCTCCCTTGTCCGCGGAGGCTTGTCGGCTCGGCGAGACAGCAAGAGCTGCGGCCGGCAGGGGGCTGTGCGGACCCAAGGCGGCTGCGGTGGCGCCGGCCTGTGGAAAATGCCACCAGGCGGCGCTTCGGTTCGTTGCTCGTGTGACGGCCGTTCCCCGCCCCCCCATCCCTGAACCCCCTGCGACCGCCGGGGAAGAACCGGCCCGCGCAGTGAGTACCGCACCGAGACGCTTCGGCGGGAACGAGGCCGACGGCCGGCTGTGCCGGTTGCGCCCCTGAGGTGAGTGCGGGCTGCGGCGGCGGCGGCGGCGGCGGCGGCGGCGGCGGCAGGGCGCGGGGCGCGGGAAGGACGGGGGTTGCGGCGGCTGCCACCCCGGGTCCCCGCGGCGGAGGGAGGCCGCGCGGGCCTCTGCGGGGCGGGGAGGGCCGGCGCCGTCAGTGTTTAGTCTCAGCTATTCTGATGTCTAGTTTTGTGCCCTTTGCTATGTCCAATCCTATATGAATTTCTGTTTTTATCTGATCGCATGGGACTAGCCCAGTGGTTCTCCAATTGGCTGGACATTCAAATTGCTTGGAAAACTTTTTAAAAACATAGGGGCCTGCAGCCTTCCCCAGACAAGTTAATTCAGAATTTCTGAAGGTGGGGCTGAGGCGTTAGTATTTTCTTAAGCTCCCTGTGTGATTATAATGAGTCCAACAATCACTCCCAACTCTAATAAAACGTTCTGACATTTTATAAAACTTGCCGATTGAGAACCTCAGCATGTGTTTCAAATGAGTTCAGAGGAGAGAGTTTCCAGTGTTAGGTGTTGGTGTTTGTTCTATCAGTTGCATTCACAATGTAGGCTGACAAGGGGAAAAAAAAAAAAACAACAACAACAAGAAAAAAAAATTCAAAGGGAAGGTAGACAGGCCGTGCAAAGGAGAGCTCAATCACAGAAGAGCTGTCTCCAGGAGACCAAAGTCATGCTCTTTAACATTCTAAGTGATTGGTTTGTGCAGTGAACCAAATCTGAGCAGTTCCAATGTTTGAAAATGTAATGACTTGAATAGAAATACTAATATACCCTTCAAGGTCATGAAACAGTTCCTTGGCCTTAGGAAACGTGTAACTTCTGTGAGCTCATGTAGGTCAATTTGATGGGCCTCTTATAACCTTAAGATTCATCTTGCTCCTTATCTTTCCTCTGCATTAAAATATGTTAATACCAGCTTTGGAATCAAATCAATTCTTTTCTTTTTAAATCTGCCTTTTTAAAACTTCCTTTGTATTTGCAGAATTACCAAGGAGTTGTTAAAAATTACCGTATTTTCTACCTCTGAATGAAATTAAGCAAAGACCGAAGTACGAAAAGGTCATCGAAACAAGAGACTATAAAAGAAACCTGAGAATAGCGGTACACTGCTAATGATAGCCTAAAATTTAATTTAAAGTCAGTCCTGAAACTGTGTAATGGTTAAGGATTGAGTTTCTATCCTCATCCACATGTTTAAGGAATCTTCTGTATTGGCTATCTCTAAGCAAATTAGTGGGAATGGGAGAGGGCGGGGAACAGCTCACTAAGAATCTACTCATCTATAGTCCTTTTATCTTTTCATTTAGAAGGGTAAGCTACTGAATGTCATATATATAATGCGGTACATAAAATGTGATAAATGCTGCACCTAACACACAAAGTCTACAATAGACCATAGATCTACAAAGGACTATGATCTATGGATCAGAACTAGCAGAGTTAACATCAACCCAGTTCCTAGCAAACGTTGCTAACTTATGGCCATAGCTATCATTTCAGGCCCAATACCCCCGTTATAAAAGCAAATATTCTGTAGACCCCCTTCCCTTCCAAATGAGGCACTCTATCTTCAACTATAATTTTTAAGTAAATTTAAATCAATTTAGAATAATGGAATATATGTTATTGTACATTCATAACTATACTATATTCCTATTCCTACACCCCGCTTAATTATAATAAGTAAGTTAGGATCAGGGAAAGCAATATGAGAAATTATCCCACACGGGAAGTTCAGGAAAAATGAAAGAGCAAAGGCAGAGATGGACTCTCAGCTACTAGCAGGCCAGTTTTCTCTGTAGACGATCACAGACAAAGGGGGAAAAATACTTAACTGGAGTATGTATAACATGCTAAGATAAATTACAATCTGTCAATGTTGACCAAGAGTGAGGAAGTTTGATATTCCTGTGAATGAGCTATTTATAAACGTACTTATAAAACAATTCAGTGTGTTATGACACGAGTTAAGAGTGCCAATGAAGTGCCCTGGAAACATTTCATCCCAGAGCCAGCCACATGTCCAAAGATGCATTCAGTCTGTGGTGGGAAAGAAAAGTGGGCCGGGGGCTCCAGATGAGGGGAGCCGTGTAGCAACTTGGGGCAAGGACGCAGATGCCAAAGCTGGGCCTGTCCGACAGGGAGCTCAGGAGGGACTCAGCTGCTGCTTTGGGAGGTGGCAGGAGGTGGGGGGAGGGGATAGCCCGACCCTGGCTCCTGAAGCACCCCTCCGCTCCCTTCCTACTTGGGTCCCACACAGCGCCCCTCACTGCATCCTGCCTTGGCCTACCTGTGCCCCACATACACCCCGATGCTTCCCTCCCCATTGCCTGAGCCCGAGCCTCCCTGCCTGCCTTCGACCATCCCCAGTACCCCCATCGTGCCGTGACCTACCTGCACCTGGGGCTCCATCCTGCTTCCCTGCTGGGGACTGGCCTTCTTGGACATGTGCGTCTCCTGGCAAGCTCTGGAGCCCTGAAGTACCTGAAATAACCTTAAGTTCAGGAAAAGAATAAAGCTCAATGATAAAGAAAATCTCTATCATTTTATTCATTGAATCATGTTGTTTATGTTTACATATAAAATATGCATATCTGTGTGCATATGCATGGCTATATTTTGGGTTTTTATGTAATAAAATTACATATTAACATTTTATTTCTTTAAAACATTGACGCATTGTGGCAAAACGTTAGCATTTAAAAATCTTTCTTTTCAGAAATCAGATCGTATACAAATGCTTGAAGTTTCTTTTTCACCTTTCCTTTATCCCATTCCCTTCTTTGCATCCAAAGAGGTAACCGTTATCCTGAAGTCAGTGTTGTTTTACTTTCCCAGCTGTTTTTTTTTTCGCCAGTCCCGCGGCCTGGGGAGGGTGGGGCTCCGGCGAAAGGACGAGGGGCGGGTTCCCCTCCCGATCTCAGAGAAGCTCCCAAAAGGGCAGCGGCGTGCCCACCTGCCGCCACCTCGGGCGGCCGCGAACCATTCAAATCGCCCGCGCCAAGAGGTACCCGGCGCTCGCGATTGGCTGAGCCGGACCAGCGCCCCTGGGCGGGGCCGGCCCCCTCGCAGCGGCCGCGGGTCCCGCCCCCACGCAGGGGCCGCGGGTCCCGCCCCGCTGGTGCGCATGCGCGCAGTCCCCAGAGGAAAGAGTCTGCGCACACCCCCGCCCGGCCTCCGACTCGCGCCGCGGCTCCCTCCCTTGTCCGCGGAGGCTTGTCGGCTCGGCGAGACAGCAAGAGCTGCGGCCGGCAGGGGGCTGTGCGGACCCAAGGCGGCTGCGGTGGCGCCGGCCTGTGGAAAATGCCACCAGGCGGCGCTTCGGTTCGTTGCTCGTGTGACGACCGTTCCCCGCCCCCCCATCCCTGAACCCCCTGCGACCGCCGGGGAAGAACCGGCCCGCGCAGTGAGTACCGCACCGAGACGCTTCGGCGGGAACGAGGCCGACGGCCGGCTGTGCCGGTTGCGCCCCTGAGGTGAGTGCGGGCTGCGGCGGCGGCGGCGGCGGCGGCGGCGGCGGCGGCGGCGGCGGCGGCGGCGGCAGGGCGCGGGGCGCGGGAAGGACGGGGGTTGCGGCGGCTGCCACCCCGGGTCCCCGCGGCGGAGGGAGGCCGCGCGGGCCTCTGCGGGGCGGGGAGGGCCGGCGCCGTCAGTGTTTAGTCTCAGCTATTCTGATGTCTAGTTTTGTGCCCTTTGCTATGTCCAATCCTATATGAATTTCTGTTTTTATCTGATCGCATGGGACTAGCCCAGTGGTTCTCCAATTGGCTGGACATTCAAATTGCTTGGAAAACTTTTTAAAAACATAGGGGCCTGCAGCCTTCCCCAGACAAGTTAATTCAGAATTTCTGAAGGTGGGGCTGAGGCGTTAGTATTTTCTTAAGCTCCCTGTGTGATTATAATGAGTCCAACAATCACTCCCAACTCTAATAAAACGTTCTGACATTTTATAAAACTTGCCGATTGAGAACCTCAGCATGTGTTTCAAATGAGTTCAGAGGAGAGAGTTTCCAGTGTTAGGTGTTGGTGTTTGTTCTATCAGTTGCATTCACAATGTAGGCTGACAAGGGGAAAAAAAAAAAAAAACAACAACAACAAGAAAAAAAAATTCAAAGGGAAGGTAGACAGGCCGTGCAAAGGAGAGCTCAATCACAGAAGAGCTGTCTCCAGGAGACCAAAGTCATGCTCTTTAACATTCTAAGTGATTGGTTTGTGCAGTGAACCAAATCTGAGCAGTTCCAATGTTTGAAAATGTAATGACTTGAATAGAAATACTAATATACCCTTCAAGGTCATGAAACAGTTCCTTGGCCTTAGGAAACGTGTAACTTCTGTGAGCTCATGTAGGTCAATTTGATGGGCCTCTTATAACCTTAAGATTCATCTTGCTCCTTATCTTTCCTCTGCATTAAAATATGTTAATACCAGCTTTGGAATCAAATCAATTCTTTTCTTTTTAAATCTGCCTTTTTAAAACTTCCTTTGTATTTGCAGAATTACCAAGGAGTTGTTAAAAATTACCGTATTTTCTACCTCTGAATGAAATTAAGCAAAGACCGAAGTACGAAAAGGTCATCGAAACAAGAGACTATAAAAGAAACCTGAGAATAGCGGTACACTGCTAATGATAGCCTAAAATTTAATTTAAAGTCAGTCCTGAAACTGTGTAATGGTTAAGGATTGAGTTTCTATCCTCATCCACATGTTTAAGGAATCTTCTGTATTGGCTATCTCTAAGCAAATTAGTGGGAATGGGAGAGGGCGGGGAACAGCTCACTAAGAATCTACTCATCTATAGTCCTTTTATCTTTTCATTTAGAAGGGTAAGCTACTGAATGTCATATATATAATGCGGTACATAAAATGTGATAAATGCTGCACCTAACACACAAAGTCTACAATAGACCATAGATCTACAAAGGACTATGATCTATGGATCAGAACTAGCAGAGTTAACATCAACCCAGTTCCTAGCAAACGTTGCTAACTTATGGCCATAGCTATCATTTCAGGCCCAATACCCCCGTTATAAAAGCAAATATTCTGTAGACCCCCTTCCCTTCCAAATGAGGCACTCTATCTTCAACTATAATTTTTAAGTAAATTTAAATCAATTTAGAATAATGGAATATATGTTATTGTACATTCATAACTATACTATATTCCTATTCCTACACCCCGCTTAATTATAATAAGTAAGTTAGGATCAGGGAAAGCAATATGAGAAATTATCCCACACGGGAAGTTCAGGAAAAATGAAAGAGCAAAGGCAGAGATGGACTCTCAGCTACTAGCAGGCCAGTTTTCTCTGTAGACGATCACAGACAAAGGGGGAAAAATACTTAACTGGAGTATGTATAACATGCTAAGATAAATTACAATCTGTCAATGTTGACCAAGAGTGAGGAAGTTTGATATTCCTGTGAATGAGCTATTTATAAACGTACTTATAAAACAATTCAGTGTGTTATGACACGAGTTAAGAGTGCCAATGAAGTGCCCTGGAAACATTTCATCCCAGAGCCAGCCACATGTCCAAAGATGCATTCAGTCTGTGGTGGGAAAGAAAAGTGGGCCGGGGGCTCCAGATGAGGGGAGCCGTGTAGCAACTTGGGGCAAGGACGCAGATGCCAAAGCTGGGCCTGTCCGACAGGGAGCTCAGGAGGGACTCAGCTGCTGCTTTGGGAGGTGGCAGGAGGTGGGGGGAGGGGATAGCCCGACCCTGGCTCCTGAAGCACCCCTCCGCTCCCTTCCTACTTGGGTCCCACACAGCGCCCCTCACTGCATCCTGCCTTGGCCTACCTGTGCCCCACATACACCCCGATGCTTCCCTCCCCGTTGCCTGAGCCCGAGCCTCCCTGCCTGCCTTCGACCATCCCCAGTACCCCCATCGTGCCGTGACCTACCTGCACCTGGGGCTCCATCCTGCTTCCCTGCTGGGGACTGGCCTTCTTGGACATGTGCGTCTCCTGGCAAGCTCTGGAGCCCTGAAGTACCTGAAATAACCTTAAGTTCAGGAAAAGAATAAAGCTCAATGATAAAGAAAATCTCTATCATTTTATTCATTGAATCATGTTGTTTATGTTTACATATAAAATATGCATATCTGTGTGCATATGCATGGCTATATTTTGGGTTTTTATGTAATAAAATTACATATTAACATTTTATTTCTTTAAAACATTGACGCATTGTGGCAAAACGTTAGCATTTAAAAATCTTTCTTTTCAGAAATCAGATCGTATACAAATGCTTGAAGTTTCTTTTTCACCTTTCCTTTATCCCATTCCCTTCTTTGCATCCAAAGAGGTAACCGTTATCCTGAAGTCAGTGTTGTTTTACTTTCCCAGCTGTTTTTTTTTTCGCCAGTCCCGCGGCCTGGGGAGGGTGGGGCTCCGGCGAAAGGACGAGGGGCGGGTTCCCCTCCCGATCTCAGAGAAGCTCCCAAAAGGGCAGCGGCGTGCCCACCTGCCGCCACCTCGGGCGGCCGCGAACCATTCAAATCGCCCGCGCCAAGAGGTACCCGGCGCTCGCGATTGGCTGAGCCGGACCAGCGCCCCTGGGCGGGGCCGGCCCCCTCGCAGCGGCCGCGGGTCCCGCCCCCACGCAGGGGCCGCGGGTCCCGCCCCGCTGGTGCGCATGCGCGCAGTCCCCAGAGGAAAGAGTCTGCGCACACCCCCGCCCGGCCTCCGACTCGCGCCGCGGCTCCCTCCCTTGTCCGCGGAGGCTTGTCGGCTCGGCGAGACAGCAAGAGCTGCGGCCGGCAGGGGGCTGTGCGGACCCAAGGCGGCTGCGGTGGCGCCGGCCTGTGGAAAATGCCACCAGGCGGCGCTTCGGTTCGTTGCTCGTGTGACGACCGTTCCCCGCCCCCCCATCCCTGAACCCCCTGCGACCGCCGGGGAAGAACCGGCCCGCGTAGTGAGTACCGCACCGAGACGCTTCGGCGGGAACGAGGCCGACGGCCGGCTGTGCCGGTTGCGCCCCTGAGGTGAGTGCGGGCTGCGGCGGCGGCGGCGGCAGGGCGCGGGGCGCGGGAAGGACGGGGGTTGCGGCGGCTGCCACCCCGGGTCCCCGCGGCGGAGGGAGGCCGCGCGGGCCTCTGCGGGGCGGGGAGGGCCGGCGCCGTCAGTGTTTAGTCTCAGCTATTCTGATGTCTAGTTTTGTGCCCTTTGCTATGTCCAATCCTATATGAATTTCTGTTTTTATCTGATCGCATGGGACTAGCCCAGTGGTTCTCCAATTGGCTGGACATTCAAATTGCTTGGAAAACTTTTTAAAAACATAGGGGCCTGCAGCCTTCCCCAGACAAGTTAATTCAGAATTTCTGAAGGTGGGGCTGAGGCGTTAGTATTTTCTTAAGCTCCCTGTGTGATTATAATGAGTCCAACAATCACTCCCAACTCTAATAAAACGTTCTGACATTTTATAAAACTTGCCGATTGAGAACCTCAGCATGTGTTTCAAATGAGTTCAGAGGAGAGAGTTTCCAGTGTTAGGTGTTGGTGTTTGTTCTATCAGTTGCATTCACAATGTAGGCTGACAAGGGGAAAAAAAAAAAAAACAACAACAACAAGAAAAAAAAATTCAAAGGGAAGGTAGACAGGCCGTGCAAAGGAGAGCTCAATCACAGAAGAGCTGTCTCCAGGAGACCAAAGTCATGCTCTTTAACATTCTAAGTGATTGGTTTGTGCAGTGAACCAAATCTGAGCAGTTCCAATGTTTGAAAATGTAATGACTTGAATAGAAATACTAATATACCCTTCAAGGTCATGAAACAGTTCCTTGGCCTTAGGAAACGTGTAACTTCTGTGAGCTCATGTAGGTCAATTTGATGGGCCTCTTATAACCTTAAGATTCATCTTGCTCCTTATCTTTCCTCTGCATTAAAATATGTTAATACCAGCTTTGGAATCAAATCAATTCTTTTCTTTTTAAATCTGCCTTTTTAAAACTTCCTTTGTATTTGCAGAATTACCAAGGAGTTGTTAAAAATTACCGTATTTTCTACCTCTGAATGAAATTAAGCAAAGACCGAAGTACGTAAAGGTCATCGAAACAAGAGACTATAAAAGAAACCTGAGAATAGCGGTACACTGCTAATGATAGCCTAAAATTTAATTTAAAGTCAGTCCTGAAACTGTGTAATGGTTAAGGATTGAGTTTCTATCCTCATCCACATGTTTAAGGAATCTTCTGTATTGGCTATCTCTAAGCAAATTAGTGGGAATGGGAGAGGGCGGGGAACAGCTCACTAAGAATCTACTCATCTATAGTCCTTTTATCTTTTCATTTAGAAGGGTAAGCTACTGAATGTCATATATATAATGCGGTACATAAAATGTGATAAATGCTGCACCTAACACACAAAGTCTACAATAGACCATAGATCTACAAAGGACTATGATCTATGGATCAGAACTAGCAGAGTTAACATCAACCCAGTTCCTAGCAAACGTTGCTAACTTATGGCCATAGCTATCATTTCAGGCCCAATACCCCCGTTATAAAAGCAAATATTCTGTAGACCCCCTTCCCTTCCAAATGAGGCACTCTATCTTCAACTATAATTTTTAAGTAAATTTAAATCAATTTAGAATAATGGAATATATGTTATTGTACATTCATAACTATACTATATTCCTATTCCTACACCCCGCTTAATTATAATAAGTAAGTTAGGATCAGGGAAAGCAATATGAGAAATTATCCCACACGGGAAGTTCAGGAAAAATGAAAGAGCAAAGGCAGAGATGGACTCTCAGCTACTAGCAGGCCAGTTTTCTCTGTAGACGATCACAGACAAAGGGGGAAAAATACTTAACTGGAGTATGTATAACATGCTAAGATAAATTACAATCTGTCAATGTTGACCAAGAGTGAGGAAGTTTGATATTCCTGTGAATGAGCTATTTATAAACGTACTTATAAAACAATTCAGTGTGTTATGACACGAGTTAAGAGTGCCAATGAAGTGCCCTGGAAACATTTCATCCCAGAGCCAGCCACATGTCCAAAGATGCATTCAGTCTGTGGTGGGAAAGAAAAGTGGGCCGGGGGCTCCAGATGAGGGGAGCCGTGTAGCAACTTGGGGCAAGGACGCAGATGCCAAAGCTGGGCCTGTCCGACAGGGAGCTCAGGAGGGACTCAGCTGCTGCTTTGGGAGGTGGCAGGAGGTAGGGGGAGGGGATAGCCCGACCCTGGCTCCTGAAGCACCCCTCCCCTCCCTTCCTACTTGGGTCCCACACAGCGCCCCTCACTGCATCCTGCCTTGGCCTACCTGTGCCCCACATACACCCCGATGCTTCCCTCCCCGTTGCCTGAGCCCGAGCCTCCCTGCCTGCCTTCGACCATCCCCAGTACCCCCATCGTGCCGTGACCTACCTGCACCTGGGGCTCCATCCTGCTTCCCTGCTGGGGACTGGCCTTCTTGGACATGTGCGTCTCCTGGCAAGCTCTGGAGCCCTGAAGTACCTGAAATAACCTTAAGTTCAGGAAAAGAATAAAGCTCAATGATAAAGAAAATCTCTATCATTTTATTCATTGAATCATGTTGTTTATGTTTACATATAAAATATGCATATCTGTGTGCATATGCATGGCTATATTTTGGGTTTTTATGTAATAAAATTACATATTAACATTTTATTTCTTTAAAACATTGACGCATTGTGGCAAAACGTTAGCATTTAAAAATCTTTCTTTTCAGAAATCAGATCGTATACAAATGCTTGAAGTTTCTTTTTCACCTTTCCTTTATCCCATTCCCTTCTTTGCATCCAAAGAGGTAACCGTTATCCTGAAGTCAGTGTTGTTTTACTTTCCCAGCTGTTTTTTTTTTCGCCAGTCCCGCGGCCTGGGGAGGGTGGGGCTCCGGCGAAAGGACGAGGGGCGGGTTCCCCTCCCGATCTCAGAGAAGCTCCCAAAAGGGCAGCGGCGTGCCCACCTGCCGCCACCTCGGGCGGCCGCGAACCATTCAAATCGCCCGCGCCAAGAGGTACCCGGCGCTCGCGATTGGCGGAGCCGGACCAGCGCCCCTGGGCGGGGCCGGCCCCCTCGCAGCGGCCGCGGGTCCCGCCCCCACGCAGGGTCCGCGGGTCCCGCCCCGCTGGTGCGCATGCGCGCAGTCCCCAGAGGAAAGAGTCTGCGCACACCCCCGCCCGGCCTCCGACTCGCGCCGCGGCTCCCTCCCTTGTCCGCGGAGGCTTGTCGGCTCGGCGAGACAGCAAGAGCTGCGGCCGGCAGGGGGCTGTGCGGACCCAAGGCGGCTGCGGTGGCGCCGGCCTGTGGAAAATGCCACCAGGCGGCGCTTCGGTTCGTTGCTCGTGTGACGGCCGTTCCCCGCCCCCCCATCCCTGAACCCCCTGCGACCGCCGGGGAAGAACCGGCCCGCGCAGTGAGTACCGCACCGAGACGCTTCGGCGGGAACGAGGCCGACGGCCGGCTGTGCCGGTTGCGCCCCTGAGGTGAGTGCGGGCTGCGGCGGCGGCGGCGGCGGCGGCGGCGGCGGCGGCAGGGCGCGGGGCGCGGGAAGGACGGGGGTTGCGGCGGCTGCCACCCCGGGTCCCCGCGGCGGAGGGAGGCCGCGCGGGCCTCTGCGGGGCGGGGAGGGCCGGCGCCGTCAGTGTTTAGTCTCAGCTATTCTGATGTCTAGTTTTGTGCCCTTTGCTATGTCCAATCCTATATGAATTTCTGTTTTTATCTGATCGCATGGGACTAGCCCAGTGGTTCTCCAATTGGCTGGACATTCAAATTGCTTGGAAAACTTTTTAAAAACATAGGGGCCTGCAGCCTTCCCCAGACAAGTTAATTCAGAATTTCTGAAGGTGGGGCTGAGGCGTTAGTATTTTCTTAAGCTCCCTGTGTGATTATAATGAGTCCAACAATCACTCCCAACTCTAATAAAACGTTCTGACATTTTATAAAACTTGCCGATTGAGAACCTCAGCATGTGTTTCAAATGAGTTCAGAGGAGAGAGTTTCCAGTGTTAGGTGTTGGTGTTTGTTCTATCAGTTGCATTCACAATGTAGGCTGACAAGGGGAAAAAAAAAAAAAAACAACAACAACAAGAAAAAAAAATTCAAAGGGAAGGTAGACAGGCCGTGCAAAGGAGAGCTCAATCACAGAAGAGCTGTCTCCAGGAGACCAAAGTCATGCTCTTTAACATTCTAAGTGATTGGTTTGTGCAGTGAACCAAATCTGAGCAGTTCCAATGTTTGAAAATGTAATGACTTGAATAGAAATACTAATATACCCTTCAAGGTCATGAAACAGTTCCTTGGCCTTAGGAAACGTGTAACTTCTGTGAGCTCATGTAGGTCAATTTGATGGGCCTCTTATAACCTTAAGATTCATCTTGCTCCTTATCTTTCCTCTGCATTAAAATATGTTAATACCAGCTTTGGAATCAAATCAATTCTTTTCTTTTTAAATCTGCCTTTTTAAAACTTCCTTTGTATTTGCAGAATTACCAAGGAGTTGTTAAAAATTACCGTATTTTCTACCTCTGAATGAAATTAAGCAAAGACCGAAGTACGAAAAGGTCATCGAAACAAGAGACTATAAAAGAAACCTGAGAATAGCGGTACACTGCTAATGATAGCCTAAAATTTAATTTAAAGTCAGTCCTGAAACTGTGTAATGGTTAAGGATTGAGTTTCTATCCTCATCCACATGTTTAAGGAATCTTCTGTATTGGCTATCTCTAAGCAAATTAGTGGGAATGGGAGAGGGCGGGGAACAGCTCACTAAGAATCTACTCATCTATAGTCCTTTTATCTTTTCATTTAGAAGGGTAAGCTACTGAATGTCATATATATAATGCGGTACATAAAATGTGATAAATGCTGCACCTAACACACAAAGTCTACAATAGACCATAGATCTACAAAGGACTATGATCTATGGATCAGAACTAGCAGAGTTAACATCAACCCAGTTCCTAGCAAACGTTGCTAACTTATGGCCATAGCTATCATTTCAGGCCCAATACCCCCGTTATAAAAGCAAATATTCTGTAGACCCCCTTCCCTTCCAAATGAGGCACTCTATCTTCAACTATAATTTTTAAGTAAATTTAAATCAATTTAGAATAATGGAATATATGTTATTGTACATTCATAACTATACTATATTCCTATTCCTACACCCCGCTTAATTATAATAAGTAAGTTAGGATCAGGGAAAGCAATATGAGAAATTATCCCACACGGGAAGTTCAGGAAAAATGAAAGAGCAAAGGCAGAGATGGACTCTCAGCTACTAGCAGGCCAGTTTTCTCTGTAGACGATCACAGACAAAGGGGGAAAAATACTTAACTGGAGTATGTATAACATGCTAAGATAAATTACAATCTGTCAATGTTGACCAAGAGTGAGGAAGTTTGATATTCCTGTGAATGAGCTATTTATAAACGTACTTATAAAACAATTCAGTGTGTTATGACACGAGTTAAGAGTGCCAATGAAGTGCCCTGGAAACATTTCATCCCAGAGCCAGCCACATGTCCAAAGATGCATTCAGTCTGTGGTGGGAAAGAAAAGTGGGCCGGGGGCTCCAGATGAGGGGAGCCGTGTAGCAACTTGGGGCAAGGACGCAGATGCCAAAGCTGGGCCTGTCCGACAGGGAGCTCAGGAGGGACTCAGCTGCTGCTTTGGGAGGTGGCAGGAGGTGGGGGGAGGGGATAGCCCGACCCTGGCTCCTGAAGCACCCCTCCCCTCCCTTCCTACTTGGGTCCCACACAGCGCCCCTCACTGCATCCTGCCTTGGCCTACCTGTGCCCCACATACACCCCGATGCTTCCCTCCCCGTTGCCTGAGCCCGAGCCTCCCTGCCTGCCTTCGACCATCCCCAGTACCCCCATCGTGCCGTGACCTACCTGCACCTGGGGCTCCATCCTGCTTCCCTGCTGGGGACTGGCCTTCTTGGACATGTGCGTCTCCTGGCAAGCTCTGGAGCCCTGAAGTACCTGAAATAACCTTAAGTTCAGGAAAAGAATAAAGCTCAATGATAAAGAAAATCTCTATCATTTTATTCATTGAATCATGTTGTTTATGTTTACATATAAAATATGCATATCTGTGTGCATATGCATGGCTATATTTTGGGTTTTTATGTAATAAAATTACATATTAACATTTTATTTCTTTAAAACATTGACGCATTGTGGCAAAACGTTAGCATTTAAAAATCTTTCTTTTCAGAAATCAGATCGTATACAAATGCTTGAAGTTTCTTTTTCACCTTTCCTTTATCCCATTCCCTTCTTTGCATCCAAAGAGGTAACCGTTATCCTGAAGTCAGTGTTGTTTTACTTTCCCAGCTGTTTTTTTTTTCGCCAGTCCCGCGGCCTGGGGAGGGTGGGGCTCCGGCGAAAGGACGAGGGGCGGGTTCCCCTCCCGATCTCAGAGAAGCTCCCAAAAGGGCAGCGGCGTGCCCACCTGCCGCCACCTCGGGCGGCCGCGAACCATTCAAATCGCCCGCGCCAAGAGGTACCCGGCGCTCGCGATTGGCTGAGCCGGACCAGCGCCCCTGGGCGGGGCCGGCCCCCTCGCAGCGGCCGCGGGTCCCGCCCCCACGCAGGGGCCGCGGGTCCCGCCCCGCTGGTGCGCATGCGCGCAGTCCCCAGAGGAAAGAGTCTGCGCACACCCCCGCCCGGCCTCCGACTCGCGCCGCGGCTCCCTCCCTTGTCCGCGGAGGCTTGTCGGCTCGGCGAGACAGCAAGAGCTGCGGCCGGCAGGGGGCTGTGCGGACCCAAGGCGGCTGCGGTGGCGCCGGCCTGTGGAAAATGCCACCAGGCGGCGCTTCGGTTCGTTGCTCGTGTGACGACCGTTCCCCGCCCCCCCATCCCTGAACCCCCTGCGACCGCCGGGGAAGAACCGGCCCGCGTAGTGAGTACCGCACCGAGACGCTTCGGCGGGAACGAGGCCGACGGCCGGCTGTGCCGGTTGCGCCCCTGAGGTGAGTGCGGGCTGCGGCGGCGGCGGCGGCAGGGCGCGGGGCGCGGGAAGGACGGGGGTTGCGGCGGCTGCCACCCCGGGTCCCCGCGGCGGAGGGAGGCCGCGCGGGCCTCTGCGGGGCGGGGAGGGCCGGCGCCGTCAGTGTTTAGTCTCAGCTATTCTGATGTCTAGTTTTGTGCCCTTTGCTATGTCCAATCCTATATGAATTTCTGTTTTTATCTGATCGCATGGGACTAGCCCAGTGGTTCTCCAATTGGCTGGACATTCAAATTGCTTGGAAAACTTTTTAAAAACATAGGGGCCTGCAGCCT
Organism: Camelus bactrianus; assembly: GCF_048773025.1. Lineage (NCBI taxonomy): Eukaryota > Metazoa > Chordata > Mammalia > Artiodactyla > Camelidae > Camelus > Camelus bactrianus. The sequence continues at coordinate 241,638 of NC_133567.1, read as the reverse complement.
TCCCCAGACAAGTTAATTCAGAATTTCTGAAGGTGGGGCTGAGGCGTTAGTATTTTCTTAAGCTCCCTGTGTGATTATAATGAGTCCAACAATCACTCCCAACTCTAATAAAACGTTCTGACATTTTATAAAACTTGCCGATTGAGAACCTCAGCATGTGTTTCAAATGAGTTCAGAGGAGAGAGTTTCCAGTGTTAGGTGTTGGTGTTTGTTCTATCAGTTGCATTCACAATGTAGGCTGACAAGGGGAAAAAAAAAAAAAAACAACAACAACAAGAAAAAAAAATTCAAAGGGAAGGTAGACAGGCCGTGCAAAGGAGAGCTCAATCACAGAAGAGCTGTCTCCAGGAGACCAAAGTCATGCTCTTTAACATTCTAAGTGATTGGTTTGTGCAGTGAACCAAATCTGAGCAGTTCCAATGTTTGAAAATGTAATGACTTGAATAGAAATACTAATATACCCTTCAAGGTCATGAAACAGTTCCTTGGCCTTAGGAAACGTGTAACTTCTGTGAGCTCATGTAGGTCAATTTGATGGGCCTCTTATAACCTTAAGATTCATCTTGCTCCTTATCTTTCCTCTGCATTAAAATATGTTAATACCAGCTTTGGAATCAAATCAATTCTTTTCTTTTTAAATCTGCCTTTTTAAAACTTCCTTTGTATTTGCAGAATTACCAAGGAGTTGTTAAAAATTACCGTATTTTCTACCTCTGAATGAAATTAAGCAAAGACCGAAGTACGAAAAGGTCATCGAAACAAGAGACTATAAAAGAAACCTGAGAATAGCGGTACACTGCTAATGATAGCCTAAAATTTAATTTAAAGTCAGTCCTGAAACTGTGTAATGGTTAAGGATTGAGTTTCTATCCTCATCCACATGTTTAAGGAATCTTCTGTATTGGCTATCTCTAAGCAAATTAGTGGGAATGGGAGAGGGCGGGGAACAGCTCACTAAGAATCTACTCATCTATAGTCCTTTTATCTTTTCATTTAGAAGGGTAAGCTACTGAATGTCATATATATAATGCGGTACATAAAATGTGATAAATGCTGCACCTAACACACAAAGTCTACAATAGACCATAGATCTACAAAGGACTATGATCTATGGATCAGAACTAGCAGAGTTAACATCAACCCAGTTCCTAGCAAACGTTGCTAACTTATGGCCATAGCTATCATTTCAGGCCCAATACCCCCGTTATAAAAGCAAATATTCTGTAGACCCCCTTCCCTTCCAAATGAGGCACTCTATCTTCAACTATAATTTTTAAGTAAATTTAAATCAATTTAGAATAATGGAATATATGTTATTGTACATTCATAACTATACTATATTCCTATTCCTACACCCCGCTTAATTATAATAAGTAAGTTAGGATCAGGGAAAGCAATATGAGAAATTATCCCACACGGGAAGTTCAGGAAAAATGAAAGAGCAAAGGCAGAGATGGACTCTCAGCTACTAGCAGGCCAGTTTTCTCTGTAGACGATCACAGACAAAGGGGGAAAAATACTTAACTGGAGTATGTATAACATGCTAAGATAAATTACAATCTGTCAATGTTGACCAAGAGTGAGGAAGTTTGATATTCCTGTGAATGAGCTATTTATAAACGTACTTATAAAACAATTCAGTGTGTTATGACACGAGTTAAGAGTGCCAATGAAGTGCCCTGGAAACATTTCATCCCAGAGCCAGCCACATGTCCAAAGATGCATTCAGTCTGTGGTGGGAAAGAAAAGTGGGCCGGGGGCTCCAGATGAGGGGAGCCGTGTAGCAACTTGGGGCAAGGACGCAGATGCCAAAGCTGGGCCTGTCCGACAGGGAGCTCAGGAGGGACTCAGCTGCTGCTTTGGGAGGTGGCAGGAGGTAGGGGGAGGGGATAGCCCGACCCTGGCTCCTGAAGCACCCCTCCCCTCCCTTCCTACTTGGGTCCCACACAGCGCCCCTCACTGCATCCTGCCTTGGCCTACCTGTGCCCCACATACACCCCGATGCTTCCCTCCCCGTTGCCTGAGCCCGAGCCTCCCTGCCTGCCTTCGACCATCCCCAGTACCCCCATCGTGCCGTGACCTACCTGCACCTGGGGCTCCATCCTGCTTCCCTGCTGGGGACTGGCCTTCTTGGACATGTGCGTCTCCTGGCAAGCTCTGGAGCCCTGAAGTACCTGAAATAACCTTAAGTTCAGGAAAAGAATAAAGCTCAATGATAAAGAAAATCTCTATCATTTTATTCATTGAATCATGTTGTTTATGTTTACATATAAAATATGCATATCTGTGTGCATATGCATGGCTATATTTTGGGTTTTTATGTAATAAAATTACATATTAACATTTTATTTCTTTAAAACATTGACGCATTGTGGCAAAACGTTAGCATTTAAAAATCTTTCTTTTCAGAAATCAGATCGTATACAAATGCTTGAAGTTTCTTTTTCACCTTTCCTTTATCCCATTCCCTTCTTTGCATCCAAAGAGGTAACCGTTATCCTGAAGTCAGTGTTGTTTTACTTTCCCAGCTGTTTTTTTTTTCGCCAGTCCCGCGGCCTGGGGAGGGTGGGGCTCCGGCGAAAGGACGAGGGGCGGGTTCCCCTCCCGATCTCAGAGAAGCTCCCAAAAGGGCAGCGGCGTGCCCACCTGCCGCCACCTCGGGCGGCCGCGAACCATTCAAATCGCCCGCGCCAAGAGGTACCCGGCGCTCGCGATTGGCGGAGCCGGACCAGCGCCCCTGGGCGGGGCCGGCCCCCTCGCAGCGGCCGCGGGTCCCGCCCCCACGCAGGGTCCGCGGGTCCCGCCCCGCTGGTGCGCATGCGCGCAGTCCCCAGAGGAAAGAGTCTGCGCACACCCCCGCCCGGCCTCCGACTCGCGCCGCGGCTCCCTCCCTTGTCCGCGGAGGCTTGTCGGCTCGGCGAGACAGCAAGAGCTGCGGCCGGCAGGGGGCTGTGCGGACCCAAGGCGGCTGCGGTGGCGCCGGCCTGTGGAAAATGCCACCAGGCGGCGCTTCGGTTCGTTGCTCGTGTGACGGCCGTTCCCCGCCCCCCCATCCCTGAACCCCCTGCGACCGCCGGGGAAGAACCGGCCCGCGCAGTGAGTACCGCACCGAGACGCTTCGGCGGGAACGAGGCCGACGGCCGGCTGTGCCGGTTGCGCCCCTGAGGTGAGTGCGGGCTGCGGCGGCGGCGGCGGCGGCGGCGGCGGCGGCGGCAGGGCGCGGGGCGCGGGAAGGACGGGGGTTGCGGCGGCTGCCACCCCGGGTCCCCGCGGCGGAGGGAGGCCGCGCGGGCCTCTGCGGGGCGGGGAGGGCCGGCGCCGTCAGTGTTTAGTCTCAGCTATTCTGATGTCTAGTTTTGTGCCCTTTGCTATGTCCAATCCTATATGAATTTCTGTTTTTATCTGATCGCATGGGACTAGCCCAGTGGTTCTCCAATTGGCTGGACATTCAAATTGCTTGGAAAACTTTTTAAAAACATAGGGGCCTGCAGCCTTCCCCAGACAAGTTAATTCAGAATTTCTGAAGGTGGGGCTGAGGCGTTAGTATTTTCTTAAGCTCCCTGTGTGATTATAATGAGTCCAACAATCACTCCCAACTCTAATAAAACGTTCTGACATTTTATAAAACTTGCCGATTGAGAACCTCAGCATGTGTTTCAAATGAGTTCAGAGGAGAGAGTTTCCAGTGTTAGGTGTTGGTGTTTGTTCTATCAGTTGCATTCACAATGTAGGCTGACAAGGGGAAAAAAAAAAAAAAACAACAACAACAAGAAAAAAAAATTCAAAGGGAAGGTAGACAGGCCGTGCAAAGGAGAGCTCAATCACAGAAGAGCTGTCTCCAGGAGACCAAAGTCATGCTCTTTAACATTCTAAGTGATTGGTTTGTGCAGTGAACCAAATCTGAGCAGTTCCAATGTTTGAAAATGTAATGACTTGAATAGAAATACTAATATACCCTTCAAGGTCATGAAACAGTTCCTTGGCCTTAGGAAACGTGTAACTTCTGTGAGCTCATGTAGGTCAATTTGATGGGCCTCTTATAACCTTAAGATTCATCTTGCTCCTTATCTTTCCTCTGCATTAAAATATGTTAATACCAGCTTTGGAATCAAATCAATTCTTTTCTTTTTAAATCTGCCTTTTTAAAACTTCCTTTGTATTTGCAGAATTACCAAGGAGTTGTTAAAAATTACCGTATTTTCTACCTCTGAATGAAATTAAGCAAAGACCGAAGTACGAAAAGGTCATCGAAACAAGAGACTATAAAAGAAACCTGAGAATAGCGGTACACTGCTAATGATAGCCTAAAATTTAATTTAAAGTCAGTCCTGAAACTGTGTAATGGTTAAGGATTGAGTTTCTATCCTCATCCACATGTTTAAGGAATCTTCTGTATTGGCTATCTCTAAGCAAATTAGTGGGAATGGGAGAGGGCGGGGAACAGCTCACTAAGAATCTACTCATCTATAGTCCTTTTATCTTTTCATTTAGAAGGGTAAGCTACTGAATGTCATATATATAATGCGGTACATAAAATGTGATAAATGCTGCACCTAACACACAAAGTCTACAATAGACCATAGATCTACAAAGGACTATGATCTATGGATCAGAACTAGCAGAGTTAACATCAACCCAGTTCCTAGCAAACGTTGCTAACTTATGGCCATAGCTATCATTTCAGGCCCAATACCCCCGTTATAAAAGCAAATATTCTGTAGACCCCCTTCCCTTCCAAATGAGGCACTCTATCTTCAACTATAATTTTTAAGTAAATTTAAATCAATTTAGAATAATGGAATATATGTTATTGTACATTCATAACTATACTATATTCCTATTCCTACACCCCGCTTAATTATAATAAGTAAGTTAGGATCAGGGAAAGCAATATGAGAAATTATCCCACACGGGAAGTTCAGGAAAAATGAAAGAGCAAAGGCAGAGATGGACTCTCAGCTACTAGCAGGCCAGTTTTCTCTGTAGACGATCACAGACAAAGGGGGAAAAATACTTAACTGGAGTATGTATAACATGCTAAGATAAATTACAATCTGTCAATGTTGACCAAGAGTGAGGAAGTTTGATATTCCTGTGAATGAGCTATTTATAAACGTACTTATAAAACAATTCAGTGTGTTATGACACGAGTTAAGAGTGCCAATGAAGTGCCCTGGAAACATTTCATCCCAGAGCCAGCCACATGTCCAAAGATGCATTCAGTCTGTGGTGGGAAAGAAAAGTGGGCCGGGGGCTCCAGATGAGGGGAGCCGTGTAGCAACTTGGGGCAAGGACGCAGATGCCAAAGCTGGGCCTGTCCGACAGGGAGCTCAGGAGGGACTCAGCTGCTGCTTTGGGAGGTGGCAGGAGGTGGGGGGAGGGGATAGCCCGACCCTGGCTCCTGAAGCACCCCTCCCCTCCCTTCCTACTTGGGTCCCACACAGCGCCCCTCACTGCATCCTGCCTTGGCCTACCTGTGCCCCACATACACCCCGATGCTTCCCTCCCCGTTGCCTGAGCCCGAGCCTCCCTGCCTGCCTTCGACCATCCCCAGTACCCCCATCGTGCCGTGACCTACCTGCACCTGGGGCTCCATCCTGCTTCCCTGCTGGGGACTGGCCTTCTTGGACATGTGCGTCTCCTGGCAAGCTCTGGAGCCCTGAAGTACCTGAAATAACCTTAAGTTCAGGAAAAGAATAAAGCTCAATGATAAAGAAAATCTCTATCATTTTATTCATTGAATCATGTTGTTTATGTTTACATATAAAATATGCATATCTGTGTGCATATGCATGGCTATATTTTGGGTTTTTATGTAATAAAATTACATATTAACATTTTATTTCTTTAAAACATTGACGCATTGTGGCAAAACGTTAGCATTTAAAAATCTTTCTTTTCAGAAATCAGATCGTATACAAATGCTTGAAGTTTCTTTTTCACCTTTCCTTTATCCCATTCCCTTCTTTGCATCCAAAGAGGTAACCGTTATCCTGAAGTCAGTGTTGTTTTACTTTCCCAGCTGTTTTTTTTTTCGCCAGTCCCGCGGCCTGGGGAGGGTGGGGCTCCGGCGAAAGGACGAGGGGCGGGTTCCCCTCCCGATCTCAGAGAAGCTCCCAAAAGGGCAGCGGCGTGCCCACCTGCCGCCACCTCGGGCGGCCGCGAACCATTCAAATCGCCCGCGCCAAGAGGTACCCGGCGCTCGCGATTGGCTGAGCCGGACCAGCGCCCCTGGGCGGGGCCGGCCCCCTCGCAGCGGCCGCGGGTCCCGCCCCCACGCAGGGGCCGCGGGTCCCGCCCCGCTGGTGCGCATGCGCGCAGTCCCCAGAGGAAAGAGTCTGCGCACACCCCCGCCCGGCCTCCGACTCGCGCCGCGGCTCCCTCCCTTGTCCGCGGAGGCTTGTCGGCTCGGCGAGACAGCAAGAGCTGCGGCCGGCAGGGGGCTGTGCGGACCCAAGGCGGCTGCGGTGGCGCCGGCCTGTGGAAAATGCCACCAGGCGGCGCTTCGGTTCGTTGCTCGTGTGACGGCCGTTCCCCGCCCCCCCATCCCTGAACCCCCTGCGACCGCCGGGGAAGAACCGGCCCGCGCAGTGAGTACCGCACCGAGACGCTTCGGCGGGAACGAGGCCGACGGCCGGCTGTGCCGGTTGCGCCCCTGAGGTGAGTGCGGGCTGCGGCGGCGGCGGCGGCGGCGGCGGCGGCGGCGGCAAGGCGCGGGGCGCGGGAAGGACGGGGGTTGCGGCGGCTGCCACCCCGGGTCCCCGCGGCGGAGGGAGGCCGCGCGGGCCTCTGCGGGGCGGGGAGGGCCGGCGCCGTCAGTGTTTAGTCTCAGCTATTCTGATGTCTAGTTTTGTGCCCTTTGCTATGTCCAATCCTATATGAATTTCTGTTTTTATCTGATCGCATGGGACTAGCCCAGTGGTTCTCCAATTGGCTGGACATTCAAATTGCTTGGAAAACTTTTTAAAAACATAGGGGCCTGCAGCCTTCCCCAGACAAGTTAATTCAGAATTTCTGAAGGTGGGGCTGAGGCGTTAGTATTTTCTTAAGCTCCCTGTGTGATTATAATGAGTCCAACAATCACTCCCAACTCTAATAAAACGTTCTGACATTTTATAAAACTTGCCGATTGAGAACCTCAGCATGTGTTTCAAATGAGTTCAGAGGAGAGAGTTTCCAGTGTTAGGTGTTGGTGTTTGTTCTATCAGTTGCATTCACAATGTAGGCTGACAAGGGGAAAAAAAAAAAAACAACAACAACAAGAAAAAAAAATTCAAAGGGAAGGTAGACAGGCCGTGCAAAGGAGAGCTCAATCACAGAAGAGCTGTCTCCAGGAGACCAAAGTCATGCTCTTTAACATTCTAAGTGATTGGTTTGTGCAGTGAACCAAATCTGAGCAGTTCCAATGTTTGAAAATGTAATGACTTGAATAGAAATACTAATATACCCTTCAAGGTCATGAAACAGTTCCTTGGCCTTAGGAAACGTGTAACTTCTGTGAGCTCATGTAGGTCAATTTGATGGGCCTCTTATAACCTTAAGATTCATCTTGCTCCTTATCTTTCCTCTGCATTAAAATATGTTAATACCAGCTTTGGAATCAAATCAATTCTTTTCTTTTTAAATCTGCCTTTTTAAAACTTCCTTTGTATTTGCAGAATTACCAAGGAGTTGTTAAAAATTACCGTATTTTCTACCTCTGAATGAAATTAAGCAAAGACCGAAGTACGAAAAGGTCATCGAAACAAGAGACTATAAAAGAAACCTGAGAATAGCGGTACACTGCTAATGATAGCCTAAAATTTAATTTAAAGTCAGTCCTGAAACTGTGTAATGGTTAAGGATTGAGTTTCTATCCTCATCCACATGTTTAAGGAATCTTCTGTATTGGCTATCTCTAAGCAAATTAGTGGGAATGGGAGAGGGCGGGGAACAGCTCACTAAGAATCTACTCATCTATAGTCCTTTTATCTTTTCATTTAGAAGGGTAAGCTACTGAATGTCATATATATAATGCGGTACATAAAATGTGATAAATGCTGCACCTAACACACAAAGTCTACAATAGACCATAGATCTACAAAGGACTATGATCTATGGATCAGAACTAGCAGAGTTAACATCAACCCAGTTCCTAGCAAACGTTGCTAACTTATGGCCATAGCTATCATTTCAGGCCCAATACCCCCGTTATAAAAGCAAATATTCTGTAGACCCCCTTCCCTTCCAAATGAGGCACTCTATCTTCAACTATAATTTTTAAGTAAATTTAAATCAATTTAGAATAATGGAATATATGTTATTGTACATTCATAACTATACTATATTCCTATTCCTACACCCCGCTTAATTATAATAAGTAAGTTAGGATCAGGGAAAGCAATATGAGAAATTATCCCACACGGGAAGTTCAGGAAAAATGAAAGAGCAAAGGCAGAGATGGACTCTCAGCTACTAGCAGGCCAGTTTTCTCTGTAGACGATCACAGACAAAGGGGGAAAAATACTTAACTGGAGTATGTATAACATGCTAAGATAAATTACAATCTGTCAATGTTGACCAAGAGTGAGGAAGTTTGATATTCCTGTGAATGAGCTATTTATAAACGTACTTATAAAACAATTCAGTGTGTTATGACACGAGTTAAGAGTGCCAATGAAGTGCCCTGGAAACATTTCATCCCAGAGCCAGCCACATGTCCAAAGATGCATTCAGTCTGTGGTGGGAAAGAAAAGTGGGCCGGGGGCTCCAGATGAGGGGAGCCGTGTAGCAACTTGGGGCAAGGACGCAGATGCCAAAGCTGGGCCTGTCCGACAGGGAGCTCAGGAGGGACTCAGCTGCTGCTTTGGGAGGTGGCAGGAGGTGGGGGGAGGGGATAGCCCGACCCTGGCTCCTGAAGCACCCCTCCCCTCCCTTCCTACTTGGGTCCCACACAGCGCCCCTCACTGCATCCTGCCTTGGCCTACCTGTGCCCCACATACACCCCGATGCTTCCCTCCCCGTTGCCTGAGCCCGAGCCTCCCTGCCTGCCTTCGACCATCCCCAGTACCCCCATCGTGCCGTGACCTACCTGCACCTGGGGCTCCATCCTGCTTCCCTGCTGGGGACTGGCCTTCTTGGACATGTGCGTCTCCTGGCAAGCTCTGGAGCCCTGAAGTACCTGAAATAACCTTAAGTTCAGGAAAAGAATAAAGCTCAATGATAAAGAAAATCTCTATCATTTTATTCATTGAATCATGTTGTTTATGTTTACATATAAAATATGCATATCTGTGTGCATATGCATGGCTATATTTTGGGTTTTTATGTAATAAAATTACATATTAACATTTTATTTCTTTAAAACATTGACGCATTGTGGCAAAACGTTAGCATTTAAAAATCTTTCTTTTCAGAAATCAGATCGTATACAAATGCTTGAAGTTTCTTTTTCACCTTTCCTTTATCCCATTCCCTTCTTTGCATCCAAAGAGGTAACCGTTATCCTGAAGTCAGTGTTGTTTTACTTTCCCAGCTGTTTTTTTTTTCGCCAGTCCCGCGGCCTGGGGAGGGTGGGGCTCCGGCGAAAGGACGAGGGGCGGGTTCCCCTCCCGATCTCAGAGAAGCTCCCAAAAGGGCAGCGGCGTGCCCACCTGCCGCCACCTCGGGCGGCCGCGAACCATTCAAATCGCCCGCGCCAAGAGGTACCCGGCGCTCGCGATTGGCTGAGCCGGACCAGCGCCCCTGGGCGGGGCCGGCCCCCTCGCAGCGGCCGCGGGTCCCGCCCCCACGCAGGGGCCGCGGGTCCCGCCCCGCTGGTGCGCATGCGCGCAGTCCCCAGAGGAAAGAGTCTGCGCACACCCCCGCCCGGCCTCCGACTCGCGCCGCGGCTCCCTCCCTTGTCCGCGGAGGCTTGTCGGCTCGGCGAGACAGCAAGAGCTGCGGCCGGCAGGGGGCTGTGCGGACCCAAGGCGGCTGCGGTGGCGCCGGCCTGTGGAAAATGCCACCAGGCGGCGCTTCGGTTCGTTGCTCGTGTGACGGCCGTTCCCCGCCCCCCCATCCCTGAACCCCCTGCGACCGCCGGGGAAGAACCGGCCCGCGCAGTGAGTACCGCACCGAGACGCTTCGGCGGGAACGAGGCCGACGGCCGGCTGTGCCGGTTGCGCCCCTGAGGTGAGTGCGGGCTGCGGCGGCGGCGGCGGCGGCAGGGCGCGGGGCGCGGGAAGGACGGGGGTTGCGGCGGCTGCCACCCCGGGTCCCCGCGGCGGAGGGAGGCCGCGCGGGCCTCTGCGGGGCGGGGAGGGCCGGCGCCGTCAGTGTTTAGTCTCAGCTATTCTGATGTCTAGTTTTGTGCCCTTTGCTATGTCCAATCCTATATGAATTTCTGTTTTTATCTGATCGCATGGGACTAGCCCAGTGGTTCTCCAATTGGCTGGACATTCAAATTGCTTGGAAAACTTTTTAAAAACATAGGGGCCTGCAGCCTTCCCCAGACAAGTTAATTCAGAATTTCTGAAGGTGGGGCTGAGGCGTTAGTATTTTCTTAAGCTCCCTGTGTGATTATAATGAGTCCAACAATCACTCCCAACTCTAATAAAACGTTCTGACATTTTATAAAACTTGCCGATTGAGAACCTCAGCATGTGTTTCAAATGAGTTCAGAGGAGAGAGTTTCCAGTGTTAGGTGTTGGTGTTTGTTCTATCAGTTGCATTCACAATGTAGGCTGACAAGGGGAAAAAAAAAAAAAACAACAACAACAAGAAAAAAAAATTCAAAGGGAAGGTAGACAGGCCGTGCAAAGGAGAGCTCAATCACAGAAGAGCTGTCTCCAGGAGACCAAAGTCATGCTCTTTAACATTCTAAGTGATTGGTTTGTGCAGTGAACCAAATCTGAGCAGTTCCAATGTTTGAAAATGTAATGACTTGAATAGAAATACTAATATACCCTTCAAGGTCATGAAACAGTTCCTTGGCCTTAGGAAACGTGTAACTTCTGTGAGCTCATGTAGGTCAATTTGATGGGCCTCTTATAACCTTAAGATTCATCTTGCTCCTTATCTTTCCTCTGCATTAAAATATGTTAATACCAGCTTTGGAATCAAATCAATTCTTTTCTTTTTAAATCTGCCTTTTTAAAACTTCCTTTGTATTTGCAGAATTACCAAGGAGTTGTTAAAAATTACCGTATTTTCTACCTCTGAATGAAATTAAGCAAAGACCGAAGTACGAAAAGGTCATCGAAACAAGAGACTATAAAAGAAACCTGAGAATAGCGGTACACTGCTAATGATAGCCTAAAATTTAATTTAAAGTCAGTCCTGAAACTGTGTAATGGTTAAGGATTGAGTTTCTATCCTCATCCACATGTTTAAGGAATCTTCTGTATTGGCTATCTCTAAGCAAATTAGTGGGAATGGGAGAGGGCGGGGAACAGCTCACTAAGAATCTACTCATCTATAGTCCTTTTATCTTTTCATTTAGAAGGGTAAGCTACTGAATGTCATATATATAATGCGGTACATAAAATGTGATAAATGCTGCACCTAACACACAAAGTCTACAATAGACCATAGATCTACAAAGGACTATGATCTATGGATCAGAACTAGCAGAGTTAACATCAACCCAGTTCCTAGCAAACGTTGCTAACTTATGGCCATAGCTATCATTTCAGGCCCAATACCCCCGTTATAAAAGCAAATATTCTGTAGACCCCCTTCCCTTCCAAATGAGGCACTCTATCTTCAACTATAATTTTTAAGTAAATTTAAATCAATTTAGAATAATGGAATATATGTTATTGTACATTCATAACTATACTATATTCCTATTCCTACACCCCGCTTAATTATAATAAGTAAGTTAGGATCAGGGAAAGCAATATGAGAAATTATCCCACACGGGAAGTTCAGGAAAAATGAAAGAGCAAAGGCAGAGATGGACTCTCAGCTACTAGCAGGCCAGTTTTCTCTGTAGACGATCACAGACAAAGGGGGAAAAATACTTAACTGGAGTATGTATAACATGCTAAGATAAATTACAATCTGTCAATGTTGACCAAGAGTGAGGAAGTTTGATATTCCTGTGAATGAGCTATTTATAAACGTACTTATAAAACAATTCAGTGTGTTATGACACGAGTTAAGAGTGCCAATGAAGTGCCCTGGAAACATTTCATCCCAGAGCCAGCCACATGTCCAAAGATGCATTCAGTCTGTGGTGGGAAAGAAAAGTGGGCCGGGGGCTCCAGATGAGGGGAGCCGTGTAGCAACTTGGGGCAAGGACGCAGATGCCAAAGCTGGGCCTGTCCGACAGGGAGCTCAGGAGGGACTCAGCTGCTGCTTTGGGAGGTGGCAGGAGGTGGGGGGAGGGGATAGCCCGACCCTGGCTCCTGAAGCACCCCTCCGCTCCCTTCCTACTTGGGTCCCACACAGCGCCCCTCACTGCATCCTGCCTTGGCCTACCTGTGCCCCACATACACCCCGATGCTTCCCTCCCCGTTGCCTGAGCCCGAGCCTCCCTGCCTGCCTTCGACCATCCCCAGTACCCCCATCGTGCCGTGACCTACCTGCACCTGGGGCTCCATCCTGCTTCCCTGCTGGGGACTGGCCTTCTTGGACATGTGCGTCTCCTGGCAAGCTCTGGAGCCCTGAAGTACCTGAAATAACCTTAAGTTCAGGAAAAGAATAAAGCTCAATGATAAAGAAAATCTCTATCATTTTATTCATTGAATCATGTTGTTTATGTTTACATATAAAATATGCATATCTGTGTGCATATGCATGGCTATATTTTGGGTTTTTATGTAATAAAATTACATATTAACATTTTATTTCTTTAAAACATTGACGCATTGTGGCAAAACGTTAGCATTTAAAAATCTTTCTTTTCAGAAATCAGATCGTATACAAATGCTTGAAGTTTCTTTTTCACCTTTCCTTTATCCCATTCCCTTCTTTGCATCCAAAGAGGTAACCGTTATCCTGAAGTCAGTGTTGTTTTACTTTCCCAGCTGTTTTTTTTTTCGCCAGTCCCGCGGCCTGGGGAGGGTGGGGCTCCGGCGAAAGGACGAGGGGCGGGTTCCCCTCCCGATCTCAGAGAAGCTCCCAAAAGGGCAGCGGCGTGCCCACCTGCCGCCACCTCGGGCGGCCGCGAACCATTCAAATCGCCCGCGCCAAGAGGTACCCGGCGCTCGCGATTGGCTGAGCCGGACCAGCGCCCCTGGGCGGGGCCGGCCCCCTCGCAGCGGCCGCGGGTCCCGCCCCCACGCAGGGGCCGCGGGTCCCGCCCCGCTGGTGCGCATGCGCGCAGTCCCCAGAGGAAAGAGTCTGCGCACACCCCCGCCCGGCCTCCGACTCGCGCCGCGGCTCCCTCCCTTGTCCGCGGAGGCTTGTCGGCTCGGCGAGACAGCAAGAGCTGCGGCCGGCAGGGGGCTGTGCGGACCCAAGGCGGCTGCGGTGGCGCCGGCCTGTGGAAAATGCCACCAGGCGGCGCTTCGGTTCGTTGCTCGTGTGACGGCCGTTCCCCGCCCCCCCATCCCTGAACCCCCTGCGACCGCCGGGGAAGAACCGGCCCGCGCAGTGAGTACCGCACCGAGACGCTTCGGCGGGAACGAGGCCGACGGCCGGCTGTGCCGGTTGCGCCCCTGAGGTGAGTGCGGGCTGCGGCGGCGGCGGCGGCGGCAGGGCGCGGGGCGCGGGAAGGACGGGGGTTGCGGCGGCTGCCACCCCGGGTCCCCGCGGCGGAGGGAGGCCGCGCGGGCCTCTGCGGGGCGGGGAGGGCCGGCGCCGTCAGTGTTTAGTCTCAGCTATTCTGATGTCTAGTTTTGTGCCCTTTGCTATGTCCAATCCTATATGAATTTCTGTTTTTATCTGATCGCATGGGACTAGCCCAGTGGTTCTCCAATTGGCTGGACATTCAAATTGCTTGGAAAACTTTTTAAAAACATAGGGGCCTGCAGCCTTCCCCAGACAAGTTAATTCAGAATTTCTGAAGGTGGGGCTGAGGCATTAGTATTTTCGTAAGCTCCCTGTGTGATTATAATGAGTCCAACAATCACTCCCAACTCTAATAAAACGTTCTGACATTTTATAAAACTTGCCGATTGAGAACCTCAGCATGTGTTTCAAATGAGTTCAGAGGAGAGAGTTTCCAGTGTTAGGTGTTGGTGTTTGTTCTATCAGTTGCATTCACAATGTAGGCTGACAAGGGGAAAAAAAAAAAAACAACAACAACAAGAAAAAAAAATTCAAAGGGAAGGTAGACAGGCCGTGCAAAGGAGAGCTCAATCACAGAAGAGCTGTCTCCAGGAGACCAAAGTCATGCTCTTTAACATTCTAAGTGATTGGTTTGTGCAGTGAACCAAATCTGAGCAGTTCCAATGTTTGAAAATGTAATGACTTGAATAGAAATACTAATATACCCTTCAAGGTCATGAAACAGTTCCTTGGCCTTAGGAAACGTGTAACTTCTGTGAGCTCATGTAGGTCAATTTGATGGGCCTCTTATAACCTTAAGATTCATCTTGCTCCTTATCTTTCCTCTGCATTAAAATATGTTAATACCAGCTTTGGAATCAAATCAATTCTTTTCTTTTTAAATCTGCCTTTTTAAAACTTCCTTTGTATTTGCAGAATTACCAAGGAGTTGTTAAAAATTACCGTATTTTCTACCTCTGAATGAAATTAAGCAAAGACCGAAGTACGAAAAGGTCATCGAAACAAGAGACTATAAAAGAAACCTGAGAATAGCGGTACACTGCTAATGATAGCCTAAAATTTAATTTAAAGTCAGTCCTGAAACTGTGTAATGGTTAAGGATTGAGTTTCTATCCTCATCCACATGTTTAAGGAATCTTCTGTATTGGCTATCTCTAAGCAAATTAGTGGGAATGGGAGAGGGCGGGGAACAGCTCACTAAGAATCTACTCATCTATAGTCCTTTTATCTTTTCATTTAGAAGGGTAAGCTACTGAATGTCATATATATAATGCGGTACATAAAATGTGATAAATGCTGCACCTAACACACAAAGTCTACAATAGACCATAGATCTACAAAGGACTATGATCTATGGATCAGAACTAGCAGAGTTAACATCAACCCAGTTCCTAGCAAACGTTGCTAACTTATGGCCATAGCTATCATTTCAGGCCCAATACCCCCGTTATAAAAGCAAATATTCTGTAGACCCCCTTCCCTTCCAAATGAGGCACTCTATCTTCAACTATAATTTTTAAGTAAATTTAAATCAATTTAGAATAATGGAATATATGTTATTGTACATTCATAACTATACTATATTCCTATTCCTACACCCCGCTTAATTATAATAAGTAAGTTAGGATCAGGGAAAGCAATATGAGAAATTATCCCACACGGGAAGTTCAGGAAAAATGAAAGAGCAAAGGCAGAGATGGACTCTCAGCTACTAGCAGGCCAGTTTTCTCTGTAGACGATCACAGACAAAGGGGGAAAAATACTTAACTGGAGTATGTATAACATGCTAAGATAAATTACAATCTGTCAATGTTGACCAAGAGTGAGGAAGTTTGATATTCCTGTGAATGAGCTATTTATAAACGTACTTATAAAACAATTCAGTGTGTTATGACACGAGTTAAGAGTGCCAATGAAGTGCCCTGGAAACATTTCATCCCAGAGCCAGCCACATGTCCAAAGATGCATTCAGTCTGTGGTGGGAAAGAAAAGTGGGCCGGGGGCTCCAGATGAGGGGAGCCGTGTAGCAACTTGGGGCAAGGACGCAGATGCCAAAGCTGGGCCTGTCCGACAGGGAGCTCAGGAGGGACTCAGCTGCTGCTTTGGGAGGTGGCAGGAGGTGGGGGGAGGGGATAGC
The DNA here is from genome assembly GCF_048773025.1 of Camelus bactrianus. Classification (NCBI taxonomy): domain Eukaryota; kingdom Metazoa; phylum Chordata; class Mammalia; order Artiodactyla; family Camelidae; genus Camelus; species Camelus bactrianus. Next base: position 225,803 of record NC_133567.1, on the reverse strand, counting down.
CCGACCCTGGCTCCTGAAGCACCCCTCCCCTCCCTTCCTACTTGGGTCCCACACAGCGCCCCTCACTGCATCCTGCCTTGGCCTACCTGTGCCCCACATACACCCCGATGCTTCCCTCCCCGTTGCCTGAGCCCGAGCCTCCCTGCCTGCCTTCGACCATCCCCAGTACCCCCATCGTGCCGTGACCTACCTGCACCTGGGGCTCCATCCTGCTTCCCTGCTGGGGACTGGCCTTCTTGGACATGTGCGTCTCCTGGCAAGCTCTGGAGCCCTGAAGTACCTGAAATAACCTTAAGTTCAGGAAAAGAATAAAGCTCAATGATAAAGAAAATCTCTATCATTTTATTCATTGAATCATGTTGTTTATGTTTACATATAAAATATGCATATCTGTGTGCATATGCATGGCTATATTTTGGGTTTTTATGTAATAAAATTACATATTAACATTTTATTTCTTTAAAACATTGACGCATTGTGGCAAAACGTTAGCATTTAAAAATCTTTCTTTTCAGAAATCAGATCGTATACAAATGCTTGAAGTTTCTTTTTCACCTTTCCTTTATCCCATTCCCTTCTTTGCATCCAAAGAGGTAACCGTTATCCTGAAGTCAGTGTTGTTTTACTTTCCCAGCTGTTTTTTTTTTCGCCAGTCCCGCGGCCTGGGGAGGGTGGGGCTCCGGCGAAAGGACGAGGGGCGGGTTCCCCTCCCGATCTCAGAGAAGCTCCCAAAAGGGCAGCGGCGTGCCCACCTGCCGCCACCTCGGGCGGCCGCGAACCATTCAAATCGCCCGCGCCAAGAGGTACCCGGCGCTCGCGATTGGCGGAGCCGGACCAGCGCCCCTGGGCGGGGCCGGCCCCCTCGCAGCGGCCGCGGGTCCCGCCCCCACGCAGGGGCCGCGGGTCCCGCCCCGCTGGTGCGCATGCGCGCAGTCCCCAGAGGAAAGAGTCTGCGCACACCCCCGCCCGGCCTCCGACTCGCGCCGCGGCTCCCTCCCTTGTCCGCGGAGGCTTGTCGGCTCGGCGAGACAGCAAGAGCTGCGGCCGGCAGGGGGCTGTGCGGACCCAAGGCGGCTGCGGTGGCGCCGGCCTGTGGAAAATGCCACCAGGCGGCGCTTCGGTTCGTTGCTCGTGTGACGGCCGTTCCCCGCCCCCCCATCCCTGAACCCCCTGCGACCGCCGGGGAAGAACCGGCCCGCGCAGTGAGTACCGCACCGAGACGCTTCGGCGGGAACGAGGCCGACGGCCGGCTGTGCCGGTTGCGCCCCTGAGGTGAGTGCGGGCTGCGGCGGCGGCGGCGGCGGCAGGGCGCGGGGCGCGGGAAGGACGGGGGTTGCGGCGGCTGCCACCCCGGGTCCCCGCGGCGGAGGGAGGCCGCGCGGGCCTCTGCGGGGCGGGGAGGGCCGGCGCCGTCAGTGTTTAGTCTCAGCTATTCTGATGTCTAGTTTTGTGCCCTTTGCTATGTCCAATCCTATATGAATTTCTGTTTTTATCTGATCGCATGGGACTAGCCCAGTGGTTCTCCAATTGGCTGGACATTCAAATTGCTTGGAAAACTTTTTAAAAACATAGGGGCCTGCAGCCTTCCCCAGACAAGTTAATTCAGAATTTCTGAAGGTGGGGCTGAGGCGTTAGTATTTTCTTAAGCTCCCTGTGTGATTATAATGAGTCCAACAATCACTCCCAACTCTAATAAAACGTTCTGACATTTTATAAAACTTGCCGATTGAGAACCTCAGCATGTGTTTCAAATGAGTTCAGAGGAGAGAGTTTCCAGTGTTAGGTGTTGGTGTTTGTTCTATCAGTTGCATTCACAATGTAGGCTGACAAGGGGAAAAAAAAAAAAAACAACAACAACAAGAAAAAAAAATTCAAAGGGAAGGTAGACAGGCCGTGCAAAGGAGAGCTCAATCACAGAAGAGCTGTCTCCAGGAGACCAAAGTCATGCTCTTTAACATTCTAAGTGATTGGTTTGTGCAGTGAACCAAATCTGAGCAGTTCCAATGTTTGAAAATGTAATGACTTGAATAGAAATACTAATATACCCTTCAAGGTCATGAAACAGTTCCTTGGCCTTAGGAAACGTGTAACTTCTGTGAGCTCATGTAGGTCAATTTGATGGGCCTCTTATAACCTTAAGATTCATCTTGCTCCTTATCTTTCCTCTGCATTAAAATATGTTAATACCAGCTTTGGAATCAAATCAATTCTTTTCTTTTTAAATCTGCCTTTTTAAAACTTCCTTTGTATTTGCAGAATTACCAAGGAGTTGTTAAAAATTACCGTATTTTCTACCTCTGAATGAAATTAAGCAAAGACCGAAGTACGAAAAGGTCATCGAAACAAGAGACTATAAAAGAAACCTGAGAATAGCGGTACACTGCTAATGATAGCCTAAAATTTAATTTAAAGTCAGTCCTGAAACTGTGTAATGGTTAAGGATTGAGTTTCTATCCTCATCCACATGTTTAAGGAATCTTCTGTATTGGCTATCTCTAAGCAAATTAGTGGGAATGGGAGAGGGCGGGGAACAGCTCACTAAGAATCTACTCATCTATAGTCCTTTTATCTTTTCATTTAGAAGGGTAAGCTACTGAATGTCATATATATAATGCGGTACATAAAATGTGATAAATGCTGCACCTAACACACAAAGTCTACAATAGACCATAGATCTACAAAGGACTATGATCTATGGATCAGAACTAGCAGAGTTAACATCAACCCAGTTCCTAGCAAACGTTGCTAACTTATGGCCATAGCTATCATTTCAGGCCCAATACCCCCGTTATAAAAGCAAATATTCTGTAGACCCCCTTCCCTTCCAAATGAGGCACTCTATCTTCAACTATAATTTTTAAGTAAATTTAAATCAATTTAGAATAATGGAATATATGTTATTGTACATTCATAACTATACTATATTCCTATTCCTACACCCCGCTTAATTATAATAAGTAAGTTAGGATCAGGGAAAGCAATATGAGAAATTATCCCACACGGGAAGTTCAGGAAAAATGAAAGAGCAAAGGCAGAGATGGACTCTCAGCTACTAGCAGGCCAGTTTTCTCTGTAGACGATCACAGACAAAGGGGGAAAAATACTTAACTGGAGTATGTATAACATGCTAAGATAAATTACAATCTGTCAATGTTGACCAAGAGTGAGGAAGTTTGATATTCCTGTGAATGAGCTATTTATAAACGTACTTATAAAACAATTCAGTGTGTTATGACACGAGTTAAGAGTGCCAATGAAGTGCCCTGGAAACATTTCATCCCAGAGCCAGCCACATGTCCAAAGATGCATTCAGTCTGTGGTGGGAAAGAAAAGTGGGCCGGGGGCTCCAGATGAGGGGAGCCGTGTAGCAACTTGGGGCAAGGACGCAGATGCCAAAGCTGGGCCTGTCCGACAGGGAGCTCAGGAGGGACTCAGCTGCTGCTTTGGGAGGTGGCAGGAGGTGGGGGGAGGGGATAGCCCGACCCTGGCTCCTGAAGCACCCCTCCCCTCCCTTCCTACTTGGGTCCCACACAGCGCCCCTCACTGCATCCTGCCTTGGCCTACCTGTGCCCCACGTACACCCCGATGCTTCCCTCCCCGTTGCCTGAGCCCGAGCCTCCCTGCCTGCCTTCGACCATCCCCAGTACCCCCATCGTGCCGTGACCTACCTGCACCTGGGGCTCCATCCTGCTTCCCTGCTGGGGACTGGCCTTCTTGGACATGTGCGTCTCCTGGCAAGCTCTGGAGCCCTGAAGTACCTGAAATAACCTTAAGTTCAGGAAAAGAATAAAGCTCAATGATAAAGAAAATCTCTATCATTTTATTCATTGAATCATGTTGTTTATGTTTACATATAAAATATGCATATCTGTGTGCATATGCATGGCTATATTTTGGGTTTTTATGTAATAAAATTACATATTAACATTTTATTTCTTTAAAACATTGACGCATTGTGGCAAAACGTTAGCATTTAAAAATCTTTCTTTTCAGAAATCAGATCGTATACAAATGCTTGAAGTTTCTTTTTCACCTTTCCTTTATCCCATTCCCTTCTTTGCATCCAAAGAGGTAACCGTTATCCTGAAGTCAGTGTTGTTTTACTTTCCCAGCTGTTTTTTTTTTTCGCCAGTCCCGCGGCCTGGGGAGGGTGGGGCTCCGGCGAAAGGACGAGGGGCGGGTTCCCCTCCCGATCTCAGAGAAGCTCCCAAAAGGGCAGCGGCGTGCCCACCTGCCGCCACCTCGGGCGGCCGCGAACCATTCAAATCGCCCGCGCCAAGAGGTACCCGGCGCTCGCGATTGGCTGAGCCGGACCAGCGCCCCTGGGCGGGGCCGGCCCCCTCGCAGCGGCCGCGGGTCCCGCCCCCACGCAGGGGCCGCGGGTCCCGCCCCGCTGGTGCGCATGCGCGCAGTCCCCAGAGGAAAGAGTCTGCGCACACCCCCGCCCGGCCTCCGACTCGCGCCGCGGCTCCCTCCCTTGTCCGCGGAGGCTTGTCGGCTCGGCGAGACAGCAAGAGCTGCGGCCGGCAGGGGGCTGTGCGGACCCAAGGCGGCTGCGGTGGCGCCGGCCTGTGGAAAATGCCACCAGGCGGCGCTTCGGTTCGTTGCTCGTGTGACGGCCGTTCCCCGCCCCCCCATCCCTGAACCCCCTGCGACCGCCGGGGAAGAACCGGCCCGCGCAGTGAGTACCGCACCGAGACGCTTCGGCGGGAACGAGGCCGACGGCCGGCTGTGCCGGTTGCGCCCCTGAGGTGAGTGCGGGCTGCGGCGGCGGCGGCGGCGGCAGGGCGCGGGGCGCGGGAAGGACGGGGGTTGCGGCGGCTGCCACCCCGGGTCCCCGCGGCGGAGGGAGGCCGCGCGGGCCTCTGCGGGGCGGGGAGGGCCGGCGCCGTCAGTGTTTAGTCTCAGCTATTCTGATGTCTAGTTTTGTGCCCTTTGCTATGTCCAATCCTATATGAATTTCTGTTTTTATCTGATCGCATGGGACTAGCCCAGTGGTTCTCCAATTGGCTGGACATTCAAATTGCTTGGAAAACTTTTTAAAAACATAGGGGCCTGCAGCCTTCCCCAGACAAGTTAATTCAGAATTTCTGAAGGTGGGGCTGAGGCGTTAGTATTTTCTTAAGCTCCCTGTGTGATTATAATGAGTCCAACAATCACTCCCAACTCTAATAAAACGTTCTGACATTTTATAAAACTTGCCGATTGAGAACCTCAGCATGTGTTTCAAATGAGTTCAGAGGAGAGAGTTTCCAGTGTTAGGTGTTGGTGTTTGTTCTATCAGTTGCATTCACAATGTAGGCTGACAAGGGGAAAAAAAAAAAAAACAACAACAACAAGAAAAAAAAATTCAAAGGGAAGGTAGACAGGCCGTGCAAAGGAGAGCTCAATCACAGAAGAGCTGTCTCCAGGAGACCAAAGTCATGCTCTTTAACATTCTAAGTGATTGGTTTGTGCAGTGAACCAAATCTGAGCAGTTCCAATGTTTGAAAATGTAATGACTTGAATAGAAATACTAATATACCCTTCAAGGTCATGAAACAGTTCCTTGGCCTTAGGAAACGTGTAACTTCTGTGAGCTCATGTAGGTCAATTTGATGGGCCTCTTATAACCTTAAGATTCATCTTGCTCCTTATCTTTCCTCTGCATTAAAATATGTTAATACCAGCTTTGGAATCAAATCAATTCTTTTCTTTTTAAATCTGCCTTTTTAAAACTTCCTTTGTATTTGCAGAATTACCAAGGAGTTGTTAAAAATTACCGTATTTTCTACCTCTGAATGAAATTAAGCAAAGACCGAAGTACGAAAAGGTCATCGAAACAAGAGACTATAAAAGAAACCTGAGAATAGCGGTACACTGCTAATGATAGCCTAAAATTTAATTTAAAGTCAGTCCTGAAACTGTGTAATGGTTAAGGATTGAGTTTCTATCCTCATCCACATGTTTAAGGAATCTTCTGTATTGGCTATCTCTAAGCAAATTAGTGGGAATGGGAGAGGGCGGGGAACAGCTCACTAAGAATCTACTCATCTATAGTCCTTTTATCTTTTCATTTAGAAGGGTAAGCTACTGAATGTCATATATATAATGCGGTACATAAAATGTGATAAATGCTGCACCTAACACACAAAGTCTACAATAGACCATAGATCTACAAAGGACTATGATCTATGGATCAGAACTAGCAGAGTTAACATCAACCCAGTTCCTAGCAAACGTTGCTAACTTATGGCCATAGCTATCATTTCAGGCCCAATACCCCCGTTATAAAAGCAAATATTCTGTAGACCCCCTTCCCTTCCAAATGAGGCACTCTATCTTCAACTATAATTTTTAAGTAAATTTAAATCAATTTAGAATAATGGAATATATGTTATTGTACATTCATAACTATACTATATTCCTATTCCTACACCCCGCTTAATTATAATAAGTAAGTTAGGATCAGGGAAAGCAATATGAGAAATTATCCCACACGGGAAGTTCAGGAAAAATGAAAGAGCAAAGGCAGAGATGGACTCTCAGCTACTAGCAGGCCAGTTTTCTCTGTAGACGATCACAGACAAAGGGGGAAAAATACTTAACTGGAGTATGTATAACATGCTAAGATAAATTACAATCTGTCAATGTTGACCAAGAGTGAGGAAGTTTGATATTCCTGTGAATGAGCTATTTATAAACGTACTTATAAAACAATTCAGTGTGTTATGACACGAGTTAAGAGTGCCAATGAAGTGCCCTGGAAACATTTCATCCCAGAGCCAGCCACATGTCCAAAGATGCATTCAGTCTGTGGTGGGAAAGAAAAGTGGGCCGGGGGCTCCAGATGAGGGGAGCCGTGTAGCAACTTGGGGCAAGGACGCAGATGCCAAAGCTGGGCCTGTCCGACAGGGAGCTCAGGAGGGACTCAGCTGCTGCTTTGGGAGGTGGCAGGAGGTGGGGGGAGGGGATAGCCCGACCCTGGCTCCTGAAGCACCCCTCCCCTCCCTTCCTACTTGGGTCCCACACAGCGCCCCTCACTGCATCCTGCCTTGGCCTACCTGTGCCCCACGTACACCCCGATGCTTCCCTCCCCGTTGCCTGAGCCCGAGCCTCCCTGCCTGCCTTCGACCATCCCCAGTACCCCCATCGTGCCGTGACCTACCTGCACCTGGGGCTCCATCCTGCTTCCCTGCTGGGGACTGGCCTTCTTGGACATGTGCGTCTCCTGGCAAGCTCTGGAGCCCTGAAGTACCTGAAATAACCTTAAGTTCAGGAAAAGAATAAAGCTCAATGATAAAGAAAATCTCTATCATTTTATTCATTGAATCATGTTGTTTATGTTTACATATAAAATATGCATATCTGTGTGCATATGCATGGCTATATTTTGGGTTTTTATGTAATAAAATTACATATTAACATTTTATTTCTTTAAAACATTGACGCATTGTGGCAAAACGTTAGCATTTAAAAATCTTTCTTTTCAGAAATCAGATCGTATACAAATGCTTGAAGTTTCTTTTTCACCTTTCCTTTATCCCATTCCCTTCTTTGCATCCAAAGAGGTAACCGTTATCCTGAAGTCAGTGTTGTTTTACTTTCCCAGCTGTTTTTTTTTTCGCCAGTCCCGCGGCCTGGGGAGGGTGGGGCTCCGGCGAAAGGACGAGGGGCGGGTTCCCCTCCCGATCTCAGAGAAGCTCCCAAAAGGGCAGCGGCGTGCCCACCTGCCGCCACCTCGGGCGGCCGCGAACCATTCAAATCGCCCGCGCCAAGAGGTACCCGGCGCTCGCGATTGGCTGAGCCGGACCAGCGCCCCTGGGCGGGGCCGGCCCCCTCGCAGCGGCCGCGGGTCCCGCCCCCACGCAGGGGCCGCGGGTCCCGCCCCGCTGGTGCGCATGCGCGCAGTCCCCAGAGGAAAGAGTCTGCGCACACCCCCGCCCGGCCTCCGACTCGCGCCGCGGCTCCCTCCCTTGTCCGCGGAGGCTTGTCGGCTCGGCGAGACAGCAAGAGCTGCGGCCGGCAGGGGGCTGTGCGGACCCAAGGCGGCTGCGGTGGCGCCGGCCTGTGGAAAATGCCACCAGGCGGCGCTTCGGTTCGTTGCTCGTGTGACGGCCGTTCCCCGCCCCCCCATCCCTGAACCCCCTGCGACCGCCGGGGAAGAACCGGCCCGCGCAGTGAGTACCGCACCGAGACGCTTCGGCGGGAACGAGGCCGACGGCCGGCTGTGCCGGTTGCGCCCCTGAGGTGAGTGCGGGCTGCGGCGGCGGCGGCGGCGGCAGGGCGCGGGGCGCGGGAAGGACGGGGGTTGCGGCGGCTGCCACCCCGGGTCCCCGCGGCGGAGGGAGGCCGCGCGGGCCTCTGCGGGGCGGGGAGGGCCGGCGCCGTCAGTGTTTAGTCTCAGCTATTCTGATGTCTAGTTTTGTGCCCTTTGCTATGTCCAATCCTATATGAATTTCTGTTTTTATCTGATCGCATGGGACTAGCCCAGTGGTTCTCCAATTGGCTGGACATTCAAATTGCTTGGAAAACTTTTTAAAAACATAGGGGCCTGCAGCCTTCCCCAGACAAGTTAATTCAGAATTTCTGAAGGTGGGGCTGAGGCATTAGTATTTTCGTAAGCTCCCTGTGTGATTATAATGAGTCCAACAATCACTCCCAACTCTAATAAAACGTTCTGACATTTTATAAAACTTGCCGATTGAGAACCTCAGCATGTGTTTCAAATGAGTTCAGAGGAGAGAGTTTCCAGTGTTAGGTGTTGGTGTTTGTTCTATCAGTTGCATTCACAATGTAGGCTGACAAGGGGAAAAAAAAAAAAAACAACAACAACAAGAAAAAAAAATTCAAAGGGAAGGTAGACAGGCCGTGCAAAGGAGAGCTCAATCACAGAAGAGCTGTCTCCAGGAGACCAAAGTCATGCTCTTTAACATTCTAAGTGATTGGTTTGTGCAGTGAACCAAATCTGAGCAGTTCCAATGTTTGAAAATGTAATGACTTGAATAGAAATACTAATATACCCTTCAAGGTCATGAAACAGTTCCTTGGCCTTAGGAAACGTGTAACTTCTGTGAGCTCATGTAGGTCAATTTGATGGGCCTCTTATAACCTTAAGATTCATCTTGCTCCTTATCTTTCCTCTGCATTAAAATATGTTAATACCAGCTTTGGAATCAAATCAATTCTTTTCTTTTTAAATCTGCCTTTTTAAAACTTCCTTTGTATTTGCAGAATTACCAAGGAGTTGTTAAAAATTACCGTATTTTCTACCTCTGAATGAAATTAAGCAAAGACCGAAGTACGAAAAGGTCATCGAAACAAGAGACTATAAAAGAAACCTGAGAATAGCGGTACACTGCTAATGATAGCCTAAAATTTAATTTAAAGTCAGTCCTGAAACTGTGTAATGGTTAAGGATTGAGTTTCTATCCTCATCCACATGTTTAAGGAATCTTCTGTATTGGCTATCTCTAAGCAAATTAGTGGGAATGGGAGAGGGCGGGGAACAGCTCACTAAGAATCTACTCATCTATAGTCCTTTTATCTTTTCATTTAGAAGGGTAAGCTACTGAATGTCATATATATAATGCGGTACATAAAATGTGATAAATGCTGCACCTAACACACAAAGTCTACAATAGACCATAGATCTACAAAGGACTATGATCTATGGATCAGAACTAGCAGAGTTAACATCAACCCAGTTCCTAGCAAACGTTGCTAACTTATGGCCATAGCTATCATTTCAGGCCCAATACCCCCGTTATAAAAGCAAATATTCTGTAGACCCCCTTCCCTTCCAAATGAGGCACTCTATCTTCAACTATAATTTTTAAGTAAATTTAAATCAATTTAGAATAATGGAATATATGTTATTGTACATTCATAACTATACTATATTCCTATTCCTACACCCCGCTTAATTATAATAAGTAAGTTAGGATCAGGGAAAGCAATATGAGAAATTATCCCACACGGGAAGTTCAGGAAAAATGAAAGAGCAAAGGCAGAGATGGACTCTCAGCTACTAGCAGGCCAGTTTTCTCTGTAGACGATCACAGACAAAGGGGGAAAAATACTTAACTGGAGTATGTATAACATGCTAAGATAAATTACAATCTGTCAATGTTGACCAAGAGTGAGGAAGTTTGATATTCCTGTGAATGAGCTATTTATAAACGTACTTATAAAACAATTCAGTGCGTTATGACACGAGTTAAGAGTGCCAATGAAGTGCCCTGGAAACATTTCATCCCAGAGCCAGCCACATGTCCAAAGATGCATTCAGTCTGTGGTGGGAAAGAAAAGTGGGCCGGGGGCTCCAGATGAGGGGAGCCGTGTAGCAACTTGGGGCAAGGACGCAGATGCCAAAGCTGGGCCTGTCCGACAGGGAGCTCAGGAGGGACTCAGCTGCTGCTTTGGGAGGTGGCAGGAGGTGGGGGGAGGGGATAGCCCGACCCTGGCTCCTGAAGCACCCCTCCCCTCCCTTCCTACTTGGGTCCCACACAGCGCCCCTCACTGCATCCTGCCTTGGCCTACCTGTGCCCCACGTACACCCCGATGCTTCCCTCCCCGTTGCCTGAGCCCGAGCCTCCCTGCCTGCCTTCGACCATCCCCAGTACCCCCATCGTGCCGTGACCTACCTGCACCTGGGGCTCCATCCTGCTTCCCTGCTGGGGACTGGCCTTCTTGGACATGTGCGTCTCCTGGCAAGCTCTGGAGCCCTGAAGTACCTGAAATAACCTTAAGTTCAGGAAAAGAATAAAGCTCAATGATAAAGAAAATCTCTATCATTTTATTCATTGAATCATGTTGTTTATGTTTACATATAAAATATGCATATCTGTGTGCATATGCATGGCTATATTTTGGGTTTTTATGTAATAAAATTACATATTAACATTTTATTTCTTTAAAACATTGACGCATTGTGGCAAAACGTTAGCATTTAAAAATCTTTCTTTTCAGAAATCAGATCGTATACAAATGCTTGAAGTTTCTTTTTCACCTTTCCTTTATCCCATTCCCTTCTTTGCATCCAAAGAGGTAACCGTTATCCTGAAGTCAGTGTTGTTTTACTTTCCCAGCTGTTTTTTTTTTCGCCAGTCCCGCGGCCTGGGGAGGGTGGGGCTCCGGCGAAAGGACGAGGGGCGGGTTCCCCTCCCGATCTCAGAGAAGCTCCCAAAAGGGCAGCGGCGTGCCCACCTGCCGCCACCTCGGGCGGCCGCGAACCATTCAAATCGCCCGCGCCAAGAGGTACCAGGCGCTCGCGATTGGCTGAGCCGGACCAGCGCCCCTGGGCGGGGCCGGCCCCCTCGCAGCGGCCGCGGGTCCCGCCCCCACGCAGGGGCCGCGGGTCCCGCCCCGCTGGTGCGCATGCGCGCAGTCCCCAGAGGAAAGAGTCTGCGCACACCCCCGCCCGGCCTCCGACTCGCGCCGCGGCTCCCTCCCTTGTCCGCGGAGGCTTGTCGGCTCGGCGAGACAGCAAGAGCTGCGGCCGGCAGGGGGCTGTGCGGACCCAAGGCGGCTGCGGTGGCGCCGGCCTGTGGAAAATGCCACCAGGCGGCGCTTCGGTTCGTTGCTCGTGTGACGGCCGTTCCCCGCCCCCCCATCCCTGAACCCCCTGCGACCGCCGGGGAAGAACCGGCCCGCGCAGTGAGTACCGCACCGAGACGCTTCGGCGGGAACGAGGCCGACGGCCGGCTGTGCCGGTTGCGCCCCTGAGGTGAGTGCGGGCTGCGGCGGCGGCGGCGGCGGCGGCCGCGGCGGCGGCGGCGGCGGCGGCGGCAGGGCGCGGGGCGCGGGAAGGACGGGGGTTGCGGCGGCTGCCACCCCGGGTCCCCGCGGCGGAGGGAGGCCGCGCGGGCCTCTGCGGGGCGGGGAGGGCCGGCGCCGTCAGTGTTTAGTCTCAGCTATTCTGATGTCTAGTTTTGTGCCCTTTGCTATGTCCAATCCTATATGAATTTCTGTTTTTATCTGATCGCATGGGACTAGCCCAGTGGTTCTCCAATTGGCTGGACATTCAAATTGCTTGGAAAACTTTTTAAAAACATAGGGGCCTGCAGCCTTCCCCAGACAAGTTAATTCAGAATTTCTGAAGGTGGGGCTGAGGCATTAGTATTTTCTTAAGCTCCCTGTGTGATTATAATGAGTCCAACAATCACTCCCAAGTCTAATAAAACGTTCTGACATTTTATAAAACTTGCCGATTGAGAACCTCAGCATGTGTTTCAAATGAGTTCAGAGGAGAGAGTTTCCAGTGTTAGGTGTTGGTGTTTGTTCTATCAGTTGCATTCACAATGTAGGCTGACAAGGGGAAAAAAAAAAAAAACAACAACAACAAGAAAAAAAAATTCAAAGGGAAGGTAGACAGGCCGTGCAAAGGAGAGCTCAATCACAGAAGAGCTGTCTCCAGGAGACCAAAGTCATGCTCTTTAACATTCTAAGTGATTGGTTTGTGCAGTGAACCAAATCTGAGCAGTTCCAATGTTTGAAAATGTAATGACTTGAATAGAAATACTAATATACCCTTCAAGGTCATGAAACAGTTCCTTGGCCTTAGGAAACGTGTAACTTCTGTGAGCTCATGTAGGTCAATTTGATGGGCCTCTTATAACCTTAAGATTCATCTTGCTCCTTATCTTTCCTCTGCATTAAAATATGTTAATACCAGCTTTGGAATCAAATCAATTCTTTTCTTTTTAAATCTGCCTTTTTAAAACTTCCTTTGTATTTGCAGAATTACCAAGGAGTTGTTAAAAATTACCGTATTTTCTACCTCTGAATGAAATTAAGCAAAGACCGAAGTACGAAAAGGTCATCGAAACAAGAGACTATAAAAGAAACCTGAGAATAGCGGTACACTGCTAATGATAGCCTAAAATTTAATTTAAAGTCAGTCCTGAAACTGTGTAATGGTTAAGGATTGAGTTTCTATCCTCATCCACATGTTTAAGGAATCTTCTGTATTGGCTATCTCTAAGCAAATTAGTGGGAATGGGAGAGGGCGGGGAACAGCTCACTAAGAATCTACTCATCTATAGTCCTTTTATCTTTTCATTTAGAAGGGTAAGCTACTGAATGTCATATATATAATGCGGTACATAAAATGTGATAAATGCTGCACCTAACACACAAAGTCTACAATAGACCATAGATCTACAAAGGACTATGATCTATGGATCAGAACTAGCAGAGTTAACATCAACCCAGTTCCTAGCAAACGTTGCTAACTTATGGCCATAGCTATCATTTCAGGCCCAATACCCCCGTTATAAAAGCAAATATTCTGTAGACCCCCTTCCCTTCCAAATGAGGCACTCTATCTTCAACTATAATTTTTAAGTAAATTTAAATCAATTTAGAATAATGGAATATATGTTATTGTACATTCATAACTATACTATATTCCTATTCCTACACCCCGCTTAATTATAATAAGTAAGTTAGGATCAGGGAAAGCAATATGAGAAATTATCCCACACGGGAAGTTCAGGAAAAATGAAAGAGCAAAGGCAGAGATGGACTCTCAGCTACTAGCAGGCCAGTTTTCTCTGTAGACGATCACAGACAAAGGGGGAAAAATACTTAACTGGAGTATGTATAACATGCTAAGATAAATTACAATCTGTCAATGTTGACCAAGAGTGAGGAAGTTTGATATTCCTGTGAATGAGCTATTTATAAACGTACTTATAAAACAATTCAGTGTGTTATGACACGAGTTAAGAGTGCCAATGAAGTGCCCTGGAAACATTTCATCCCAGAGCCAGCCACATGTCCAAAGATGCATTCAGTCTGTGGTGGGAAAGAAAAGTGGGCCGGGGGCTCCAGATGAGGGGAGCCGTGTAGCAACTTGGGGCAAGGACGCAGATGCCAAAGCTGGGCCTGTCCGACAGGGAGCTCAGGAGGGACTCAGCTGCTGCTTTGGGAGGTGGCAGGAGGTGGGGGGAGGGGATAGCCCGACCCTGGCTCCTGAAGCACCCCTCCCCTCCCTTCCTACTTGGGTCCCACACAGCGCCCCTCACTGCATCCTGCCTTGGCCTACCTGTGCCCCACATACACCCCGATGCTTCCCTCCCCGTTGCCTGAGCCCGAGCCTCCCTGCCTGCCTTCGACCATCCCCAGTACCCCCATCGTGCCGTGACCTACCTGCACCTGGGGCTCCATCCTGCTTCCCTGCTGGGGACTGGCCTTCTTGGACATGTGCGTCTCCTGGCAAGCTCTGGAGCCCTGAAGTACCTGAAATAACCTTAAGTTCAGGAAAAGAATAAAGCTCAATGATAAAGAAAATCTCTATCATTTTATTCATTGAATCATGTTGTTTATGTTTACATATAAAATATGCATATCTGTGTGCATATGCATGGCTATATTTTGGGTTTTTATGTAATAAAATTACATATTAACATTTTATTTCTTTAAAACATTGACGCATTGTGGCAAAACGTTAGCATTTAAAAATCTTTCTTTTCAGAAATCAGATCGTATACAAATGCTTGAAGTTTCTTTTTCACCTTTCCTTTATCCCATTCCCTTCTTTGCATCCAAAGAGGTAACCGTTATCCTGAAGTCAGTGTTGTTTTACTTTCCCAGCTGTTTTTTTTTTCGCCAGTCCCGCGGCCTGGGGAGGGTGGGGCTCCGGCGAAAGGACGAGGGGCGGGTTCCCCTCCCGATCTCAGAGAAGCTCCCAAAAGGGCAGCGGCGTGCCCACCTGCCGCCACCTCGGGCGGCCGCGAACCATTCAAATCGCCCGCGCCAAGAGGTACCCGGCGCTCGCGATTGGCTGAGCCGGACCAGCGCCCCTGGGCGGGGCCGGCCCCCTCGCAGCGGCCGCGGGTCCCGCCCCCACGCAGGGTCCGCGGGTCCCGCCCCGCTGGTGCGCATGCGCGCAGTCCCCAGAGGAAAGAGTCTGCGCACACCCCCGCCCGGCCTCCGACTCGCGCCGCGGCTCCCTCCCTTGTCCGCGGAGGCTTGTCGGCTCGGCGAGACAGCAAGAGCTGCGGCCGGCAGGGGGCTGTGCGGACCCAAGGCGGCTGCGGTGGCGCCGGCCTGTGGAAAATGCCACCAGGCGGCGCTTCGGTTCGTTGCTCGTGTGACGGCCGTTCCCCGCCCCCCCATCCCTGAACCCCCTGCGACCGCCGGGGAAGAACCGGCCCGCGCAGTGAGTACCGCACCGAGACGCTTCGGCGGGAACGAGGCCGACGGCCGGCTGTGCCGGTTGCGCCCCTGAGGTGAGTGCGGGCTGCGGCGGCGGCGGCGGCGGCAGGGCGCGGGGCGCGGGAAGGACGGGGGTTGCGGCGGCTGCCACCCCGGGTCCCCGCGGCGGAGGGAGGCCGCGCGGGCCTCTGCGGGGCGGGGAGGGCCGGCGCCGTCAGTGTTTAGTCTCAGCTATTCTGATGTCTAGTTTTGTGCCCTTTGCTATGTCCAATCCTATATGAATTTCTGTTTTTATCTGATCGCATGGGACTAGCCCAGTGGTTCTCCAATTGGCTGGACATTCAAATTGCTTGGAAAACTTTTTAAAAACATAGGGGCCTGCAGCCTTCCCCAGACAAGTTAATTCAGAATTTCTGAAGGTGGGGCTGAGGCATTAGTATTTTCGTAAGCTCCCTGTGTGATTATAATGAGTCCAACAATCACTCCCAACTCTAATAAAACGTTCTGACATTTTATAAAACTTGCCGATTGAGAACCTCAGCATGTGTTTCAAATGAGTTCAGAGGAGAGAGTTTCCAGTGTTAGGTGTTGGTGTTTGTTCTATCAGTTGCATTCACAATGTAGGCTGACAAGGGGAAAAAAAAAAAACAACAACAACAAGAAAAAAAAATTCAAAGGGAAGGTAGACAGGCCGTGCAAAGGAGAGCTCAATCACAGAAGAGCTGTCTCCAGGAGACCAAAGTCATGCTCTTTAACATTCTAAGTGATTGGTTTGTGCAGTGAACCAAATCTGAGCAGTTCCAATGTTTGAAAATGTAATGACTTGAATAGAAATACTAATATACCCTTCAAGGTCATGAAACAGTTCCTTGGCCTTAGGAAACGTGTAACTTCTGTGAGCTCATGTAGGTCAATTTGATGGGCCTCTTATAACCTTAAGATTCATCTTGCTCCTTATCTTTCCTCTGCATTAAAATATGTTAATACCAGCTTTGGAATCAAATCAATTCTTTTCTTTTTAAATCTGCCTTTTTAAAACTTCCTTTGTATTTGCAGAATTACCAAGGAGTTGTTAAAAATTACCGTATTTTCTACCTCTGAATGAAATTAAGCAAAGACCGAAGTACGAAAAGGTCATCGAAACAAGAGACTATAAAAGAAACCTGAGAATAGCGGTACACTGCTAATGATAGCCTAAAATTTAATTTAAAGTCAGTCCTGAAACTGTGTAATGGTTAAGGATTGAGTTTCTATCCTCATCCACATGTTTAAGGAATCTTCTGTATTGGCTATCTCTAAGCAAATTAGTGGGAATGGGAGAGGGCGGGGAACAGCTCACTAAGAATCTACTCATCTATAGTCCTTTTATCTTTTCATTTAGAAGGGTAAGCTACTGAATGTCATATATATAATGCGGTACATAAAATGTGATAAATGCTGCACCTAACACACAAAGTCTACAATAGACCATAGATCTACAAAGGACTATGATCTATGGATCAGAACTAGCAGAGTTAACATCAACCCAGTTCCTAGCAAACGTTGCTAACTTATGGCCATAGCTATCATTTCAGGCCCAATACCCCCGTTATAAAAGCAAATATTCTGTAGACCCCCTTCCCTTCCAAATGAGGCACTCTATCTTCAACTATAATTTTTAAGTAAATTTAAATCAATTTAGAATAATGGAATATATGTTATTGTACATTCATAACTATACTATATTCCTATTCCTACACCCCGCTTAATTATAATAAGTAAGTTAGGATCAGGGAAAGCAATATGAGAAATTATCCCACACGGGAAGTTCAGGAAAAATGAAAGAGCAAAGGCAGAGATGGACTCTCAGCTACTAGCAGGCCAGTTTTCTCTGTAGACGATCACAGACAAAGGGGGAAAAATACTTAACTGGAGTATGTATAACATGCTAAGATAAATTACAATCTGTCAATGTTGACCAAGAGTGAGGAAGTTTGATATTCCTGTGAATGAGCTATTTATAAACGTACTTATAAAACAATTCAGTGTGTTATGACACGAGTTAAGAGTGCCAATGAAGTGCCCTGGAAACATTTCATCCCAGAGCCAGCCACATGTCCAAAGATGCATTCAGTCTGTGGTGGGAAAGAAAAGTGGGCCGGGGGCTCCAGATGAGGGGAGCCGTGTAGCAACTTGGGGCAAGGACGCAGATGCCAAAGCTGGGCCTGTCCGACAGGGAGCTCAGGAGGGACTCAGCTGCTGCTTTGGGAGGTGGCAGGAGGTGGGGGGAGGGGATAGCCCGACCCTGGCTCCTGAAGCACCCCTCCCCTCCCTTCCTACTTGGGTCCCACACAGCGCCCCTCACTGCATCCTGCCTTGGCCTACCTGTGCCCCACATACACCCCGATGCTTCCCTCCCCGTTGCCTGAGCCCGAGCCTCCCTGCCTGCCTTCGACCATCCCCAGTACCCCCATCGTGCCGTGACCTACCTGCACCTGGGGCTCCATCCTGCTTCCCTGCTGGGGACTGGCCTTCTTGGACATGTGCGTCTCCTGGCAAGCTCTGGAGCCCTGAAGTACCTGAAATAACCTTAAGTTCAGGAAAAGAATAAAGCTCAATGATAAAGAAAATCTCTATCATTTTATTCATTGAATCATGTTGTTTATGTTTACATATAAAATATGCATATCTGTGTGCATATGCATGGCTATATTTTGGGTTTTTATGTAATAAAATTACATATTAACATTTTATTTCTTTAAAACATTGACGCATTGTGGCAAAACGTTAGCATTTAAAAATCTTTCTTTTCAGAAATCAGATCGTATACAAATGCTTGAAGTTTCTTTTTCACCTTTCCTTTATCCCATTCCCTTCTTTGCATCCAAAGAGGTAACCGTTATCCTGAAGTCAGTGTTGTTTTACTTTCCCAGCTGTTTTTTTTTTCGCCAGTCCCGCGGCCTGGGGAGGGTGGGGCTCCGGCGAAAGGACGAGGGGCGGGTTCCCCTCCCGATCTCAGAGAAGCTCCCAAAAGGGCAGCGGCGTGCCCACCTGCCGCCACCTCGGGCGGCCGCGAACCATTCAAATCGCCCGCGCCAAGAGGTACCCGGCGCTCGCGATTGGCTGAGCCGGACCAGCGCCCCTGGGCGGGGCCGGCCCCCTCGCAGCGGCCGCGGGTCCCGCCCCCACGCAGGGGCCGCGGGTCCCGCCCCGCTGGTGCGCATGCGCGCAGTCCCCAGAGGAAAGAGTCTGCGCACACCCCCGCCCGGCCTCCGACTCGCGCCGCGGCTCCCTCCCTTGTCCGCGGAGGCTTGTCGGCTCGGCGAGACAGCAAGAGCTGCGGCCGGCAGGGGGCTGTGCGGACCCAAGGCGGCTGCGGTGGCGCCGGCCTGTGGAAAATGCCACCAGGCGGCGCTTCGGTTCGTTGCTCGTGTGACGGCCGTTCCCCGCCCCCCCATCCCTGAACCCCCTGCGACCGCCGGGGAAGAACCGGCCCGCGCAGTGAGTACCGCACCGAGACGCTTCGGCGGGAACGAGGCCGACGGCCGGCTGTGCCGGTTGCGCCCCTGAGGTGAGTGCGGGCTGCGGCGGCGGCGGCGGCGGCAGGGCGCGGGGCGCGGGAAGGACGGGGGTTGCGGCGGCTGCCACCCCGGGTCCCCGCGGCGGAGGGAGGCCGCGCGGGCCTCTGCGGGGCGGGGAGGGCCGGCGCCGTCAGTGTTTAGTCTCAGCTATTCTGATGTCTAGTTTTGTGCCCTTTGCTATGTCCAATCCTATATGAATTTCTGTTTTTATCTGATCGCATGGGACTAGCCCAGTGGTTCTCCAATTGGCTGGACATTCAAATTGCTTGGAAAACTTTTTAAAAACATAGGGGCCTGCAGCCTTCCCCAGACAAGTTAATTCAGAATTTCTGAAGGTGGGGCTGGGGCGTTAGTATTTTCTTAAGCTCCCTGTGTGATTATAATGAGTCCAACAATCACTCCCAACTCTAATAAAACGTTCTGACATTTTATAAAACTTGCCGATTGAGAACCTCAGCATGTGTTTCAAATGAGTTCAGAGGAGAGAGTTTCCAGTGTTAGGTGTTGGTGTTTGTTCTATCAGTTGCATTCACAATGTAGGCTGACAAGGGGAAAAAAAAAAAAAAACAACAACAACAAGAAAAAAAAATTCAAAGGGAAGGTAGACAGGCCGTGCAAAGGAGAGCTCAATCACAGAAGAGCTGTCTCCAGGAGACCAAAGTCATGCTCTTTAACATTCTAAGTGATTGGTTTGTGCAGTGAACCAAATCTGAGCAGTTCCAATGTTTGAAAATGTAATGACTTGAATAGAAATACTAATATACCCTTCAAGGTCATGAAACAGTTCCTTGGCCTTAGGAAACGTGTAACTTCTGTGAGCTCATGTAGGTCAATTTGATGGGCCTCTTATAACCTTAAGATTCATCTTGCTCCTTATCTTTCCTCTGCATTAAAATATGTTAATACCAGCTTTGGAATCAAATCAATTCTTTTCTTTTTAAATCTGCCTTTTTAAAACTTCCTTTGTATTTGCAGAATTACCAAGGAGTTGTTAAAAATTACCGTATTTTCTACCTCTGAATGAAATTAAGCAAAGACCGAAGTACGAAAAGGTCATCGAAACAAGAGACTATAAAAGAAACCTGAGAATAGCGGTACACTGCTAATGATAGCCTAAAATTTAATTTAAAGTCAGTCCTGAAACTGTGTAATGGTTAAGGATTGAGTTTCTATCCTCATCCACATGTTTAAGGAATCTTCTGTATTGGCTATCTCTAAGCAAATTAGTGGGAATGGGAGAGGGCGGGGAACAGCTCACTAAGAATCTACTCATCTATAGTCCTTTTATCTTTTCATTTAGAAGGGTAAGCTACTGAATGTCATATATATAATGCGGTACATAAAATGTGATAAATGCTGCACCTAACACACAAAGTCTACAATAGACCATAGATCTACAAAGGACTATGATCTATGGATCAGAACTAGCAGAGTTAACATCAACCCAGTTCCTAGCAAACGTTGCTAACTTATGGCCATAGCTATCATTTCAGGCCCAATACCCCCGTTATAAAAGCAAATATTCTGTAGACCCCCTTCCCTTCCAAATGAGGCACTCTATCTTCAACTATAATTTTTAAGTAAATTTAAATCAATTTAGAATAATGGAATATATGTTATTGTACATTCATAACTATACTATATTCCTATTCCTACACCCCGCTTAATTATAATAAGTAAGTTAGGATCAGGGAAAGCAATATGAGAAATTATCCCACACGGGAAGTTCAGGAAAAATGAAAGAGCAAAGGCAGAGATGGACTCTCAGCTACTAGCAGGCCAGTTTTCTCTGTAGACGATCACAGACAAAGGGGGAAAAATACTTAACTGGAGTATGTATAACATGCTAAGATAAATTACAATCTGTCAATGTTGACCAAGAGTGAGGAAGTTTGATATTCCTGTGAATGAGCTATTTATAAACGTACTTATAAAACAATTCAGTGTGTTATGACACGAGTTAAGAGTGCCAATGAAGTGCCCTGGAAACATTTCATCCCAGAGCCAGCCACATGTCCAAAGATGCATTCAGTCTGTGGTGGGAAAGAAAAGTGGGCCGGGGGCTCCAGATGAGGGGAGCCGTGTAGCAACTTGGGGCAAGGACGCAGATGCCAAAGCTGGGCCTGTCCGACAGGGAGCTCAGGAGGGACTCAGCTGCTGCTTTG
This sequence comes from Camelus bactrianus, assembly GCF_048773025.1. NCBI lineage: Eukaryota > Metazoa > Chordata > Mammalia > Artiodactyla > Camelidae > Camelus > Camelus bactrianus. The sequence continues at coordinate 204,937 of NC_133567.1, read as the reverse complement.
GGAGGTGGCAGGAGGTGGGGGGAGGGGATAGCCCGACCCTGGCTCCTGAAGCACCCCTCCGCTCCCTTCCTACTTGGGTCCCACACAGCGCCCCTCACTGCATCCTGCCTTGGCCTACCTGTGCCCCACATACACCCCGATGCTTCCCTCCCCGTTGCCTGAGCCCGAGCCTCCCTGCCTGCCTTCGACCATCCCCAGTACCCCCATCGTGCCGTGACCTACCTGCACCTGGGGCTCCATCCTGCTTCCCTGCTGGGGACTGGCCTTCTTGGACATGTGCGTCTCCTGGCAAGCTCTGGAGCCCTGAAGTACCTGAAATAACCTTAAGTTCAGGAAAAGAATAAAGCTCAATGATAAAGAAAATCTCTATCATTTTATTCATTGAATCATGTTGTTTATGTTTACATATAAAATATGCATATCTGTGTGCATATGCATGGCTATATTTTGGGTTTTTATGTAATAAAATTACATATTAACATTTTATTTCTTTAAAACATTGACGCATTGTGGCAAAACGTTAGCATTTAAAAATCTTTCTTTTCAGAAATCAGATCGTATACAAATGCTTGAAGTTTCTTTTTCACCTTTCCTTTATCCCATTCCCTTCTTTGCATCCAAAGAGGTAACCGTTATCCTGAAGTCAGTGTTGTTTTACTTTCCCAGCTGTTTTTTTTTTCGCCAGTCCCGCGGCCTGGGGAGGGTGGGGCTCCGGCGAAAGGACGAGGGGCGGGTTCCCCTCCCGATCTCAGAGAAGCTCCCAAAAGGGCAGCGGCGTGCCCACCTGCCGCCACCTCGGGCGGCCGCGAACCATTCAAATCGCCCGCGCCAAGAGGTACCCGGCGCTCGCGATTGGCTGAGCCGGACCAGCGCCCCTGGGCGGGGCCGGCCCCCTCGCAGCGGCCGCGGGTCCCGCCCCCACGCAGGGTCCGCGGGTCCCGCCCCGCTGGTGCGCATGCGCGCAGTCCCCAGAGGAAAGAGTCTGCGCACACCCCCGCCCGGCCTCCGACTCGCGCCGCGGCTCCCTCCCTTGTCCGCGGAGGCTTGTCGGCTCGGCGAGACAGCAAGAGCTGCGGCCGGCAGGGGGCTGTGCGGACCCAAGGCGGCTGCGGTGGCGCCGGCCTGTGGAAAATGCCACCAGGCGGCGCTTCGGTTCGTTGCTCGTGTGACGACCGTTCCCCGCCCCCCCATCCCTGAACCCCCTGCGACCGCCGGGGAAGAACCGGCCCGCGCAGTGAGTACCGCACCGAGACGCTTCGGCGGGAACGAGGCCGATGGCCGGCTGTGCCGGTTGCGCCCCTGAGGTGAGTGCGGGCTGCGGCGGCGGCGGCGGCGGCGGCGGCGGCGGCGGCAGGGCGCGGGGCGCGGGAAGGACGGGGGTTGCGGCGGCTGCCACCCCGGGTCCCCGCGGCGGAGGGAGGCCGCGCGGGCCTCTGCGGGGCGGGGAGGGCCGGCGCCGTCAGTGTTTAGTCTCAGCTATTCTGATGTCTAGTTTTGTGCCCTTTGCTATGTCCAATCCTATATGAATTTCTGTTTTTATCTGATCGCATGGGACTAGCCCAGTGGTTCTCCAATTGGCTGGACATTCAAATTGCTTGGAAAACTTTTTAAAAACATAGGGGCCTGCAGCCTTCCCCAGACAAGTTAATTCAGAATTTCTGAAGGTGGGGCTGAGGCGTTAGTATTTTCTTAAGCTCCCTGTGTGATTATAATGAGTCCAACAATCACTCCCAACTCTAATAAAACGTTCTGACATTTTATAAAACTTGCCGATTGAGAACCTCAGCATGTGTTTCAAATGAGTTCAGAGGAGAGAGTTTCCAGTGTTAGGTGTTGGTGTTTGTTCTATCAGTTGCATTCACAATGTAGGCTGACAAGGGGAAAAAAAAAAAAAAAACAACAACAACAAGAAAAAAAAATTCAAAGGGAAGGTAGACAGGCCGTGCAAAGGAGAGCTCAATCACAGAAGAGCTGTCTCCAGGAGACCAAAGTCATGCTCTTTAACATTCTAAGTGATTGGTTTGTGCAGTGAACCAAATCTGAGCAGTTCCAATGTTTGAAAATGTAATGACTTGAATAGAAATACTAATATACCCTTCAAGGTCATGAAACAGTTCCTTGGCCTTAGGAAACGTGTAACTTCTGTGAGCTCATGTAGGTCAATTTGATGGGCCTCTTATAACCTTAAGATTCATCTTGCTCCTTATCTTTCCTCTGCATTAAAATATGTTAATACCAGCTTTGGAATCAAATCAATTCTTTTCTTTTTAAATCTGCCTTTTTAAAACTTCCTTTGTATTTGCAGAATTACCAAGGAGTTGTTAAAAATTACCGTATTTTCTACCTCTGAATGAAATTAAGCAAAGACCGAAGTACGAAAAGGTCATCGAAACAAGAGACTATAAAAGAAACCTGAGAATAGCGGTACACTGCTAATGATAGCCTAAAATTTAATTTAAAGTCAGTCCTGAAACTGTGTAATGGTTAAGGATTGAGTTTCTATCCTCATCCACATGTTTAAGGAATCTTCTGTATTGGCTATCTCTAAGCAAATTAGTGGGAATGGGAGAGGGCGGGGAACAGCTCACTAAGAATCTACTCATCTATAGTCCTTTTATCTTTTCATTTAGAAGGGTAAGCTACTGAATGTCATATATATAATGCGGTACATAAAATGTGATAAATGCTGCACCTAACACACAAAGTCTACAATAGACCATAGATCTACAAAGGACTATGATCTATGGATCAGAACTAGCAGAGTTAACATCAACCCAGTTCCTAGCAAACGTTGCTAACTTATGGCCATAGCTATCATTTCAGGCCCAATACCCCCGTTATAAAAGCAAATATTCTGTAGACCCCCTTCCCTTCCAAATGAGGCACTCTATCTTCAACTATAATTTTTAAGTAAATTTAAATCAATTTAGAATAATGGAATATATGTTATTGTACATTCATAACTATACTATATTCCTATTCCTACACCCCGCTTAATTATAATAAGTAAGTTAGGATCAGGGAAAGCAATATGAGAAATTATCCCACACGGGAAGTTCAGGAAAAATGAAAGAGCAAAGGCAGAGATGGACTCTCAGCTACTAGCAGGCCAGTTTTCTCTGTAGACGATCACAGACAAAGGGGGAAAAATACTTAACTGGAGTATGTATAACATGCTAAGATAAATTACAATCTGTCAATGTTGACCAAGAGTGAGGAAGTTTGATATTCCTGTGAATGAGCTATTTATAAACGTACTTATAAAACAATTCAGTGTGTTATGACACGAGTTAAGAGTGCCAATGAAGTGCCCTGGAAACATTTCATCCCAGAGCCAGCCACATGTCCAAAGATGCATTCAGTCTGTGGTGGGAAAGAAAAGTGGGCCGGGGGCTCCAGATGAGGGGAGCCGTGTAGCAACTTGGGGCAAGGACGCAGATGCCAAAGCTGGGCCTGTCCGACAGGGAGCTCAGGAGGGACTCAGCTGCTGCTTTGGGAGGTGGCAGGAGGTGGGGGGAGGGGATAGCCCGACCCTGGCTCCTGAAGCACCCCTCCGCTCCCTTCCTACTTGGGTCCCACACAGCGCCCCTCACTGCATCCTGCCTTGGCCTACCTGTGCCCCACATACACCCCGATGCTTCCCTCCCCGTTGCCTGAGCCCGAGCCTCCCTGCCTGCCTTCGACCATCCCCAGTACCCCCATCGTGCCGTGACCTACCTGCACCTGGGGCTCCATCCTGCTTCCCTGCTGGGGACTGGCCTTCTTGGACATGTGCGTCTCCTGGCAAGCTCTGGAGCCCTGAAGTACCTGAAATAACCTTAAGTTCAGGAAAAGAATAAAGCTCAATGATAAAGAAAATCTCTATCATTTTATTCATTGAATCATGTTGTTTATGTTTACATATAAAATATGCATATCTGTGTGCATATGCATGGCTATATTTTGGGTTTTTATGTAATAAAATTACATATTAACATTTTATTTCTTTAAAACATTGACGCATTGTGGCAAAACGTTAGCATTTAAAAATCTTTCTTTTCAGAAATCAGATCGTATACAAATGCTTGAAGTTTCTTTTTCACCTTTCCTTTATCCCATTCCCTTCTTTGCATCCAAAGAGGTAACCGTTATCCTGAAGTCAGTGTTGTTTTACTTTCCCAGCTGTTTTTTTTTTCGCCAGTCCCGCGGCCTGGGGAGGGTGGGGCTCCGGCGAAAGGACGAGGGGCGGGTTCCCCTCCCGATCTCAGAGAAGCTCCCAAAAGGGCAGCGGCGTGCCCACCTGCCGCCACCTCGGGCGGCCGCGAACCATTCAAATCGCCCGCGCCAAGAGGTACCCGGCGCTCGCGATTGGCTGAGCCGGACCAGCGCCCCTGGGCGGGGCCGGCCCCCTCGCAGCGGCCGCGGGTCCCGCCCCCACGCAGGGGCCGCGGGTCCCGCCCCGCTGGTGCGCATGCGCGCAGTCCCCAGAGGAAAGAGTCTGCGCACACCCCCGCCCGGCCTCCGACTCGCGCCGCGGCTCCCTCCCTTGTCCGCGGAGGCTTGTCGGCTCGGCGAGACAGCAAGAGCTGCGGCCGGCAGGGGGCTGTGCGGACCCAAGGCGGCTGCGGTGGCGCCGGCCTGTGGAAAATGCCACCAGGCGGCGCTTCGGTTCGTTGCTCGTGTGACGGCCGTTCCCCGCCCCCCCATCCCTGAACCCCCTGCGACCGCCGGGGAAGAACCGGCCCGCGCAGTGAGTACCGCACCGAGACGCTTCGGCGGGAACGAGGCCGACGGCCGGCTGTGCCGGTTGCGCCCCTGAGGTGAGTGCGGGCTGCGGCGGCGGCGGCGGCGGCGGCGGCGGCGGCGGCAGGGCGCGGGGCGCGGGAAGGACGGGGGTTGCGGCGGCTGCCACCCCGGGTCCCCGCGGCGGAGGGAGGCCGCGCGGGCCTCTGCGGGGCGGGGAGGGCCGGCGCCGTCAGTGTTTAGTCTCAGCTATTCTGATGTCTAGTTTTGTGCCCTTTGCTATGTCCAATCCTATATGAATTTCTGTTTTTATCTGATCGCATGGGACTAGCCCAGTGGTTCTCCAATTGGCTGGACATTCAAATTGCTTGGAAAACTTTTTAAAAACATAGGGGCCTGCAGCCTTCCCCAGACAAGTTAATTCAGAATTTCTGAAGGTGGGGCTGAGGCGTTAGTATTTTCTTAAGCTCCCTGTGTGATTATAATGAGTCCAACAATCACTCCCAACTCTAATAAAACGTTCTGACATTTTATAAAACTTGCCGATTGAGAACCTCAGCATGTGTTTCAAATGAGTTCAGAGGAGAGAGTTTCCAGTGTTAGGTGTTGGTGTTTGTTCTATCAGTTGCATTCACAATGTAGGCTGACAAGGGGAAAAAAAAAAAAAAAACAACAACAACAAGAAAAAAAAATTCAAAGGGAAGGTAGACAGGCCGTGCAAAGGAGAGCTCAATCACAGAAGAGCTGTCTCCAGGAGACCAAAGTCATGCTCTTTAACATTCTAAGTGATTGGTTTGTGCAGTGAACCAAATCTGAGCAGTTCCAATGTTTGAAAATGTAATGACTTGAATAGAAATACTAATATACCCTTCAAGGTCATGAAACAGTTCCTTGGCCTTAGGAAACGTGTAACTTCTGTGAGCTCATGTAGGTCAATTTGATGGGCCTCTTATAACCTTAAGATTCATCTTGCTCCTTATCTTTCCTCTGCATTAAAATATGTTAATACCAGCTTTGGAATCAAATCAATTCTTTTCTTTTTAAATCTGCCTTTTTAAAACTTCCTTTGTATTTGCAGAATTACCAAGGAGTTGTTAAAAATTACCGTATTTTCTACCTCTGAATGAAATTAAGCAAAGACCGAAGTACGAAAAGGTCATCGAAACAAGAGACTATAAAAGAAACCTGAGAATAGCGGTACACTGCTAATGATAGCCTAAAATTTAATTTAAAGTCAGTCCTGAAACTGTGTAATGGTTAAGGATTGAGTTTCTATCCTCATCCACATGTTTAAGGAATCTTCTGTATTGGCTATCTCTAAGCAAATTAGTGGGAATGGGAGAGGGCGGGGAACAGCTCACTAAGAATCTACTCATCTATAGTCCTTTTATCTTTTCATTTAGAAGGGTAAGCTACTGAATGTCATATATATAATGCGGTACATAAAATGTGATAAATGCTGCACCTAACACACAAAGTCTACAATAGACCATAGATCTACAAAGGACTATGATCTATGGATCAGAACTAGCAGAGTTAACATCAACCCAGTTCCTAGCAAACGTTGCTAACTTATGGCCATAGCTATCATTTCAGGCCCAATACCCCCGTTATAAAAGCAAATATTCTGTAGACCCCCTTCCCTTCCAAATGAGGCACTCTATCTTCAACTATAATTTTTAAGTAAATTTAAATCAATTTAGAATAATGGAATATATGTTATTGTACATTCATAACTATACTATATTCCTATTCCTACACCCCGCTTAATTATAATAAGTAAGTTAGGATCAGGGAAAGCAATATGAGAAATTATCCCACACGGGAAGTTCAGGAAAAATGAAAGAGCAAAGGCAGAGATGGACTCTCAGCTACTAGCAGGCCAGTTTTCTCTGTAGACGATCACAGACAAAGGGGGAAAAATACTTAACTGGAGTATGTATAACATGCTAAGATAAATTACAATCTGTCAATGTTGACCAAGAGTGAGGAAGTTTGATATTCCTGTGAATGAGCTATTTATAAACGTACTTATAAAACAATTCAGTGTGTTATGACACGAGTTAAGAGTGCCAATGAAGTGCCCTGGAAACATTTCATCCCAGAGCCAGCCACATGTCCAAAGATGCATTCAGTCTGTGGTGGGAAAGAAAAGTGGGCCGGGGGCTCCAGATGAGGGGAGCCGTGTAGCAACTTGGGGCAAGGACGCAGATGCCAAAGCTGGGCCTGTCCGACAGGGAGCTCAGGAGGGACTCAGCTGCTGCTTTGGGAGGTGGCAGGAGGTGGGGGGAGGGGATAGCCCGACCCTGGCTCCTGAAGCACCCCTCCGCTCCCTTCCTACTTGGGTCCCACACAGCGCCCCTCACTGCATCCTGCCTTGGCCTACCTGTGCCCCACATACACCCCGATGCTTCCCTCCCCATTGCCTGAGCCCGAGCCTCCCTGCCTGCCTTCGACCATCCCCAGTACCCCCATCGTGCCGTGACCTACCTGCACCTGGGGCTCCATCCTGCTTCCCTGCTGGGGACTGGCCTTCTTGGACATGTGCGTCTCCTGGCAAGCTCTGGAGCCCTGAAGTACCTGAAATAACCTTAAGTTCAGGAAAAGAATAAAGCTCAATGATAAAGAAAATCTCTATCATTTTATTCATTGAATCATGTTGTTTATGTTTACATATAAAATATGCATATCTGTGTGCATATGCATGGCTATATTTTGGGTTTTTATGTAATAAAATTACATATTAACATTTTATTTCTTTAAAACATTGACGCATTGTGGCAAAACGTTAGCATTTAAAAATCTTTCTTTTCAGAAATCAGATCGTATACAAATGCTTGAAGTTTCTTTTTCACCTTTCCTTTATCCCATTCCCTTCTTTGCATCCAAAGAGGTAACCGTTATCCTGAAGTCAGTGTTGTTTTACTTTCCCAGCTGTTTTTTTTTTCGCCAGTCCCGCGGCCTGGGGAGGGTGGGGCTCCGGCGAAAGGACGAGGGGCGGGTTCCCCTCCCGATCTCAGAGAAGCTCCCAAAAGGGCAGCGGCGTGCCCACCTGCCGCCACCTCGGGCGGCCGCGAACCATTCAAATCGCCCGCGCCAAGAGGTACCCGGCGCTCGCGATTGGCTGAGCCGGACCAGCGCCCCTGGGCGGGGCCGGCCCCCTCGCAGCGGCCGCGGGTCCCGCCCCCACGCAGGGGCCGCGGGTCCCGCCCCGCTGGTGCGCATGCGCGCAGTCCCCAGAGGAAAGAGTCTGCGCACACCCCCGCCCGGCCTCCGACTCGCGCCGCGGCTCCCTCCCTTGTCCGCGGAGGCTTGTCGGCTCGGCGAGACAGCAAGAGCTGCGGCCGGCAGGGGGCTGTGCGGACCCAAGGCGGCTGCGGTGGCGCCGGCCTGTGGAAAATGCCACCAGGCGGCGCTTCGGTTCGTTGCTCGTGTGACGACCGTTCCCCGCCCCCCCATCCCTGAACCCCCTGCGACCGCCGGGGAAGAACCGGCCCGCGCAGTGAGTACCGCACCGAGACGCTTCGGCGGGAACGAGGCCGACGGCCGGCTGTGCCGGTTGCGCCCCTGAGGTGAGTGCGGGGTGCGGCGGCGGCGGCGGCGGCGGCGGCGGCGGCGGCGGCGGCGGCGGCGGCGGCAGGGCGCGGGGCGCGGGAAGGACGGGGGTTGCGGCGGCTGCCACCCCGGGTCCCCGCGGCGGAGGGAGGCCGCGCGGGCCTCTGCGGGGCGGGGAGGGCCGGCGCCGTCAGTGTTTAGTCTCAGCTATTCTGATGTCTAGTTTTGTGCCCTTTGCTATGTCCAATCCTATATGAATTTCTGTTTTTATCTGATCGCATGGGACTAGCCCAGTGGTTCTCCAATTGGCTGGACATTCAAATTGCTTGGAAAACTTTTTAAAAACATAGGGGCCTGCAGCCTTCCCCAGACAAGTTAATTCAGAATTTCTGAAGGTGGGGCTGAGGCGTTAGTATTTTCTTAAGCTCCCTGTGTGATTATAATGAGTCCAACAATCACTCCCAACTCTAATAAAACGTTCTGACATTTTATAAAACTTGCCGATTGAGAACCTCAGCATGTGTTTCAAATGAGTTCAGAGGAGAGAGTTTCCAGTGTTAGGTGTTGGTGTTTGTTCTATCAGTTGCATTCACAATGTAGGCTGACAAGGGGAAAAAAAAAAAAAAACAACAACAACAAGAAAAAAAAATTCAAAGGGAAGGTAGACAGGCCGTGCAAAGGAGAGCTCAATCACAGAAGAGCTGTCTCCAGGAGACCAAAGTCATGCTCTTTAACATTCTAAGTGATTGGTTTGTGCAGTGAACCAAATCTGAGCAGTTCCAATGTTTGAAAATGTAATGACTTGAATAGAAATACTAATATACCCTTCAAGGTCATGAAACAGTTCCTTGGCCTTAGGAAACGTGTAACTTCTGTGAGCTCATGTAGGTCAATTTGATGGGCCTCTTATAACCTTAAGATTCATCTTGCTCCTTATCTTTCCTCTGCATTAAAATATGTTAATACCAGCTTTGGAATCAAATCAATTCTTTTCTTTTTAAATCTGCCTTTTTAAAACTTCCTTTGTATTTGCAGAATTACCAAGGAGTTGTTAAAAATTACCGTATTTTCTACCTCTGAATGAAATTAAGCAAAGACCGAAGTACGAAAAGGTCATCGAAACAAGAGACTATAAAAGAAACCTGAGAATAGCGGTACACTGCTAATGATAGCCTAAAATTTAATTTAAAGTCAGTCCTGAAACTGTGTAATGGTTAAGGATTGAGTTTCTATCCTCATCCACATGTTTAAGGAATCTTCTGTATTGGCTATCTCTAAGCAAATTAGTGGGAATGGGAGAGGGCGGGGAACAGCTCACTAAGAATCTACTCATCTATAGTCCTTTTATCTTTTCATTTAGAAGGGTAAGCTACTGAATGTCATATATATAATGCGGTACATAAAATGTGATAAATGCTGCACCTAACACACAAAGTCTACAATAGACCATAGATCTACAAAGGACTATGATCTATGGATCAGAACTAGCAGAGTTAACATCAACCCAGTTCCTAGCAAACGTTGCTAACTTATGGCCATAGCTATCATTTCAGGCCCAATACCCCCGTTATAAAAGCAAATATTCTGTAGACCCCCTTCCCTTCCAAATGAGGCACTCTATCTTCAACTATAATTTTTAAGTAAATTTAAATCAATTTAGAATAATGGAATATATGTTATTGTACATTCATAACTATACTATATTCCTATTCCTACACCCCGCTTAATTATAATAAGTAAGTTAGGATCAGGGAAAGCAATATGAGAAATTATCCCACACGGGAAGTTCAGGAAAAATGAAAGAGCAAAGGCAGAGATGGACTCTCAGCTACTAGCAGGCCAGTTTTCTCTGTAGACGATCACAGACAAAGGGGGAAAAATACTTAACTGGAGTATGTATAACATGCTAAGATAAATTACAATCTGTCAATGTTGACCAAGAGTGAGGAAGTTTGATATTCCTGTGAATGAGCTATTTATAAACGTACTTATAAAACAATTCAGTGTGTTATGACACGAGTTAAGAGTGCCAATGAAGTGCCCTGGAAACATTTCATCCCAGAGCCAGCCACATGTCCAAAGATGCATTCAGTCTGTGGTGGGAAAGAAAAGTGGGCCGGGGGCTCCAGATGAGGGGAGCCGTGTAGCAACTTGGGGCAAGGACGCAGATGCCAAAGCTGGGCCTGTCCGACAGGGAGCTCAGGAGGGACTCAGCTGCTGCTTTGGGAGGTGGCAGGAGGTGGGGGGAGGGGATAGCCCGACCCTGGCTCCTGAAGCACCCCTCCGCTCCCTTCCTACTTGGGTCCCACACAGCGCCCCTCACTGCATCCTGCCTTGGCCTACCTGTGCCCCACATACACCCCGATGCTTCCCTCCCCGTTGCCTGAGCCCGAGCCTCCCTGCCTGCCTTCGACCATCCCCAGTACCCCCATCGTGCCGTGACCTACCTGCACCTGGGGCTCCATCCTGCTTCCCTGCTGGGGACTGGCCTTCTTGGACATGTGCGTCTCCTGGCAAGCTCTGGAGCCCTGAAGTACCTGAAATAACCTTAAGTTCAGGAAAAGAATAAAGCTCAATGATAAAGAAAATCTCTATCATTTTATTCATTGAATCATGTTGTTTATGTTTACATATAAAATATGCATATCTGTGTGCATATGCATGGCTATATTTTGGGTTTTTATGTAATAAAATTACATATTAACATTTTATTTCTTTAAAACATTGACGCATTGTGGCAAAACGTTAGCATTTAAAAATCTTTCTTTTCAGAAATCAGATCGTATACAAATGCTTGAAGTTTCTTTTTCACCTTTCCTTTATCCCATTCCCTTCTTTGCATCCAAAGAGGTAACCGTTATCCTGAAGTCAGTGTTGTTTTACTTTCCCAGCTGTTTTTTTTTTCGCCAGTCCCGCGGCCTGGGGAGGGTGGGGCTCCGGCGAAAGGACGAGGGGCGGGTTCCCCTCCCGATCTCAGAGAAGCTCCCAAAAGGGCAGCGGCGTGCCCACCTGCCGCCACCTCGGGCGGCCGCGAACCATTCAAATCGCCCGCGCCAAGAGGTACCCGGCGCTCGCGATTGGCTGAGCCGGACCAGCGCCCCTGGGCGGGGCCGGCCCCCTCGCAGCGGCCGCGGGTCCCGCCCCCACGCAGGGGCCGCGGGTCCCGCCCCGCTGGTGCGCATGCGCGCAGTCCCCAGAGGAAAGAGTCTGCGCACACCCCCGCCCGGCCTCCGACTCGCGCCGCGGCTCCCTCCCTTGTCCGCGGAGGCTTGTCGGCTCGGCGAGACAGCAAGAGCTGCGGCCGGCAGGGGGCTGTGCGGACCCAAGGCGGCTGCGGTGGCGCCGGCCTGTGGAAAATGCCACCAGGCGGCGCTTCGGTTCGTTGCTCGTGTGACGACCGTTCCCCGCCCCCCCATCCCTGAACCCCCTGCGACCGCCGGGGAAGAACCGGCCCGCGTAGTGAGTACCGCACCGAGACGCTTCGGCGGGAACGAGGCCGACGGCCGGCTGTGCCGGTTGCGCCCCTGAGGTGAGTGCGGGCTGCGGCGGCGGCGGCGGCAGGGCGCGGGGCGCGGGAAGGACGGGGGTTGCGGCGGCTGCCACCCCGGGTCCCCGCGGCGGAGGGAGGCCGCGCGGGCCTCTGCGGGGCGGGGAGGGCCGGCGCCGTCAGTGTTTAGTCTCAGCTATTCTGATGTCTAGTTTTGTGCCCTTTGCTATGTCCAATCCTATATGAATTTCTGTTTTTATCTGATCGCATGGGACTAGCCCAGTGGTTCTCCAATTGGCTGGACATTCAAATTGCTTGGAAAACTTTTTAAAAACATAGGGGCCTGCAGCCTTCCCCAGACAAGTTAATTCAGAATTTCTGAAGGTGGGGCTGAGGCGTTAGTATTTTCGTAAGCTCCCTGTGTGATTATAATGAGTCCAACAATCACTCCCAACTCTAATAAAACGTTCTGACATTTTATAAAACTTGCCGATTGAGAACCTCAGCATGTGTTTCAAATGAGTTCAGAGGAGAGAGTTTCCAGTGTTAGGTGTTGGTGTTTGTTCTATCAGTTGCATTCACAATGTAGGCTGACAAGGGGAAAAAAAAAAAAAAACAACAACAACAAGAAAAAAAAATTCAAAGGGAAGGTAGACAGGCCGTGCAAAGGAGAGCTCAATCACAGAAGAGCTGTCTCCAGGAGACCAAAGTCATGCTCTTTAACATTCTAAGTGATTGGTTTGTGCAGTGAACCAAATCTGAGCAGTTCCAATGTTTGAAAATGTAATGACTTGAATAGAAATACTAATATACCCTTCAAGGTCATGAAACAGTTCCTTGGCCTTAGGAAACGTGTAACTTCTGTGAGCTCATGTAGGTCAATTTGATGGGCCTCTTATAACCTTAAGATTCATCTTGCTCCTTATCTTTCCTCTGCATTAAAATATGTTAATACCAGCTTTGGAATCAAATCAATTCTTTTCTTTTTAAATCTGCCTTTTTAAAACTTCCTTTGTATTTGCAGAATTACCAAGGAGTTGTTAAAAATTACCGTATTTTCTACCTCTGAATGAAATTAAGCAAAGACCGAAGTACGAAAAGGTCATCGAAACAAGAGACTATAAAAGAAACCTGAGAATAGCGGTACACTGCTAATGATAGCCTAAAATTTAATTTAAAGTCAGTCCTGAAACTGTGTAATGGTTAAGGATTGAGTTTCTATCCTCATCCACATGTTTAAGGAATCTTCTGTATTGGCTATCTCTAAGCAAATTAGTGGGAATGGGAGAGGGCGGGGAACAGCTCACTAAGAATCTACTCATCTATAGTCCTTTTATCTTTTCATTTAGAAGGGTAAGCTACTGAATGTCATATATATAATGCGGTACATAAAATGTGATAAATGCTGCACCTAACACACAAAGTCTACAATAGACCATAGATCTACAAAGGACTATGATCTATGGATCAGAACTAGCAGAGTTAACATCAACCCAGTTCCTAGCAAACGTTGCTAACTTATGGCCATAGCTATCATTTCAGGCCCAATACCCCCGTTATAAAAGCAAATATTCTGTAGACCCCCTTCCCTTCCAAATGAGGCACTCTATCTTCAACTATAATTTTTAAGTAAATTTAAATCAATTTAGAATAATGGAATATATGTTATTGTACATTCATAACTATACTATATTCCTATTCCTACACCCCGCTTAATTATAATAAGTAAGTTAGGATCAGGGAAAGCAATATGAGAAATTATCCCACACGGGAAGTTCAGGAAAAATGAAAGAGCAAAGGCAGAGATGGACTCTCAGCTACTAGCAGGCCAGTTTTCTCTGTAGACGATCACAGACAAAGGGGGAAAAATACTTAACTGGAGTATGTATAACATGCTAAGATAAATTACAATCTGTCAATGTTGACCAAGAGTGAGGAAGTTTGATATTCCTGTGAATGAGCTATTTATAAACGTACTTATAAAACAATTCAGTGTGTTATGACACGAGTTAAGAGTGCCAATGAAGTGCCCTGGAAACATTTCATCCCAGAGCCAGCCACATGTCCAAAGATGCATTCAGTCTGTGGTGGGAAAGAAAAGTGGGCCGGGGGCTCCAGATGAGGGGAGCCGTGTAGCAACTTGGGGCAAGGACGCAGATGCCAAAGCTGGGCCTGTCCGACAGGGAGCTCAGGAGGGACTCAGCTGCTGCTTTGGGAGGTGGCAGGAGGTGGGGGGAGGGGATAGCCCGACCCTGGCTCCTGAAGCACCCCTCCGCTCCCTTCCTACTTGGGTCCCACACAGCGCCCCTCACTGCATCCTGCCTTGGCCTACCTGTGCCCCACATACACCCCGATGCTTCCCTCCCCGTTGCCTGAGCCCGAGCCTCCCTGCCTGCCTTCGACCATCCCCAGTACCCCCATCGTGCCGTGACCTACCTGCACCTGGGGCTCCATCCTGCTTCCCTGCTGGGGACTGGCCTTCTTGGACATGTGCGTCTCCTGGCAAGCTCTGGAGCCCTGAAGTACCTGAAATAACCTTAAGTTCAGGAAAAGAATAAAGCTCAATGATAAAGAAAATCTCTATCATTTTATTCATTGAATCATGTTGTTTATGTTTACATATAAAATATGCATATCTGTGTGCATATGCATGGCTATATTTTGGGTTTTTATGTAATAAAATTACATATTAACATTTTATTTCTTTAAAACATTGACGCATTGTGGCAAAACGTTAGCATTTAAAAATCTTTCTTTTCAGAAATCAGATCGTATACAAATGCTTGAAGTTTCTTTTTCACCTTTCCTTTATCCCATTCCCTTCTTTGCATCCAAAGAGGTAACCGTTATCCTGAAGTCAGTGTTGTTTTACTTTCCCAGCTGTTTTTTTTTTCGCCAGTCCCGCGGCCTGGGGAGGGTGGGGCTCCGGCGAAAGGACGAGGGGCGGGTTCCCCTCCCGATCTCAGAGAAGCTCCCAAAAGGGCAGCGGCGTGCCCACCTGCCGCCACCTCGGGCGGCCGCGAACCATTCAAATCGCCCGCGCCAAGAGGTACCCGGCGCTCGCGATTGGCTGAGCCGGACCAGCGCCCCTGGGCGGGGCCGGCCCCCTCGCAGCGGCCGCGGGTCCCGCCCCCACGCAGGGGCCGCGGGTCCCGCCCCGCTGGTGCGCATGCGCGCAGTCCCCAGAGGAAAGAGTCTGCGCACACCCCCGCCCGGCCTCCGACTCGCGCCGCGGCTCCCTCCCTTGTCCGCGGAGGCTTGTCGGCTCGGCGAGACAGCAAGAGCTGCGGCCGGCAGGGGGCTGTGCGGACCCAAGGCGGCTGCGGTGGCGCCGGCCTGTGGAAAATGCCACCAGGCGGCGCTTCGGTTCGTTGCTCGTGTGACGACCGTTCCCCGCCCCCCCATCCCTGAACCCCCTGCGACCGCCGGGGAAGAACCGGCCCGCGTAGTGAGTACCGCACCGAGACGCTTCGGCGGGAACGAGGCCGACGGCCGGCTGTGCCGGTTGCGCCCCTGAGGTGAGTGCGGGCTGCGGCGGCGGCGGCGGCAGGGCGCGGGGCGCGGGAAGGACGGGGGTTGCGGCGGCTGCCACCCCGGGTCCCCGCGGCGGAGGGAGGCCGCGCGGGCCTCTGCGGGGCGGGGAGGGCCGGCGCCGTCAGTGTTTAGTCTCAGCTATTCTGATGTCTAGTTTTGTGCCCTTTGCTATGTCCAATCCTATATGAATTTCTGTTTTTATCTGATCGCATGGGACTAGCCCAGTGGTTCTCCAATTGGCTGGACATTCAAATTGCTTGGAAAACTTTTTAAAAACATAGGGGCCTGCAGCCTTCCCCAGACAAGTTAATTCAGAATTTCTGAAGGTGGGGCTGAGGCGTTAGTATTTTCTTAAGCTCCCTGTGTGATTATAATGAGTCCAACAATCACTCCCAACTCTAATAAAACGTTCTGACATTTTATAAAACTTGCCGATTGAGAACCTCAGCATGTGTTTCAAATGAGTTCAGAGGAGAGAGTTTCCAGTGTTAGGTGTTGGTGTTTGTTCTATCAGTTGCATTCACAATGTAGGCTGACAAGGGGAAAAAAAAAAAAAAACAACAACAACAAGAAAAAAAAATTCAAAGGGAAGGTAGACAGGCCGTGCAAAGGAGAGCTCAATCACAGAAGAGCTGTCTCCAGGAGACCAAAGTCATGCTCTTTAACATTCTAAGTGATTGGTTTGTGCAGTGAACCAAATCTGAGCAGTTCCAATGTTTGAAAATGTAATGACTTGAATAGAAATACTAATATACCCTTCAAGGTCATGAAACAGTTCCTTGGCCTTAGGAAACGTGTAACTTCTGTGAGCTCATGTAGGTCAATTTGATGGGCCTCTTATAACCTTAAGATTCATCTTGCTCCTTATCTTTCCTCTGCATTAAAATATGTTAATACCAGCTTTGGAATCAAATCAATTCTTTTCTTTTTAAATCTGCCTTTTTAAAACTTCCTTTGTATTTGCAGAATTACCAAGGAGTTGTTAAAAATTACCGTATTTTCTACCTCTGAATGAAATTAAGCAAAGACCGAAGTACGAAAAGGTCATCGAAACAAGAGACTATAAAAGAAACCTGAGAATAGCGGTACACTGCTAATGATAGCCTAAAATTTAATTTAAAGTCAGTCCTGAAACTGTGTAATGGTTAAGGATTGAGTTTCTATCCTCATCCACATGTTTAAGGAATCTTCTGTATTGGCTATCTCTAAGCAAATTAGTGGGAATGGGAGAGGGCGGGGAACAGCTCACTAAGAATCTACTCATCTATAGTCCTTTTATCTTTTCATTTAGAAGGGTAAGCTACTGAATGTCATATATATAATGCGGTACATAAAATGTGATAAATGCTGCACCTAACACACAAAGTCTACAATAGACCATAGATCTACAAAGGACTATGATCTATGGATCAGAACTAGCAGAGTTAACATCAACCCAGTTCCTAGCAAACGTTGCTAACTTATGGCCATAGCTATCATTTCAGGCCCAATACCCCCGTTATAAAAGCAAATATTCTGTAGACCCCCTTCCCTTCCAAATGAGGCACTCTATCTTCAACTATAATTTTTAAGTAAATTTAAATCAATTTAGAATAATGGAATATATGTTATTGTACATTCATAACTATACTATATTCCTATTCCTACACCCCGCTTAATTATAATAAGTAAGTTAGGATCAGGGAAAGCAATATGAGAAATTATCCCACACGGGAAGTTCAGGAAAAATGAAAGAGCAAAGGCAGAGATGGACTCTCAGCTACTAGCAGGCCAGTTTTCTCTGTAGACGATCACAGACAAAGGGGGAAAAATACTTAACTGGAGTATGTATAACATGCTAAGATAAATTACAATCTGTCAATGTTGACCAAGAGTGAGGAAGTTTGATATTCCTGTGAATGAGCTATTTATAAACGTACTTATAAAACAATTCAGTGTGTTATGACACGAGTTAAGAGTGCCAATGAAGTGCCCTGGAAACATTTCATCCCAGAGCCAGCCACATGTCCAAAGATGCATTCAGTCTGTGGTGGGAAAGAAAAGTGGGCCGGGGGCTCCAGATGAGGGGAGCCGTGTAGCAACTTGGGGCAAGGACGCAGATGCCAAAGCTGGGCCTGTCCGACAGGGAGCTCAGGAGGGACTCAGCTGCTGCTTTGGGAGGTGGCAGGAGGTGGGGGGAGGGGATAGCCCGACCCTGGCTCCTGAAGCACCCCTCCGCTCCCTTCCTACTTGGGTCCCACACAGCGCCCCTCACTGCATCCTGCCTTGGCCTACCTGTGCCCCACATACACCCCGATGCTTCCCTCCCCGTTGCCTGAGCCCGAGCCTCCCTGCCTGCCTTCGACCATCCCCAGTACCCCCATCGTGCCGTGACCTACCTGCACCTGGGGCTCCATCCTGCTTCCCTGCTGGGGACTGGCCTTCTTGGACATGTGCGTCTCCTGGCAAGCTCTGGAGCCCTGAAGTACCTGAAATAACCTTAAGTTCAGGAAAAGAATAAAGCTCAATGATAAAGAAAATCTCTATCATTTTATTCATTGAATCATGTTGTTTATGTTTACATATAAAATATGCATATCTGTGTGCATATGCATGGCTATATTTTGGGTTTTTATGTAATAAAATTACATATTAACATTTTATTTCTTTAAAACATTGACGCATTGTGGCAAAACGTTAGCATTTAAAAATCTTTCTTTTCAGAAATCAGATCGTATACAAATGCTTGAAGTTTCTTTTTCACCTTTCCTTTATCCCATTCCCTTCTTTGCATCCAAAGAGGTAACCGTTATCCTGAAGTCAGTGTTGTTTTACTTTCCCAGCTGTTTTTTTTTTCGCCAGTCCCGCGGCCTGGGGAGGGTGGGGCTCCGGCGAAAGGACGAGGGGCGGGTTCCCCTCCCGATCTCAGAGAAGCTCCCAAAAGGGCAGCGGCGTGCCCACCTGCCGCCACCTCGGGCGGCCGCGAACCATTCAAATCGCCCGCGCCAAGAGGTACCCGGCGCTCGCGATTGGCGGAGCCGGACCAGCGCCCCTGGGCGGGGCCGGCCCCCTCGCAGCGGCCGCGGGTCCCGCCCCCACGCAGGGTCCGCGGGTCCCGCCCCGCTGGTGCCCATGCGCGCAGTCCCCAGAGGAAAGAGTCTGCGCACACCCCCGCCCGGCCTCCGACTCGCGCCGCGGCTCCCTCCCTTGTCCGCGGAGGCTTGTCGGCTCGGCGAGACAGCAAGAGCTGCGGCCGGCAGGGGGCTGTGCGGACCCAAGGCGGCTGCGGTGGCGCCGGCCTGTGGAAAATGCCACCAGGCGGCGCTTCGGTTCGTTGCTCGTGTGACGGCCGTTCCCCGCCCCCCCATCCCTGAACCCCCTGCGACCGCCGGGGAAGAACCGGCCCGCGCAGTGAGTACCGCACCGAGACGCTTCGGCGGGAACGAGGCCGACGGCCGGCTGTGCCGGTTGCGCCCCTGAGGTGAGTGCGGGCTGCGGCGGCGGCGGCGGCGGCGGCGGCGGCGGCGGCAGGGCGCGGGGCGCGGGAAGGACGGGGGTTGCGGCGGCTGCCACCCCGGGTCCCCGCGGCGGAGGGAGGCCGCGCGGGCCTCTGCGGGGCGGGGAGGGCCGGCGCCGTCAGTGTTTAGTCTCAGCTATTCTGATGTCTAGTTTTGTGCCCTTTGCTATGTCCAATCCTATATGAATTTCTGTTTTTATCTGATCGCATGGGACTAGCCCAGTGGTTCTCCAATTGGCTGGACATTCAAATTGCTTGGAAAACTTTTTAAAAACATAGGGGCCTGCAGCCTTCCCCAGACAAGTTAATTCAGAATTTCTGAAGGTGGGGCTGAGGCGTTAGTATTTTCTTAAGCTCCCTGTGTGATTATAATGAGTCCAACAATCACTCCCAACTCTAATAAAACGTTCTGACATTTTATAAAACTTGCCGATTGAGAACCTCAGCATGTGTTTCAAATGAGTTCAGAGGAGAGAGTTTCCAGTGTTAGGTGTTGGTGTTTGTTCTATCAGTTGCATTCACAATGTAGGCTGACAAGGGGAAAAAAAAAAAAAAACAACAACAACAAGAAAAAAAAATTCAAAGGGAAGGTAGACAGGCCGTGCAAAGGAGAGCTCAATCACAGAAGAGCTGTCTCCAGGAGACCAAAGTCATGCTCTTTAACATTCTAAGTGATTGGTTTGTGCAGTGAACCAAATCTGAGCAGTTCCAATGTTTGAAAATGTAATGACTTGAATAGAAATACTAATATACCCTTCAAGGTCATGAAACAGTTCCTTGGCCTTAGGAAACGTGTAACTTCTGTGAGCTCATGTAGGTCAATTTGATGGGCCTCTTATAACCTTAAGATTCATCTTGCTCCTTATCTTTCCTCTGCATTAAAATATGTTAATACCAGCTTTGGAATCAAATCAATTCTTTTCTTTTTAAATCTGCCTTTTTAAAACTTCCTTTGTATTTGCAGAATTACCAAGGAGTTGTTAAAAATTACCGTATTTTCTACCTCTGAATGAAATTAAGCAAAGACCGAAGTACGAAAAGGTCATCGAAACAAGAGACTATAAAAGAAACCTGAGAATAGCGGTACACTGCTAATGATAGCCTAAAATTTAATTTAAAGTCAGTCCTGAAACTGTGTAATGGTTAAGGATTGAGTTTCTATCCTCATCCACATGTTTAAGGAATCTTCTGTATTGGCTATCTCTAAGCAAATTAGTGGGAATGGGAGAGGGCGGGGAACAGCTCACTAAGAATCTACTCATCTATAGTCCTTTTATCTTTTCATTTAGAAGGGTAAGCTACTGAATGTCATATATATAATGCGGTACATAAAATGTGATAAATGCTGCACCTAACACACAAAGTCTACAATAGACCATAGATCTACAAAGGACTATGATCTATGGATCAGAACTAGCAGAGTTAACATCAACCCAGTTCCTAGCAAACGTTGCTAACTTATGGCCATAGCTATCATTTCAGGCCCAATACCCCCGTTATAAAAGCAAATATTCTGTAGACCCCCTTCCCTTCCAAATGAGGCACTCTATCTTCAACTATAATTTTTAAGTAAATTTAAATCAATTTAGAATAATGGAATATATGTTATTGTACATTCATAACTATACTATATTCCTATTCCTACACCCCGCTTAATTATAATAAGTAAGTTAGGATCAGGGAAAGCAATATGAGAAATTATCCCACACGGGAAGTTCAGGAAAAATGAAAGAGCAAAGGCAGAGATGGACTCTCAGCTACTAGCAGGCCAGTTTTCTCTGTAGACGATCACAGACAAAGGGGGAAAAATACTTAACTGGAGTATGTATAACATGCTAAGATAAATTACAATCTGTCAATGTTGACCAAGAGTGAGGAAGTTTGATATTCCTGTGAATGAGCTATTTATAAACGTACTTATAAAACAATTCAGTGTGTTATGACACGAGTTAAGAGTGCCAATGAAGTGCCCTGGAAACATTTCATCCCAGAGCCAGCCACATGTCCAAAGATGCATTCAGTCTGTGGTGGGAAAGAAAAGTGGGCCGGGGGCTCCAGATGAGGGGAGCCGTGTAGCAACTTGGGGCAAGGACGCAGATGCCAAAGCTGGGCCTGTCCGACAGGGAGCTCAGGAGGGACTCAGCTGCTGCTTTGGGAGGTGGCAGGAGGTGGGGGGAGGGGATAGCCCGACCCTGGCTCCTGAAGCACCCCTCCCCTCCCTTCCTACTTGGGTCCCACACAGCGCCCCTCACTGCATCCTGCCTTGGCCTACCTGTGCCCCACATACACCCCGATGCTTCCCTCCCCGTTGCCTGAGCCCGAGCCTCCCTGCCTGCCTTCGACCATCCCCAGTACCCCCATCGTGCCGTGACCTACCTGCACCTGGGGCTCCATCCTGCTTCCCTGCTGGGGACTGGCCTTCTTGGACATGTGCGTCTCCTGGCAAGCTCTGGAGCCCTGAAGTACCTGAAATAACCTTAAGTTCAGGAAAAGAATAAAGCTCAATGATAAAGAAAATCTCTATCATTTTATTCATTGAATCATGTTGTTTATGTTTACATATAAAATATGCATATCTGTGTGCATATGCATGGCTATATTTTGGGTTTTTATGTAATAAAATTACATATTAACATTTTATTTCTTTAAAACATTGACGCATTGTGGCAAAACGTTAGCATTTAAAAATCTTTCTTTTCAGAAATCAGATCGTATACAAATGCTTGAAGTTTCTTTTTCACCTTTCCTTTATCCCATTCCCTTCTTTGCATCCAAAGAGGTAACCGTTATCCTGAAGTCAGTGTTGTTTTACTTTCCCAGCTGTTTTTTTTTTCGCCAGTCCCGCGGCCTGGGGAGGGTGGGGCTCCGGCGAAAGGACGAGGGGCGGGTTCCCCTCCCGATCTCAGAGAAGCTCCCAAAAGGGCAGCGGCGTGCCCACCTGCCGCCACCTCGGGCGGCCGCGAACCATTCAAATCGCCCGCGCCAAGAGGTACCCGGCGCTCGCGATTGGCGGAGCCGGACCAGCGCCCCTGGGCGGGGCCGGCCCCCTCGCAGCGGCCGCGGGTCCCGCCCCCACGCAGGGTCCGCGGGTCCCGCCCCGCTGGTGCGCATGCGCGCAGTCCCCAGAGGAAAGAGTCTGCGCACACCCCCGCCCGGCCTCCGACTCGCGCCGCGGCTCCCTCCCTTGTCCGCGGAGGCTTGTCGGCTCGGCGAGACAGCAAGAGCTGCGGCCGGCAGGGGGCTGTGCGGACCCAAGGCGGCTGCGGTGGCGCCGGCCTGTGGAAAATGCCACCAGGCGGCGCTTCGGTTCGTTGCTCGTGTGACGGCCGTTCCCCGCCCCCCCATCCCTGAACCCCCTGCGACCGCCGGGGAAGAACCGGCCCGCGCAGTGAGTACCGCACCGAGACGCTTCGGCGGGAACGAGGCCGACGG
The DNA here is from genome assembly GCF_048773025.1 of Camelus bactrianus. Taxonomy (NCBI): domain Eukaryota; kingdom Metazoa; phylum Chordata; class Mammalia; order Artiodactyla; family Camelidae; genus Camelus; species Camelus bactrianus. The sequence goes on along the minus strand of NC_133567.1, from coordinate 182,711 downwards.
CCGGCTGTGCCGGTTGCGCCCCTGAGGTGAGTGCGGGCTGCGGCGGCGGCGGCGGCGGCGGCGGCGGCGGCGGCAAGGCGCGGGGCGCGGGAAGGACGGGGGTTGCGGCGGCTGCCACCCCGGGTCCCCGCGGCGGAGGGAGGCCGCGCGGGCCTCTGCGGGGCGGGGAGGGCCGGCGCCGTCAGTGTTTAGTCTCAGCTATTCTGATGTCTAGTTTTGTGCCCTTTGCTATGTCCAATCCTATATGAATTTCTGTTTTTATCTGATCGCATGGGACTAGCCCAGTGGTTCTCCAATTGGCTGGACATTCAAATTGCTTGGAAAACTTTTTAAAAACATAGGGGCCTGCAGCCTTCCCCAGACAAGTTAATTCAGAATTTCTGAAGGTGGGGCTGAGGCGTTAGTATTTTCTTAAGCTCCCTGTGTGATTATAATGAGTCCAACAATCACTCCCAACTCTAATAAAACGTTCTGACATTTTATAAAACTTGCCGATTGAGAACCTCAGCATGTGTTTCAAATGAGTTCAGAGGAGAGAGTTTCCAGTGTTAGGTGTTGGTGTTTGTTCTATCAGTTGCATTCACAATGTAGGCTGACAAGGGGAAAAAAAAAAAAACAACAACAACAAGAAAAAAAAATTCAAAGGGAAGGTAGACAGGCCGTGCAAAGGAGAGCTCAATCACAGAAGAGCTGTCTCCAGGAGACCAAAGTCATGCTCTTTAACATTCTAAGTGATTGGTTTGTGCAGTGAACCAAATCTGAGCAGTTCCAATGTTTGAAAATGTAATGACTTGAATAGAAATACTAATATACCCTTCAAGGTCATGAAACAGTTCCTTGGCCTTAGGAAACGTGTAACTTCTGTGAGCTCATGTAGGTCAATTTGATGGGCCTCTTATAACCTTAAGATTCATCTTGCTCCTTATCTTTCCTCTGCATTAAAATATGTTAATACCAGCTTTGGAATCAAATCAATTCTTTTCTTTTTAAATCTGCCTTTTTAAAACTTCCTTTGTATTTGCAGAATTACCAAGGAGTTGTTAAAAATTACCGTATTTTCTACCTCTGAATGAAATTAAGCAAAGACCGAAGTACGAAAAGGTCATCGAAACAAGAGACTATAAAAGAAACCTGAGAATAGCGGTACACTGCTAATGATAGCCTAAAATTTAATTTAAAGTCAGTCCTGAAACTGTGTAATGGTTAAGGATTGAGTTTCTATCCTCATCCACATGTTTAAGGAATCTTCTGTATTGGCTATCTCTAAGCAAATTAGTGGGAATGGGAGAGGGCGGGGAACAGCTCACTAAGAATCTACTCATCTATAGTCCTTTTATCTTTTCATTTAGAAGGGTAAGCTACTGAATGTCATATATATAATGCGGTACATAAAATGTGATAAATGCTGCACCTAACACACAAAGTCTACAATAGACCATAGATCTACAAAGGACTATGATCTATGGATCAGAACTAGCAGAGTTAACATCAACCCAGTTCCTAGCAAACGTTGCTAACTTATGGCCATAGCTATCATTTCAGGCCCAATACCCCCGTTATAAAAGCAAATATTCTGTAGACCCCCTTCCCTTCCAAATGAGGCACTCTATCTTCAACTATAATTTTTAAGTAAATTTAAATCAATTTAGAATAATGGAATATATGTTATTGTACATTCATAACTATACTATATTCCTATTCCTACACCCCGCTTAATTATAATAAGTAAGTTAGGATCAGGGAAAGCAATATGAGAAATTATCCCACACGGGAAGTTCAGGAAAAATGAAAGAGCAAAGGCAGAGATGGACTCTCAGCTACTAGCAGGCCAGTTTTCTCTGTAGACGATCACAGACAAAGGGGGAAAAATACTTAACTGGAGTATGTATAACATGCTAAGATAAATTACAATCTGTCAATGTTGACCAAGAGTGAGGAAGTTTGATATTCCTGTGAATGAGCTATTTATAAACGTACTTATAAAACAATTCAGTGTGTTATGACACGAGTTAAGAGTGCCAATGAAGTGCCCTGGAAACATTTCATCCCAGAGCCAGCCACATGTCCAAAGATGCATTCAGTCTGTGGTGGGAAAGAAAAGTGGGCCGGGGGCTCCAGATGAGGGGAGCCGTGTAGCAACTTGGGGCAAGGACGCAGATGCCAAAGCTGGGCCTGTCCGACAGGGAGCTCAGGAGGGACTCAGCTGCTGCTTTGGGAGGTGGCAGGAGGTGGGGGGAGGGGATAGCCCGACCCTGGCTCCTGAAGCACCCCTCCCCTCCCTTCCTACTTGGGTCCCACACAGCGCCCCTCACTGCATCCTGCCTTGGCCTACCTGTGCCCCACATACACCCCGATGCTTCCCTCCCCGTTGCCTGAGCCCGAGCCTCCCTGCCTGCCTTCGACCATCCCCAGTACCCCCATCGTGCCGTGACCTACCTGCACCTGGGGCTCCATCCTGCTTCCCTGCTGGGGACTGGCCTTCTTGGACATGTGCGTCTCCTGGCAAGCTCTGGAGCCCTGAAGTACCTGAAATAACCTTAAGTTCAGGAAAAGAATAAAGCTCAATGATAAAGAAAATCTCTATCATTTTATTCATTGAATCATGTTGTTTATGTTTACATATAAAATATGCATATCTGTGTGCATATGCATGGCTATATTTTGGGTTTTTATGTAATAAAATTACATATTAACATTTTATTTCTTTAAAACATTGACGCATTGTGGCAAAACGTTAGCATTTAAAAATCTTTCTTTTCAGAAATCAGATCGTATACAAATGCTTGAAGTTTCTTTTTCACCTTTCCTTTATCCCATTCCCTTCTTTGCATCCAAAGAGGTAACCGTTATCCTGAAGTCAGTGTTGTTTTACTTTCCCAGCTGTTTTTTTTTTCGCCAGTCCCGCGGCCTGGGGAGGGTGGGGCTCCGGCGAAAGGACGAGGGGCGGGTTCCCCTCCCGATCTCAGAGAAGCTCCCAAAAGGGCAGCGGCGTGCCCACCTGCCGCCACCTCGGGCGGCCGCGAACCATTCAAATCGCCCGCGCCAAGAGGTACCCGGCGCTCGCGATTGGCTGAGCCGGACCAGCGCCCCTGGGCGGGGCCGGCCCCCTCGCAGCGGCCGCGGGTCCCGCCCCCACGCAGGGGCCGCGGGTCCCGCCCCGCTGGTGCGCATGCGCGCAGTCCCCAGAGGAAAGAGTCTGCGCACACCCCCGCCCGGCCTCCGACTCGCGCCGCGGCTCCCTCCCTTGTCCGCGGAGGCTTGTCGGCTCGGCGAGACAGCAAGAGCTGCGGCCGGCAGGGGGCTGTGCGGACCCAAGGCGGCTGCGGTGGCGCCGGCCTGTGGAAAATGCCACCAGGCGGCGCTTCGGTTCGTTGCTCGTGTGACGGCCGTTCCCCGCCCCCCCATCCCTGAACCCCCTGCGACCGCCGGGGAAGAACCGGCCCGCGCAGTGAGTACCGCACCGAGACGCTTCGGCGGGAACGAGGCCGACGGCCGGCTGTGCCGGTTGCGCCCCTGAGGTGAGTGCGGGCTGCGGCGGCGGCGGCGGCGGCAGGGCGCGGGGCGCGGGAAGGACGGGGGTTGCGGCGGCTGCCACCCCGGGTCCCCGCGGCGGAGGGAGGCCGCGCGGGCCTCTGCGGGGCGGGGAGGGCCGGCGCCGTCAGTGTTTAGTCTCAGCTATTCTGATGTCTAGTTTTGTGCCCTTTGCTATGTCCAATCCTATATGAATTTCTGTTTTTATCTGATCGCATGGGACTAGCCCAGTGGTTCTCCAATTGGCTGGACATTCAAATTGCTTGGAAAACTTTTTAAAAACATAGGGGCCTGCAGCCTTCCCCAGACAAGTTAATTCAGAATTTCTGAAGGTGGGGCTGAGGCGTTAGTATTTTCTTAAGCTCCCTGTGTGATTATAATGAGTCCAACAATCACTCCCAACTCTAATAAAACGTTCTGACATTTTATAAAACTTGCCGATTGAGAACCTCAGCATGTGTTTCAAATGAGTTCAGAGGAGAGAGTTTCCAGTGTTAGGTGTTGGTGTTTGTTCTATCAGTTGCATTCACAATGTAGGCTGACAAGGGGAAAAAAAAAAAAAACAACAACAACAAGAAAAAAAAATTCAAAGGGAAGGTAGACAGGCCGTGCAAAGGAGAGCTCAATCACAGAAGAGCTGTCTCCAGGAGACCAAAGTCATGCTCTTTAACATTCTAAGTGATTGGTTTGTGCAGTGAACCAAATCTGAGCAGTTCCAATGTTTGAAAATGTAATGACTTGAATAGAAATACTAATATACCCTTCAAGGTCATGAAACAGTTCCTTGGCCTTAGGAAACGTGTAACTTCTGTGAGCTCATGTAGGTCAATTTGATGGGCCTCTTATAACCTTAAGATTCATCTTGCTCCTTATCTTTCCTCTGCATTAAAATATGTTAATACCAGCTTTGGAATCAAATCAATTCTTTTCTTTTTAAATCTGCCTTTTTAAAACTTCCTTTGTATTTGCAGAATTACCAAGGAGTTGTTAAAAATTACCGTATTTTCTACCTCTGAATGAAATTAAGCAAAGACCGAAGTACGAAAAGGTCATCGAAACAAGAGACTATAAAAGAAACCTGAGAATAGCGGTACACTGCTAATGATAGCCTAAAATTTAATTTAAAGTCAGTCCTGAAACTGTGTAATGGTTAAGGATTGAGTTTCTATCCTCATCCACATGTTTAAGGAATCTTCTGTATTGGCTATCTCTAAGCAAATTAGTGGGAATGGGAGAGGGCGGGGAACAGCTCACTAAGAATCTACTCATCTATAGTCCTTTTATCTTTTCATTTAGAAGGGTAAGCTACTGAATGTCATATATATAATGCGGTACATAAAATGTGATAAATGCTGCACCTAACACACAAAGTCTACAATAGACCATAGATCTACAAAGGACTATGATCTATGGATCAGAACTAGCAGAGTTAACATCAACCCAGTTCCTAGCAAACGTTGCTAACTTATGGCCATAGCTATCATTTCAGGCCCAATACCCCCGTTATAAAAGCAAATATTCTGTAGACCCCCTTCCCTTCCAAATGAGGCACTCTATCTTCAACTATAATTTTTAAGTAAATTTAAATCAATTTAGAATAATGGAATATATGTTATTGTACATTCATAACTATACTATATTCCTATTCCTACACCCCGCTTAATTATAATAAGTAAGTTAGGATCAGGGAAAGCAATATGAGAAATTATCCCACACGGGAAGTTCAGGAAAAATGAAAGAGCAAAGGCAGAGATGGACTCTCAGCTACTAGCAGGCCAGTTTTCTCTGTAGACGATCACAGACAAAGGGGGAAAAATACTTAACTGGAGTATGTATAACATGCTAAGATAAATTACAATCTGTCAATGTTGACCAAGAGTGAGGAAGTTTGATATTCCTGTGAATGAGCTATTTATAAACGTACTTATAAAACAATTCAGTGTGTTATGACACGAGTTAAGAGTGCCAATGAAGTGCCCTGGAAACATTTCATCCCAGAGCCAGCCACATGTCCAAAGATGCATTCAGTCTGTGGTGGGAAAGAAAAGTGGGCCGGGGGCTCCAGATGAGGGGAGCCGTGTAGCAACTTGGGGCAAGGACGCAGATGCCAAAGCTGGGCCTGTCCGACAGGGAGCTCAGGAGGGACTCAGCTGCTGCTTTGGGAGGTGGCAGGAGGTGGGGGGAGGGGATAGCCCGACCCTGGCTCCTGAAGCACCCCTCCGCTCCCTTCCTACTTGGGTCCCACACAGCGCCCCTCACTGCATCCTGCCTTGGCCTACCTGTGCCCCACATACACCCCGATGCTTCCCTCCCCGTTGCCTGAGCCCGAGCCTCCCTGCCTGCCTTCGACCATCCCCAGTACCCCCATCGTGCCGTGACCTACCTGCACCTGGGGCTCCATCCTGCTTCCCTGCTGGGGACTGGCCTTCTTGGACATGTGCGTCTCCTGGCAAGCTCTGGAGCCCTGAAGTACCTGAAATAACCTTAAGTTCAGGAAAAGAATAAAGCTCAATGATAAAGAAAATCTCTATCATTTTATTCATTGAATCATGTTGTTTATGTTTACATATAAAATATGCATATCTGTGTGCATATGCATGGCTATATTTTGGGTTTTTATGTAATAAAATTACATATTAACATTTTATTTCTTTAAAACATTGACGCATTGTGGCAAAACGTTAGCATTTAAAAATCTTTCTTTTCAGAAATCAGATCGTATACAAATGCTTGAAGTTTCTTTTTCACCTTTCCTTTATCCCATTCCCTTCTTTGCATCCAAAGAGGTAACCGTTATCCTGAAGTCAGTGTTGTTTTACTTTCCCAGCTGTTTTTTTTTTCGCCAGTCCCGCGGCCTGGGGAGGGTGGGGCTCCGGCGAAAGGACGAGGGGCGGGTTCCCCTCCCGATCTCAGAGAAGCTCCCAAAAGGGCAGCGGCGTGCCCACCTGCCGCCACCTCGGGCGGCCGCGAACCATTCAAATCGCCCGCGCCAAGAGGTACCCGGCGCTCGCGATTGGCTGAGCCGGACCAGCGCCCCTGGGCGGGGCCGGCCCCCTCGCAGCGGCCGCGGGTCCCGCCCCCACGCAGGGGCCGCGGGTCCCGCCCCGCTGGTGCGCATGCGCGCAGTCCCCAGAGGAAAGAGTCTGCGCACACCCCCGCCCGGCCTCCGACTCGCGCCGCGGCTCCCTCCCTTGTCCGCGGAGGCTTGTCGGCTCGGCGAGACAGCAAGAGCTGCGGCCGGCAGGGGGCTGTGCGGACCCAAGGCGGCTGCGGTGGCGCCGGCCTGTGGAAAATGCCACCAGGCGGCGCTTCGGTTCGTTGCTCGTGTGACGGCCGTTCCCCGCCCCCCCATCCCTGAACCCCCTGCGACCGCCGGGGAAGAACCGGCCCGCGCAGTGAGTACCGCACCGAGACGCTTCGGCGGGAACGAGGCCGACGGCCGGCTGTGCCGGTTGCGCCCCTGAGGTGAGTGCGGGCTGCGGCGGCGGCGGCGGCGGCAGGGCGCGGGGCGCGGGAAGGACGGGGGTTGCGGCGGCTGCCACCCCGGGTCCCCGCGGCGGAGGGAGGCCGCGCGGGCCTCTGCGGGGCGGGGAGGGCCGGCGCCGTCAGTGTTTAGTCTCAGCTATTCTGATGTCTAGTTTTGTGCCCTTTGCTATGTCCAATCCTATATGAATTTCTGTTTTTATCTGATCGCATGGGACTAGCCCAGTGGTTCTCCAATTGGCTGGACATTCAAATTGCTTGGAAAACTTTTTAAAAACATAGGGGCCTGCAGCCTTCCCCAGACAAGTTAATTCAGAATTTCTGAAGGTGGGGCTGAGGCATTAGTATTTTCGTAAGCTCCCTGTGTGATTATAATGAGTCCAACAATCACTCCCAACTCTAATAAAACGTTCTGACATTTTATAAAACTTGCCGATTGAGAACCTCAGCATGTGTTTCAAATGAGTTCAGAGGAGAGAGTTTCCAGTGTTAGGTGTTGGTGTTTGTTCTATCAGTTGCATTCACAATGTAGGCTGACAAGGGGAAAAAAAAAAAAACAACAACAACAAGAAAAAAAAATTCAAAGGGAAGGTAGACAGGCCGTGCAAAGGAGAGCTCAATCACAGAAGAGCTGTCTCCAGGAGACCAAAGTCATGCTCTTTAACATTCTAAGTGATTGGTTTGTGCAGTGAACCAAATCTGAGCAGTTCCAATGTTTGAAAATGTAATGACTTGAATAGAAATACTAATATACCCTTCAAGGTCATGAAACAGTTCCTTGGCCTTAGGAAACGTGTAACTTCTGTGAGCTCATGTAGGTCAATTTGATGGGCCTCTTATAACCTTAAGATTCATCTTGCTCCTTATCTTTCCTCTGCATTAAAATATGTTAATACCAGCTTTGGAATCAAATCAATTCTTTTCTTTTTAAATCTGCCTTTTTAAAACTTCCTTTGTATTTGCAGAATTACCAAGGAGTTGTTAAAAATTACCGTATTTTCTACCTCTGAATGAAATTAAGCAAAGACCGAAGTACGAAAAGGTCATCGAAACAAGAGACTATAAAAGAAACCTGAGAATAGCGGTACACTGCTAATGATAGCCTAAAATTTAATTTAAAGTCAGTCCTGAAACTGTGTAATGGTTAAGGATTGAGTTTCTATCCTCATCCACATGTTTAAGGAATCTTCTGTATTGGCTATCTCTAAGCAAATTAGTGGGAATGGGAGAGGGCGGGGAACAGCTCACTAAGAATCTACTCATCTATAGTCCTTTTATCTTTTCATTTAGAAGGGTAAGCTACTGAATGTCATATATATAATGCGGTACATAAAATGTGATAAATGCTGCACCTAACACACAAAGTCTACAATAGACCATAGATCTACAAAGGACTATGATCTATGGATCAGAACTAGCAGAGTTAACATCAACCCAGTTCCTAGCAAACGTTGCTAACTTATGGCCATAGCTATCATTTCAGGCCCAATACCCCCGTTATAAAAGCAAATATTCTGTAGACCCCCTTCCCTTCCAAATGAGGCACTCTATCTTCAACTATAATTTTTAAGTAAATTTAAATCAATTTAGAATAATGGAATATATGTTATTGTACATTCATAACTATACTATATTCCTATTCCTACACCCCGCTTAATTATAATAAGTAAGTTAGGATCAGGGAAAGCAATATGAGAAATTATCCCACACGGGAAGTTCAGGAAAAATGAAAGAGCAAAGGCAGAGATGGACTCTCAGCTACTAGCAGGCCAGTTTTCTCTGTAGACGATCACAGACAAAGGGGGAAAAATACTTAACTGGAGTATGTATAACATGCTAAGATAAATTACAATCTGTCAATGTTGACCAAGAGTGAGGAAGTTTGATATTCCTGTGAATGAGCTATTTATAAACGTACTTATAAAACAATTCAGTGTGTTATGACACGAGTTAAGAGTGCCAATGAAGTGCCCTGGAAACATTTCATCCCAGAGCCAGCCACATGTCCAAAGATGCATTCAGTCTGTGGTGGGAAAGAAAAGTGGGCCGGGGGCTCCAGATGAGGGGAGCCGTGTAGCAACTTGGGGCAAGGACGCAGATGCCAAAGCTGGGCCTGTCCGACAGGGAGCTCAGGAGGGACTCAGCTGCTGCTTTGGGAGGTGGCAGGAGGTGGGGGGAGGGGATAGCCCGACCCTGGCTCCTGAAGCACCCCTCCCCTCCCTTCCTACTTGGGTCCCACACAGCGCCCCTCACTGCATCCTGCCTTGGCCTACCTGTGCCCCACATACACCCCGATGCTTCCCTCCCCGTTGCCTGAGCCCGAGCCTCCCTGCCTGCCTTCGACCATCCCCAGTACCCCCATCGTGCCGTGACCTACCTGCACCTGGGGCTCCATCCTGCTTCCCTGCTGGGGACTGGCCTTCTTGGACATGTGCGTCTCCTGGCAAGCTCTGGAGCCCTGAAGTACCTGAAATAACCTTAAGTTCAGGAAAAGAATAAAGCTCAATGATAAAGAAAATCTCTATCATTTTATTCATTGAATCATGTTGTTTATGTTTACATATAAAATATGCATATCTGTGTGCATATGCATGGCTATATTTTGGGTTTTTATGTAATAAAATTACATATTAACATTTTATTTCTTTAAAACATTGACGCATTGTGGCAAAACGTTAGCATTTAAAAATCTTTCTTTTCAGAAATCAGATCGTATACAAATGCTTGAAGTTTCTTTTTCACCTTTCCTTTATCCCATTCCCTTCTTTGCATCCAAAGAGGTAACCGTTATCCTGAAGTCAGTGTTGTTTTACTTTCCCAGCTGTTTTTTTTTTCGCCAGTCCCGCGGCCTGGGGAGGGTGGGGCTCCGGCGAAAGGACGAGGGGCGGGTTCCCCTCCCGATCTCAGAGAAGCTCCCAAAAGGGCAGCGGCGTGCCCACCTGCCGCCACCTCGGGCGGCCGCGAACCATTCAAATCGCCCGCGCCAAGAGGTACCCGGCGCTCGCGATTGGCGGAGCCGGACCAGCGCCCCTGGGCGGGGCCGGCCCCCTCGCAGCGGCCGCGGGTCCCGCCCCCACGCAGGGGCCGCGGGTCCCGCCCCGCTGGTGCGCATGCGCGCAGTCCCCAGAGGAAAGAGTCTGCGCACACCCCCGCCCGGCCTCCGACTCGCGCCGCGGCTCCCTCCCTTGTCCGCGGAGGCTTGTCGGCTCGGCGAGACAGCAAGAGCTGCGGCCGGCAGGGGGCTGTGCGGACCCAAGGCGGCTGCGGTGGCGCCGGCCTGTGGAAAATGCCACCAGGCGGCGCTTCGGTTCGTTGCTCGTGTGACGGCCGTTCCCCGCCCCCCCATCCCTGAACCCCCTGCGACCGCCGGGGAAGAACCGGCCCGCGCAGTGAGTACCGCACCGAGACGCTTCGGCGGGAACGAGGCCGACGGCCGGCTGTGCCGGTTGCGCCCCTGAGGTGAGTGCGGGCTGCGGCGGCGGCGGCGGCGGCAGGGCGCGGGGCGCGGGAAGGACGGGGGTTGCGGCGGCTGCCACCCCGGGTCCCCGCGGCGGAGGGAGGCCGCGCGGGCCTCTGCGGGGCGGGGAGGGCCGGCGCCGTCAGTGTTTAGTCTCAGCTATTCTGATGTCTAGTTTTGTGCCCTTTGCTATGTCCAATCCTATATGAATTTCTGTTTTTATCTGATCGCATGGGACTAGCCCAGTGGTTCTCCAATTGGCTGGACATTCAAATTGCTTGGAAAACTTTTTAAAAACATAGGGGCCTGCAGCCTTCCCCAGACAAGTTAATTCAGAATTTCTGAAGGTGGGGCTGAGGCGTTAGTATTTTCGTAAGCTCCCTGTGTGATTATAATGAGTCCAACAATCACTCCCAACTCTAATAAAACGTTCTGACATTTTATAAAACTTGCCGATTGAGAACCTCAGCATGTGTTTCAAATGAGTTCAGAGGAGAGAGTTTCCAGTGTTAGGTGTTGGTGTTTGTTCTATCAGTTGCATTCACAATGTAGGCTGACAAGGGGAAAAAAAAAAAAAACAACAACAACAAGAAAAAAAAATTCAAAGGGAAGGTAGACAGGCCGTGCAAAGGAGAGCTCAATCACAGAAGAGCTGTCTCCAGGAGACCAAAGTCATGCTCTTTAACATTCTAAGTGATTGGTTTGTGCAGTGAACCAAATCTGAGCAGTTCCAATGTTTGAAAATGTAATGACTTGAATAGAAATACTAATATACCCTTCAAGGTCATGAAACAGTTCCTTGGCCTTAGGAAACGTGTAACTTCTGTGAGCTCATGTAGGTCAATTTGATGGGCCTCTTATAACCTTAAGATTCATCTTGCTCCTTATCTTTCCTCTGCATTAAAATATGTTAATACCAGCTTTGGAATCAAATCAATTCTTTTCTTTTTAAATCTGCCTTTTTAAAACTTCCTTTGTATTTGCAGAATTACCAAGGAGTTGTTAAAAATTACCGTATTTTCTACCTCTGAATGAAATTAAGCAAAGACCGAAGTACGAAAAGGTCATCGAAACAAGAGACTATAAAAGAAACCTGAGAATAGCGGTACACTGCTAATGATAGCCTAAAATTTAATTTAAAGTCAGTCCTGAAACTGTGTAATGGTTAAGGATTGAGTTTCTATCCTCATCCACATGTTTAAGGAATCTTCTGTATTGGCTATCTCTAAGCAAATTAGTGGGAATGGGAGAGGGCGGGGAACAGCTCACTAAGAATCTACTCATCTATAGTCCTTTTATCTTTTCATTTAGAAGGGTAAGCTACTGAATGTCATATATATAATGCGGTACATAAAATGTGATAAATGCTGCACCTAACACACAAAGTCTACAATAGACCATAGATCTACAAAGGACTATGATCTATGGATCAGAACTAGCAGAGTTAACATCAACCCAGTTCCTAGCAAACGTTGCTAACTTATGGCCATAGCTATCATTTCAGGCCCAATACCCCCGTTATAAAAGCAAATATTCTGTAGACCCCCTTCCCTTCCAAATGAGGCACTCTATCTTCAACTATAATTTTTAAGTAAATTTAAATCAATTTAGAATAATGGAATATATGTTATTGTACATTCATAACTATACTATATTCCTATTCCTACACCCCGCTTAATTATAATAAGTAAGTTAGGATCAGGGAAAGCAATATGAGAAATTATCCCACACGGGAAGTTCAGGAAAAATGAAAGAGCAAAGGCAGAGATGGACTCTCAGCTACTAGCAGGCCAGTTTTCTCTGTAGACGATCACAGACAAAGGGGGAAAAATACTTAACTGGAGTATGTATAACATGCTAAGATAAATTACAATCTGTCAATGTTGACCAAGAGTGAGGAAGTTTGATATTCCTGTGAATGAGCTATTTATAAACGTACTTATAAAACAATTCAGTGTGTTATGACACGAGTTAAGAGTGCCAATGAAGTGCCCTGGAAACATTTCATCCCAGAGCCAGCCACATGTCCAAAGATGCATTCAGTCTGTGGTGGGAAAGAAAAGTGGGCCGGGGGCTCCAGATGAGGGGAGCCGTGTAGCAACTTGGGGCAAGGACGCAGATGCCAAAGCTGGGCCTGTCCGACAGGGAGCTCAGGAGGGACTCAGCTGCTGCTTTGGGAGGTGGCAGGAGGTGGGGGGAGGGGATAGCCCGACCCTGGCTCCTGAAGCACCCCTCCCCTCCCTTCCTACTTGGGTCCCACACAGCGCCCCTCACTGCATCCTGCCTTGGCCTACCTGTGCCCCACATACACCCCGATGCTTCCCTCCCCGTTGCCTGAGCCCGAGCCTCCCTGCCTGCCTTCGACCATCCCCAGTACCCCCATCGTGCCGTGACCTACCTGCACCTGGGGCTCCATCCTGCTTCCCTGCTGGGGACTGGCCTTCTTGGACATGTGCGTCTCCTGGCAAGCTCTGGAGCCCTGAAGTACCTGAAATAACCTTAAGTTCAGGAAAAGAATAAAGCTCAATGATAAAGAAAATCTCTATCATTTTATTCATTGAATCATGTTGTTTATGTTTACATATAAAATATGCATATCTGTGTGCATATGCATGGCTATATTTTGGGTTTTTATGTAATAAAATTACATATTAACATTTTATTTCTTTAAAACATTGACGCATTGTGGCAAAACGTTAGCATTTAAAAATCTTTCTTTTCAGAAATCAGATCGTATACAAATGCTTGAAGTTTCTTTTTCACCTTTCCTTTATCCCATTCCCTTCTTTGCATCCAAAGAGGTAACCGTTATCCTGAAGTCAGTGTTGTTTTACTTTCCCAGCTGTTTTTTTTTTTCGCCAGTCCCGCGGCCTGGGGAGGGTGGGGCTCCGGCGAAAGGACGAGGGGCGGGTTCCCCTCCCGATCTCAGAGAAGCTCCCAAAAGGGCAGCGGCGTGCCCACCTGCCGCCACCTCGGGCGGCCGCGAACCATTCAAATCGCCCGCGCCAAGAGGTACCCGGCGCTCGCGATTGGCGGAGCCGGACCAGCGCCCCTGGGCGGGGCCGGCCCCCTCGCAGCGGCCGCGGGTCCCGCCCCCACGCAGGGTCCGCGGGTCCCGCCCCGCTGGTGCGCATGCGCGCAGTCCCCAGAGGAAAGAGTCTGCGCACACCCCCGCCCGGCCTCCGACTCGCGCCGCGGCTCCCTCCCTTGTCCGCGGAGGCTTGTCGGCTCGGCGAGACAGCAAGAGCTGCGGCCGGCAGGGGGCTGTGCGGACCCAAGGCGGCTGCGGTGGCGCCGGCCTGTGGAAAATGCCACCAGGCGGCGCTTCGGTTCGTTGCTCGTGTGACGGCCGTTCCCCGCCCCCCCATCCCTGAACCCCCTGCGACCGCCGGGGAAGAACCGGCCCGCGCAGTGAGTACCGCACCGAGACGCTTCGGCGGGAACGAGGCCGACGGCCGGCTGTGCCGGTTGCGCCCCTGAGGTGAGTGCGGGCTGCGGCGGCGGCGGCGGCGGCAGGGCGCGGGGCGCGGGAAGGACGGGGGTTGCGGCGGCTGCCACCCCGGGTCCCCGCGGCGGAGGGAGGCCGCGCGGGCCTCTGCGGGGCGGGGAGGGCCGGCGCCGTCAGTGTTTAGTCTCAGCTATTCTGATGTCTAGTTTTGTGCCCTTTGCTATGTCCAATCCTATATGAATTTCTGTTTTTATCTGATCGCATGGGACTAGCCCAGTGGTTCTCCAATTGGCTGGACATTCAAATTGCTTGGAAAACTTTTTAAAAACATAGGGGCCTGCAGCCTTCCCCAGACAAGTTAATTCAGAATTTCTGAAGGTGGGGCTGAGGCGTTAGTATTTTCGTAAGCTCCCTGTGTGATTATAATGAGTCCAACAATCACTCCCAACTCTAATAAAACGTTCTGACATTTTATAAAACTTGCCGATTGAGAACCTCAGCATGTGTTTCAAATGAGTTCAGAGGAGAGAGTTTCCAGTGTTAGGTGTTGGTGTTTGTTCTATCAGTTGCATTCACAATGTAGGCTGACAAGGGGAAAAAAAAAAAAAACAACAACAACAAGAAAAAAAAATTCAAAGGGAAGGTAGACAGGCCGTGCAAAGGAGAGCTCAATCACAGAAGAGCTGTCTCCAGGAGACCAAAGTCATGCTCTTTAACATTCTAAGTGATTGGTTTGTGCAGTGAACCAAATCTGAGCAGTTCCAATGTTTGAAAATGTAATGACTTGAATAGAAATACTAATATACCCTTCAAGGTCATGAAACAGTTCCTTGGCCTTAGGAAACGTGTAACTTCTGTGAGCTCATGTAGGTCAATTTGATGGGCCTCTTATAACCTTAAGATTCATCTTGCTCCTTATCTTTCCTCTGCATTAAAATATGTTAATACCAGCTTTGGAATCAAATCAATTCTTTTCTTTTTAAATCTGCCTTTTTAAAACTTCCTTTGTATTTGCAGAATTACCAAGGAGTTGTTAAAAATTACCGTATTTTCTACCTCTGAATGAAATTAAGCAAAGACCGAAGTACGAAAAGGTCATCGAAACAAGAGACTATAAAAGAAACCTGAGAATAGCGGTACACTGCTAATGATAGCCTAAAATTTAATTTAAAGTCAGTCCTGAAACTGTGTAATGGTTAAGGATTGAGTTTCTATCCTCATCCACATGTTTAAGGAATCTTCTGTATTGGCTATCTCTAAGCAAATTAGTGGGAATGGGAGAGGGCGGGGAACAGCTCACTAAGAATCTACTCATCTATAGTCCTTTTATCTTTTCATTTAGAAGGGTAAGCTACTGAATGTCATATATATAATGCGGTACATAAAATGTGATAAATGCTGCACCTAACACACAAAGTCTACAATAGACCATAGATCTACAAAGGACTATGATCTATGGATCAGAACTAGCAGAGTTAACATCAACCCAGTTCCTAGCAAACGTTGCTAACTTATGGCCATAGCTATCATTTCAGGCCCAATACCCCCGTTATAAAAGCAAATATTCTGTAGACCCCCTTCCCTTCCAAATGAGGCACTCTATCTTCAACTATAATTTTTAAGTAAATTTAAATCAATTTAGAATAATGGAATATATGTTATTGTACATTCATAACTATACTATATTCCTATTCCTACACCCCGCTTAATTATAATAAGTAAGTTAGGATCAGGGAAAGCAATATGAGAAATTATCCCACACGGGAAGTTCAGGAAAAATGAAAGAGCAAAGGCAGAGATGGACTCTCAGCTACTAGCAGGCCAGTTTTCTCTGTAGACGATCACAGACAAAGGGGGAAAAATACTTAACTGGAGTATGTATAACATGCTAAGATAAATTACAATCTGTCAATGTTGACCAAGAGTGAGGAAGTTTGATATTCCTGTGAATGAGCTATTTATAAACGTACTTATAAAACAATTCAGTGTGTTATGACACGAGTTAAGAGTGCCAATGAAGTGCCCTGGAAACATTTCATCCCAGAGCCAGCCACATGTCCAAAGATGCATTCAGTCTGTGGTGGGAAAGAAAAGTGGGCCGGGGGCTCCAGATGAGGGGAGCCGTGTAGCAACTTGGGGCAAGGACGCAGATGCCAAAGCTGGGCCTGTCCGACAGGGAGCTCAGGAGGGACTCAGCTGCTGCTTTGGGAGGTGGCAGGAGGTGGGGGGAGGGGATAGCCCGACCCTGGCTCCTGAAGCACCCCTCCCCTCCCTTCCTACTTGGGTCCCACACAGCGCCCCTCACTGCATCCTGCCTTGGCCTACCTGTGCCCCACATACACCCCGATGCTTCCCTCCCCGTTGCCTGAGCCCGAGCCTCCCTGCCTGCCTTCGACCATCCCCAGTACCCCCATCGTGCCGTGACCTACCTGCACCTGGGGCTCCATCCTGCTTCCCTGCTGGGGACTGGCCTTCTTGGACATGTGCGTCTCCTGGCAAGCTCTGGAGCCCTGAAGTACCTGAAATAACCTTAAGTTCAGGAAAAGAATAAAGCTCAATGATAAAGAAAATCTCTATCATTTTATTCATTGAATCATGTTGTTTATGTTTACATATAAAATATGCATATCTGTGTGCATATGCATGGCTATATTTTGGGTTTTTATGTAATAAAATTACATATTAACATTTTATTTCTTTAAAACATTGACGCATTGTGGCAAAACGTTAGCATTTAAAAATCTTTCTTTTCAGAAATCAGATCGTATACAAATGCTTGAAGTTTCTTTTTCACCTTTCCTTTATCCCATTCCCTTCTTTGCATCCAAAGAGGTAACCGTTATCCTGAAGTCAGTGTTGTTTTACTTTCCCAGCTGTTTTTTTTTTTCGCCAGTCCCGCGGCCTGGGGAGGGTGGGGCTCCGGCGAAAGGACGAGGGGCGGGTTCCCCTCCCGATCTCAGAGAAGCTCCCAAAAGGGCAGCGGCGTGCCCACCTGCCGCCACCTCGGGCGGCCGCGAACCATTCAAATCGCCCGCGCCAAGAGGTACCCGGCGCTCGCGATTGGCGGAGCCGGACCAGCGCCCCTGGGCGGGGCCGGCCCCCTCGCAGCGGCCGCGGGTCCCGCCCCCACGCAGGGGCCGCGGGTCCCGCCCCGCTGGTGCGCATGCGCGCAGTCCCCAGAGGAAAGAGTCTGCGCACACCCCCGCCCGGCCTCCGACTCGCGCCGCGGCTCCCTCCCTTGTCCGCGGAGGCTTGTCGGCTCGGCGAGACAGCAAGAGCTGCGGCCGGCAGGGGGCTGTGCGGACCCAAGGCGGCTGCGGTGGCGCCGGCCTGTGGAAAATGCCACCAGGCGGCGCTTCGGTTCGTTGCTCGTGTGACGGCCGTTCCCCGCCCCCCCATCCCTGAACCCCCTGCGACCGCCGGGGAAGAACCGGCCCGCGCAGTGAGTACCGCACCGAGACGCTTCGGCGGGAACGAGGCCGACGGCCGGCTGTGCCGGTTGCGCCCCTGAGGTGAGTGCGGGCTGCGGCGGCGGCGGCGGCGGCAGGGCGCGGGGCGCGGGAAGGACGGGGGTTGCGGCGGCTGCCACCCCGGGTCCCCGCGGCGGAGGGAGGCCGCGCGGGCCTCTGCGGGGCGGGGAGGGCCGGCGCCGTCAGTGTTTAGTCTCAGCTATTCTGATGTCTAGTTTTGTGCCCTTTGCTATGTCCAATCCTATATGAATTTCTGTTTTTATCTGATCGCATGGGACTAGCCCAGTGGTTCTCCAATTGGCTGGACATTCAAATTGCTTGGAAAACTTTTTAAAAACATAGGGGCCTGCAGCCTTCCCCAGACAAGTTAATTCAGAATTTCTGAAGGTGGGGCTGAGGCGTTAGTATTTTCTTAAGCTCCCTGTGTGATTATAATGAGTCCAACAATCACTCCCAACTCTAATAAAACGTTCTGACATTTTATAAAACTTGCCGATTGAGAACCTCAGCATGTGTTTCAAATGAGTTCAGAGGAGAGAGTTTCCAGTGTTAGGTGTTGGTGTTTGTTCTATCAGTTGCATTCACAATGTAGGCTGACAAGGGGAAAAAAAAAAAAAACAACAACAACAAGAAAAAAAAATTCAAAGGGAAGGTAGACAGGCCGTGCAAAGGAGAGCTCAATCACAGAAGAGCTGTCTCCAGGAGACCAAAGTCATGCTCTTTAACATTCTAAGTGATTGGTTTGTGCAGTGAACCAAATCTGAGCAGTTCCAATGTTTGAAAATGTAATGACTTGAATAGAAATACTAATATACCCTTCAAGGTCATGAAACAGTTCCTTGGCCTTAGGAAACGTGTAACTTCTGTGAGCTCATGTAGGTCAATTTGATGGGCCTCTTATAACCTTAAGATTCATCTTGCTCCTTATCTTTCCTCTGCATTAAAATATGTTAATACCAGCTTTGGAATCAAATCAATTCTTTTCTTTTTAAATCTGCCTTTTTAAAACTTCCTTTGTATTTGCAGAATTACCAAGGAGTTGTTAAAAATTACCGTATTTTCTACCTCTGAATGAAATTAAGCAAAGACCGAAGTACGAAAAGGTCATCGAAACAAGAGACTATAAAAGAAACCTGAGAATAGCGGTACACTGCTAATGATAGCCTAAAATTTAATTTAAAGTCAGTCCTGAAACTGTGTAATGGTTAAGGATTGAGTTTCTATCCTCATCCACATGTTTAAGGAATCTTCTGTATTGGCTATCTCTAAGCAAATTAGTGGGAATGGGAGAGGGCGGGGAACAGCTCACTAAGAATCTACTCATCTATAGTCCTTTTATCTTTTCATTTAGAAGGGTAAGCTACTGAATGTCATATATATAATGCGGTACATAAAATGTGATAAATGCTGCACCTAACACACAAAGTCTACAATAGACCATAGATCTACAAAGGACTATGATCTATGGATCAGAACTAGCAGAGTTAACATCAACCCAGTTCCTAGCAAACGTTGCTAACTTATGGCCATAGCTATCATTTCAGGCCCAATACCCCCGTTATAAAAGCAAATATTCTGTAGACCCCCTTCCCTTCCAAATGAGGCACTCTATCTTCAACTATAATTTTTAAGTAAATTTAAATCAATTTAGAATAATGGAATATATGTTATTGTACATTCATAACTATACTATATTCCTATTCCTACACCCCGCTTAATTATAATAAGTAAGTTAGGATCAGGGAAAGCAATATGAGAAATTATCCCACACGGGAAGTTCAGGAAAAATGAAAGAGCAAAGGCAGAGATGGACTCTCAGCTACTAGCAGGCCAGTTTTCTCTGTAGACGATCACAGACAAAGGGGGAAAAATACTTAACTGGAGTATGTATAACATGCTAAGATAAATTACAATCTGTCAATGTTGACCAAGAGTGAGGAAGTTTGATATTCCTGTGAATGAGCTATTTATAAACGTACTTATAAAACAATTCAGTGTGTTATGACACGAGTTAAGAGTGCCAATGAAGTGCCCTGGAAACATTTCATCCCAGAGCCAGCCACATGTCCAAAGATGCATTCAGTCTGTGGTGGGAAAGAAAAGTGGGCCGGGGGCTCCAGATGAGGGGAGCCGTGTAGCAACTTGGGGCAAGGACGCAGATGCCAAAGCTGGGCCTGTCCGACAGGGAGCTCAGGAGGGACTCAGCTGCTGCTTTGGGAGGTGGCAGGAGGTGGGGGGAGGGGATAGCCCGACCCTGGCTCCTGAAGCACCCCTCCCCTCCCTTCCTACTTGGGTCCCACACAGCGCCCCTCACTGCATCCTGCCTTGGCCTACCTGTGCCCCACATACACCCCGATGCTTCCCTCCCCGTTGCCTGAGCCCGAGCCTCCCTGCCTGCCTTCGACCATCCCCAGTACCCCCATCGTGCCGTGACCTACCTGCACCTGGCGCTCCATCCTGCTTCCCTGCTGGGGACTGGCCTTCTTGGACATGTGCGTCTCCTGGCAAGCTCTGGAGCCCTGAAGTACCTGAAATAACCTTAAGTTCAGGAAAAGAATAAAGCTCAATGATAAAGAAAATCTCTATCATTTTATTCATTGAATCATGTTGTTTATGTTTACATATAAAATATGCATATCTGTGTGCATATGCATGGCTATATTTTGGGTTTTTATGTAATAAAATTACATATTAACATTTTATTTCTTTAAAACATTGACGCATTGTGGCAAAACGTTAGCATTTAAAAATCTTTCTTTTCAGAAATCAGATCGTATACAAATGCTTGAAGTTTCTTTTTCACCTTTCCTTTATCCCATTCCCTTCTTTGCATCCAAAGAGGTAACCGTTATCCTGAAGTCAGTGTTGTTTTACTTTCCCAGCTGTTTTTTTTTTTCGCCAGTCCCGCGGCCTGGGGAGGGTGGGGCTCCGGCGAAAGGACGAGGGGCGGGTTCCCCTCCCGATCTCAGAGAAGCTCCCAAAAGGGCAGCGGCGTGCCCACCTGCCGCCACCTCGGGCGGCCGCGAACCATTCAAATCGCCCGCGCCAAGAGGTACCCGGCGCTCGCGATTGGCTGAGCCGGACCAGCGCCCCTGGGCGGGGCCGGCCCCCTCGCAGCGGCCGCGGGTCCCGCCCCCACGCAGGGGCCGCGGGTCCCGCCCCGCTGGTGCGCATGCGCGCAGTCCCCAGAGGAAAGAGTCTGCGCACACCCCCGCCCGGCCTCCGACTCGCGCCGCGGCTCCCTCCCTTGTCCGCGGAGGCTTGTCGGCTCGGCGAGACAGCAAGAGCTGCGGCCGGCAGGGGGCTGTGCGGACCCAAGGCGGCTGCGGTGGCGCCGGCCTGTGGAAAATGCCACCAGGCGGCGCTTCGGTTCGTTGCTCGTGTGACGGCCGTTCCCCGCCCCCCCATCCCTGAACCCCCTGCGACCGCCGGGGAAGAACCGGCCCGCGCAGTGAGTACCGCACCGAGACGCTTCGGCGGGAACGAGGCCGACGGCCGGCTGTGCCGGTTGCGCCCCTGAGGTGAGTGCGGGCTGCGGCGGCGGCGGCGGCGGCGGCGGCAGGGCGCGGGGCGCGGGAAGGACGGGGGTTGCGGCGGCTGCCACCCCGGGTCCCCGCGGCGGAGGGAGGCCGCGCGGGCCTCTGCGGGGCGGGGAGGGCCGGCGCCGTCAGTGTTTAGTCTCAGCTATTCTGATGTCTAGTTTTGTGCCCTTTGCTATGTCCAATCCTATATGAATTTCTGTTTTTATCTGATCGCATGGGACTAGCCCAGTGGTTCTCCAATTGGCTGGACATTCAAATTGCTTGGAAAACTTTTTAAAAACATAGGGGCCTGCAGCCTTCCCCAGACAAGTTAATTCAGAATTTCTGAAGGTGGGGCTGAGGCATTAGTATTTTCTTAAGCTCCCTGTGTGATTATAATGAGTCCAACAATCACTCCCAACTCTAATAAAACGTTCTGACATTTTATAAAACTTGCCGATTGAGAACCTCAGCATGTGTTTCAAATGAGTTCAGAGGAGAGAGTTTCCAGTGTTAGGTGTTGGTGTTTGTTCTATCAGTTGCATTCACAATGTAGGCTGACAAGGGGAAAAAAAAAAAAAAACAACAACAACAAGAAAAAAAAATTCAAAGGGAAGGTAGACAGGCCGTGCAAAGGAGAGCTCAATCACAGAAGAGCTGTCTCCAGGAGACCAAAGTCATGCTCTTTAACATTCTAAGTGATTGGTTTGTGCAGTGAACCAAATCTGAGCAGTTCCAATGTTTGAAAATGTAATGACTTGAATAGAAATACTAATATACCCTTCAAGGTCATGAAACAGTTCCTTGGCCTTAGGAAACGTGTAACTTCTGTGAGCTCATGTAGGTCAATTTGATGGGCCTCTTATAACCTTAAGATTCATCTTGCTCCTTATCTTTCCTCTGCATTAAAATATGTTAATACCAGCTTTGGAATCAAATCAATTCTTTTCTTTTTAAATCTGCCTTTTTAAAACTTCCTTTGTATTTGCAGAATTACCAAGGAGTTGTTAAAAATTACCGTATTTTCTACCTCTGAATGAAATTAAGCAAAGACCGAAGTACGAAAAGGTCATCGAAACAAGAGACTATAAAAGAAACCTGAGAATAGCGGTACACTGCTAATGATAGCCTAAAATTTAATTTAAAGTCAGTCCTGAAACTGTGTAATGGTTAAGGATTGAGTTTCTATCCTCATCCACATGTTTAAGGAATCTTCTGTATTGGCTATCTCTAAGCAAATTAGTGGGAATGGGAGAGGGCGGGGAACAGCTCACTAAGAATCTACTCATCTATAGTCCTTTTATCTTTTCATTTAGAAGGGTAAGCTACTGAATGTCATATATATAATGCGGTACATAAAATGTGATAAATGCTGCACCTAACACACAAAGTCTACAATAGACCATAGATCTACAAAGGACTATGATCTATGGATCAGAACTAGCAGAGTTAACATCAACCCAGTTCCTAGCAAACGTTGCTAACTTATGGCCATAGCTATCATTTCAGGCCCAATACCCCCGTTATAAAAGCAAATATTCTGTAGACCCCCTTCCCTTCCAAATGAGGCACTCTATCTTCAACTATAATTTTTAAGTAAATTTAAATCAATTTAGAATAATGGAATATATGTTATTGTACATTCATAACTATACTATATTCCTATTCCTACACCCCGCTTAATTATAATAAGTAAGTTAGGATCAGGGAAAGCAATATGAGAAATTATCCCACACGGGAAGTTCAGGAAAAATGAAAGAGCAAAGGCAGAGATGGACTCTCAGCTACTAGCAGGCCAGTTTTCTCTGTAGACGATCACAGACAAAGGGGGAAAAATACTTAACTGGAGTATGTATAACATGCTAAGATAAATTACAATCTGTCAATGTTGACCAAGAGTGAGGAAGTTTGATATTCCTGTGAATGAGCTATTTATAAACGTACTTATAAAACAATTCAGTGTGTTATGACACGAGTTAAGAGTGCCAATGAAGTGCCCTGGAAACATTTCATCCCAGAGCCAGCCACATGTCCAAAGATGCATTCAGTCTGTGGTGGGAAAGAAAAGTGGGCCGGGGGCTCCAGATGAGGGGAGCCGTGTAGCAACTTGGGGCAAGGACGCAGATGCCAAAGCTGGGCCTGTCCGACAGGGAGCTCAGGAGGGACTCAGCTGCTGCTTTGGGAGGTGGCAGGAGGTGGGGGGAGGGGATAGCCCGACCCTGGCTCCTGAAGCACCCCTCCCCTCCCTTCCTACTTGGGTCCCACACAGCGCCCCTCACTGCATCCTGCCTTGGCCTACCTGTGCCCCACATACACCCCGATGCTTCCCTCCCCGTTGCCTGAGCCCGAGCCTCCCTGCCTGCCTTCGACCATCCCCAGTACCCCCATCGTGCCGTGACCTACCTGCACCTGGGGCTCCATCCTGCTTCCCTGCTGGGGACTGGCCTTCTTGGACATGTGCGTCTCCTGGCAAGCTCTGGAGCCCTGAAGTACCTGAAATAACCTTAAGTTCAGGAAAAGAATAAAGCTCAATGATAAAGAAAATCTCTATCATTTTATTCATTGAATCATGTTGTTTATGTTTACATATAAAATATGCATATCTGTGTGCATATGCATGGCTATATTTTGGGTTTTTATGTAATAAAATTACATATTAACATTTTATTTCTTTAAAACATTGACGCATTGTGGCAAAACGTTAGCATTTAAAAATCTTTCTTTTCAGAAATCAGATCGTATACAAATGCTTGAAGTTTCTTTTTCACCTTTCCTTTATCCCATTCCCTTCTTTGCATCCAAAGAGGTAACCGTTATCCTGAAGTCAGTGTTGTTTTACTTTCCCAGCTGTTTTTTTTTTTCGCCAGTCCCGCGGCCTGGGGAGGGTGGGGCTCCGGCGAAAGGACGAGGGGCGGGTTCCCCTCCCGATCTCAGAGAAGCTCCCAAAAGGGCAGCGGCGTGCCCACCTGCCGCCACCTCGGGCGGCCGCGAACCATTCAAATCGCCCGCGCCAAGAGGTACCCGGCGCTCGCGATTGGCTGAGCCGGACCAGCGCCCCTGGGCGGGGCCGGCCCCCTCGCAGCGGCCGCGGGTCCCGCCCCCACGCAGGGTCCGCGGGTCCCGCCCCGCTGGTGCGCATGCGCGCAGTCCCCAGAGGAAAGAGTCTGCGCACACCCCCGCCCGGCCTCCGACTCGCGCCGCGGCTCCCTCCCTTGTCCGCGGAGGCTTGTCGGCTCGGCGAGACAGCAAGAGCTGCGGCCGGCAGGGGGCTGTGCGGACCCAAGGCGGCTGCGGTGGCGCCGGCCTGTGGAAAATGCCACCAGGCGGCGCTTCGTTTCGTTGCTCGTGTGACGGCCGTTCCCCGCCCCCCCATCCCTGAACCCCCTGCGACCGCCGGGGAAGAACCGGCCCGCGCAGTGAGTACCGCACCGAGACGCTTCGGCGGGAACGAGGCCGACGGCCGGCTGTGCCGGTTGCGCCCCTGAGGTGAGTGCGGGCTGCGGCGGCGGCGGCGGCGGCAGGGCGCGGGGCGCGGGAAGGACGGGGGTTGCGGCGGCTGCCACCCCGGGTCCCCGCGGCGGAGGGAGGCCGCGCGGGCCTCTGCGGGGCGGGGAGGGCCGGCGCCGTCAGTGTTTAGTCTCAGCTATTCTGATGTCTAGTTTTGTGCCCTTTGCTATGTCCAATCCTATATGAATTTCTGTTTTTATCTGATCGCATGGGACTAGCCCAGTGGTTCTCCAATTGGCTGGACATTCAAATTGCTTGGAAAACTTTTTAAAAACATAGGGGCCTGCAGCCTTCCCCAGACAAGTTAATTCAGAATTTCTGAAGGTGGGGCTGAGGCGTTAGTATTTTCTTAAGCTCCCTGTGTGATTATAATGAGTCCAACAATCACTCCCAACTCTAATAAAACGTTCTGACATTTTATAAAACTTGCCGATTGAGAACCTCAGCATGTGTTTCAAATGAGTTCAGAGGAGAGAGTTTCCAGTGTTAGGTGTTGGTGTTTGTTCTATCAGTTGCATTCACAATGTAGGCTGACAAGGGGAAAAAAAAAAAAAACAACAACAACAAGAAAAAAAAATTCAAAGGGAAGGTAGACAGGCCGTGCAAAGGAGAGCTCAATCACAGAAGAGCTGTCTCCAGGAGACCAAAGTCATGCTCTTTAACATTCTAAGTGATTGGTTTGTGCAGTGAACCAAATCTGAGCAGTTCCAATGTTTGAAAATGTAATGACTTGAATAGAAATACTAATATACCCTTCAAGGTCATGAAACAGTTCCTTGGCCTTAGGAAACGTGTAACTTCTGTGAGCTCATGTAGGTCAATTTGATGGGCCTCTTATAACCTTAAGATTCATCTTGCTCCTTATCTTTCCTCTGCATTAAAATATGTTAATACCAGCTTTGGAATCAAATCAATTCTTTTCTTTTTAAATCTGCCTTTTTAAAACTTCCTTTGTATTTGCAGAATTACCAAGGAGTTGTTAAAAATTACCGTATTTTCTACCTCTGAATGAAATTAAGCAAAGACCGAAGTACGAAAAGGTCATCGAAACAAGAGACTATAAAAGAAACCTGAGAATAGCGGTACACTGCTAATGATAGCCTAAAATTTAATTTAAAGTCAGTCCTGAAACTGTGTAATGGTTAAGGATTGAGTTTCTATCCTCATCCACATGTTTAAGGAATCTTCTGTATTGGCTATCTCTAAGCAAATTAGTGGGAATGGGAGAGGGCGGGGAACAGCTCACTAAGAATCTACTCATCTATAGTCCTTTTATCTTTTCATTTAGAAGGGTAAGCTACTGAATGTCATATATATAATGCGGTACATAAAATGTGATAAATGCTGCACCTAACACACAAAGTCTACAATAGACCATAGATCTACAAAGGACTATGATCTATGGATCAGAACTAGCAGAGTTAACATCAACCCAGTTCCTAGCAAACGTTGCTAACTTATGGCCATAGCTATCATTTCAGGCCCAATACCCCCGTTATAAAAGCAAATATTCTGTAGACCCCCTTCCCTTCCAAATGAGGCACTCTATCTTCAACTATAATTTTTA
Source organism: Camelus bactrianus (assembly GCF_048773025.1). Taxonomy (NCBI): domain Eukaryota; kingdom Metazoa; phylum Chordata; class Mammalia; order Artiodactyla; family Camelidae; genus Camelus; species Camelus bactrianus. The sequence goes on along the minus strand of NC_133567.1, from coordinate 156,727 downwards.
AGTAAATTTAAATCAATTTAGAATAATGGAATATATGTTATTGTACATTCATAACTATACTATATTCCTATTCCTACACCCCGCTTAATTATAATAAGTAAGTTAGGATCAGGGAAAGCAATATGAGAAATTATCCCACACGGGAAGTTCAGGAAAAATGAAAGAGCAAAGGCAGAGATGGACTCTCAGCTACTAGCAGGCCAGTTTTCTCTGTAGACGATCACAGACAAAGGGGGAAAAATACTTAACTGGAGTATGTATAACATGCTAAGATAAATTACAATCTGTCAATGTTGACCAAGAGTGAGGAAGTTTGATATTCCTGTGAATGAGCTATTTATAAACGTACTTATAAAACAATTCAGTGTGTTATGACACGAGTTAAGAGTGCCAATGAAGTGCCCTGGAAACATTTCATCCCAGAGCCAGCCACATGTCCAAAGATGCATTCAGTCTGTGGTGGGAAAGAAAAGTGGGCCGGGGGCTCCAGATGAGGGGAGCCGTGTAGCAACTTGGGGCAAGGACGCAGATGCCAAAGCTGGGCCTGTCCGACAGGGAGCTCAGGAGGGACTCAGCTGCTGCTTTGGGAGGTGGCAGGAGGTGGGGGGAGGGGATAGCCCGACCCTGGCTCCTGAAGCACCCCTCCCCTCCCTTCCTACTTGGGTCCCACACAGCGCCCCTCACTGCATCCTGCCTTGGCCTACCTGTGCCCCACATACACCCCGATGCTTCCCTCCCCGTTGCCTGAGCCCGAGCCTCCCTGCCTGCCTTCGACCATCCCCAGTACCCCCATCGTGCCGTGACCTACCTGCACCTGGGGCTCCATCCTGCTTCCCTGCTGGGGACTGGCCTTCTTGGACATGTGCGTCTCCTGGCAAGCTCTGGAGCCCTGAAGTACCTGAAATAACCTTAAGTTCAGGAAAAGAATAAAGCTCAATGATAAAGAAAATCTCTATCATTTTATTCATTGAATCATGTTGTTTATGTTTACATATAAAATATGCATATCTGTGTGCATATGCATGGCTATATTTTGGGTTTTTATGTAATAAAATTACATATTAACATTTTATTTCTTTAAAACATTGACGCATTGTGGCAAAACGTTAGCATTTAAAAATCTTTCTTTTCAGAAATCAGATCGTATACAAATGCTTGAAGTTTCTTTTTCACCTTTCCTTTATCCCATTCCCTTCTTTGCATCCAAAGAGGTAACCGTTATCCTGAAGTCAGTGTTGTTTTACTTTCCCAGCTGTTTTTTTTTTTCGCCAGTCCCGCGGCCTGGGGAGGGTGGGGCTCCGGCGAAAGGACGAGGGGCGGGTTCCCCTCCCGATCTCAGAGAAGCTCCCAAAAGGGCAGCGGCGTGCCCACCTGCCGCCACCTCGGGCGGCCGCGAACCATTCAAATCGCCCGCGCCAAGAGGTACCCGGCGCTCGCGATTGGCTGAGCCGGACCAGCGCCCCTGGGCGGGGCCGGCCCCCTCGCAGCGGCCGCGGGTCCCGCCCCCACGCAGGGTCCGCGGGTCCCGCCCCGCTGGTGCGCATGCGCGCAGTCCCCAGAGGAAAGAGTCTGCGCACACCCCCGCCCGGCCTCCGACTCGCGCCGCGGCTCCCTCCCTTGTCCGCGGAGGCTTGTCGGCTCGGCGAGACAGCAAGAGCTGCGGCCGGCAGGGGGCTGTGCGGACCCAAGGCGGCTGCGGTGGCGCCGGCCTGTGGAAAATGCCACCAGGCGGCGCTTCGGTTCGTTGCTCGTGTGACGGCCGTTCCCCGCCCCCCCATCCCTGAACCCCCATCCCTGAACCCCCTGCGACCGCCGGGGAAGAACCGGCCCGCGCAGTGAGTACCGCACCGAGACGCTTCGGCGGGAACGAGGCCGACGGCCGGCTGTGCCGGTTGCGCCCCTGAGGTGAGTGCGGGCTGCGGCGGCGGCGGCGGCGGCAGGGCGCGGGGCGCGGGAAGGACGGGGGTTGCGGCGGCTGCCACCCCGGGTCCCCGCGGCGGAGGGAGGCCGCGCGGGCCTCTGCGGGGCGGGGAGGGCCGGCGCCGTCAGTGTTTAGTCTCAGCTATTCTGATGTCTAGTTTTGTGCCCTTTGCTATGTCCAATCCTATATGAATTTCTGTTTTTATCTGATCGCATGGGACTAGCCCAGTGGTTCTCCAATTGGCTGGACATTCAAATTGCTTGGAAAACTTTTTAAAAACATAGGGGCCTGCAGCCTTCCCCAGACAAGTTAATTCAGAATTTCTGAAGGTGGGGCTGAGGCGTTAGTATTTTCGTAAGCTCCCTGTGTGATTATAATGAGTCCAACAATCACTCCCAACTCTAATAAAACGTTCTGACATTTTATAAAACTTGCCGATTGAGAACCTCAGCATGTGTTTCAAATGAGTTCAGAGGAGAGAGTTTCCAGTGTTAGGTGTTGGTGTTTGTTCTATCAGTTGCATTCACAATGTAGGCTGACAAGGGGAAAAAAAAAAAAAACAACAACAACAAGAAAAAAAAATTCAAAGGGAAGGTAGACAGGCCGTGCAAAGGAGAGCTCAATCACAGAAGAGCTGTCTCCAGGAGACCAAAGTCATGCTCTTTAACATTCTAAGTGATTGGTTTGTGCAGTGAACCAAATCTGAGCAGTTCCAATGTTTGAAAATGTAATGACTTGAATAGAAATACTAATATACCCTTCAAGGTCATGAAACAGTTCCTTGGCCTTAGGAAACGTGTAACTTCTGTGAGCTCATGTAGGTCAATTTGATGGGCCTCTTATAACCTTAAGATTCATCTTGCTCCTTATCTTTCCTCTGCATTAAAATATGTTAATACCAGCTTTGGAATCAAATCAATTCTTTTCTTTTTAAATCTGCCTTTTTAAAACTTCCTTTGTATTTGCAGAATTACCAAGGAGTTGTTAAAAATTACCGTATTTTCTACCTCTGAATGAAATTAAGCAAAGACCGAAGTACGAAAAGGTCATCGAAACAAGAGACTATAAAAGAAACCTGAGAATAGCGGTACACTGCTAATGATAGCCTAAAATTTAATTTAAAGTCAGTCCTGAAACTGTGTAATGGTTAAGGATTGAGTTTCTATCCTCATCCACATGTTTAAGGAATCTTCTGTATTGGCTATCTCTAAGCAAATTAGTGGGAATGGGAGAGGGCGGGGAACAGCTCACTAAGAATCTACTCATCTATAGTCCTTTTATCTTTTCATTTAGAAGGGTAAGCTACTGAATGTCATATATATAATGCGGTACATAAAATGTGATAAATGCTGCACCTAACACACAAAGTCTACAATAGACCATAGATCTACAAAGGACTATGATCTATGGATCAGAACTAGCAGAGTTAACATCAACCCAGTTCCTAGCAAACGTTGCTAACTTATGGCCATAGCTATCATTTCAGGCCCAATACCCCCGTTATAAAAGCAAATATTCTGTAGACCCCCTTCCCTTCCAAATGAGGCACTCTATCTTCAACTATAATTTTTAAGTAAATTTAAATCAATTTAGAATAATGGAATATATGTTATTGTACATTCATAACTATACTATATTCCTATTCCTACACCCCGCTTAATTATAATAAGTAAGTTAGGATCAGGGAAAGCAATATGAGAAATTATCCCACACGGGAAGTTCAGGAAAAATGAAAGAGCAAAGGCAGAGATGGACTCTCAGCTACTAGCAGGCCAGTTTTCTCTGTAGACGATCACAGACAAAGGGGGAAAAATACTTAACTGGAGTATGTATAACATGCTAAGATAAATTACAATCTGTCAATGTTGACCAAGAGTGAGGAAGTTTGATATTCCTGTGAATGAGCTATTTATAAACGTACTTATAAAACAATTCAGTGTGTTATGACACGAGTTAAGAGTGCCAATGAAGTGCCCTGGAAACATTTCATCCCAGAGCCAGCCACATGTCCAAAGATGCATTCAGTCTGTGGTGGGAAAGAAAAGTGGGCCGGGGGCTCCAGATGAGGGGAGCCGTGTAGCAACTTGGGGCAAGGACGCAGATGCCAAAGCTGGGCCTGTCCGACAGGGAGCTCAGGAGGGACTCAGCTGCTGCTTTGGGAGGTGGCAGGAGGTGGGGGGAGGGGATAGCCCGACCCTGGCTCCTGAAGCACCCCTCCGCTCCCTTCCTACTTGGGTCCCACACAGCGCCCCTCACTGCATCCTGCCTTGGCCTACCTGTGCCCCACATACACCCCGATGCTTCCCTCCCCGTTGCCTGAGCCCGAGCCTCCCTGCCTGCCTTCGACCATCCCCAGTACCCCCATCGTGCCGTGACCTACCTGCACCTGGGGCTCCATCCTGCTTCCCTGCTGGGGACTGGCCTTCTTGGACATGTGCGTCTCCTGGCAAGCTCTGGAGCCCTGAAGTACCTGAAATAACCTTAAGTTCAGGAAAAGAATAAAGCTCAATGATAAAGAAAATCTCTATCATTTTATTCATTGAATCATGTTGTTTATGTTTACATATAAAATATGCATATCTGTGTGCATATGCATGGCTATATTTTGGGTTTTTATGTAATAAAATTACATATTAACATTTTATTTCTTTAAAACATTGACGCATTGTGGCAAAACGTTAGCATTTAAAAATCTTTCTTTTCAGAAATCAGATCGTATACAAATGCTTGAAGTTTCTTTTTCACCTTTCCTTTATCCCATTCCCTTCTTTGCATCCAAAGAGGTAACCGTTATCCTGAAGTCAGTGTTGTTTTACTTTCCCAGCTGTTTTTTTTTTTCGCCAGTCCCGCGGCCTGGGGAGGGTGGGGCTCCGGCGAAAGGACGAGGGGCGGGTTCCCCTCCCGATCTCAGAGAAGCTCCCAAAAGGGCAGCGGCGTGCCCACCTGCCGCCACCTCGGGCGGCCGCGAACAATTCAAATCGCCCGCGCCAAGAGGTACCCGGCGCTCGCGATTGGCGGAGCCGGACCAGCGCCCCTGGGCGGGGCCGGCCCCCTCGCAGCGGCCGCGGGTCCCGCCCCCACGCAGGGTCCGCGGGTCCCGCCCCGCTGGTGCGCATGCGCGCAGTCCCCAGAGGAAAGAGTCTGCGCACACCCCCGCCCGGCCTCCGACTCGCGCCGCGGCTCCCTCCCTTGTCCGCGGAGGCTTGTCGGCTCGGCGAGACAGCAAGAGCTGCGGCCGGCAGGGGGCTGTGCGGACCCAAGGCGGCTGCGGTGGCGCCGGCCTGTGGAAAATGCCACCAGGCGGCGCTTCGGTTCGTTGCTCGTGTGACGGCCGTTCCCCGCCCCCCCATCCCTGAACCCCCTGCGACCGCCGGGGAAGAACCGGCCCGCGCAGTGAGTACCGCACCGAGACGCTTCGGCGGGAACGAGGCCGACGGCCGGCTGTGCCGGTTGCGCCCCTGAGGTGAGTGCGGGCTGCGGCGGCGGCGGCGGCGGCGGCGGCAGGGCGCGGGGCGCGGGAAGGACGGGGGTTGCGGCGGCTGCCACCCCGGGTCCCCGCGGCGGAGGGAGGCCGCGCGGGCCTCTGCGGGGCGGGGAGGGCCGGCGCCGTCAGTGTTTAGTCTCAGCTATTCTGATGTCTAGTTTTGTGCCCTTTGCTATGTCCAATCCTATATGAATTTCTGTTTTTATCTGATCGCATGGGACTAGCCCAGTGGTTCTCCAATTGGCTGGACATTCAAATTGCTTGGAAAACTTTTTAAAAACATAGGGGCCTGCAGCCTTCCCCAGACAAGTTAATTCAGAATTTCTGAAGGTGGGGCTGAGGCATTAGTATTTTCTTAAGCTCCCTGTGTGATTATAATGAGTCCAACAATCACTCCCAACTCTAATAAAACGTTCTGACATTTTATAAAACTTGCCGATTGAGAACCTCAGCATGTGTTTCAAATGAGTTCAGAGGAGAGAGTTTCCAGTGTTAGGTGTTGGTGTTTGTTCTATCAGTTGCATTCACAATGTAGGCTGACAAGGGGAAAAAAAAAAAAAAACAACAACAACAAGAAAAAAAAATTCAAAGGGAAGGTAGACAGGCCGTGCAAAGGAGAGCTCAATCACAGAAGAGCTGTCTCCAGGAGACCAAAGTCATGCTCTTTAACATTCTAAGTGATTGGTTTGTGCAGTGAACCAAATCTGAGCAGTTCCAATGTTTGAAAATGTAATGACTTGAATAGAAATACTAATATACCCTTCAAGGTCATGAAACAGTTCCTTGGCCTTAGGAAACGTGTAACTTCTGTGAGCTCATGTAGGTCAATTTGATGGGCCTCTTATAACCTTAAGATTCATCTTGCTCCTTATCTTTCCTCTGCATTAAAATATGTTAATACCAGCTTTGGAATCAAATCAATTCTTTTCTTTTTAAATCTGCCTTTTTAAAACTTCCTTTGTATTTGCAGAATTACCAAGGAGTTGTTAAAAATTACCGTATTTTCTACCTCTGAATGAAATTAAGCAAAGACCGAAGTACGAAAAGGTCATCGAAACAAGAGACTATAAAAGAAACCTGAGAATAGCGGTACACTGCTAATGATAGCCTAAAATTTAATTTAAAGTCAGTCCTGAAACTGTGTAATGGTTAAGGATTGAGTTTCTATCCTCATCCACATGTTTAAGGAATCTTCTGTATTGGCTATCTCTAAGCAAATTAGTGGGAATGGGAGAGGGCGGGGAACAGCTCACTAAGAATCTACTCATCTATAGTCCTTTTATCTTTTCATTTAGAAGGGTAAGCTACTGAATGTCATATATATAATGCGGTACATAAAATGTGATAAATGCTGCACCTAACACACAAAGTCTACAATAGACCATAGATCTACAAAGGACTATGATCTATGGATCAGAACTAGCAGAGTTAACATCAACCCAGTTCCTAGCAAACGTTGCTAACTTATGGCCATAGCTATCATTTCAGGCCCAATACCCCCGTTATAAAAGCAAATATTCTGTAGACCCCCTTCCCTTCCAAATGAGGCACTCTATCTTCAACTATAATTTTTAAGTAAATTTAAATCAATTTAGAATAATGGAATATATGTTATTGTACATTCATAACTATACTATATTCCTATTCCTACACCCCGCTTAATTATAATAAGTAAGTTAGGATCAGGGAAAGCAATATGAGAAATTATCCCACACGGGAAGTTCAGGAAAAATGAAAGAGCAAAGGCAGAGATGGACTCTCAGCTACTAGCAGGCCAGTTTTCTCTGTAGACGATCACAGACAAAGGGGGAAAAATACTTAACTGGAGTATGTATAACATGCTAAGATAAATTACAATCTGTCAATGTTGACCAAGAGTGAGGAAGTTTGATATTCCTGTGAATGAGCTATTTATAAACGTACTTATAAAACAATTCAGTGTGTTATGACACGAGTTAAGAGTGCCAATGAAGTGCCCTGGAAACATTTCATCCCAGAGCCAGCCACATGTCCAAAGATGCATTCAGTCTGTGGTGGGAAAGAAAAGTGGGCCGGGGGCTCCAGATGAGGGGAGCCGTGTAGCAACTTGGGGCAAGGACGCAGATGCCAAAGCTGGGCCTGTCCGACAGGGAGCTCAGGAGGGACTCAGCTGCTGCTTTGGGAGGTGGCAGGAGGTGGGGGGAGGGGATAGCCCGACCCTGGCTCCTGAAGCACCCCTCCCCTCCCTTCCTACTTGGGTCCCACACAGCGCCCCTCACTGCATCCTGCCTTGGCCTACCTGTGCCCCACATACACCCCGATGCTTCCCTCCCCGTTGCCTGAGCCCGAGCCTCCCTGCCTGCCTTCGACCATCCCCAGTACCCCCATCGTGCCGTGACCTACCTGCACCTGGGGCTCCATCCTGCTTCCCTGCTGGGGACTGGCCTTCTTGGACATGTGCGTCTCCTGGCAAGCTCTGGAGCCCTGAAGTACCTGAAATAACCTTAAGTTCAGGAAAAGAATAAAGCTCAATGATAAAGAAAATCTCTATCATTTTATTCATTGAATCATGTTGTTTATGTTTACATATAAAATATGCATATCTGTGTGCATATGCATGGCTATATTTTGGGTTTTTATGTAATAAAATTACATATTAACATTTTATTTCTTTAAAACATTGACGCATTGTGGCAAAACGTTAGCATTTAAAAATCTTTCTTTTCAGAAATCAGATCGTATACAAATGCTTGAAGTTTCTTTTTCACCTTTCCTTTATCCCATTCCCTTCTTTGCATCCAAAGAGGTAACCGTTATCCTGAAGTCAGTGTTGTTTTACTTTCCCAGCTGTTTTTTTTTTCGCCAGTCCCGCGGCCTGGGGAGGGTGGGGCTCCGGCGAAAGGACGAGGGGCGGGTTCCCCTCCCGATCTCAGAGAAGCTCCCAAAAGGGCAGCGGCGTGCCCACCTGCCGCCACCTCGGGCGGCCGCGAACCATTCAAATCGCCCGCGCCAAGAGGTACCCGGCGCTCGCGATTGGCGGAGCCGGACCAGCGCCCCTGGGCGGGGCCGGCCCCCTCGCAGCGGCCGCGGGTCCCGCCCCCACGCAGGGGCCGCGGGTCCCGCCCCGCTGGTGCGCATGCGCGCAGTCCCCAGAGGAAAGAGTCTGCGCACACCCCCGCCCGGCCTCCGACTCGCGCCGCGGCTCCCTCCCTTGTCCGCGGAGGCTTGTCGGCTCGGCGAGACAGCAAGAGCTGCGGCCGGCAGGGGGCTGTGCGGACCCAAGGCGGCTGCGGTGGCGCCGGCCTGTGGAAAATGCCACCAGGCGGCGCTTCGGTTCGTTGCTCGTGTGACGGCCGTTCCCCGCCCCCCCATCCCTGAACCCCCTGCGACCGCCGGGGAAGAACCGGCCCGCGCAGTGAGTACCGCACCGAGACGCTTCGGCGGGAACGAGGCCGACGGCCGGCTGTGCCGGTTGCGCCCCTGAGGTGAGTGCGGGCTGCGGCGGCGGCGGCGGCGGCAGGGCGCGGGGCGCGGGAAGGACGGGGGTTGCGGCGGCTGCCACCCCGGGTCCCCGCGGCGGAGGGAGGCCGCGCGGGCCTCTGCGGGGCGGGGAGGGCCGGCGCCGTCAGTGTTTAGTCTCAGCTATTCTGATGTCTAGTTTTGTGCCCTTTGCTATGTCCAATCCTATATGAATTTCTGTTTTTATCTGATCGCATGGGACTAGCCCAGTGGTTCTCCAATTGGCTGGACATTCAAATTGCTTGGAAAACTTTTTAAAAACATAGGGGCCTGCAGCCTTCCCCAGACAAGTTAATTCAGAATTTCTGAAGGTGGGGCTGAGGCGTTAGTATTTTCTTAAGCTCCCTGTGTGATTATAATGAGTCCAACAATCACTCCCAACTCTAATAAAACGTTCTGACATTTTATAAAACTTGCCGATTGAGAACCTCAGCATGTGTTTCAAATGAGTTCAGAGGAGAGAGTTTCCAGTGTTAGGTGTTGGTGTTTGTTCTATCAGTTGCATTCACAATGTAGGCTGACAAGGGGAAAAAAAAAAAAAACAACAACAACAAGAAAAAAAAATTCAAAGGGAAGGTAGACAGGCCGTGCAAAGGAGAGCTCAATCACAGAAGAGCTGTCTCCAGGAGACCAAAGTCATGCTCTTTAACATTCTAAGTGATTGGTTTGTGCAGTGAACCAAATCTGAGCAGTTCCAATGTTTGAAAATGTAATGACTTGAATAGAAATACTAATATACCCTTCAAGGTCATGAAACAGTTCCTTGGCCTTAGGAAACGTGTAACTTCTGTGAGCTCATGTAGGTCAATTTGATGGGCCTCTTATAACCTTAAGATTCATCTTGCTCCTTATCTTTCCTCTGCATTAAAATATGTTAATACCAGCTTTGGAATCAAATCAATTCTTTTCTTTTTAAATCTGCCTTTTTAAAACTTCCTTTGTATTTGCAGAATTACCAAGGAGTTGTTAAAAATTACCGTATTTTCTACCTCTGAATGAAATTAAGCAAAGACCGAAGTACGAAAAGGTCATCGAAACAAGAGACTATAAAAGAAACCTGAGAATAGCGGTACACTGCTAATGATAGCCTAAAATTTAATTTAAAGTCAGTCCTGAAACTGTGTAATGGTTAAGGATTGAGTTTCTATCCTCATCCACATGTTTAAGGAATCTTCTGTATTGGCTATCTCTAAGCAAATTAGTGGGAATGGGAGAGGGCGGGGAACAGCTCACTAAGAATCTACTCATCTATAGTCCTTTTATCTTTTCATTTAGAAGGGTAAGCTACTGAATGTCATATATATAATGCGGTACATAAAATGTGATAAATGCTGCACCTAACACACAAAGTCTACAATAGACCATAGATCTACAAAGGACTATGATCTATGGATCAGAACTAGCAGAGTTAACATCAACCCAGTTCCTAGCAAACGTTGCTAACTTATGGCCATAGCTATCATTTCAGGCCCAATACCCCCGTTATAAAAGCAAATATTCTGTAGACCCCCTTCCCTTCCAAATGAGGCACTCTATCTTCAACTATAATTTTTAAGTAAATTTAAATCAATTTAGAATAATGGAATATATGTTATTGTACATTCATAACTATACTATATTCCTATTCCTACACCCCGCTTAATTATAATAAGTAAGTTAGGATCAGGGAAAGCAATATGAGAAATTATCCCACACGGGAAGTTCAGGAAAAATGAAAGAGCAAAGGCAGAGATGGACTCTCAGCTACTAGCAGGCCAGTTTTCTCTGTAGACGATCACAGACAAAGGGGGAAAAATACTTAACTGGAGTATGTATAACATGCTAAGATAAATTACAATCTGTCAATGTTGACCAAGAGTGAGGAAGTTTGATATTCCTGTGAATGAGCTATTTATAAACGTACTTATAAAACAATTCAGTGTGTTATGACACGAGTTAAGAGTGCCAATGAAGTGCCCTGGAAACATTTCATCCCAGAGCCAGCCACATGTCCAAAGATGCATTCAGTCTGTGGTGGGAAAGAAAAGTGGGCCGGGGGCTCCAGATGAGGGGAGCCGTGTAGCAACTTGGGGCAAGGACGCAGATGCCAAAGCTGGGCCTGTCCGACAGGGAGCTCAGGAGGGACTCAGCTGCTGCTTTGGGAGGTGGCAGGAGGTGGGGGGAGGGGATAGCCCGACCCTGGCTCCTGAAGCACCCCTCCCCTCCCTTCCTACTTGGGTCCCACACAGCGCCCCTCACTGCATCCTGCCTTGGCCTACCTGTGCCCCACATACACCCCGATGCTTCCCTCCCCGTTGCCTGAGCCCGAGCCTCCCTGCCTGCCTTCGACCATCCCCAGTACCCCCATCGTGCCGTGACCTACCTGCACCTGGGGCTCCATCCTGCTTCCCTGCTGGGGACTGGCCTTCTTGGACATGTGCGTCTCCTGGCAAGCTCTGGAGCCCTGAAGTACCTGAAATAACCTTAAGTTCAGGAAAAGAATAAAGCTCAATGATAAAGAAAATCTCTATCATTTTATTCATTGAATCATGTTGTTTATGTTTACATATAAAATATGCATATCTGTGTGCATATGCATGGCTATATTTTGGGTTTTTATGTAATAAAATTACATATTAACATTTTATTTCTTTAAAACATTGACGCATTGTGGCAAAACGTTAGCATTTAAAAATCTTTCTTTTCAGAAATCAGATCGTATACAAATGCTTGAAGTTTCTTTTTCACCTTTCCTTTATCCCATTCCCTTCTTTGCATCCAAAGAGGTAACCGTTATCCTGAAGTCAGTGTTGTTTTACTTTCCCAGCTGTTTTTTTTTTTCGCCAGTCCCGCGGCCTGGGGAGGGTGGGGCTCCGGCGAAAGGACGAGGGGCGGGTTCCCCTCCCGATCTCAGAGAAGCTCCCAAAAGGGCAGCGGCGTGCCCACCTGCCGCCACCTCGGGCGGCCGCGAACCATTCAAATCGCCCGCGCCAAGAGGTACCCGGCGCTCGCGATTGGCTGAGCCGGACCAGCGCCCCTGGGCGGGGCCGGCCCCCTCGCAGCGGCCGCGGGTCCCGCCCCCACGCAGGGGCCGCGGGTCCCGCCCCGCTGGTGCGCATGCGCGCAGTCCCCAGAGGAAAGAGTCTGCGCACACCCCCGCCCGGCCTCCGACTCGCGCCGCGGCTCCCTCCCTTGTCCGCGGAGGCTTGTCGGCTCGGCGAGACAGCAAGAGCTGCGGCCGGCAGGGGGCTGTGCGGACCCAAGGCGGCTGCGGTGGCGCCGGCCTGTGGAAAATGCCACCAGGCGGCGCTTCGGTTCGTTGCTCGTGTGACGGCCGTTCCCCGCCCCCCCATCCCTGAACCCCCTGCGACCGCCGGGGAAGAACCGGCCCGCGCAGTGAGTACCGCACCGAGACGCTTCGGCGGGAACGAGGCCGACGGCCGGCTGTGCCGGTTGCGCCCCTGAGGTGAGTGCGGGCTGCGGCGGCGGCGGCGGCGGCAGGGCGCGGGGCGCGGGAAGGACGGGGGTTGCGGCGGCTGCCACCCCGGGTCCCCGCGGCGGAGGGAGGCCGCGCGGGCCTCTGCGGGGCGGGGAGGGCCGGCGCCGTCAGTGTTTAGTCTCAGCTATTCTGATGTCTAGTTTTGTGCCCTTTGCTATGTCCAATCCTATATGAATTTCTGTTTTTATCTGATCGCATGGGACTAGCCCAGTGGTTCTCCAATTGGCTGGACATTCAAATTGCTTGGAAAACTTTTTAAAAACATAGGGGCCTGCAGCCTTCCCCAGACAAGTTAATTCAGAATTTCTGAAGGTGGGGCTGAGGCGTTAGTATTTTCTTAAGCTCCCTGTGTGATTATAATGAGTCCAACAATCACTCCCAACTCTAATAAAACGTTCTGACATTTTATAAAACTTGCCGATTGAGAACCTCAGCATGTGTTTCAAATGAGTTCAGAGGAGAGAGTTTCCAGTGTTAGGTGTTGGTGTTTGTTCTATCAGTTGCATTCACAATGTAGGCTGACAAGGGGAAAAAAAAAAAAAACAACAACAACAAGAAAAAAAAATTCAAAGGGAAGGTAGACAGGCCGTGCAAAGGAGAGCTCAATCACAGAAGAGCTGTCTCCAGGAGACCAAAGTCATGCTCTTTAACATTCTAAGTGATTGGTTTGTGCAGTGAACCAAATCTGAGCAGTTCCAATGTTTGAAAATGTAATGACTTGAATAGAAATACTAATATACCCTTCAAGGTCATGAAACAGTTCCTTGGCCTTAGGAAACGTGTAACTTCTGTGAGCTCATGTAGGTCAATTTGATGGGCCTCTTATAACCTTAAGATTCATCTTGCTCCTTATCTTTCCTCTGCATTAAAATATGTTAATACCAGCTTTGGAATCAAATCAATTCTTTTCTTTTTAAATCTGCCTTTTTAAAACTTCCTTTGTATTTGCAGAATTACCAAGGAGTTGTTAAAAATTACCGTATTTTCTACCTCTGAATGAAATTAAGCAAAGACCGAAGTACGAAAAGGTCATCGAAACAAGAGACTATAAAAGAAACCTGAGAATAGCGGTACACTGCTAATGATAGCCTAAAATTTAATTTAAAGTCAGTCCTGAAACTGTGTAATGGTTAAGGATTGAGTTTCTATCCTCATCCACATGTTTAAGGAATCTTCTGTATTGGCTATCTCTAAGCAAATTAGTGGGAATGGGAGAGGGCGGGGAACAGCTCACTAAGAATCTACTCATCTATAGTCCTTTTATCTTTTCATTTAGAAGGGTAAGCTACTGAATGTCATATATATAATGCGGTACATAAAATGTGATAAATGCTGCACCTAACACACAAAGTCTACAATAGACCATAGATCTACAAAGGACTATGATCTATGGATCAGAACTAGCAGAGTTAACATCAACCCAGTTCCTAGCAAACGTTGCTAACTTATGGCCATAGCTATCATTTCAGGCCCAATACCCCCGTTATAAAAGCAAATATTCTGTAGACCCCCTTCCCTTCCAAATGAGGCACTCTATCTTCAACTATAATTTTTAAGTAAATTTAAATCAATTTAGAATAATGGAATATATGTTATTGTACATTCATAACTATACTATATTCCTATTCCTACACCCCGCTTAATTATAATAAGTAAGTTAGGATCAGGGAAAGCAATATGAGAAATTATCCCACACGGGAAGTTCAGGAAAAATGAAAGAGCAAAGGCAGAGATGGACTCTCAGCTACTAGCAGGCCAGTTTTCTCTGTAGACGATCACAGACAAAGGGGGAAAAATACTTAACTGGAGTATGTATAACATGCTAAGATAAATTACAATCTGTCAATGTTGACCAAGAGTGAGGAAGTTTGATATTCCTGTGAATGAGCTATTTATAAACGTACTTATAAAACAATTCAGTGTGTTATGACACGAGTTAAGAGTGCCAATGAAGTGCCCTGGAAACATTTCATCCCAGAGCCAGCCACATGTCCAAAGATGCATTCAGTCTGTGGTGGGAAAGAAAAGTGGGCCGGGGGCTCCAGATGAGGGGAGCCGTGTAGCAACTTGGGGCAAGGACGCAGATGCCAAAGCTGGGCCTGTCCGACAGGGAGCTCAGGAGGGACTCAGCTGCTGCTTTGGGAGGTGGCAGGAGGTGGGGGGAGGGGATAGCCCGACCCTGGCTCCTGAAGCACCCCTCCCCTCCCTTCCTACTTGGGTCCCACACAGCGCCCCTCACTGCATCCTGCCTTGGCCTACCTGTGCCCCACATACACCCCGATGCTTCCCTCCCCGTTGCCTGAGCCCGAGCCTCCCTGCCTGCCTTCGACCATCCCCAGTACCCCCATCGTGCCGTGACCTACCTGCACCTGGGGCTCCATCCTGCTTCCCTGCTGGGGACTGGCCTTCTTGGACATGTGCGTCTCCTGGCAAGCTCTGGAGCCCTGAAGTACCTGAAATAACCTTAAGTTCAGGAAAAGAATAAAGCTCAATGATAAAGAAAATCTCTATCATTTTATTCATTGAATCATGTTGTTTATGTTTACATATAAAATATGCATATCTGTGTGCATATGCATGGCTATATTTTGGGTTTTTATGTAATAAAATTACATATTAACATTTTATTTCTTTAAAACATTGACGCATTGTGGCAAAACGTTAGCATTTAAAAATCTTTCTTTTCAGAAATCAGATCGTATACAAATGCTTGAAGTTTCTTTTTCACCTTTCCTTTATCCCATTCCCTTCTTTGCATCCAAAGAGGTAACCGTTATCCTGAAGTCAGTGTTGTTTTACTTTCCCAGCTGTTTTTTTTTTTCGCCAGTCCCGCGGCCTGGGGAGGGTGGGGCTCCGGCGAAAGGACGAGGGGCGGGTTCCCCTCCCGATCTCAGAGAAGCTCCCAAAAGGGCAGCGGCGTGCCCACCTGCCGCCACCTCGGGCGGCCGCGAACCATTCAAATCGCCCGCGCCAAGAGGTACCCGGCGCTCGCGATTGGCTGAGCCGGACCAGCGCCCCTGGGCGGGGCCGGCCCCCTCGCAGCGGCCGCGGGTCCCGCCCCCACGCAGGGTCCGCGGGTCCCGCCCCGCTGGTGCGCATGCGCGCAGTCCCCAGAGGAAAGAGTCTGCGCACACCCCCGCCCGGCCTCCGACTCGCGCCGCGGCTCCCTCCCTTGTCCGCGGAGGCTTGTCGGCTCGGCGAGACAGCAAGAGCTGCGGCCGGCAGGGGGCTGTGCGGACCCAAGGCGGCTGCGGTGGCGCCGGCCTGTGGAAAATGCCACCAGGCGGCGCTTCGGTTCGTTGCTCGTGTGACGGCCGTTCCCCGCCCCCCCATCCCTGAACCCCCTGCGACCGCCGGGGAAGAACCGGCCCGCGCAGTGAGTACCGCACCGAGACGCTTCGGCGGGAACGAGGCCGACGGCCGGCTGTGCCGGTTGCGCCCCTGAGGTGAGTGCGGGCTGCGGCGGCGGCGGCGGCGGCAGGGCGCGGGGCGCGGGAAGGACGGGGGTTGCGGCGGCTGCCACCCCGGGTCCCCGCGGCGGAGGGAGGCCGCGCGGGCCTCTGCGGGGCGGGGAGGGCCGGCGCCGTCAGTGTTTAGTCTCAGCTATTCTGATGTCTAGTTTTGTGCCCTTTGCTATGTCCAATCCTATATGAATTTCTGTTTTTATCTGATCGCATGGGACTAGCCCAGTGGTTCTCCAATTGGCTGGACATTCAAATTGCTTGGAAAACTTTTTAAAAACATAGGGGCCTGCAGCCTTCCCCAGACAAGTTAATTCAGAATTTCTGAAGGTGGGGCTGAGGCGTTAGTATTTTCGTAAGCTCCCTGTGTGATTATAATGAGTCCAACAATCACTTCCAACTCTAATAAAACGTTCTGACATTTTATAAAACTTGCCGATTGAGAACCTCAGCATGTGTTTCAAATGAGTTCAGAGGAGAGAGTTTCCAGTGTTAGGTGTTGGTGTTTGTTCTATCAGTTGCATTCACAATGTAGGCTGACAAGGGGAAAAAAAAAAAAAAACAACAACAACAAGAAAAAAAAATTCAAAGGGAAGGTAGACAGGCCGTGCAAAGGAGAGCTCAATCACAGAAGAGCTGTCTCCAGGAGACCAAAGTCATGCTCTTTAACATTCTAAGTGATTGGTTTGTGCAGTGAACCAAATCTGAGCAGTTCCAATGTTTGAAAATGTAATGACTTGAATAGAAATACTAATATACCCTTCAAGGTCATGAAACAGTTCCTTGGCCTTAGGAAACGTGTAACTTCTGTGAGCTCATGTAGGTCAATTTGATGGGCCTCTTATAACCTTAAGATTCATCTTGCTCCTTATCTTTCCTCTGCATTAAAATATGTTAATACCAGCTTTGGAATCAAATCAATTCTTTTCTTTTTAAATCTGCCTTTTTAAAACTTCCTTTGTATTTGCAGAATTACCAAGGAGTTGTTAAAAATTACCGTATTTTCTACCTCTGAATGAAATTAAGCAAAGACCGAAGTACGAAAAGGTCATCGAAACAAGAGACTATAAAAGAAACCTGAGAATAGCGGTACACTGCTAATGATAGCCTAAAATTTAATTTAAAGTCAGTCCTGAAACTGTGTAATGGTTAAGGATTGAGTTTCTATCCTCATCCACATGTTTAAGGAATCTTCTGTATTGGCTATCTCTAAGCAAATTAGTGGGAATGGGAGAGGGCGGGGAACAGCTCACTAAGAATCTACTCATCTATAGTCCTTTTATCTTTTCATTTAGAAGGGTAAGCTACTGAATGTCATATATATAATGCGGTACATAAAATGTGATAAATGCTGCACCTAACACACAAAGTCTACAATAGACCATAGATCTACAAAGGACTATGATCTATGGATCAGAACTAGCAGAGTTAACATCAACCCAGTTCCTAGCAAACGTTGCTAACTTATGGCCATAGCTATCATTTCAGGCCCAATACCCCCGTTATAAAAGCAAATATTCTGTAGACCCCCTTCCCTTCCAAATGAGGCACTCTATCTTCAACTATAATTTTTAAGTAAATTTAAATCAATTTAGAATAATGGAATATATGTTATTGTACATTCATAACTATACTATATTCCTATTCCTACACCCCGCTTAATTATAATAAGTAAGTTAGGATCAGGGAAAGCAATATGAGAAATTATCCCACACGGGAAGTTCAGGAAAAATGAAAGAGCAAAGGCAGAGATGGACTCTCAGCTACTAGCAGGCCAGTTTTCTCTGTAGACGATCACAGACAAAGGGGGAAAAATACTTAACTGGAGTATGTATAACATGCTAAGATAAATTACAATCTGTCAATGTTGACCAAGAGTGAGGAAGTTTGATATTCCTGTGAATGAGCTATTTATAAACGTACTTATAAAACAATTCAGTGTGTTATGACACGAGTTAAGAGTGCCAATGAAGTGCCCTGGAAACATTTCATCCCAGAGCCAGCCACATGTCCAAAGATGCATTCAGTCTGTGGTGGGAAAGAAAAGTGGGCCGGGGGCTCCAGATGAGGGGAGCCGTGTAGCAACTTGGGGCAAGGACGCAGATGCCAAAGCTGGGCCTGTCCGACAGGGAGCTCAGGAGGGACTCAGCTGCTGCTTTGGGAGGTGGCAGGAGGTGGGGGGAGGGGATAGCCCGACCCTGGCTCCTGAAGCACCCCTCCGCTCCCTTCCTACTTGGGTCCCACACAGCGCCCCTCACTGCATCCTGCCTTGGCCTACCTGTGCCCCACATACACCCCGATGCTTCCCTCCCCGTTGCCTGAGCCCGAGCCTCCCTGCCTGCCTTCGACCATCCCCAGTACCCCCATCGTGCCGTGACCTACCTGCACCTGGGGCTCCATCCTGCTTCCCTGCTGGGGACTGGCCTTCTTGGACATGTGCGTCTCCTGGCAAGCTCTGGAGCCCTGAAGTACCTGAAATAACCTTAAGTTCAGGAAAAGAATAAAGCTCAATGATAAAGAAAATCTCTATCATTTTATTCATTGAATCATGTTGTTTATGTTTACATATAAAATATGCATATCTGTGTGCATATGCATGGCTATATTTTGGGTTTTTATGTAATAAAATTACATATTAACATTTTATTTCTTTAAAACATTGACGCATTGTGGCAAAACGTTAGCATTTAAAAATCTTTCTTTTCAGAAATCAGATCGTATACAAATGCTTGAAGTTTCTTTTTCACCTTTCCTTTATCCCATTCCCTTCTTTGCATCCAAAGAGGTAACCGTTATCCTGAAGTCAGTGTTGTTTTACTTTCCCAGCTGTTTTTTTTTTCGCCAGTCCCGCGGCCTGGGGAGGGTGGGGCTCCGGCGAAAGGACGAGGGGCGGGTTCCCCTCCCGATCTCAGAGAAGCTCCCAAAAGGGCAGCGGCGTGCCCACCTGCCGCCACCTCGGGCGGCCGCGAACCATTCAAATCGCCCGCGCCAAGAGGTACCCGGCGCTCGCGATTGGCTGAGCCGGACCAGCGCCCCTGGGCGGGGCCGGCCCCCTCGCAGCGGCCGCGGGTCCCGCCCCCACGCAGGGTCCGCGGGTCCCGCCCCGCTGGTGCGCATGCGCGCAGTCCCCAGAGGAAAGAGTCTGCGCACACCCCCGCCCGGCCTCCGACTCGCGCCGCGGCTCCCTCCCTTGTCCGCGGAGGCTTGTCGGCTCGGCGAGACAGCAAGAGCTGCGGCCGGCAGGGGGCTGTGCGGACCCAAGGCGGCTGCGGTGGCGCCGGCCTGTGGAAAATGCCACCAGGCGGCGCTTCGGTTCGTTGCTCGTGTGACGGCCGTTCCCCGCCCCCCCATCCCTGAACCCCCTGCGACCGCCGGGGAAGAACCGGCCCGCGCAGTGAGTACCGCACCGAGACGCTTCGGCGGGAACGAGGCCGACGGCCGGCTGTGCCGGTTGCGCCCCTGAGGTGAGTGCGGGCTGCGGCGGCGGCGGCGGCGGCAGGGCGCGGGGCGCGGGAAGGACGGGGGTTGCGGCGGCTGCCACCCCGGGTCCCCGCGGCGGAGGGAGGCCGCGCGGGCCTCTGCGGGGCGGGGAGGGCCGGCGCCGTCAGTGTTTAGTCTCAGCTATTCTGATGTCTAGTTTTGTGCCCTTTGCTATGTCCAATCCTATATGAATTTCTGTTTTTATCTGATCGCATGGGACTAGCCCAGTGGTTCTCCAATTGGCTGGACATTCAAATTGCTTGGAAAACTTTTTAAAAACATAGGGGCCTGCAGCCTTCCCCAGACAAGTTAATTCAGAATTTCTGAAGGTGGGGCTGAGGCATTAGTATTTTCGTAAGCTCCCTGTGTGATTATAATGAGTCCAACAATCACTCCCAACTCTAATAAAACGTTCTGACATTTTATAAAACTTGCCGATTGAGAACCTCAGCATGTGTTTCAAATGAGTTCAGAGGAGAGAGTTTCCAGTGTTAGGTGTTGGTGTTTGTTCTATCAGTTGCATTCACAATGTAGGCTGACAAGGGGAAAAAAAAAAAAAACAACAACAACAAGAAAAAAAAATTCAAAGGGAAGGTAGACAGGCCGTGCAAAGGAGAGCTCAATCACAGAAGAGCTGTCTCCAGGAGACCAAAGTCATGCTCTTTAACATTCTAAGTGATTGGTTTGTGCAGTGAACCAAATCTGAGCAGTTCCAATGTTTGAAAATGTAATGACTTGAATAGAAATACTAATATACCCTTCAAGGTCATGAAACAGTTCCTTGGCCTTAGGAAACGTGTAACTTCTGTGAGCTCATGTAGGTCAATTTGATGGGCCTCTTATAACCTTAAGATTCATCTTGCTCCTTATCTTTCCTCTGCATTAAAATATGTTAATACCAGCTTTGGAATCAAATCAATTCTTTTCTTTTTAAATCTGCCTTTTTAAAACTTCCTTTGTATTTGCAGAATTACCAAGGAGTTGTTAAAAATTACCGTATTTTCTACCTCTGAATGAAATTAAGCAAAGACCGAAGTACGAAAAGGTCATCGAAACAAGAGACTATAAAAGAAACCTGAGAATAGCGGTACACTGCTAATGATAGCCTAAAATTTAATTTAAAGTCAGTCCTGAAACTGTGTAATGGTTAAGGATTGAGTTTCTATCCTCATCCACATGTTTAAGGAATCTTCTGTATTGGCTATCTCTAAGCAAATTAGTGGGAATGGGAGAGGGCGGGGAACAGCTCACTAAGAATCTACTCATCTATAGTCCTTTTATCTTTTCATTTAGAAGGGTAAGCTACTGAATGTCATATATATAATGCGGTACATAAAATGTGATAAATGCTGCACCTAACACACAAAGTCTACAATAGACCATAGATCTACAAAGGACTATGATCTATGGATCAGAACTAGCAGAGTTAACATCAACCCAGTTCCTAGCAAACGTTGCTAACTTATGGCCATAGCTATCATTTCAGGCCCAATACCCCCGTTATAAAAGCAAATATTCTGTAGACCCCCTTCCCTTCCAAATGAGGCACTCTATCTTCAACTATAATTTTTAAGTAAATTTAAATCAATTTAGAATAATGGAATATATGTTATTGTACATTCATAACTATACTATATTCCTATTCCTACACCCCGCTTAATTATAATAAGTAAGTTAGGATCAGGGAAAGCAATATGAGAAATTATCCCACACGGGAAGTTCAGGAAAAATGAAAGAGCAAAGGCAGAGATGGACTCTCAGCTACTAGCAGGCCAGTTTTCTCTGTAGACGATCACAGACAAAGGGGGAAAAATACTTAACTGGAGTATGTATAACATGCTAAGATAAATTACAATCTGTCAATGTTGACCAAGAGTGAGGAAGTTTGATATTCCTGTGAATGAGCTATTTATAAACGTACTTATAAAACAATTCAGTGTGTTATGACACGAGTTAAGAGTGCCAATGAAGTGCCCTGGAAACATTTCATCCCAGAGCCAGCCACATGTCCAAAGATGCATTCAGTCTGTGGTGGGAAAGAAAAGTGGGCCGGGGGCTCCAGATGAGGGGAGCCGTGTAGCAACTTGGGGCAAGGACGCAGATGCCAAAGCTGGGCCTGTCCGACAGGGAGCTCAGGAGGGACTCAGCTGCTGCTTTGGGAGGTGGCAGGAGGTGGGGGGAGGGGATAGCCCGACCCTGGCTCCTGAAGCACCCCTCCCCTCCCTTCCTACTTGGGTCCCACACAGCGCCCCTCACTGCATCCTGCCTTGGCCTACCTGTGCCCCACATACACCCCGATGCTTCCCTCCCCGTTGCCTGAGCCCGAGCCTCCCTGCCTGCCTTCGACCATCCCCAGTACCCCCATCGTGCCGTGACCTACCTGCACCTGGGGCTCCATCCTGCTTCCCTGCTGGGGACTGGCCTTCTTGGACATGTGCGTCTCCTGGCAAGCTCTGGAGCCCTGAAGTACCTGAAATAACCTTAAGTTCAGGAAAAGAATAAAGCTCAATGATAAAGAAAATCTCTATCATTTTATTCATTGAATCATGTTGTTTATGTTTACATATAAAATATGCATATCTGTGTGCATATGCATGGCTATATTTTGGGTTTTTATGTAATAAAATTACATATTAACATTTTATTTCTTTAAAACATTGACGCATTGTGGCAAAACGTTAGCATTTAAAAATCTTTCTTTTCAGAAATCAGATCGTATACAAATGCTTGAAGTTTCTTTTTCACCTTTCCTTTATCCCATTCCCTTCTTTGCATCCAAAGAGGTAACCGTTATCCTGAAGTCAGTGTTGTTTTACTTTCCCAGCTGTTTTTTTTTTTCGCCAGTCCCGCGGCCTGGGGAGGGTGGGGCTCCGGCGAAAGGACGAGGGGCGGGTTCCCCTCCCGATCTCAGAGAAGCTCCCAAAAGGGCAGCGGCGTGCCCACCTGCCGCCACCTCGGGCGGCCGCGAACCATTCAAATC
Organism: Camelus bactrianus; assembly: GCF_048773025.1. NCBI lineage: Eukaryota > Metazoa > Chordata > Mammalia > Artiodactyla > Camelidae > Camelus > Camelus bactrianus. The sequence goes on along the minus strand of NC_133567.1, from coordinate 134,425 downwards.
GCCCGCGCCAAGAGGTACCCGGCGCTCGCGATTGGCTGAGCCGGACCAGCGCCCCTGGGCGGGGCCGGCCCCCTCGCAGCGGCCGCGGGTCCCGCCCCGCTGGTGCGCATGCGCGCAGTCCCCAGAGGAAAGAGTCTGCGCACACCCCCGCCCGGCCTCCGACTCGCGCCGCGGCTCCCTCCCTTGTCCGCGGAGGCTTGTCGGCTCGGCGAGACAGCAAGAGCTGCGGCCGGCAGGGGGCTGTGCGGACCCAAGGCGGCTGCGGTGGCGCCGGCCTGTGGAAAATGCCACCAGGCGGCGCTTCGGTTCGTTGCTCGTGTGACGGCCGTTCCCCGCCCCCCCATCCCTGAACCCCCTGCGACCGCCGGGGAAGAACCGGCCCGCGCAGTGAGTACCGCACCGAGACGCTTCGGCGGGAACGAGGCCGACGGCCGGCTGTGCCGGTTGCGCCCCTGAGGTGAGTGCGGGCTGCGGCGGCGGCGGCGGCGGCAGGGCGCGGGGCGCGGGAAGGACGGGGGTTGCGGCGGCTGCCACCCCGGGTCCCCGCGGCGGAGGGAGGCCGCGCGGGCCTCTGCGGGGCGGGGAGGGCCGGCGCCGTCAGTGTTTAGTCTCAGCTATTCTGATGTCTAGTTTTGTGCCCTTTGCTATGTCCAATCCTATATGAATTTCTGTTTTTATCTGATCGCATGGGACTAGCCCAGTGGTTCTCCAATTGGCTGGACATTCAAATTGCTTGGAAAACTTTTTAAAAACATAGGGGCCTGCAGCCTTCCCCAGACAAGTTAATTCAGAATTTCTGAAGGTGGGGCTGAGGCGTTAGTATTTTCGTAAGCTCCCTGTGTGATTATAATGAGTCCAACAATCACTTCCAACTCTAATAAAACGTTCTGACATTTTATAAAACTTGCCGATTGAGAACCTCAGCATGTGTTTCAAATGAGTTCAGAGGAGAGAGTTTCCAGTGTTAGGTGTTGGTGTTTGTTCTATCAGTTGCATTCACAATGTAGGCTGACAAGGGGAAAAAAAAAAAAAACAACAACAACAAGAAAAAAAAATTCAAAGGGAAGGTAGACAGGCCGTGCAAAGGAGAGCTCAATCACAGAAGAGCTGTCTCCAGGAGACCAAAGTCATGCTCTTTAACATTCTAAGTGATTGGTTTGTGCAGTGAACCAAATCTGAGCAGTTCCAATGTTTGAAAATGTAATGACTTGAATAGAAATACTAATATACCCTTCAAGGTCATGAAACAGTTCCTTGGCCTTAGGAAACGTGTAACTTCTGTGAGCTCATGTAGGTCAATTTGATGGGCCTCTTATAACCTTAAGATTCATCTTGCTCCTTATCTTTCCTCTGCATTAAAATATGTTAATACCAGCTTTGGAATCAAATCAATTCTTTTCTTTTTAAATCTGCCTTTTTAAAACTTCCTTTGTATTTGCAGAATTACCAAGGAGTTGTTAAAAATTACCGTATTTTCTACCTCTGAATGAAATTAAGCAAAGACCGAAGTACGAAAAGGTCATCGAAACAAGAGACTATAAAAGAAACCTGAGAATAGCGGTACACTGCTAATGATAGCCTAAAATTTAATTTAAAGTCAGTCCTGAAACTGTGTAATGGTTAAGGATTGAGTTTCTATCCTCATCCACATGTTTAAGGAATCTTCTGTATTGGCTATCTCTAAGCAAATTAGTGGGAATGGGAGAGGGCGGGGAACAGCTCACTAAGAATCTACTCATCTATAGTCCTTTTATCTTTTCATTTAGAAGGGTAAGCTACTGAATGTCATATATATAATGCGGTACATAAAATGTGATAAATGCTGCACCTAACACACAAAGTCTACAATAGACCATAGATCTACAAAGGACTATGATCTATGGATCAGAACTAGCAGAGTTAACATCAACCCAGTTCCTAGCAAACGTTGCTAACTTATGGCCATAGCTATCATTTCAGGCCCAATACCCCCGTTATAAAAGCAAATATTCTGTAGACCCCCTTCCCTTCCAAATGAGGCACTCTATCTTCAACTATAATTTTTAAGTAAATTTAAATCAATTTAGAATAATGGAATATATGTTATTGTACATTCATAACTATACTATATTCCTATTCCTACACCCCGCTTAATTATAATAAGTAAGTTAGGATCAGGGAAAGCAATATGAGAAATTATCCCACACGGGAAGTTCAGGAAAAATGAAAGAGCAAAGGCAGAGATGGACTCTCAGCTACTAGCAGGCCAGTTTTCTCTGTAGACGATCACAGACAAAGGGGGAAAAATACTTAACTGGAGTATGTATAACATGCTAAGATAAATTACAATCTGTCAATGTTGACCAAGAGTGAGGAAGTTTGATATTCCTGTGAATGAGCTATTTATAAACGTACTTATAAAACAATTCAGTGTGTTATGACACGAGTTAAGAGTGCCAATGAAGTGCCCTGGAAACATTTCATCCCAGAGCCAGCCACATGTCCAAAGATGCATTCAGTCTGTGGTGGGAAAGAAAAGTGGGCCGGGGGCTCCAGATGAGGGGAGCCGTGTAGCAACTTGGGGCAAGGACGCAGATGCCAAAGCTGGGCCTGTCCGACAGGGAGCTCAGGAGGGACTCAGCTGCTGCTTTGGGAGGTGGCAGGAGGTGGGGGGAGGGGATAGCCCGACCCTGGCTCCTGAAGCACCCCTCCCCTCCCTTCCTACTTGGGTCCCACACAGCGCCCCTCACTGCATCCTGCCTTGGCCTACCTGTGCCCCACATACACCCCGATGCTTCCCTCCCCGTTGCCTGAGCCCGAGCCTCCCTGCCTGCCTTCGACCATCCCCAGTACCCCCATCGTGCCGTGACCTACCTGCACCTGGGGCTCCATCCTGCTTCCCTGCTGGGGACTGGCCTTCTTGGACATGTGCGTCTCCTGGCAAGCTCTGGAGCCCTGAAGTACCTGAAATAACCTTAAGTTCAGGAAAAGAATAAAGCTCAATGATAAAGAAAATCTCTATCATTTTATTCATTGAATCATGTTGTTTATGTTTACATATAAAATATGCATATCTGTGTGCATATGCATGGCTATATTTTGGGTTTTTATGTAATAAAATTACATATTAACATTTTATTTCTTTAAAACATTGACGCATTGTGGCAAAACGTTAGCATTTAAAAATCTTTCTTTTCAGAAATCAGATCGTATACAAATGCTTGAAGTTTCTTTTTCACCTTTCCTTTATCCCATTCCCTTCTTTGCATCCAAAGAGGTAACCGTTATCCTGAAGTCAGTGTTGTTTTACTTTCCCAGCTGTTTTTTTTTTTCGCCAGTCCCGCGGCCTGGGGAGGGTGGGGCTCCGGCGAAAGGACGAGGGGCGGGTTCCCCTCCCGATCTCAGAGAAGCTCCCAAAAGGGCAGCGGCGTGCCCACCTGCCGCCACCTCGGGCGGCCGCGAACCATTCAAATCGCCCGCGCCAAGAGGTACCCGGCGCTCGCGATTGGCTGAGCCGGACCAGCGCCCCTGGGCGGGGCCGGCCCCCTCGCAGCGGCCGCGGGTCCCGCCCCCACGCAGGGTCCGCGGGTCCCGCCCCGCTGGTGCGCATGCGCGCAGTCCCCAGAGGAAAGAGTCTGCGCACACCCCCGCCCGGCCTCCGACTCGCGCCGCGGCTCCCTCCCTTGTCCGCGGAGGCTTGTCGGCTCGGCGAGACAGCAAGAGCTGCGGCCGGCAGGGGGCTGTGCGGACCCAAGGCGGCTGCGGTGGCGCCGGCCTGTGGAAAATGCCACCAGGCGGCGCTTCGGTTCGTTGCTCGTGTGACGGCCGTTCCCCGCCCCCCCATCCCTGAACCCCCTGCGACCGCCGGGGAAGAACCGGCCCGCGCAGTGAGTACCGCACCGAGACGCTTCGGCGGGAACGAGGCCGACGGCCGGCTGTGCCGGTTGCGCCCCTGAGGTGAGTGCGGGCTGCGGCGGCGGCGGCGGCGGCAGGGCGCGGGGCGCGGGAAGGACGGGGGTTGCGGCGGCTGCCACCCCGGGTCCCCGCGGCGGAGGGAGGCCGCGCGGGCCTCTGCGGGGCGGGGAGGGCCGGCGCCGTCAGTGTTTAGTCTCAGCTATTCTGATGTCTAGTTTTGTGCCCTTTGCTATGTCCAATCCTATATGAATTTCTGTTTTTATCTGATCGCATGGGACTAGCCCAGTGGTTCTCCAATTGGCTGGACATTCAAATTGCTTGGAAAACTTTTTAAAAACATAGGGGCCTGCAGCCTTCCCCAGACAAGTTAATTCAGAATTTCTGAAGGTGGGGCTGAGGCGTTAGTATTTTCTTAAGCTCCCTGTGTGATTATAATGAGTCCAACAATCACTCCCAACTCTAATAAAACGTTCTGACATTTTATAAAACTTGCCGATTGAGAACCTCAGCATGTGTTTCAAATGAGTTCAGAGGAGAGAGTTTCCAGTGTTAGGTGTTGGTGTTTGTTCTATCAGTTGCATTCACAATGTAGGCTGACAAGGGGAAAAAAAAAAAAAACAACAACAACAAGAAAAAAAAATTCAAAGGGAAGGTAGACAGGCCGTGCAAAGGAGAGCTCAATCACAGAAGAGCTGTCTCCAGGAGACCAAAGTCATGCTCTTTAACATTCTAAGTGATTGGTTTGTGCAGTGAACCAAATCTGAGCAGTTCCAATGTTTGAAAATGTAATGACTTGAATAGAAATACTAATATACCCTTCAAGGTCATGAAACAGTTCCTTGGCCTTAGGAAACGTGTAACTTCTGTGAGCTCATGTAGGTCAATTTGATGGGCCTCATATAACCTTAAGATTCATCTTGCTCCTTATCTTTCCTCTGCATTAAAATATGTTAATACCAGCTTTGGAATCAAATCAATTCTTTTCTTTTTAAATCTGCCTTTTTAAAACTTCCTTTGTATTTGCAGAATTACCAAGGAGTTGTTAAAAATTACCGTATTTTCTACCTCTGAATGAAATTAAGCAAAGACCGAAGTACGAAAAGGTCATCGAAACAAGAGACTATAAAAGAAACCTGAGAATAGCGGTACACTGCTAATGATAGCCTAAAATTTAATTTAAAGTCAGTCCTGAAACTGTGTAATGGTTAAGGATTGAGTTTCTATCCTCATCCACATGTTTAAGGAATCTTCTGTATTGGCTATCTCTAAGCAAATTAGTGGGAATGGGAGAGGGCGGGGAACAGCTCACTAAGAATCTACTCATCTATAGTCCTTTTATCTTTTCATTTAGAAGGGTAAGCTACTGAATGTCATATATATAATGCGGTACATAAAATGTGATAAATGCTGCACCTAACACACAAAGTCTACAATAGACCATAGATCTACAAAGGACTATGATCTATGGATCAGAACTAGCAGAGTTAACATCAACCCAGTTCCTAGCAAACGTTGCTAACTTATGGCCATAGCTATCATTTCAGGCCCAATACCCCCGTTATAAAAGCAAATATTCTGTAGACCCCCTTCCCTTCCAAATGAGGCACTCTATCTTCAACTATAATTTTTAAGTAAATTTAAATCAATTTAGAATAATGGAATATATGTTATTGTACATTCATAACTATACTATATTCCTATTCCTACACCCCGCTTAATTATAATAAGTAAGTTAGGATCAGGGAAAGCAATATGAGAAATTATCCCACACGGGAAGTTCAGGAAAAATGAAAGAGCAAAGGCAGAGATGGACTCTCAGCTACTAGCAGGCCAGTTTTCTCTGTAGACGATCACAGACAAAGGGGGAAAAATACTTAACTGGAGTATGTATAACATGCTAAGATAAATTACAATCTGTCAATGTTGACCAAGAGTGAGGAAGTTTGATATTCCTGTGAATGAGCTATTTATAAACGTACTTATAAAACAATTCAGTGTGTTATGACACGAGTTAAGAGTGCCAATGAAGTGCCCTGGAAACATTTCATCCCAGAGCCAGCCACATGTCCAAAGATGCATTCAGTCTGTGGTGGGAAAGAAAAGTGGGCCGGGGGCTCCAGATGAGGGGAGCCGTGTAGCAACTTGGGGCAAGGACGCAGATGCCAAAGCTGGGCCTGTCCGACAGGGAGCTCAGGAGGGACTCAGCTGCTGCTTTGGGAGGTGGCAGGAGGTGGGGGGAGGGGATAGCCCGACCCTGGCTCCTGAAGCACCCCTCCCCTCCCTTCCTACTTGGGTCCCACACAGCGCCCCTCACTGCATCCTGCCTTGGCCTACCTGTGCCCCACATACACCCCGATGCTTCCCTCCCCGTTGCCTGAGCCCGAGCCTCCCTGCCTGCCTTCGACCATCCCCAGTACCCCCATCGTGCCGTGACCTACCTGCACCTGGGGCTCCATCCTGCTTCCCTGCTGGGGACTAGCCTTCTTGGACATGTGCGTCTCCTGGCAAGCTCTGGAGCCCTGAAGTACCTGAAATAACCTTAAGTTCAGGAAAAGAATAAAGCTCAATGATAAAGAAAATCTCTATCATTTTATTCATTGAATCATGTTGTTTATGTTTACATATAAAATATGCATATCTGTGTGCATATGCATGGCTATATTTTGGGTTTTTATGTAATAAAATTACATATTAACATTTTATTTCTTTAAAACATTGACGCATTGTGGCAAAACGTTAGCATTTAAAAATCTTTCTTTTCAGAAATCAGATCGTATACAAATGCTTGAAGTTTCTTTTTCACCTTTCCTTTATCCCATTCCCTTCTTTGCATCCAAAGAGGTAACCGTTATCCTGAAGTCAGTGTTGTTTTACTTTCCCAGCTGTTTTTTTTTTCGCCAGTCCCGCGGCCTGGGGAGGGTGGGGCTCCGGCGAAAGGACGAGGGGCGGGTTCCCCTCCCGATCTCAGAGAAGCTCCCAAAAGGGCAGCGGCGTGCCCACCTGCCGCCACCTCGGGCGGCCGCGAACCATTCAAATCGCCCGCGCCAAGAGGTACCCGGCGCTCGCGATTGGCGGAGCCGGACCAGCGCCCCTGGGCGGGGCCGGCCCCCTCGCAGCGGCCGCGGGTCCCGCCCCCACGCAGGGTCCGCGGGTCCCGCCCCGCTGGTGCGCATGCGCGCAGTCCCCAGAGGAAAGAGTCTGCGCACACCCCCGCCCGGCCTCCGACTCGCGCCGCGGCTCCCTCCCTTGTCCGCGGAGGCTTGTCGGCTCGGCGAGACAGCAAGAGCTGCGGCCGGCAGGGGGCTGTGCGGACCCAAGGCGGCTGCGGTGGCGCCGGCCTGTGGAAAATGCCACCAGGCGGCGCTTCGGTTCGTTGCTCGTGTGACGGCCGTTCCCCGCCCCCCCATCCCTGAACCCCCTGCGACCGCCGGGGAAGAACCGGCCCGCGCAGTGAGTACCGCACCGAGACGCTTCGGCGGGAACGAGGCCGACGGCCGGCTGTGCCGGTTGCGCCCCTGAGGTGAGTGCGGGCTGCGGCGGCGGCGGCGGCGGCGGCGGCGGCGGCGGCGGCGGCGGCGGCGGCAGGGCGCGGGGCGCGGGAAGGACGGGGGTTGCGGCGGCTGCCACCCCGGGTCCCCGCGGCGGAGGGAGGCCGCGCGGGCCTCTGCGGGGCGGGGAGGGCCGGCGCCGTCAGTGTTTAGTCTCAGCTATTCTGATGTCTAGTTTTGTGCCCTTTGCTATGTCCAATCCTATATGAATTTCTGTTTTTATCTGATCGCATGGGACTAGCCCAGTGGTTCTCCAATTGGCTGGACATTCAAATTGCTTGGAAAACTTTTTAAAAACATAGGGGCCTGCAGCCTTCCCCAGACAAGTTAATTCAGAATTTCTGAAGGTGGGGCTGAGGCGTTAGTATTTTCGTAAGCTCCCTGTGTGATTATAATGAGTCCAACAATCACTCCCAACTCTAATAAAACGTTCTGACATTTTATAAAACTTGCCGATTGAGAACCTCAGCATGTGTTTCAAATGAGTTCAGAGGAGAGAGTTTCCAGTGTTAGGTGTTGGTGTTTGTTCTATCAGTTGCATTCACAATGTAGGCTGACAAGGGGAAAAAAAAAAAAAACAACAACAACAAGAAAAAAAAATTCAAAGGGAAGGTAGACAGGCCGTGCAAAGGAGAGCTCAATCACAGAAGAGCTGTCTCCAGGAGACCAAAGTCATGCTCTTTAACATTCTAAGTGATTGGTTTGTGCAGTGAACCAAATCTGAGCAGTTCCAATGTTTGAAAATGTAATGACTTGAATAGAAATACTAATATACCCTTCAAGGTCATGAAACAGTTCCTTGGCCTTAGGAAACGTGTAACTTCTGTGAGCTCATGTAGGTCAATTTGATGGGCCTCTTATAACCTTAAGATTCATCTTGCTCCTTATCTTTCCTCTGCATTAAAATATGTTAATACCAGCTTTGGAATCAAATCAATTCTTTTCTTTTTAAATCTGCCTTTTTAAAACTTCCTTTGTATTTGCAGAATTACCAAGGAGTTGTTAAAAATTACCGTATTTTCTACCTCTGAATGAAATTAAGCAAAGACCGAAGTACGAAAAGGTCATCGAAACAAGAGACTATAAAAGAAACCTGAGAATAGCGGTACACTGCTAATGATAGCCTAAAATTTAATTTAAAGTCAGTCCTGAAACTGTGTAATGGTTAAGGATTGAGTTTCTATCCTCATCCACATGTTTAAGGAATCTTCTGTATTGGCTATCTCTAAGCAAATTAGTGGGAATGGGAGAGGGCGGGGAACAGCTCACTAAGAATCTACTCATCTATAGTCCTTTTATCTTTTCATTTAGAAGGGTAAGCTACTGAATGTCATATATATAATGCGGTACATAAAATGTGATAAATGCTGCACCTAACACACAAAGTCTACAATAGACCATAGATCTACAAAGGACTATGATCTATGGATCAGAACTAGCAGAGTTAACATCAACCCAGTTCCTAGCAAACGTTGCTAACTTATGGCCATAGCTATCATTTCAGGCCCAATACCCCCGTTATAAAAGCAAATATTCTGTAGACCCCCTTCCCTTCCAAATGAGGCACTCTATCTTCAACTATAATTTTTAAGTAAATTTAAATCAATTTAGAATAATGGAATATATGTTATTGTACATTCATAACTATACTATATTCCTATTCCTACACCCCGCTTAATTATAATAAGTAAGTTAGGATCAGGGAAAGCAATATGAGAAATTATCCCACACGGGAAGTTCAGGAAAAATGAAAGAGCAAAGGCAGAGATGGACTCTCAGCTACTAGCAGGCCAGTTTTCTCTGTAGACGATCACAGACAAAGGGGGAAAAATACTTAACTGGAGTATGTATAACATGCTAAGATAAATTACAATCTGTCAATGTTGACCAAGAGTGAGGAAGTTTGATATTCCTGTGAATGAGCTATTTATAAACGTACTTATAAAACAATTCAGTGTGTTATGACACGAGTTAAGAGTGCCAATGAAGTGCCCTGGAAACATTTCATCCCAGAGCCAGCCACATGTCCAAAGATGCATTCAGTCTGTGGTGGGAAAGAAAAGTGGGCCGGGGGCTCCAGATGAGGGGAGCCGTGTAGCAACTTGGGGCAAGGACGCAGATGCCAAAGCTGGGCCTGTCCGACAGGGAGCTCAGGAGGGACTCAGCTGCTGCTTTGGGAGGTGGCAGGAGGTGGGGGGAGGGGATAGCCCGACCCTGGCTCCTGAAGCACCCCTCCCCTCCCTTCCTACTTGGGTCCCACACAGCGCCCCTCACTGCATCCTGCCTTGGCCTACCTGTGCCCCACATACACCCCGATGCTTCCCTCCCCGTTGCCTGAGCCCGAGCCTCCCTGCCTGCCTTCGACCATCCCCAGTACCCCCATCGTGCCGTGACCTACCTGCACCTGGGGCTCCATCCTGCTTCCCTGCTGGGGACTGGCCTTCTTGGACATGTGCGTCTCCTGGCAAGCTCTGGAGCCCTGAAGTACCTGAAATAACCTTAAGTTCAGGAAAAGAATAAAGCTCAATGATAAAGAAAATCTCTATCATTTTATTCATTGAATCATGTTGTTTATGTTTACATATAAAATATGCATATCTGTGTGCATATGCATGGCTATATTTTGGGTTTTTATGTAATAAAATTACATATTAACATTTTATTTCTTTAAAACATTGACGCATTGTGGCAAAACGTTAGCATTTAAAAATCTTTCTTTTCAGAAATCAGATCGTATACAAATGCTTGAAGTTTCTTTTTCACCTTTCCTTTATCCCATTCCCTTCTTTGCATCCAAAGAGGTAACCGTTATCCTGAAGTCAGTGTTGTTTTACTTTCCCAGCTGTTTTTTTTTTTCGCCAGTCCCGCGGCCTGGGGAGGGTGGGGCTCCGGCGAAAGGACGAGGGGCGGGTTCCCCTCCCGATCTCAGAGAAGCTCCCAAAAGGGCAGCGGCGTGCCCACCTGCCGCCACCTCGGGCGGCCGCGAACCATTCAAATCGCCCGCGCCAAGAGGTACCCGGCGCTCGCGATTGGCTGAGCCGGACCAGCGCCCCTGGGCGGGGCCGGCCCCCTCGCAGCGGCCGCGGGTCCCGCCCCGCTGGTGCGCATGCGCGCAGTCCCCAGAGGAAAGAGTCTGCGCACACCCCCGCCCGGCCTCCGACTCGCGCCGCGGCTCCCTCCCTTGTCCGCGGAGGCTTGTCGGCTCGGCGAGACAGCAAGAGCTGCGGCCGGCAGGGGGCTGTGCGGACCCAAGGCGGCTGCGGTGGCGCCGGCCTGTGGAAAATGCCACCAGGCGGCGCTTCGGTTCGTTGCTCGTGTGACGGCCGTTCCCCGCCCCCCCATCCCTGAACCCCCTGCGACCGCCGGGGAAGAACCGGCCCGCGCAGTGAGTACCGCACCGAGACGCTTCGGCGGGAACGAGGCCGACGGCCGGCTGTGCCGGTTGCGCCCCTGAGGTGAGTGCGGGCTGCGGCGGCGGCGGCGGCGGCAGGGCGCGGGGCGCGGGAAGGACGGGGGTTGCGGCGGCTGCCACCCCGGGTCCCCGCGGCGGAGGGAGGCCGCGCGGGCCTCTGCGGGGCGGGGAGGGCCGGCGCCGTCAGTGTTTAGTCTCAGCTATTCTGATGTCTAGTTTTGTGCCCTTTGCTATGTCCAATCCTATATGAATTTCTGTTTTTATCTGATCGCATGGGACTAGCCCAGTGGTTCTCCAATTGGCTGGACATTCAAATTGCTTGGAAAACTTTTTAAAAACATAGGGGCCTGCAGCCTTCCCCAGACAAGTTAATTCAGAATTTCTGAAGGTGGGGCTGAGGCGTTAGTATTTTCGTAAGCTCCCTGTGTGATTATAATGAGTCCAACAATCACTTCCAACTCTAATAAAACGTTCTGACATTTTATAAAACTTGCCGATTGAGAACCTCAGCATGTGTTTCAAATGAGTTCAGAGGAGAGAGTTTCCAGTGTTAGGTGTTGGTGTTTGTTCTATCAGTTGCATTCACAATGTAGGCTGACAAGGGGAAAAAAAAAAAAACAACAACAACAAGAAAAAAAAATTCAAAGGGAAGGTAGACAGGCCGTGCAAAGGAGAGCTCAATCACAGAAGAGCTGTCTCCAGGAGACCAAAGTCATGCTCTTTAACATTCTAAGTGATTGGTTTGTGCAGTGAACCAAATCTGAGCAGTTCCAATGTTTGAAAATGTAATGACTTGAATAGAAATACTAATATACCCTTCAAGGTCATGAAACAGTTCCTTGGCCTTAGGAAACGTGTAACTTCTGTGAGCTCATGTAGGTCAATTTGATGGGCCTCTTATAACCTTAAGATTCATCTTGCTCCTTATCTTTCCTCTGCATTAAAATATGTTAATACCAGCTTTGGAATCAAATCAATTCTTTTCTTTTTAAATCTGCCTTTTTAAAACTTCCTTTGTATTTGCAGAATTACCAAGGAGTTGTTAAAAATTACCGTATTTTCTACCTCTGAATGAAATTAAGCAAAGACCGAAGTACGAAAAGGTCATCGAAACAAGAGACTATAAAAGAAACCTGAGAATAGCGGTACACTGCTAATGATAGCCTAAAATTTAATTTAAAGTCAGTCCTGAAACTGTGTAATGGTTAAGGATTGAGTTTCTATCCTCATCCACATGTTTAAGGAATCTTCTGTATTGGCTATCTCTAAGCAAATTAGTGGGAATGGGAGAGGGCGGGGAACAGCTCACTAAGAATCTACTCATCTATAGTCCTTTTATCTTTTCATTTAGAAGGGTAAGCTACTGAATGTCATATATATAATGCGGTACATAAAATGTGATAAATGCTGCACCTAACACACAAAGTCTACAATAGACCATAGATCTACAAAGGACTATGATCTATGGATCAGAACTAGCAGAGTTAACATCAACCCAGTTCCTAGCAAACGTTGCTAACTTATGGCCATAGCTATCATTTCAGGCCCAATACCCCCGTTATAAAAGCAAATATTCTGTAGACCCCCTTCCCTTCCAAATGAGGCACTCTATCTTCAACTATAATTTTTAAGTAAATTTAAATCAATTTAGAATAATGGAATATATGTTATTGTACATTCATAACTATACTATATTCCTATTCCTACACCCCGCTTAATTATAATAAGTAAGTTAGGATCAGGGAAAGCAATATGAGAAATTATCCCACACGGGAAGTTCAGGAAAAATGAAAGAGCAAAGGCAGAGATGGACTCTCAGCTACTAGCAGGCCAGTTTTCTCTGTAGACGATCACAGACAAAGGGGGAAAAATACTTAACTGGAGTATGTATAACATGCTAAGATAAATTACAATCTGTCAATGTTGACCAAGAGTGAGGAAGTTTGATATTCCTGTGAATGAGCTATTTATAAACGTACTTATAAAACAATTCAGTGTGTTATGACACGAGTTAAGAGTGCCAATGAAGTGCCCTGGAAACATTTCATCCCAGAGCCAGCCACATGTCCAAAGATGCATTCAGTCTGTGGTGGGAAAGAAAAGTGGGCCGGGGGCTCCAGATGAGGGGAGCCGTGTAGCAACTTGGGGCAAGGACGCAGATGCCAAAGCTGGGCCTGTCCGACAGGGAGCTCAGGAGGGACTCAGCTGCTGCTTTGGGAGGTGGCAGGAGGTGGGGGGAGGGGATAGCCCGACCCTGGCTCCTGAAGCACCCCTCCCCTCCCTTCCTACTTGGGTCCCACACAGCGCCCCTCACTGCATCCTGCCTTGGCCTACCTGTGCCCCACATACACCCCGATGCTTCCCTCCCCGTTGCCTGAGCCCGAGCCTCCCTGCCTGCCTTCGACCATCCCCAGTACCCCCATCGTGCCGTGACCTACCTGCACCTGGGGCTCCATCCTGCTTCCCTGCTGGGGACTGGCCTTCTTGGACATGTGCGTCTCCTGGCAAGCTCTGGAGCCCTGAAGTACCTGAAATAACCTTAAGTTCAGGAAAAGAATAAAGCTCAATGATAAAGAAAATCTCTATCATTTTATTCATTGAATCATGTTGTTTATGTTTACATATAAAATATGCATATCTGTGTGCATATGCATGGCTATATTTTGGGTTTTTATGTAATAAAATTACATATTAACATTTTATTTCTTTAAAACATTGACGCATTGTGGCAAAACGTTAGCATTTAAAAATCTTTCTTTTCAGAAATCAGATCGTATACAAATGCTTGAAGTTTCTTTTTCACCTTTCCTTTATCCCATTCCCTTCTTTGCATCCAAAGAGGTAACCGTTATCCTGAAGTCAGTGTTGTTTTACTTTCCCAGCTGTTTTTTTTTTTCGCCAGTCCCGCGGCCTGGGGAGGGTGGGGCTCCGGCGAAAGGACGAGGGGCGGGTTCCCCTCCCGATCTCAGAGAAGCTCCCAAAAGGGCAGCGGCGTGCCCACCTGCCGCCACCTCGGGCGGCCGCGAACCATTCAAATCGCCCGCGCCAAGAGGTACCCGGCGCTCGCGATTGGCTGAGCCGGACCAGCGCCCCTGGGCGGGGCCGGCCCCCTCGCAGCGGCCGCGGGTCCCGCCCCCACGCAGGGTCCGCGGGTCCCGCCCCGCTGGTGCGCATGCGCGCAGTCCCCAGAGGAAAGAGTCTGCGCACACCCCCGCCCGGCCTCCGACTCGCGCCGCGGCTCCCTCCCTTGTCCGCGGAGGCTTGTCGGCTCGGCGAGACAGCAAGAGCTGCGGCCGGCAGGGGGCTGTGCGGACCCAAGGCGGCTGCGGTGGCGCCGGCCTGTGGAAAATGCCACCAGGCGGCGCTTCGGTTCGTTGCTCGTGTGACGGCCGTTCCCCGCCCCCCCATCCCTGAACCCCCTGCGACCGCCGGGGAAGAACCGGCCCGCGCAGTGAGTACCGCACCGAGACGCTTCGGCGGGAACGAGGCCGACGGCCGGCTGTGCCGGTTGCGCCCCTGAGGTGAGTGCGGGCTGCGGCGGCGGCGGCGGCGGCAGGGCGCGGGGCGCGGGAAGGACGGGGGTTGCGGCGGCTGCCACCCCGGGTCCCCGCGGCGGAGGGAGGCCGCGCGGGCCTCTGCGGGGCGGGGAGGGCCGGCGCCGTCAGTGTTTAGTCTCAGCTATTCTGATGTCTAGTTTTGTGCCCTTTGCTATGTCCAATCCTATATGAATTTCTGTTTTTATCTGATCGCATGGGACTAGCCCAGTGGTTCTCCAATTGGCTGGACATTCAAATTGCTTGGAAAACTTTTTAAAAACATAGGGGCCTGCAGCCTTCCCCAGACAAGTTAATTCAGAATTTCTGAAGGTGGGGCTGAGGCGTTAGTATTTTCTTAAGCTCCCTGTGTGATTATAATGAGTCCAACAATCACTCCCAACTCTAATAAAACGTTCTGACATTTTATAAAACTTGCCGATTGAGAACCTCAGCATGTGTTTCAAATGAGTTCAGAGGAGAGAGTTTCCAGTGTTAGGTGTTGGTGTTTGTTCTATCAGTTGCATTCACAATGTAGGCTGACAAGGGGAAAAAAAAAAAAAACAACAACAACAAGAAAAAAAAATTCAAAGGGAAGGTAGACAGGCCGTGCAAAGGAGAGCTCAATCACAGAAGAGCTGTCTCCAGGAGACCAAAGTCATGCTCTTTAACATTCTAAGTGATTGGTTTGTGCAGTGAACCAAATCTGAGCAGTTCCAATGTTTGAAAATGTAATGACTTGAATAGAAATACTAATATACCCTTCAAGGTCATGAAACAGTTCCTTGGCCTTAGGAAACGTGTAACTTCTGTGAGCTCATGTAGGTCAATTTGATGGGCCTCATATAACCTTAAGATTCATCTTGCTCCTTATCTTTCCTCTGCATTAAAATATGTTAATACCAGCTTTGGAATCAAATCAATTCTTTTCTTTTTAAATCTGCCTTTTTAAAACTTCCTTTGTATTTGCAGAATTACCAAGGAGTTGTTAAAAATTACCGTATTTTCTACCTCTGAATGAAATTAAGCAAAGACCGAAGTACGAAAAGGTCATCGAAACAAGAGACTATAAAAGAAACCTGAGAATAGCGGTACACTGCTAATGATAGCCTAAAATTTAATTTAAAGTCAGTCCTGAAACTGTGTAATGGTTAAGGATTGAGTTTCTATCCTCATCCACATGTTTAAGGAATCTTCTGTATTGGCTATCTCTAAGCAAATTAGTGGGAATGGGAGAGGGCGGGGAACAGCTCACTAAGAATCTACTCATCTATAGTCCTTTTATCTTTTCATTTAGAAGGGTAAGCTACTGAATGTCATATATATAATGCGGTACATAAAATGTGATAAATGCTGCACCTAACACACAAAGTCTACAATAGACCATAGATCTACAAAGGACTATGATCTATGGATCAGAACTAGCAGAGTTAACATCAACCCAGTTCCTAGCAAACGTTGCTAACTTATGGCCATAGCTATCATTTCAGGCCCAATACCCCCGTTATAAAAGCAAATATTCTGTAGACCCCCTTCCCTTCCAAATGAGGCACTCTATCTTCAACTATAATTTTTAAGTAAATTTAAATCAATTTAGAATAATGGAATATATGTTATTGTACATTCATAACTATACTATATTCCTATTCCTACACCCCGCTTAATTATAATAAGTAAGTTAGGATCAGGGAAAGCAATATGAGAAATTATCCCACACGGGAAGTTCAGGAAAAATGAAAGAGCAAAGGCAGAGATGGACTCTCAGCTACTAGCAGGCCAGTTTTCTCTGTAGACGATCACAGACAAAGGGGGAAAAATACTTAACTGGAGTATGTATAACATGCTAAGATAAATTACAATCTGTCAATGTTGACCAAGAGTGAGGAAGTTTGATATTCCTGTGAATGAGCTATTTATAAACGTACTTATAAAACAATTCAGTGTGTTATGACACGAGTTAAGAGTGCCAATGAAGTGCCCTGGAAACATTTCATCCCAGAGCCAGCCACATGTCCAAAGATGCATTCAGTCTGTGGTGGGAAAGAAAAGTGGGCCGGGGGCTCCAGATGAGGGGAGCCGTGTAGCAACTTGGGGCAAGGACGCAGATGCCAAAGCTGGGCCTGTCCGACAGGGAGCTCAGGAGGGACTCAGCTGCTGCTTTGGGAGGTGGCAGGAGGTGGGGGGAGGGGATAGCCCGACCCTGGCTCCTGAAGCACCCCTCCCCTCCCTTCCTACTTGGGTCCCACACAGCGCCCCTCACTGCATCCTGCCTTGGCCTACCTGTGCCCCACATACACCCCGATGCTTCCCTCCCCGTTGCCTGAGCCCGAGCCTCCCTGCCTGCCTTCGACCATCCCCAGTACCCCCATCGTGCCGTGACCTACCTGCACCTGGGGCTCCATCCTGCTTCCCTGCTGGGGACTGGCCTTCTTGGACATGTGCGTCTCCTGGCAAGCTCTGGAGCCCTGAAGTACCTGAAATAACCTTAAGTTCAGGAAAAGAATAAAGCTCAATGATAAAGAAAATCTCTATCATTTTATTCATTGAATCATGTTGTTTATGTTTACATATAAAATATGCATATCTGTGTGCATATGCATGGCTATATTTTGGGTTTTTATGTAATAAAATTACATATTAACATTTTATTTCTTTAAAACATTGACGCATTGTGGCAAAACGTTAGCATTTAAAAATCTTTCTTTTCAGAAATCAGATCGTATACAAATGCTTGAAGTTTCTTTTTCACCTTTCCTTTATCCCATTCCCTTCTTTGCATCCAAAGAGGTAACCGTTATCCTGAAGTCAGTGTTGTTTTACTTTCCCAGCTGTTTTTTTTTTTCGCCAGTCCCGCGGCCTGGGGAGGGTGGGGCTCCGGCGAAAGGACGAGGGGCGGGTTCCCCTCCCGATCTCAGAGAAGCTCCCAAAAGGGCAGCGGCGTGCCCACCTGCCGCCACCTCGGGCGGCCGCGAACCATTCAAATCGCCCGCGCCAAGAGGTACCCGGCGCTCGCGATTGGCTGAGCCGGACCAGCGCCCCTGGGCGGGGCCGGCCCCCTCGCAGCGGCCGCGGGTCCCGCCCCCACGCAGGGTCCGCGGGTCCCGCCCCGCTGGTGCGCATGCGCGCAGTCCCCAGAGGAAAGAGTCTGCGCACACCCCCGCCCGGCCTCCGACTCGCGCCGCGGCTCCCTCCCTTGTCCGCGGAGGCTTGTCGGCTCGGCGAGACAGCAAGAGCTGCGGCCGGCAGGGGGCTGTGCGGACCCAAGGCGGCTGCGGTGGCGCCGGCCTGTGGAAAATGCCACCAGGCGGCGCTTCGGTTCGTTGCTCGTGTGACGGCCGTTCCCCGCCCCCCCATCCCTGAACCCCCTGCGACCGCCGGGGAAGAACCGGCCCGCGCAGTGAGTACCGCACCGAGACGCTTCGGCGGGAACGAGGCCGACGGCCGGCTGTGCCGGTTGCGCCCCTGAGGTGAGTGCGGGCTGCGGCGGCGGCGGCGGCGGCAGGGCGCGGGGCGCGGGAAGGACGGGGGTTGCGGCGGCTGCCACCCCGGGTCCCCGCGGCGGAGGGAGGCCGCGCGGGCCTCTGCGGGGCGGGGAGGGCCGGCGCCGTCAGTGTTTAGTCTCAGCTATTCTGATGTCTAGTTTTGTGCCCTTTGCTATGTCCAATCCTATATGAATTTCTGTTTTTATCTGATCGCATGGGACTAGCCCAGTGGTTCTCCAATTGGCTGGACATTCAAATTGCTTGGAAAACTTTTTAAAAACATAGGGGCCTGCAGCCTTCCCCAGACAAGTTAATTCAGAATTTCTGAAGGTGGGGCTGAGGCGTTAGTATTTTCTTAAGCTCCCTGTGTGATTATAATGAGTCCAACAATCACTCCCAACTCTAATAAAACGTTCTGACATTTTATAAAACTTGCCGATTGAGAACCTCAGCATGTGTTTCAAATGAGTTCAGAGGAGAGAGTTTCCAGTGTTAGGTGTTGGTGTTTGTTCTATCAGTTGCATTCACAATGTAGGCTGACAAGGGGAAAAAAAAAAAAAACAACAACAACAAGAAAAAAAAATTCAAAGGGAAGGTAGACAGGCCGTGCAAAGGAGAGCTCAATCACAGAAGAGCTGTCTCCAGGAGACCAAAGTCATGCTCTTTAACATTCTAAGTGATTGGTTTGTGCAGTGAACCAAATCTGAGCAGTTCCAATGTTTGAAAATGTAATGACTTGAATAGAAATACTAATATACCCTTCAAGGTCATGAAACAGTTCCTTGGCCTTAGGAAACGTGTAACTTCTGTGAGCTCATGTAGGTCAATTTGATGGGCCTCATATAACCTTAAGATTCATCTTGCTCCTTATCTTTCCTCTGCATTAAAATATGTTAATACCAGCTTTGGAATCAAATCAATTCTTTTCTTTTTAAATCTGCCTTTTTAAAACTTCCTTTGTATTTGCAGAATTACCAAGGAGTTGTTAAAAATTACCGTATTTTCTACCTCTGAATGAAATTAAGCAAAGACCGAAGTACGAAAAGGTCATCGAAACAAGAGACTATAAAAGAAACCTGAGAATAGCGGTACACTGCTAATGATAGCCTAAAATTTAATTTAAAGTCAGTCCTGAAACTGTGTAATGGTTAAGGATTGAGTTTCTATCCTCATCCACATGTTTAAGGAATCTTCTGTATTGGCTATCTCTAAGCAAATTAGTGGGAATGGGAGAGGGCGGGGAACAGCTCACTAAGAATCTACTCATCTATAGTCCTTTTATCTTTTCATTTAGAAGGGTAAGCTACTGAATGTCATATATATAATGCGGTACATAAAATGTGATAAATGCTGCACCTAACACACAAAGTCTACAATAGACCATAGATCTACAAAGGACTATGATCTATGGATCAGAACTAGCAGAGTTAACATCAACCCAGTTCCTAGCAAACGTTGCTAACTTATGGCCATAGCTATCATTTCAGGCCCAATACCCCCGTTATAAAAGCAAATATTCTGTAGACCCCCTTCCCTTCCAAATGAGGCACTCTATCTTCAACTATAATTTTTAAGTAAATTTAAATCAATTTAGAATAATGGAATATATGTTATTGTACATTCATAACTATACTATATTCCTATTCCTACACCCCGCTTAATTATAATAAGTAAGTTAGGATCAGGGAAAGCAATATGAGAAATTATCCCACACGGGAAGTTCAGGAAAAATGAAAGAGCAAAGGCAGAGATGGACTCTCAGCTACTAGCAGGCCAGTTTTCTCTGTAGACGATCACAGACAAAGGGGGAAAAATACTTAACTGGAGTATGTATAACATGCTAAGATAAATTACAATCTGTCAATGTTGACCAAGAGTGAGGAAGTTTGATATTCCTGTGAATGAGCTATTTATAAACGTACTTATAAAACAATTCAGTGTGTTATGACACGAGTTAAGAGTGCCAATGAAGTGCCCTGGAAACATTTCATCCCAGAGCCAGCCACATGTCCAAAGATGCATTCAGTCTGTGGTGGGAAAGAAAAGTGGGCCGGGGGCTCCAGATGAGGGGAGCCGTGTAGCAACTTGGGGCAAGGACGCAGATGCCAAAGCTGGGCCTGTCCGACAGGGAGCTCAGGAGGGACTCAGCTGCTGCTTTGGGAGGTGGCAGGAGGTGGGGGGAGGGGATAGCCCGACCCTGGCTCCTGAAGCACCCCTCCCCTCCCTTCCTACTTGGGTCCCACACAGCGCCCCTCACTGCATCCTGCCTTGGCCTACCTGTGCCCCACATACACCCCGATGCTTCCCTCCCCGTTGCCTGAGCCCGAGCCTCCCTGCCTGCCTTCGACCATCCCCAGTACCCCCATCGTGCCGTGACCTACCTGCACCTGGGGCTCCATCCTGCTTCCCTGCTGGGGACTGGCCTTCTTGGACATGTGCGTCTCCTGGCAAGCTCTGGAGCCCTGAAGTACCTGAAATAACCTTAAGTTCAGGAAAAGAATAAAGCTCAATGATAAAGAAAATCTCTATCATTTTATTCATTGAATCATGTTGTTTATGTTTACATATAAAATATGCATATCTGTGTGCATATGCATGGCTATATTTTGGGTTTTTATGTAATAAAATTACATATTAACATTTTATTTCTTTAAAACATTGACGCATTGTGGCAAAACGTTAGCATTTAAAAATCTTTCTTTTCAGAAATCAGATCGTATACAAATGCTTGAAGTTTCTTTTTCACCTTTCCTTTATCCCATTCCCTTCTTTGCATCCAAAGAGGTAACCGTTATCCTGAAGTCAGTGTTGTTTTACTTTCCCAGCTGTTTTTTTTTTCGCCAGTCCCGCGGCCTGGGGAGGGTGGGGCTCCGGCGAAAGGACGAGGGGCGGGTTCCCCTCCCGATCTCAGAGAAGCTCCCAAAAGGGCAGCGGCGTGCCCACCTGCCGCCACCTCGGGCGGCCGCGAACCATTCAAATCGCCCGCGCCAAGAGGTACCCGGCGCTCGCGATTGGCGGAGCCGGACCAGCGCCCCTGGGCGGGGCCGGCCCCCTCGCAGCGGCCGCGGGTCCCGCCCCCACGCAGGGTCCGCGGGTCCCGCCCCGCTGGTGCGCATGCGCGCAGTCCCCAGAGGAAAGAGTCTGCGCACACCCCCGCCCGGCCTCCGACTCGCGCCGCGGCTCCCTCCCTTGTCCGCGGAGGCTTGTCGGCTCGGCGAGACAGCAAGAGCTGCGGCCGGCAGGGGGCTGTGCGGACCCAAGGCGGCTGCGGTGGCGCCGGCCTGTGGAAAATGCCACCAGGCGGCGCTTCGGTTCGTTGCTCGTGTGACGGCCGTTCCCCGCCCCCCCATCCCTGAACCCCCTGCGACCGCCGGGGAAGAACCGGCCCGCGCAGTGAGTACCGCACCGAGACGCTTCGGCGGGAACGAGGCCGACGGCCGGCTGTGCCGGTTGCGCCCCTGAGGTGAGTGCGGGCTGCGGCGGCGGCGGCGGCGGCGGCGGCGGCGGCGGCGGCGGCGGCGGCGGCAGGGCGCGGGGCGCGGGAAGGACGGGGGTTGCGGCGGCTGCCACCCCGGGTCCCCGCGGCGGAGGGAGGCCGCGCGGGCCTCTGCGGGGCGGGGAGGGCCGGCGCCGTCAGTGTTTAGTCTCAGCTATTCTGATGTCTAGTTTTGTGCCCTTTGCTATGTCCAATCCTATATGAATTTCTGTTTTTATCTGATCGCATGGGACTAGCCCAGTGGTTCTCCAATTGGCTGGACATTCAAATTGCTTGGAAAACTTTTTAAAAACATAGGGGCCTGCAGCCTTCCCCAGACAAGTTAATTCAGAATTTCTGAAGGTGGGGCTGAGGCGTTAGTATTTTCTTAAGCTCCCTGTGTGATTATAATGAGTCCAACAATCACTCCCAACTCTAATAAAACGTTCTGACATTTTATAAAACTTGCCGATTGAGAACCTCAGCATGTGTTTCAAATGAGTTCAGAGGAGAGAGTTTCCAGTGTTAGGTGTTGGTGTTTGTTCTATCAGTTGCATTCACAATGTAGGCTGACAAGGGGAAAAAAAAAAAAAAACAACAACAACAAGAAAAAAAAATTCAAAGGGAAGGTAGACAGGCCGTGCAAAGGAGAGCTCAATCACAGAAGAGCTGTCTCCAGGAGACCAAAGTCATGCTCTTTAACATTCTAAGTGATTGGTTTGTGCAGTGAACCAAATCTGAGCAGTTCCAATGTTTGAAAATGTAATGACTTGAATAGAAATACTAATATACCCTTCAAGGTCATGAAACAGTTCCTTGGCCTTAGGAAACGTGTAACTTCTGTGAGCTCATGTAGGTCAATTTGATGGGCCTCTTATAACCTTAAGATTCATCTTGCTCCTTATCTTTCCTCTGCATTAAAATATGTTAATACCAGCTTTGGAATCAAATCAATTCTTTTCTTTTTAAATCTGCCTTTTTAAAACTTCCTTTGTATTTGCAGAATTACCAAGGAGTTGTTAAAAATTACCGTATTTTCTACCTCTGAATGAAATTAAGCAAAGACCGAAGTACGAAAA
This sequence comes from Camelus bactrianus, assembly GCF_048773025.1. Classification (NCBI taxonomy): domain Eukaryota; kingdom Metazoa; phylum Chordata; class Mammalia; order Artiodactyla; family Camelidae; genus Camelus; species Camelus bactrianus. The sequence continues at coordinate 112,002 of NC_133567.1, read as the reverse complement.
GGTCATCGAAACAAGAGACTATAAAAGAAACCTGAGAATAGCGGTACACTGCTAATGATAGCCTAAAATTTAATTTAAAGTCAGTCCTGAAACTGTGTAATGGTTAAGGATTGAGTTTCTATCCTCATCCACATGTTTAAGGAATCTTCTGTATTGGCTATCTCTAAGCAAATTAGTGGGAATGGGAGAGGGCGGGGAACAGCTCACTAAGAATCTACTCATCTATAGTCCTTTTATCTTTTCATTTAGAAGGGTAAGCTACTGAATGTCATATATATAATGCGGTACATAAAATGTGATAAATGCTGCACCTAACACACAAAGTCTACAATAGACCATAGATCTACAAAGGACTATGATCTATGGATCAGAACTAGCAGAGTTAACATCAACCCAGTTCCTAGCAAACGTTGCTAACTTATGGCCATAGCTATCATTTCAGGCCCAATACCCCCGTTATAAAAGCAAATATTCTGTAGACCCCCTTCCCTTCCAAATGAGGCACTCTATCTTCAACTATAATTTTTAAGTAAATTTAAATCAATTTAGAATAATGGAATATATGTTATTGTACATTCATAACTATACTATATTCCTATTCCTACACCCCGCTTAATTATAATAAGTAAGTTAGGATCAGGGAAAGCAATATGAGAAATTATCCCACACGGGAAGTTCAGGAAAAATGAAAGAGCAAAGGCAGAGATGGACTCTCAGCTACTAGCAGGCCAGTTTTCTCTGTAGACGATCACAGACAAAGGGGGAAAAATACTTAACTGGAGTATGTATAACATGCTAAGATAAATTACAATCTGTCAATGTTGACCAAGAGTGAGGAAGTTTGATATTCCTGTGAATGAGCTATTTATAAACGTACTTATAAAACAATTCAGTGTGTTATGACACGAGTTAAGAGTGCCAATGAAGTGCCCTGGAAACATTTCATCCCAGAGCCAGCCACATGTCCAAAGATGCATTCAGTCTGTGGTGGGAAAGAAAAGTGGGCCGGGGGCTCCAGATGAGGGGAGCCGTGTAGCAACTTGGGGCAAGGACGCAGATGCCAAAGCTGGGCCTGTCCGACAGGGAGCTCAGGAGGGACTCAGCTGCTGCTTTGGGAGGTGGCAGGAGGTGGGGGGAGGGGATAGCCCGACCCTGGCTCCTGAAGCACCCCTCCGCTCCCTTCCTACTTGGGTCCCACACAGCGCCCCTCACTGCATCCTGCCTTGGCCTACCTGTGCCCCACATACACCCCGATGCTTCCCTCCCCGTTGCCTGAGCCCGAGCCTCCCTGCCTGCCTTCGACCATCCCCAGTACCCCCATCGTGCCGTGACCTACCTGCACCTGGGGCTCCATCCTGCTTCCCTGCTGGGGACTGGCCTTCTTGGACATGTGCGTCTCCTGGCAAGCTCTGGAGCCCTGAAGTACCTGAAATAACCTTAAGTTCAGGAAAAGAATAAAGCTCAATGATAAAGAAAATCTCTATCATTTTATTCATTGAATCATGTTGTTTATGTTTACATATAAAATATGCATATCTGTGTGCATATGCATGGCTATATTTTGGGTTTTTATGTAATAAAATTACATATTAACATTTTATTTCTTTAAAACATTGACGCATTGTGGCAAAACGTTAGCATTTAAAAATCTTTCTTTTCAGAAATCAGATCGTATACAAATGCTTGAAGTTTCTTTTTCACCTTTCCTTTATCCCATTCCCTTCTTTGCATCCAAAGAGGTAACCGTTATCCTGAAGTCAGTGTTGTTTTACTTTCCCAGCTGTTTTTTTTTTTCGCCAGTCCCGCGGCCTGGGGAGGGTGGGGCTCCGGCGAAAGGACGAGGGGCGGGTTCCCCTCCCGATCTCAGAGAAGCTCCCAAAAGGGCAGCGGCGTGCCCACCTGCCGCCACCTCGGGCGGCCGCGAACAATTCAAATCGCCCGCGCCAAGAGGTACCCGGCGCTCGCGATTGGCGGAGCCGGACCAGCGCCCCTGGGCGGGGCCGGCCCCCTCGCAGCGGCCGCGGGTCCCGCCCCCACGCAGGGTCCGCGGGTCCCGCCCCGCTGGTGCGCATGCGCGCAGTCCCCAGAGGAAAGAGTCTGCGCACACCCCCGCCCGGCCTCCGACTCGCGCCGCGGCTCCCTCCCTTGTCCGCGGAGGCTTGTCGGCTCGGCGAGACAGCAAGAGCTGCGGCCGGCAGGGGGCTGTGCGGACCCAAGGCGGCTGCGGTGGCGCCGGCCTGTGGAAAATGCCACCAGGCGGCGCTTCGGTTCGTTGCTCGTGTGACGGCCGTTCCCCGCCCCCCCATCCCTGAACCCCCTGCGACCGCCGGGGAAGAACCGGCCCGCGCAGTGAGTACCGCACCGAGACGCTTCGGCGGGAACGAGGCCGACGGCCGGCTGTGCCGGTTGCGCCCCTGAGGTGAGTGCGGGCTGCGGCGGCGGCGGCGGCGGCGGCGGCAGGGCGCGGGGCGCGGGAAGGACGGGGGTTGCGGCGGCTGCCACCCCGGGTCCCCGCGGCGGAGGGAGGCCGCGCGGGCCTCTGCGGGGCGGGGAGGGCCGGCGCCGTCAGTGTTTAGTCTCAGCTATTCTGATGTCTAGTTTTGTGCCCTTTGCTATGTCCAATCCTATATGAATTTCTGTTTTTATCTGATCGCATGGGACTAGCCCAGTGGTTCTCCAATTGGCTGGACATTCAAATTGCTTGGAAAACTTTTTAAAAACATAGGGGCCTGCAGCCTTCCCCAGACAAGTTAATTCAGAATTTCTGAAGGTGGGGCTGAGGCATTAGTATTTTCTTAAGCTCCCTGTGTGATTATAATGAGTCCAACAATCACTCCCAACTCTAATAAAACGTTCTGACATTTTATAAAACTTGCCGATTGAGAACCTCAGCATGTGTTTCAAATGAGTTCAGAGGAGAGAGTTTCCAGTGTTAGGTGTTGGTGTTTGTTCTATCAGTTGCATTCACAATGTAGGCTGACAAGGGGAAAAAAAAAAAAAAACAACAACAACAAGAAAAAAAAATTCAAAGGGAAGGTAGACAGGCCGTGCAAAGGAGAGCTCAATCACAGAAGAGCTGTCTCCAGGAGACCAAAGTCATGCTCTTTAACATTCTAAGTGATTGGTTTGTGCAGTGAACCAAATCTGAGCAGTTCCAATGTTTGAAAATGTAATGACTTGAATAGAAATACTAATATACCCTTCAAGGTCATGAAACAGTTCCTTGGCCTTAGGAAACGTGTAACTTCTGTGAGCTCATGTAGGTCAATTTGATGGGCCTCTTATAACCTTAAGATTCATCTTGCTCCTTATCTTTCCTCTGCATTAAAATATGTTAATACCAGCTTTGGAATCAAATCAATTCTTTTCTTTTTAAATCTGCCTTTTTAAAACTTCCTTTGTATTTGCAGAATTACCAAGGAGTTGTTAAAAATTACCGTATTTTCTACCTCTGAATGAAATTAAGCAAAGACCGAAGTACGAAAAGGTCATCGAAACAAGAGACTATAAAAGAAACCTGAGAATAGCGGTACACTGCTAATGATAGCCTAAAATTTAATTTAAAGTCAGTCCTGAAACTGTGTAATGGTTAAGGATTGAGTTTCTATCCTCATCCACATGTTTAAGGAATCTTCTGTATTGGCTATCTCTAAGCAAATTAGTGGGAATGGGAGAGGGCGGGGAACAGCTCACTAAGAATCTACTCATCTATAGTCCTTTTATCTTTTCATTTAGAAGGGTAAGCTACTGAATGTCATATATATAATGCGGTACATAAAATGTGATAAATGCTGCACCTAACACACAAAGTCTACAATAGACCATAGATCTACAAAGGACTATGATCTATGGATCAGAACTAGCAGAGTTAACATCAACCCAGTTCCTAGCAAACGTTGCTAACTTATGGCCATAGCTATCATTTCAGGCCCAATACCCCCGTTATAAAAGCAAATATTCTGTAGACCCCCTTCCCTTCCAAATGAGGCACTCTATCTTCAACTATAATTTTTAAGTAAATTTAAATCAATTTAGAATAATGGAATATATGTTATTGTACATTCATAACTATACTATATTCCTATTCCTACACCCCGCTTAATTATAATAAGTAAGTTAGGATCAGGGAAAGCAATATGAGAAATTATCCCACACGGGAAGTTCAGGAAAAATGAAAGAGCAAAGGCAGAGATGGACTCTCAGCTACTAGCAGGCCAGTTTTCTCTGTAGACGATCACAGACAAAGGGGGAAAAATACTTAACTGGAGTATGTATAACATGCTAAGATAAATTACAATCTGTCAATGTTGACCAAGAGTGAGGAAGTTTGATATTCCTGTGAATGAGCTATTTATAAACGTACTTATAAAACAATTCAGTGTGTTATGACACGAGTTAAGAGTGCCAATGAAGTGCCCTGGAAACATTTCATCCCAGAGCCAGCCACATGTCCAAAGATGCATTCAGTCTGTGGTGGGAAAGAAAAGTGGGCCGGGGGCTCCAGATGAGGGGAGCCGTGTAGCAACTTGGGGCAAGGACGCAGATGCCAAAGCTGGGCCTGTCCGACAGGGAGCTCAGGAGGGACTCAGCTGCTGCTTTGGGAGGTGGCAGGAGGTGGGGGGAGGGGATAGCCCGACCCTGGCTCCTGAAGCACCCCTCCCCTCCCTTCCTACTTGGGTCCCACACAGCGCCCCTCACTGCATCCTGCCTTGGCCTACCTGTGCCCCACATACACCCCGATGCTTCCCTCCCCGTTGCCTGAGCCCGAGCCTCCCTGCCTGCCTTCGACCATCCCCAGTACCCCCATCGTGCCGTGACCTACCTGCACCTGGGGCTCCATCCTGCTTCCCTGCTGGGGACTGGCCTTCTTGGACATGTGCGTCTCCTGGCAAGCTCTGGAGCCCTGAAGTACCTGAAATAACCTTAAGTTCAGGAAAAGAATAAAGCTCAATGATAAAGAAAATCTCTATCATTTTATTCATTGAATCATGTTGTTTATGTTTACATATAAAATATGCATATCTGTGTGCATATGCATGGCTATATTTTGGGTTTTTATGTAATAAAATTACATATTAACATTTTATTTCTTTAAAACATTGACGCATTGTGGCAAAACGTTAGCATTTAAAAATCTTTCTTTTCAGAAATCAGATCGTATACAAATGCTTGAAGTTTCTTTTTCACCTTTCCTTTATCCCATTCCCTTCTTTGCATCCAAAGAGGTAACCGTTATCCTGAAGTCAGTGTTGTTTTACTTTCCCAGCTGTTTTTTTTTTTCGCCAGTCCCGCGGCCTGGGGAGGGTGGGGCTCCGGCGAAAGGACGAGGGGCGGGTTCCCCTCCCGATCTCAGAGAAGCTCCCAAAAGGGCAGCGGCGTGCCCACCTGCCGCCACCTCGGGCGGCCGCGAACCATTCAAATCGCCCGCGCCAAGAGGTACCCGGCGCTCGCGATTGGCTGAGCCGGACCAGCGCCCCTGGGCGGGGCCGGCCCCCTCGCAGCGGCCGCGGGTCCCGCCCCCACGCAGGGTCCGCGGGTCCCGCCCCGCTGGTGCGCATGCGCGCAGTCCCCAGAGGAAAGAGTCTGCGCACACCCCCGCCCGGCCTCCGACTCGCGCCGCGGCTCCCTCCCTTGTCCGCGGAGGCTTGTCGGCTCGGCGAGACAGCAAGAGCTGCGGCCGGCAGGGGGCTGTGCGGACCCAAGGCGGCTGCGGTGGCGCCGGCCTGTGGAAAATGCCACCAGGCGGCGCTTCGGTTCGTTGCTCGTGTGACGGCCGTTCCCCGCCCCCCCATCCCTGAACCCCCTGCGACCGCCGGGGAAGAACCGGCCCGCGCAGTGAGTACCGCACCGAGACGCTTCGGCGGGAACGAGGCCGACGGCCGGCTGTGCCGGTTGCGCCCCTGAGGTGAGTGCGGGCTGCGGCGGCGGCGGCGGCGGCAGGGCGCGGGGCGCGGGAAGGACGGGGGTTGCGGCGGCTGCCACCCCGGGTCCCCGCGGCGGAGGGAGGCCGCGCGGGCCTCTGCGGGGCGGGGAGGGCCGGCGCCGTCAGTGTTTAGTCTCAGCTATTCTGATGTCTAGTTTTGTGCCCTTTGCTATGTCCAATCCTATATGAATTTCTGTTTTTATCTGATCGCATGGGACTAGCCCAGTGGTTCTCCAATTGGCTGGACATTCAAATTGCTTGGAAAACTTTTTAAAAACATAGGGGCCTGCAGCCTTCCCCAGACAAGTTAATTCAGAATTTCTGAAGGTGGGGCTGAGGCGTTAGTATTTTCGTAAGCTCCCTGTGTGATTATAATGAGTCCAACAATCACTTCCAACTCTAATAAAACGTTCTGACATTTTATAAAACTTGCCGATTGAGAACCTCAGCATGTGTTTCAAATGAGTTCAGAGGAGAGAGTTTCCAGTGTTAGGTGTTGGTGTTTGTTCTATCAGTTGCATTCACAATGTAGGCTGACAAGGGGAAAAAAAAAAAAAACAACAACAACAAGAAAAAAAAATTCAAAGGGAAGGTAGACAGGCCGTGCAAAGGAGAGCTCAATCACAGAAGAGCTGTCTCCAGGAGACCAAAGTCATGCTCTTTAACATTCTAAGTGATTGGTTTGTGCAGTGAACCAAATCTGAGCAGTTCCAATGTTTGAAAATGTAATGACTTGAATAGAAATACTAATATACCCTTCAAGGTCATGAAACAGTTCCTTGGCCTTAGGAAACGTGTAACTTCTGTGAGCTCATGTAGGTCAATTTGATGGGCCTCTTATAACCTTAAGATTCATCTTGCTCCTTATCTTTCCTCTGCATTAAAATATGTTAATACCAGCTTTGGAATCAAATCAATTCTTTTCTTTTTAAATCTGCCTTTTTAAAACTTCCTTTGTATTTGCAGAATTACCAAGGAGTTGTTAAAAATTACCGTATTTTCTACCTCTGAATGAAATTAAGCAAAGACCGAAGTACGAAAAGGTCATCGAAACAAGAGACTATAAAAGAAACCTGAGAATAGCGGTACACTGCTAATGATAGCCTAAAATTTAATTTAAAGTCAGTCCTGAAACTGTGTAATGGTTAAGGATTGAGTTTCTATCCTCATCCACATGTTTAAGGAATCTTCTGTATTGGCTATCTCTAAGCAAATTAGTGGGAATGGGAGAGGGCGGGGAACAGCTCACTAAGAATCTACTCATCTATAGTCCTTTTATCTTTTCATTTAGAAGGGTAAGCTACTGAATGTCATATATATAATGCGGTACATAAAATGTGATAAATGCTGCACCTAACACACAAAGTCTACAATAGACCATAGATCTACAAAGGACTATGATCTATGGATCAGAACTAGCAGAGTTAACATCAACCCAGTTCCTAGCAAACGTTGCTAACTTATGGCCATAGCTATCATTTCAGGCCCAATACCCCCGTTATAAAAGCAAATATTCTGTAGACCCCCTTCCCTTCCAAATGAGGCACTCTATCTTCAACTATAATTTTTAAGTAAATTTAAATCAATTTAGAATAATGGAATATATGTTATTGTACATTCATAACTATACTATATTCCTATTCCTACACCCCGCTTAATTATAATAAGTAAGTTAGGATCAGGGAAAGCAATATGAGAAATTATCCCACACGGGAAGTTCAGGAAAAATGAAAGAGCAAAGGCAGAGATGGACTCTCAGCTACTAGCAGGCCAGTTTTCTCTGTAGACGATCACAGACAAAGGGGGAAAAATACTTAACTGGAGTATGTATAACATGCTAAGATAAATTACAATCTGTCAATGTTGACCAAGAGTGAGGAAGTTTGATATTCCTGTGAATGAGCTATTTATAAACGTACTTATAAAACAATTCAGTGTGTTATGACACGAGTTAAGAGTGCCAATGAAGTGCCCTGGAAACATTTCATCCCAGAGCCAGCCACATGTCCAAAGATGCATTCAGTCTGTGGTGGGAAAGAAAAGTGGGCCGGGGGCTCCAGATGAGGGGAGCCGTGTAGCAACTTGGGGCAAGGACGCAGATGCCAAAGCTGGGCCTGTCCGACAGGGAGCTCAGGAGGGACTCAGCTGCTGCTTTGGGAGGTGGCAGGAGGTGGGGGGAGGGGATAGCCCGACCCTGGCTCCTGAAGCACCCCTCCCCTCCCTTCCTACTTGGGTCCCACACAGCGCCCCTCACTGCATCCTGCCTTGGCCTACCTGTGCCCCACATACACCCCGATGCTTCCCTCCCCGTTGCCTGAGCCCGAGCCTCCCTGCCTGCCTTCGACCATCCCCAGTACCCCCATCGTGCCGTGACCTACCTGCACCTGGGGCTCCATCCTGCTTCCCTGCTGGGGACTGGCCTTCTTGGACATGTGCGTCTCCTGGCAAGCTCTGGAGCCCTGAAGTACCTGAAATAACCTTAAGTTCAGGAAAAGAATAAAGCTCAATGATAAAGAAAATCTCTATCATTTTATTCATTGAATCATGTTGTTTATGTTTACATATAAAATATGCATATCTGTGTGCATATGCATGGCTATATTTTGGGTTTTTATGTAATAAAATTACATATTAACATTTTATTTCTTTAAAACATTGACGCATTGTGGCAAAACGTTAGCATTTAAAAATCTTTCTTTTCAGAAATCAGATCGTATACAAATGCTTGAAGTTTCTTTTTCACCTTTCCTTTATCCCATTCCCTTCTTTGCATCCAAAGAGGTAACCGTTATCCTGAAGTCAGTGTTGTTTTACTTTCCCAGCTGTTTTTTTTTTTTCGCCAGTCCCGCGGCCTGGGGAGGGTGGGGCTCCGGCGAAAGGACGAGGGGCGGGTTCCCCTCCCGATCTCAGAGAAGCTCCCAAAAGGGCAGCGGCGTGCCCACCTGCCGCCACCTCGGGCGGCCGCGAACCATTCAAATCGCCCGCGCCAAGAGGTACCCGGCGCTCGCGATTGGCTGAGCCGGACCAGCGCCCCTGGGCGGGGCCGGCCCCCTCGCAGCGGCCGCGGGTCCCGCCCCCACGCAGGGTCCGCGGGTCCCGCCCCGCTGGTGCGCATGCGCGCAGTCCCCAGAGGAAAGAGTCTGCGCACACCCCCGCCCGGCCTCCGACTCGCGCCGCGGCTCCCTCCCTTGTCCGCGGAGGCTTGTCGGCTCGGCGAGACAGCAAGAGCTGCGGCCGGCAGGGGGCTGTGCGGACCCAAGGCGGCTGCGGTGGCGCCGGCCTGTGGAAAATGCCACCAGGCGGCGCTTCGGTTCGTTGCTCGTGTGACGGCCGTTCCCCGCCCCCCCATCCCTGAACCCCCTGCGACCGCCGGGGAAGAACCGGCCCGCGCAGTGAGTACCGCACCGAGACGCTTCGGCGGGAACGAGGCCGACGGCCGGCTGTGCCGGTTGCGCCCCTGAGGTGAGTGCGGGCTGCGGCGGCGGCGGCGGCGGCGGCGGCGGCAGGGCGCGGGGCGCGGGAAGGACGGGGGTTGCGGCGGCTGCCACCCCGGGTCCCCGCGGCGGAGGGAGGCCGCGCGGGCCTCTGCGGGGCGGGGAGGGCCGGCGCCGTCAGTGTTTAGTCTCAGCTATTCTGATGTCTAGTTTTGTGCCCTTTGCTATGTCCAATCCTATATGAATTTCTGTTTTTATCTGATCGCATGGGACTAGCCCAGTGGTTCTCCAATTGGCTGGACATTCAAATTGCTTGGAAAACTTTTTAAAAACATAGGGGCCTGCAGCCTTCCCCAGACAAGTTAATTCAGAATTTCTGAAGGTGGGGCTGAGGCGTTAGTATTTTCGTAAGCTCCCTGTGTGATTATAATGAGTCCAACAATCACTCCCAACTCTAATAAAACGTTCTGACATTTTATAAAACTTGCCGATTGAGAACCTCAGCATGTGTTTCAAATGAGTTCAGAGGAGAGAGTTTCCAGTGTTAGGTGTTGGTGTTTGTTCTATCAGTTGCATTCACAATGTAGGCTGACAAGGGGAAAAAAAAAAAAAACAACAACAACAAGAAAAAAAAATTCAAAGGGAAGGTAGACAGGCCGTGCAAAGGAGAGCTCAATCACAGAAGAGCTGTCTCCAGGAGACCAAAGTCATGCTCTTTAACATTCTAAGTGATTGGTTTGTGCAGTGAACCAAATCTGAGCAGTTCCAATGTTTGAAAATGTAATGACTTGAATAGAAATACTAATATACCCTTCAAGGTCATGAAACAGTTCCTTGGCCTTAGGAAACGTGTAACTTCTGTGAGCTCATGTAGGTCAATTTGATGGGCCTCTTATAACCTTAAGATTCATCTTGCTCCTTATCTTTCCTCTGCATTAAAATATGTTAATACCAGCTTTGGAATCAAATCAATTCTTTTCTTTTTAAATCTGCCTTTTTAAAACTTCCTTTGTATTTGCAGAATTACCAAGGAGTTGTTAAAAATTACCGTATTTTCTACCTCTGAATGAAATTAAGCAAAGACCGAAGTACGAAAAGGTCATCGAAACAAGAGACTATAAAAGAAACCTGAGAATAGCGGTACACTGCTAATGATAGCCTAAAATTTAATTTAAAGTCAGTCCTGAAACTGTGTAATGGTTAAGGATTGAGTTTCTATCCTCATCCACATGTTTAAGGAATCTTCTGTATTGGCTATCTCTAAGCAAATTAGTGGGAATGGGAGAGGGCGGGGAACAGCTCACTAAGAATCTACTCATCTATAGTCCTTTTATCTTTTCATTTAGAAGGGTAAGCTACTGAATGTCATATATATAATGCGGTACATAAAATGTGATAAATGCTGCACCTAACACACAAAGTCTACAATAGACCATAGATCTACAAAGGACTATGATCTATGGATCAGAACTAGCAGAGTTAACATCAACCCAGTTCCTAGCAAACGTTGCTAACTTATGGCCATAGCTATCATTTCAGGCCCAATACCCCCGTTATAAAAGCAAATATTCTGTAGACCCCCTTCCCTTCCAAATGAGGCACTCTATCTTCAACTATAATTTTTAAGTAAATTTAAATCAATTTAGAATAATGGAATATATGTTATTGTACATTCATAACTATACTATATTCCTATTCCTACACCCCGCTTAATTATAATAAGTAAGTTAGGATCAGGGAAAGCAATATGAGAAATTATCCCACACGGGAAGTTCAGGAAAAATGAAAGAGCAAAGGCAGAGATGGACTCTCAGCTACTAGCAGGCCAGTTTTCTCTGTAGACGATCACAGACAAAGGGGGAAAAATACTTAACTGGAGTATGTATAACATGCTAAGATAAATTACAATCTGTCAATGTTGACCAAGAGTGAGGAAGTTTGATATTCCTGTGAATGAGCTATTTATAAACGTACTTATAAAACAATTCAGTGTGTTATGACACGAGTTAAGAGTGCCAATGAAGTGCCCTGGAAACATTTCATCCCAGAGCCAGCCACATGTCCAAAGATGCATTCAGTCTGTGGTGGGAAAGAAAAGTGGGCCGGGGGCTCCAGATGAGGGGAGCCGTGTAGCAACTTGGGGCAAGGACGCAGATGCCAAAGCTGGGCCTGTCCGACAGGGAGCTCAGGAGGGACTCAGCTGCTGCTTTGGGAGGTGGCAGGAGGTGGGGGGAGGGGATAGCCCGACCCTGGCTCCTGAAGCACCCCTCCGCTCCCTTCCTACTTGGGTCCCACACAGCGCCCCTCACTGCATCCTGCCTTGGCCTACCTGTGCCCCACATACACCCCGATGCTTCCCTCCCCGTTGCCTGAGCCCGAGCCTCCCTGCCTGCCTTCGACCATCCCCAGTACCCCCATCGTGCCGTGACCTACCTGCACCTGGGGCTCCATCCTGCTTCCCTGCTGGGGACTGGCCTTCTTGGACATGTGCGTCTCCTGGCAAGCTCTGGAGCCCTGAAGTACCTGAAATAACCTTAAGTTCAGGAAAAGAATAAAGCTCAATGATAAAGAAAATCTCTATCATTTTATTCATTGAATCATGTTGTTTATGTTTACATATAAAATATGCATATCTGTGTGCATATGCATGGCTATATTTTGGGTTTTTATGTAATAAAATTACATATTAACATTTTATTTCTTTAAAACATTGACGCATTGTGGCAAAACGTTAGCATTTAAAAATCTTTCTTTTCAGAAATCAGATCGTATACAAATGCTTGAAGTTTCTTTTTCACCTTTCCTTTATCCCATTCCCTTCTTTGCATCCAAAGAGGTAACCGTTATCCTGAAGTCAGTGTTGTTTTACTTTCCCAGCTGTTTTTTTTTTTCGCCAGTCCCGCGGCCTGGGGAGGGTGGGGCTCCGGCGAAAGGACGAGGGGCGGGTTCCCCTCCCGATCTCAGAGAAGCTCCCAAAAGGGCAGCGGCGTGCCCACCTGCCGCCACCTCGGGCGGCCGCGAACCATTCAAATCGCCCGCGCCAAGAGGTACCCGGCGCTCGCGATTGGCTGAGCCGGACCAGCGCCCCTGGGCGGGGCCGGCCCCCTCGCAGCGGCCGCGGGTCCCGCCCCCACGCAGGGTCCGCGGGTCCCGCCCCGCTGGTGCGCATGCGCGCAGTCCCCAGAGGAAAGAGTCTGCGCACACCCCCGCCCGGCCTCCGACTCGCGCCGCGGCTCCCTCCCTTGTCCGCGGAGGCTTGTCGGCTCGGCGAGACAGCAAGAGCTGCGGCCGGCAGGGGGCTGTGCGGACCCAAGGCGGCTGCGGTGGCGCCGGCCTGTGGAAAATGCCACCAGGCGGCGCTTCGGTTCGTTGCTCGTGTGACGGCCGTTCCCCGCCCCCCCATCCCTGAACCCCCTGCGACCGCCGGGGAAGAACCGGCCCGCGCAGTGAGTACCGCACCGAGACGCTTCGGCGGGAACGAGGCCGACGGCCGGCTGTGCCGGTTGCGCCCCTGAGGTGAGTGCGGGCTGCGGCGGCGGCGGCGGCGGCAGGGCGCGGGGCGCGGGAAGGACGGGGGTTGCGGCGGCTGCCACCCCGGGTCCCCGCGGCGGAGGGAGGCCGCGCGGGCCTCTGCGGGGCGGGGAGGGCCGGCGCCGTCAGTGTTTAGTCTCAGCTATTCTGATGTCTAGTTTTGTGCCCTTTGCTATGTCCAATCCTATATGAATTTCTGTTTTTATCTGATCGCATGGGACTAGCCCAGTGGTTCTCCAATTGGCTGGACATTCAAATTGCTTGGAAAACTTTTTAAAAACATAGGGGCCTGCAGCCTTCCCCAGACAAGTTAATTCAGAATTTCTGAAGGTGGGGCTGAGGCGTTAGTATTTTCGTAAGCTCCCTGTGTGATTATAATGAGTCCAACAATCACTCCCAACTCTAATAAAACGTTCTGACATTTTATAAAACTTGCCGATTGAGAACCTCAGCATGTGTTTCAAATGAGTTCAGAGGAGAGAGTTTCCAGTGTTAGGTGTTGGTGTTTGTTCTATCAGTTGCATTCACAATGTAGGCTGACAAGGGGAAAAAAAAAAAAAACAACAACAACAAGAAAAAAAAATTCAAAGGGAAGGTAGACAGGCCGTGCAAAGGAGAGCTCAATCACAGAAGAGCTGTCTCCAGGAGACCAAAGTCATGCTCTTTAACATTCTAAGTGATTGGTTTGTGCAGTGAACCAAATCTGAGCAGTTCCAATGTTTGAAAATGTAATGACTTGAATAGAAATACTAATATACCCTTCAAGGTCATGAAACAGTTCCTTGGCCTTAGGAAACGTGTAACTTCTGTGAGCTCATGTAGGTCAATTTGATGGGCCTCTTATAACCTTAAGATTCATCTTGCTCCTTATCTTTCCTCTGCATTAAAATATGTTAATACCAGCTTTGGAATCAAATCAATTCTTTTCTTTTTAAATCTGCCTTTTTAAAACTTCCTTTGTATTTGCAGAATTACCAAGGAGTTGTTAAAAATTACCGTATTTTCTACCTCTGAATGAAATTAAGCAAAGACCGAAGTACGAAAAGGTCATCGAAACAAGAGACTATAAAAGAAACCTGAGAATAGCGGTACACTGCTAATGATAGCCTAAAATTTAATTTAAAGTCAGTCCTGAAACTGTGTAATGGTTAAGGATTGAGTTTCTATCCTCATCCACATGTTTAAGGAATCTTCTGTATTGGCTATCTCTAAGCAAATTAGTGGGAATGGGAGAGGGCGGGGAACAGCTCACTAAGAATCTACTCATCTATAGTCCTTTTATCTTTTCATTTAGAAGGGTAAGCTACTGAATGTCATATATATAATGCGGTACATAAAATGTGATAAATGCTGCACCTAACACACAAAGTCTACAATAGACCATAGATCTACAAAGGACTATGATCTATGGATCAGAACTAGCAGAGTTAACATCAACCCAGTTCCTAGCAAACGTTGCTAACTTATGGCCATAGCTATCATTTCAGGCCCAATACCCCCGTTATAAAAGCAAATATTCTGTAGACCCCCTTCCCTTCCAAATGAGGCACTCTATCTTCAACTATAATTTTTAAGTAAATTTAAATCAATTTAGAATAATGGAATATATGTTATTGTACATTCATAACTATACTATATTCCTATTCCTACACCCCGCTTAATTATAATAAGTAAGTTAGGATCAGGGAAAGCAATATGAGAAATTATCCCACACGGGAAGTTCAGGAAAAATGAAAGAGCAAAGGCAGAGATGGACTCTCAGCTACTAGCAGGCCAGTTTTCTCTGTAGACGATCACAGACAAAGGGGGAAAAATACTTAACTGGAGTATGTATAACATGCTAAGATAAATTACAATCTGTCAATGTTGACCAAGAGTGAGGAAGTTTGATATTCCTGTGAATGAGCTATTTATAAACGTACTTATAAAACAATTCAGTGTGTTATGACACGAGTTAAGAGTGCCAATGAAGTGCCCTGGAAACATTTCATCCCAGAGCCAGCCACATGTCCAAAGATGCATTCAGTCTGTGGTGGGAAAGAAAAGTGGGCCGGGGGCTCCAGATGAGGGGAGCCGTGTAGCAACTTGGGGCAAGGACGCAGATGCCAAAGCTGGGCCTGTCCGACAGGGAGCTCAGGAGGGACTCAGCTGCTGCTTTGGGAGGTGGCAGGAGGTGGGGGGAGGGGATAGCCCGACCCTGGCTCCTGAAGCACCCCTCCGCTCCCTTCCTACTTGGGTCCCACACAGCGCCCCTCACTGCATCCTGCCTTGGCCTACCTGTGCCCCACATACACCCCGATGCTTCCCTCCCCGTTGCCTGAGCCCGAGCCTCCCTGCCTGCCTTCGACCATCCCCAGTACCCCCATCGTGCCGTGACCTACCTGCACCTGGGGCTCCATCCTGCTTCCCTGCTGGGGACTGGCCTTCTTGGACATGTGCGTCTCCTGGCAAGCTCTGGAGCCCTGAAGTACCTGAAATAACCTTAAGTTCAGGAAAAGAATAAAGCTCAATGATAAAGAAAATCTCTATCATTTTATTCATTGAATCATGTTGTTTATGTTTACATATAAAATATGCATATCTGTGTGCATATGCATGGCTATATTTTGGGTTTTTATGTAATAAAATTACATATTAACATTTTATTTCTTTAAAACATTGACGCATTGTGGCAAAACGTTAGCATTTAAAAATCTTTCTTTTCAGAAATCAGATCGTATACAAATGCTTGAAGTTTCTTTTTCACCTTTCCTTTATCCCATTCCCTTCTTTGCATCCAAAGAGGTAACCGTTATCCTGAAGTCAGTGTTGTTTTACTTTCCCAGCTGTTTTTTTTTTTCGCCAGTCCCGCGGCCTGGGGAGGGTGGGGCTCCGGCGAAAGGACGAGGGGCGGGTTCCCCTCCCGATCTCAGAGAAGCTCCCAAAAGGGCAGCGGCGTGCCCACCTGCCGCCACCTCGGGCGGCCGCGAACCATTCAAATCGCCCGCGCCAAGAGGTACCCGGCGCTCGCGATTGGCTGAGCCGGACCAGCGCCCCTGGGCGGGGCCGGCCCCCTCGCAGCGGCCGCGGGTCCCGCCCCCACGCAGGGTCCGCGGGTCCCGCCCCGCTGGTGCGCATGCGCGCAGTCCCCAGAGGAAAGAGTCTGCGCACACCCCCGCCCGGCCTCCGACTCGCGCCGCGGCTCCCTCCCTTGTCCGCGGAGGCTTGTCGGCTCGGCGAGACAGCAAGAGCTGCGGCCGGCAGGGGGCTGTGCGGACCCAAGGCGGCTGCGGTGGCGCCGGCCTGTGGAAAATGCCACCAGGCGGCGCTTCGGTTCGTTGCTCGTGTGACGGCCGTTCCCCGCCCCCCCATCCCTGAACCCCCTGCGACCGCCGGGGAAGAACCGGCCCGCGCAGTGAGTACCGCACCGAGACGCTTCGGCGGGAACGAGGCCGACGGCCGGCTGTGCCGGTTGCGCCCCTGAGGTGAGTGCGGGCTGCGGCGGCGGCGGCGGCGGCAGGGCGCGGGGCGCGGGAAGGACGGGGGTTGCGGCGGCTGCCACCCCGGGTCCCCGCGGCGGAGGGAGGCCGCGCGGGCCTCTGCGGGGCGGGGAGGGCCGGCGCCGTCAGTGTTTAGTCTCAGCTATTCTGATGTCTAGTTTTGTGCCCTTTGCTATGTCCAATCCTATATGAATTTCTGTTTTTATCTGATCGCATGGGACTAGCCCAGTGGTTCTCCAATTGGCTGGACATTCAAATTGCTTGGAAAACTTTTTAAAAACATAGGGGCCTGCAGCCTTCCCCAGACAAGTTAATTCAGAATTTCTGAAGGTGGGGCTGAGGCGTTAGTATTTTCGTAAGCTCCCTGTGTGATTATAATGAGTCCAACAATCACTTCCAACTCTAATAAAACGTTCTGACATTTTATAAAACTTGCCGATTGAGAACCTCAGCATGTGTTTCAAATGAGTTCAGAGGAGAGAGTTTCCAGTGTTAGGTGTTGGTGTTTGTTCTATCAGTTGCATTCACAATGTAGGCTGACAAGGGGAAAAAAAAAAAAAACAACAACAACAAGAAAAAAAAATTCAAAGGGAAGGTAGACAGGCCGTGCAAAGGAGAGCTCAATCACAGAAGAGCTGTCTCCAGGAGACCAAAGTCATGCTCTTTAACATTCTAAGTGATTGGTTTGTGCAGTGAACCAAATCTGAGCAGTTCCAATGTTTGAAAATGTAATGACTTGAATAGAAATACTAATATACCCTTCAAGGTCATGAAACAGTTCCTTGGCCTTAGGAAACGTGTAACTTCTGTGAGCTCATGTAGGTCAATTTGATGGGCCTCTTATAACCTTAAGATTCATCTTGCTCCTTATCTTTCCTCTGCATTAAAATATGTTAATACCAGCTTTGGAATCAAATCAATTCTTTTCTTTTTAAATCTGCCTTTTTAAAACTTCCTTTGTATTTGCAGAATTACCAAGGAGTTGTTAAAAATTACCGTATTTTCTACCTCTGAATGAAATTAAGCAAAGACCGAAGTACGAAAAGGTCATCGAAACAAGAGACTATAAAAGAAACCTGAGAATAGCGGTACACTGCTAATGATAGCCTAAAATTTAATTTAAAGTCAGTCCTGAAACTGTGTAATGGTTAAGGATTGAGTTTCTATCCTCATCCACATGTTTAAGGAATCTTCTGTATTGGCTATCTCTAAGCAAATTAGTGGGAATGGGAGAGGGCGGGGAACAGCTCACTAAGAATCTACTCATCTATAGTCCTTTTATCTTTTCATTTAGAAGGGTAAGCTACTGAATGTCATATATATAATGCGGTACATAAAATGTGATAAATGCTGCACCTAACACACAAAGTCTACAATAGACCATAGATCTACAAAGGACTATGATCTATGGATCAGAACTAGCAGAGTTAACATCAACCCAGTTCCTAGCAAACGTTGCTAACTTATGGCCATAGCTATCATTTCAGGCCCAATACCCCCGTTATAAAAGCAAATATTCTGTAGACCCCCTTCCCTTCCAAATGAGGCACTCTATCTTCAACTATAATTTTTAAGTAAATTTAAATCAATTTAGAATAATGGAATATATGTTATTGTACATTCATAACTATACTATATTCCTATTCCTACACCCCGCTTAATTATAATAAGTAAGTTAGGATCAGGGAAAGCAATATGAGAAATTATCCCACACGGGAAGTTCAGGAAAAATGAAAGAGCAAAGGCAGAGATGGACTCTCAGCTACTAGCAGGCCAGTTTTCTCTGTAGACGATCACAGACAAAGGGGGAAAAATACTTAACTGGAGTATGTATAACATGCTAAGATAAATTACAATCTGTCAATGTTGACCAAGAGTGAGGAAGTTTGATATTCCTGTGAATGAGCTATTTATAAACGTACTTATAAAACAATTCAGTGTGTTATGACACGAGTTAAGAGTGCCAATGAAGTGCCCTGGAAACATTTCATCCCAGAGCCAGCCACATGTCCAAAGATGCATTCAGTCTGTGGTGGGAAAGAAAAGTGGGCCGGGGGCTCCAGATGAGGGGAGCCGTGTAGCAACTTGGGGCAAGGACGCAGATGCCAAAGCTGGGCCTGTCCGACAGGGAGCTCAGGAGGGACTCAGCTGCTGCTTTGGGAGGTGGCAGGAGGTGGGGGGAGGGGATAGCCCGACCCTGGCTCCTGAAGCACCCCTCCCCTCCCTTCCTACTTGGGTCCCACACAGCGCCCCTCACTGCATCCTGCCTTGGCCTACCTGTGCCCCACATACACCCCGATGCTTCCCTCCCCGTTGCCTGAGCCCGAGCCTCCCTGCCTGCCTTCGACCATCCCCAGTACCCCCATCGTGCCGTGACCTACCTGCACCTGGGGCTCCATCCTGCTTCCCTGCTGGGGACTGGCCTTCTTGGACATGTGCGTCTCCTGGCAAGCTCTGGAGCCCTGAAGTACCTGAAATAACCTTAAGTTCAGGAAAAGAATAAAGCTCAATGATAAAGAAAATCTCTATCATTTTATTCATTGAATCATGTTGTTTATGTTTACATATAAAATATGCATATCTGTGTGCATATGCATGGCTATATTTTGGGTTTTTATGTAATAAAATTACATATTAACATTTTATTTCTTTAAAACATTGACGCATTGTGGCAAAACGTTAGCATTTAAAAATCTTTCTTTTCAGAAATCAGATCGTATACAAATGCTTGAAGTTTCTTTTTCACCTTTCCTTTATCCCATTCCCTTCTTTGCATCCAAAGAGGTAACCGTTATCCTGAAGTCAGTGTTGTTTTACTTTCCCAGCTGTTTTTTTTTTTCGCCAGTCCCGCGGCCTGGGGAGGGTGGGGCTCCGGCGAAAGGACGAGGGGCGGGTTCCCCTCCCGATCTCAGAGAAGCTCCCAAAAGGGCAGCGGCGTGCCCACCTGCCGCCACCTCGGGCGGCCGCGAACCATTCAAATCGCCCGCGCCAAGAGGTACCCGGCGCTCGCGATTGGCTGAGCCGGACCAGCGCCCCTGGGCGGGGCCGGCCCCCTCGCAGCGGCCGCGGGTCCCGCCCCCACGCAGGGTCCGCGGGTCCCGCCCCGCTGGTGCGCATGCGCGCAGTCCCCAGAGGAAAGAGTCTGCGCACACCCCCGCCCGGCCTCCGACTCGCGCCGCGGCTCCCTCCCTTGTCCGCGGAGGCTTGTCGGCTCGGCGAGACAGCAAGAGCTGCGGCCGGCAGGGGGCTGTGCGGACCCAAGGCGGCTGCGGTGGCGCCGGCCTGTGGAAAATGCCACCAGGCGGCGCTTCGGTTCGTTGCTCGTGTGACGGCCGTTCCCCGCCCCCCCATCCCTGAACCCCCTGCGACCGCCGGGGAAGAACCGGCCCGCGCAGTGAGTACCGCACCGAGACGCTTCGGCGGGAACGAGGCCGACGGCCGGCTGTGCCGGTTGCGCCCCTGAGGTGAGTGCGGGCTGCGGCGGCGGCGGCGGCGGCAGGGCGCGGGGCGCGGGAAGGACGGGGGTTGCGGCGGCTGCCACCCCGGGTCCCCGCGGCGGAGGGAGGCCGCGCGGGCCTCTGCGGGGCGGGGAGGGCCGGCGCCGTCAGTGTTTAGTCTCAGCTATTCTGATGTCTAGTTTTGTGCCCTTTGCTATGTCCAATCCTATATGAATTTCTGTTTTTATCTGATCGCATGGGACTAGCCCAGTGGTTCTCCAATTGGCTGGACATTCAAATTGCTTGGAAAACGTTTTAAAAACATAGGGGCCTGCAGCCTTCCCCAGACAAGTTAATTCAGAATTTCTGAAGGTGGGGCTGAGGCGTTAGTATTTTCGTAAGCTCCCTGTGTGATTATAATGAGTCCAACAATCACTCCCAACTCTAATAAAACGTTCTGACATTTTATAAAACTTGCCGATTGAGAACCTCAGCATGTGTTTCAAATGAGTTCAGAGGAGAGAGTTTCCAGTGTTAGGTGTTGGTGTTTGTTCTATCAGTTGCATTCACAATGTAGGCTGACAAGGGGAAAAAAAAAAAAAAACAACAACAACAAGAAAAAAAAATTCAAAGGGAAGGTAGACAGGCCGTGCAAAGGAGAGCTCAATCACAGAAGAGCTGTCTCCAGGAGACCAAAGTCATGCTCTTTAACATTCTAAGTGATTGGTTTGTGCAGTGAACCAAATCTGAGCAGTTCCAATGTTTGAAAATGTAATGACTTGAATAGAAATACTAATATACCCTTCAAGGTCATGAAACAGTTCCTTGGCCTTAGGAAACGTGTAACTTCTGTGAGCTCATGTAGGTCAATTTGATGGGCCTCTTATAACCTTAAGATTCATCTTGCTCCTTATCTTTCCTCTGCATTAAAATATGTTAATACCAGCTTTGGAATCAAATCAATTCTTTTCTTTTTAAATCTGCCTTTTTAAAACTTCCTTTGTATTTGCAGAATTACCAAGGAGTTGTTAAAAATTACCGTATTTTCTACCTCTGAATGAAATTAAGCAAAGACCGAAGTACGAAAAGGTCATCGAAACAAGAGACTATAAAAGAAACCTGAGAATAGCGGTACACTGCTAATGATAGCCTAAAATTTAATTTAAAGTCAGTCCTGAAACTGTGTAATGGTTAAGGATTGAGTTTCTATCCTCATCCACATGTTTAAGGAATCTTCTGTATTGGCTATCTCTAAGCAAATTAGTGGGAATGGGAGAGGGCGGGGAACAGCTCACTAAGAATCTACTCATCTATAGTCCTTTTATCTTTTCATTTAGAAGGGTAAGCTACTGAATGTCATATATATAATGCGGTACATAAAATGTGATAAATGCTGCACCTAACACACAAAGTCTACAATAGACCATAGATCTACAAAGGACTATGATCTATGGATCAGAACTAGCAGAGTTAACATCAACCCAGTTCCTAGCAAACGTTGCTAACTTATGGCCATAGCTATCATTTCAGGCCCAATACCCCCGTTATAAAAGCAAATATTCTGTAGACCCCCTTCCCTTCCAAATGAGGCACTCTATCTTCAACTATAATTTTTAAGTAAATTTAAATCAATTTAGAATAATGGAATATATGTTATTGTACATTCATAACTATACTATATTCCTATTCCTACACCCCGCTTAATTATAATAAGTAAGTTAGGATCAGGGAAAGCAATATGAGAAATTATCCCACACGGGAAGTTCAGGAAAAATGAAAGAGCAAAGGCAGAGATGGACTCTCAGCTACTAGCAGGCCAGTTTTCTCTGTAGACGATCACAGACAAAGGGGGAAAAATACTTAACTGGAGTATGTATAACATGCTAAGATAAATTACAATCTGTCAATGTTGACCAAGAGTGAGGAAGTTTGATATTCCTGTGAATGAGCTATTTATAAACGTACTTATAAAACAATTCAGTGTGTTATGACACGAGTTAAGAGTGCCAATGAAGTGCCCTGGAAACATTTCATCCCAGAGCCAGCCACATGTCCAAAGATGCATTCAGTCTGTGGTGGGAAAGAAAAGTGGGCCGGGGGCTCCAGATGAGGGGAGCCGTGTAGCAACTTGGGGCAAGGACGCAGATGCCAAAGCTGGGCCTGTCCGACAGGGAGCTCAGGAGGGACTCAGCTGCTGCTTTGGGAGGTGGCAGGAGGTGGGGGGAGGGGATAGCCCGACCCTGGCTCCTGAAGCACCCCTCCGCTCCCTTCCTACTTGGGTCCCACACAGCGCCCCTCACTGCATCCTGCCTTGGCCTACCTGTGCCCCACATACACCCCGATGCTTCCCTCCCCGTTGCCTGAGCCCGAGCCTCCCTGCCTGCCTTCGACCATCCCCAGTACCCCCATCGTGCCGTGACCTACCTGCACCTGGGGCTCCATCCTGCTTCCCTGCTGGGGACTGGCCTTCTTGGACATGTGCGTCTCCTGGCAAGCTCTGGAGCCCTGAAGTACCTGAAATAACCTTAAGTTCAGGAAAAGAATAAAGCTCAATGATAAAGAAAATCTCTATCATTTTATTCATTGAATCATGTTGTTTATGTTTACATATAAAATATGCATATCTGTGTGCATATGCATGGCTATATTTTGGGTTTTTATGTAATAAAATTACATATTAACATTTTATTTCTTTAAAACATTGACGCATTGTGGCAAAACGTTAGCATTTAAAAATCTTTCTTTTCAGAAATCAGATCGTATACAAATGCTTGAAGTTTCTTTTTCACCTTTCCTTTATCCCATTCCCTTCTTTGCATCCAAAGAGGTAACCGTTATCCTGAAGTCAGTGTTGTTTTACTTTCCCAGCTGTTTTTTTTTTTCGCCAGTCCCGCGGCCTGGGGAGGGTGGGGCTCCGGCGAAAGGACGAGGGGCGGGTTCCCCTCCCGATCTCAGAGAAGCTCCCAAAAGGGCAGCGGCGTGCCCACCTGCCGCCACCTCGGGCGGCCGCGAACCATTCAAATCGCCCGCGCCAAGAGGTACCCGGCGCTCGCGATTGGCTGAGCCGGACCAGCGCCCCTGGGCGGGGCCGGCCCCCTCGCAGCGGCCGCGGGTCCCGCCCCCACGCAGGGTCCGCGGGTCCCGCCCCGCTGGTGCGCATGCGCGCAGTCCCCAGAGGAAAGAGTCTGCGCACACCCCCGCCCGGCCTCCGACTCGCGCCGCGGCTCCCTCCCTTGTCCGCGGAGGCTTGTCGGCTCGGCGAGACAGCAAGAGCTGCGGCCGGCAGGGGGCTGTGCGGACCCAAGGCGGCTGCGGTGGCGCCGGCCTGTGGAAAATGCCACCAGGCGGCGCTTCGGTTCGTTGCTCGTGTGACGGCCGTTCCCCGCCCCCCCATCCCTGAACCCCCTGCGACCGCCGGGGAAGAACCGGCCCGCGCAGTGAGTACCGCACCGAGACGCTTCGGCGGGAACGAGGCCGACGGCCGGCTGTGCCGGTTGCGCCCCTGAGGTGAGTGCGGGCTGCGGCGGCGGCGGCGGCGGCAGGGCGCGGGGCGCGGGAAGGACGGGGGTTGCGGCGGCTGCCACCCCGGGTCCCCGCGGCGGAGGGAGGCCGCGCGGGCCTCTGCGGGGCGGGGAGGGCCGGCGCCGTCAGTGTTTAGTCTCAGCTATTCTGATGTCTAGTTTTGTGCCCTTTGCTATGTCCAATCCTATATGAATTTCTGTTTTTATCTGATCGCATGGGACTAGCCCAGTGGTTCTCCAATTGGCTGGACATTCAAATTGCTTGGAAAACTTTTTAAAAACATAGGGGCCTGCAGCCTTCCCCAGACAAGTTAATTCAGAATTTCTGAAGGTGGGGCTGAGGCGTTAGTATTTTCTTAAGCTCCCTGTGTGATTATAATGAGTCCAACAATCACTCCCAACTCTAATAAAACGTTCTGACATTTTATAAAACTTGCCGATTGAGAACCTCAGCATGTGTTTCAAATGAGTTCAGAGGAGAGAGTTTCCAGTGTTAGGTGTTGGTGTTTGTTCTATCAGTTGCATTCACAATGTAGGCTGACAAGGGGAAAAAAAAAAAAAACAACAACAACAAGAAAAAAAAATTCAAAGGGAAGGTAGACAGGCCGTGCAAAGGAGAGCTCAATCACAGAAGAGCTGTCTCCAGGAGACCAAAGTCATGCTCTTTAACATTCTAAGTGATTGGTTTGTGCAGTGAACCAAATCTGAGCAGTTCCAATGTTTGAAAATGTAATGACTTGAATAGAAATACTAATATACCCTTCAAGGTCATGAAACAGTTCCTTGGCCTTAGGAAACGTGTAACTTCTGTGAGCTCATGTAGGTCAATTTGATGGGCCTCATATAACCTTAAGATTCATCTTGCTCCTTATCTTTCCTCTGCATTAAAATATGTTAATACCAGCTTTGGAATCAAATCAATTCTTTTCTTTTTAAATCTGCCTTTTTAAAACTTCCTTTGTATTTGCAGAATTACCAAGGAGTTGTTAAAAATTACCGTATTTTCTACCTCTGAATGAAATTAAGCAAAGACCGAAGTACGAAAAGGTCATCGAAACAAGAGACTATAAAAGAAACCTGAGAATAGCGGTACACTGCTAATGATAGCCTAAAATTTAATTTAAAGTCAGTCCTGAAACTGTGTAATGGTTAAGGATTGAGTTTCTATCCTCATCCACATGTTTAAGGAATCTTCTGTATTGGCTATCTCTAAGCAAATTAGTGGGAATGGGAGAGGGCGGGGAACAGCTCACTAAGAATCTACTCATCTATAGTCCTTTTATCTTTTCATTTAGAAGGGTAAGCTACTGAATGTCATATATATAATGCGGTACATAAAATGTGATAAATGCTGCACCTAACACACAAAGTCTACAATAGACCATAGATCTACAAAGGACTATGATCTATGGATCAGAACTAGCAGAGTTAACATCAACCCAGTTCCTAGCAAACGTTGCTAACTTATGGCCATAGCTATCATTTCAGGCCCAATACCCCCGTTATAAAAGCAAATATTCTGTAGACCCCCTTCCCTTCCAAATGAGGCACTCTATCTTCAACTATAATTTTTAAGTAAATTTAAATCAATTTAGAATAATGGAATATATGTTATTGTACATTCATAACTATACTATATTCCTATTCCTACACCCCGCTTAATTATAATAAGTAAGTTAGGATCAGGGAAAGCAATATGAGAAATTATCCCACACGGGAAGTTCAGGAAAAATGAAAGAGCAAAGGCAGAGATGGACTCTCAGCTACTAGCAGGCCAGTTTTCTCTGTAGACGATCACAGACAAAGGGGGAAAAATACTTAACTGGAGTATGTATAACATGCTAAGATAAATTACAATCTGTCAATGTTGACCAAGAGTGAGGAAGTTTGATATTCCTGTGAATGAGCTATTTATAAACGTACTTATAAAACAATTCAGTGTGTTATGACACGAGTTAAGAGTGCCAATGAAGTGCCCTGGAAACATTTCATCCCAGAGCCAGCCACATGTCCAAAGATGCATTCAGTCTGTGGTGGGAAAGAAAAGTGGGCCGGGGGCTCCAGATGAGGGGAGCCGTGTAGCAACTTGGGGCAAGGACGCAGATGCCAAAGCTGGGCCTGTCCGACAGGGAGCTCAGGAGGGACTCAGCTGCTGCTTTGGGAGGTGGCAGGAGGTGGGGGGAGGGGATAGCCCGTCCCTGGCTCCTGAAGCACCCCTCCCCTCCCTTCCTACTTGGGTCCCACACAGCGCCCCTCACTGCATCCTGCCTTGGCCTACCTGTGCCCCACATACACCCCGATGCTTCCCTCCCCGTTGCCTGAGCCCGAGCCTCCCTGCCTGCCTTCGACCATCCCCAGTACCCCCATCGTGCCGTGACCTACCTGCACCTGGGGCTCCATCCTGCTTCCCTGCTGGGGACTGGCCTTCTTGGACATGTGCGTCTCCTGGCAAGCTCTGGAGCCCTGAAGTACCTGAAATAACCTTAAGTTCAGGAAAAGAATAAAGCTCAATGATAAAGAAAATCTCTATCATTTTATTCATTGAATCATGTTGTTTATGTTTACATATAAAATATGCATATCTGTGTGCATATGCATGGCTATATTTTGGGTTTTTATGTAATAAAATTACATATTAACATTTTATTTCTTTAAAACATTGACGCATTGTGGCAAAACGTTAGCATTTAAAAATCTTTCTTTTCAGAAATCAGATCGTATACAAATGCTTGAAGTTTCTTTTTCACCTTTCCTTTATCCCATTCCCTTCTTTGCATCCAAAGAGGTAACCGTTATCCTGAAGTCAGTGTTGTTTTACTTTCCCAGCTGTTTTTTTTTTCGCCAGTCCCGCGGCCTGGGGAGGGTGGGGCTCCGGCGAAAGGACGAGGGGCGGGTTCCCCTCCCGATCTCAGAGAAGCTCCCAAAAGGGCAGCGGCGTGCCCACCTGCCGCCACCTCGGGCGGCCGCGAACCATTCAAATCGCCCGCGCCAAGAGGTACCCGGCGCTCGCGATTGGCGGAGCCGGACCAGCGCCCCTGGGCGGGGCCGGCCCCCTCGCAGCGGCCGCGGGTCCCGCCCCCACGCAGGGTCCGCGGGTCCCGCCCCGCTGGTGCGCATGCGCGCAGTCCCCAGAGGAAAGAGTCTGCGCACACCCCCGCCCGGCCTCCGACTCGCGCCGCGGCTCCCTCCCTTGTCCGCGGAGGCTTGTCGGCTCGGCGAGACAGCAAGAGCTGCGGCCGGCAGGGGGCTGTGCGGACCCAAGGCGGCTGCGGTGGCGCCGGCCTGTGGAAAATGCCACCAGGCGGCGCTTCGGTTCGTTGCTCGTGTGACGGCCGTTCCCCGCCCCCCCATCCCTGAACCCCCTGCGACCGCCGGGGAAGAACCGGCCCGCGCAGTGAGTACCGCACCGAGACGCTTCGGCGGGAACGAGGCCGACGGCCGGCTGTGCCGGTTGCGCCCCTGAGGTGAGTGCGGGCTGCGGCGGCGGCGGCGGCGGCAGGGCGCGGGGCGCGGGAAGGACGGGGGTTGCGGCGGCTGCCACCCCGGGTCCCCGCGGCGGAGGGAGGCCGCGCGGGCCTCTGCGGGGCGGGGAGGGCCGGCGCCGTCAGTGTTTAGTCTCAGCTATTCTGATGTCTAGTTTTGTGCCCTTTGCTATGTCCAATCCTATATGAATTTCTGTTTTTATCTGATCGCATGGGACTAGCCCAGTGGTTCTCCAATTGGCTGGACATTCAAATTGCTTGGAAAACTTTTTAAAAACATAGGGGCCTGCAGCCTTCCCCAGACAAGTTAATTCAGAATTTCTGAAGGTGGGGCTGAGGCGTTAGTATTTTCGTAAGCTCCCTGTGTGATTATAATGAGTCCAACAATCACTCCCAACTCTAATAAAACGTTCTGACATTTTATAAAACTTGCCGATTGAGAACCTCAGCATGTGTTTCAAATGAGTTCAGAGGAGAGAGTTTCCAGTGTTAGGTGTTGGTGTTTGTTCTATCAGTTGCATTCACAATGTAGGCTGACAAGGGGAAAAAAAAAAAAAAACAACAACAACAAGAAAAAAAAATTCAAAGGGAAGGTAGACAGGCCGTGCAAAGGAGAGCTCAATCACAGAAGAGCTGTCTCCAGGAGACCAAAGTCATGCTCTTTAACATTCTAAGTGATTGGTTTGTGCAGTGAACCAAATCTGAGCAGTTCCAATGTTTGAAAATGTAATGACTTGAATAGAAATACTAATATACCCTTCAAGGTCATGAAACAGTTCCTTGGCCTTAGGAAACGTGTAACTTCTGTGAGCTCATGTAGGTCAATTTGATGGGCCTCATATAACCTTAAGATTCATCTTGCTCCTTATCTTTCCTCTGCATTAAAATATGTTAATACCAGCTTTGGAATCAAATCAATTCTTTTCTTTTTAAATCTGCCTTTTTAAAACTTCCTTTGTATTTGCAGAATTACCAAGGAGTTGTTAAAAATTACCGTATTTTCTACCTCTGAATGAAATTAAGCAAAGACCGAAGTACGAAAAGGTCATCGAAACAAGAGACTATAAAAGAAACCTGAGAATAGCGGTACACTGCTAATGATAGCCTAAAATTTAATTTAAAGTCAGTCCTGAAACTGTGTAATGGTTAAGGATTGAGTTTCTATCCTCATCCACATGTTTAAGGAATCTTCTGTATTGGCTATCTCTAAGCAAATTAGTGGGAATGGGAGAGGGCGGGGAACAGCTCACTAAGAATCTACTCATCTATAGTCCTTTTATCTTTTCATTTAGAAGGGTAAGCTACTGAATGTCATATATATAATGCGGTACATAAAATGTGATAAATGCTGCACCTAACACACAAAGTCTACAATAGACCATAGATCTACAAAGGACTATGATCTATGGATCAGAACTAGCAGAGTTAACATCAACCCAGTTCCTAGCAAACGTTGCTAACTTATGGCCATAGCTATCATTTCAGGCCCAATACCCCCGTTATAAAAGCAAATATTCTGTAGACCCCCTTCCCTTCCAAATGAGGCACTCTATCTTCAACTATAATTTTTAAGTAAATTTAAATCAATTTAGAATAATGGAATATATGTTATTGTACATTCATAACTATACTATATTCCTATTCCTACACCCCGCTTAATTATAATAAGTAAGTTAGGATCAGGGAAAGCAATATGAGAAATTATCCCACACGGGAAGTTCAGGAAAAATGAAAGAGCAAAGGCAGAGATGGACTCTCAGCTACTAGCAGGCCAGTTTTCTCTGTAGACGATCACAGACAAAGGGGGAAAAATACTTAACTGGAGTATGTATAACATGCTAAGATAAATTACAATCTGTCAATGTTGACCAAGAGTGAGGAAGTTTGATATTCCTGTGAATGAGCTATTTATAAACGTACTTATAAAACAATTCAGTGTGTTATGACACGAGTTAAGAGTGCCAATGAAGTGCCCTGGAAACATTTCATCCCAGAGCCAGCCACATGTCCAAAGATGCATTCAGTCTGTGGTGGGAAAGAAAAGTGGGCCGGGGGCTCCAGATGAGGGGAGCCGTGTAGCAACTTGGGGCAAGGACGCAGATGCCAAAGCTGGGCCTGTCCGACAGGGAGCTCAGGAGGGACTCAGCTGCTGCTTTGGGAGGTGGCAGGAGGTGGGGGGAGGGGATAGCCCGACCCTGGCTCCTGAAGCACCCCTCCGCTCCCTTCCTACTTGGGTCCCACACAGCGCCCCTCACTGCATCCTGCCTTGGCCTACCTGTGCCCCACATACACCCCGATGCTTCCCTCCCCGTTGCCTGAGCCCGAGCCTCCCTGCCTGCCTTCGACCATCCCCAGTACCCCCATCGTGCCGTGACCTACCTGCACCTGGGGCTCCATCCTGCTTCCCTGCTGGGGACTGGCCTTCTTGGACATGTGCGTCTCCTGGCAAGCTCTGGAGCCCTGAAGTACCTGAAATAACCTTAAGTTCAGGAAAAGAATAAAGCTCAATGATAAAGAAAATCTCTATCATTTTATTCATTGAATCATGTTGTTTATGTTTACATATAAAATATGCATATCTGTGTGCATATGCATGGCTATATTTTGGGTTTTTATGTAATAAAATTACATATTAACATTTTATTTCTTTAAAACATTGACGCATTGTGGCAAAACGTTAGCATTTAAAAATCTTTCTTTTCAGAAATCAGATCGTATACAAATGCTTGAAGTTTCTTTTTCACCTTTCCTTTATCCCATTCCCTTCTTTGCATCCAAAGAGGTAACCGTTATCCTGAAGTCAGTGTTGTTTTACTTTCCCAGCTGTTTTTTTTTTTCGCCAGTCCCGCGGCCTGGGGAGGGTGGGGCTCCGGCGAAAGGACGAGGGGCGGGTTCCCCTCCCGATCTCAGAGAAGCTCCCAAAAGGGCAGCGGCGTGCCCACCTGCCGCCACCTCGGGCGGCCGCGAACCATTCAAATCGCCCGCGCCAAGAGGTACCCGGCGCTCGCGATTGGCTGAGCCGGACCAGCGCCCCTGGGCGGGGCCGGCCCCCTCGCAGCGGCCGCGGGTCCCGCCCCCACGCAGGGTCCGCGGGTCCCGCCCCGCTGGTGCGCATGCGCGCAGTCCCCAGAGGAAAGAGTCTGCGCACACCCCCGCCCGGCCTCCGACTCGCGCCGCGGCTCCCTCCCTTGTCCGCGGAGGCTTGTCGGCTCGGCGAGACAGCAAGAGCTGCGGCCGGCAGGGGGCTGTGCGGACCCAAGGCGGCTGCGGTGGCGCCGGCCTGTGGAAAATGCCACCAGGCGGCGCTTCGGTTCGTTGCTCGTGTGACGGCCGTTCCCCGCCCCCCCATCCCTGAACCCCCTGCGACCGCCGGGGAAGAACCGGCCCGCGCAGTGAGTACCGCACCGAGACGCTTCGGCGGGAACGAGGCCGACGGCCGGCTGTGCCGGTTGCGCCCCTGAGGTGAGTGCGGGCTGCGGCGGCGGCGGCGGCGGCAGGGCGCGGGGCGCGGGAAGGACGGGGGTTGCGGCGGCTGCCACCCCGGGTCCCCGCGGCGGAGGGAGGCCGCGCGGGCCTCTGCGGGGCGGGGAGGGCCGGCGCCGTCAGTGTTTAGTCTCAGCTATTCTGATGTCTAGTTTTGTGCCCTTTGCTATGTCCAATCCTATATGAATTTCTGTTTTTATCTGATCGCATGGGACTAGCCCAGTGGTTCTCCAATTGGCTGGACATTCAAATTGCTTGGAAAACTTTTTAAAAACATAGGGGCCTGCAGCCTTCCCCAGACAAGTTAATTCAGAATTTCTGAAGGTGGGGCTGAGGCGTTAGTATTTTCTTAAGCTCCCTGTGTGATTATAATGAGTCCAACAATCACTCCCAACTCTAATAAAACGTTCTGACATTTTATAAAACTTGCCGATTGAGAACCTCAGCATGTGTTTCAAATGAGTTCAGAGGAGAGAGTTTCCAGTGTTAGGTGTTGGTGTTTGTTCTATCAGTTGCATTCACAATGTAGGCTGACAAGGGGAAAAAAAAAAAAAACAACAACAACAAGAAAAAAAAATTCAAAGGGAAGGTAGACAGGCCGTGCAAAGGAGAGCTCAATCACAGAAGAGCTGTCTCCAGGAGACCAAAGTCATGCTCTTTAACATTCTAAGTGATTGGTTTGTGCAGTGAACCAAATCTGAGCAGTTCCAATGTTTGAAAATGTAATGACTTGAATAGAAATACTAATATACCCTTCAAGGTCATGAAACAGTTCCTTGGCCTTAGGAAACGTGTAACTTCTGTGAGCTCATGTAGGTCAATTTGATGGGCCTCATATAACCTTAAGATTCATCTTGCTCCTTATCTTTCCTCTGCATTAAAATATGTTAATACCAGCTTTGGAATCAAATCAATTCTTTTCTTTTTAAATCTGCCTTTTTAAAACTTCCTTTGTATTTGCAGAATTACCAAGGAGTTGTTAAAAATTACCGTATTTTCTACCTCTGAATGAAATTAAGCAAAGACCGAAGTACGAAAAGGTCATCGAAACAAGAGACTATAAAAGAAACCTGAGAATAGCGGTACACTGCTAATGATAGCCTAAAATTTAATTTAAAGTCAGTCCTGAAACTGTGTAATGGTTAAGGATTGAGTTTCTATCCTCATCCACATGTTTAAGGAATCTTCTGTATTGGCTATCTCTAAGCAAATTAGTGGGAATGGGAGAGGGCGGGGAACAGCTCACTAAGAATCTACTCATCTATAGTCCTTTTATCTTTTCATTTAGAAGGGTAAGCTACTGAATGTCATATATATAATGCGGTACATAAAATGTGATAAATGCTGCACCTAACACACAAAGTCTACAATAGACCATAGATCTACAAAGGACTATGATCTATGGATCAGAACTAGCAGAGTTAACATCAACCCAGTTCCTAGCAAACGTTGCTAACTTATGGCCATAGCTATCATTTCAGGCCCAATACCCCCGTTATAAAAGCAAATATTCTGTAGACCCCCTTCCCTTCCAAATGAGGCACTCTATCTTCAACTATAATTTTTAAGTAAATTTAAATCAATTTAGAATAATGGAATATATGTTATTGTACATTCATAACTATACTATATTCCTATTCCTACACCCCGCTTAATTATAATAAGTAAGTTAGGATCAGGGAAAGCAATATGAGAAATTATCCCACACGGGAAGTTCAGGAAAAATGAAAGAGCAAAGGCAGAGATGGACTCTCAGCTACTAGCAGGCCAGTTTTCTCTGTAGACGATCACAGACAAAGGGGGAAAAATACTTAACTGGAGTATGTATAACATGCTAAGATAAATTACAATCTGTCAATGTTGACCAAGAGTGAGGAAGTTTGATATTCCTGTGAATGAGCTATTTATAAACGTACTTATAAAACAATTCAGTGTGTTATGACACGAGTTAAGAGTGCCAATGAAGTGCCCTGGAAACATTTCATCCCAGAGCCAGCCACATGTCCAAAGATGCATTCAGTCTGTGGTGGGAAAGAAAAGTGGGCCGGGGGCTCCAGATGAGGGGAGCCGTGTAGCAACTTGGGGCAAGGACGCAGATGCCAAAGCTGGGCCTGTCCGACAGGGAGCTCAGGAGGGACTCAGCTGCTGCTTTGGGAGGTGGCAGGAGGTGGGGGGAGGGGATAGCCCGACCCTGGCTCCTGAAGCACCCCTCCCCTCCCTTCCTACTTGGGTCCCACACAGCGCCCCTCACTGCATCCTGCCTTGGCCTACCTGTGCCCCACGTACACCCCGATGCTTCCCTCCCCGTTGCCTGAGCCCGAGCCTCCCTGCCTGCCTTCGACCATCCCCAGTACCCCCATCGTGCCGTGACCTACCTGCACCTGGGGCTCCATCCTGCTTCCCTGCTGGGGACTGGCCTTCTTGGACATGTGCGTCTCCTGGCAAGCTCTGGAGCCCTGAAGTACCTGAAATAACCTTAAGTTCAGGAAAAGAATAAAGCTCAATGATAAAGAAAATCTCTATCATTTTATTCATTGAATCATGTTGTTTATGTTTACATATAAAATATGCATATCTGTGTGCATATGCATGGCTATATTTTGGGTTTTTATGTAATAAAATTACATATTAACATTTTATTTCTTTAAAACATTGACGCATTGTGGCAAAACGTTAGCATTTAAAAATCTTTCTTTTCAGAAATCAGATCGTATACAAATGCTTGAAGTTTCTTTTTCACCTTTCCTTTATCCCATTCCCTTCTTTGCATCCAAAGAGGTAACCGTTATCCTGAAGTCAGTGTTGTTTTACTTTCCCAGCTGTTTTTTTTTTCGCCAGTCCCGCGGCCTGGGGAGGGTGGGGCTCCGGCGAAAGGACGAGGGGCGGGTTCCCCTCCCGATCTCAGAGAAGCTCCCAAAAGGGCAGCGGCGTGCCCACCTGCCGCCACCTCGGGCGGCCGCGAACCATTCAAATCGCCCGCGCCAAGAGGTACCCGGCGCTCGCGATTGGCTGAGCCGGACCAGCGCCCCTGGGCGGGGCCGGCCCACTCGCAGCGGCCGCGGGTCCCGCCCCCACGCAGGGGCCGCGGGTCCCGCCCCGCTGGTGCGCATGCGCGCAGTCCCCAGAGGAAAGAGTCTGCGCACACCCCCGCCCGGCCTCCGACTCGCGCCGCGGCTCCCTCCCTTGTCCGCGGAGGCTTGTCGGCTCGGCGAGACAGCAAGAGCTGCGGCCGGCAGGGGGCTGTGCGGACCCAAGGCGGCTGCGGTGGCGCCGGCCTGTGGAAAATGCCACCAGGCGGCGCTTCGGTTCGTTGCTCGTGTGACGGCCGTTCCCCGCCCCCCCATCCCTGAACCCCCTGCGACCGCCGGGGAAGAACCGGCCCGCGCAGTGAGTACCGCACCGAGACGCTTCGGCGGGAACGAGGCCGACGGCCGGCTGTGCCGGTTGCGCCCCTGAGGTGAGTGCGGGCTGCGGCGGCGGCGGCGGCGGCAGGGCGCGGGGCGCGGGAAGGACGGGGGTTGCGGCGGCTGCCACCCCGGGTCCCCGCGGCGGAGGGAGGCCGCGCGGGCCTCTGCGGGGCGGGGAGGGCCGGCGCCGTCAGTGTTTAGTCTCAGCTATTCTGATGTCTAGTTTTGTGCCCTTTGCTATGTCCAATCCTATATGAATTTCTGTTTTTATCTGATCGCATGGGACTAGCCCAGTGGTTCTCCAATTGGCTGGACATTCAAATTGCTTGGAAAACTTTTTAAAAACATAGGGGCCTGCAGCCTTCCCCAGACAAGTTAATTCAGAATTTCTGAAGGTGGGGCTGAGGCGTTAGTATTTTCTTAAGCTCCCTGTGTGATTATAATGAGTCCAACAATCACTCCCAACTCTAATAAAACGTTCTGACATTTTATAAAACTTGCCGATTGAGAACCTCAGCATGTGTTTCAAATGAGTTCAGAGGAGAGAGTTTCCAGTGTTAGGTGTTGGTGTTTGTTCTATCAGTTGCATTCACAATGTAGGCTGACAAGGGGAAAAAAAAAAAAAACAACAACAACAAGAAAAAAAAATTCAAAGGGAAGGTAGACAGGCCGTGCAAAGGAGAGCTCAATCACAGAAGAGCTGTCTCCAGGAGACCAAAGTCATGCTCTTTAACATTCTAAGTGATTGGTTTGTGCAGTGAACCAAATCTGAGCAGTTCCAATGTTTGAAAATGTAATGACTTGAATAGAAATACTAATATACCCTTCAAGGTCATGAAACAGTTCCTTGGCCTTAGGAAACGTGTAACTTCTGTGAGCTCATGTAGGTCAATTTGATGGGCCTCATATAACCTTAAGATTCATCTTGCTCCTTATCTTTCCTCTGCATTAAAATATGTTAATACCAGCTTTGGAATCAAATCAATTCTTTTCTTTTTAAATCTGCCTTTTTAAAACTTCCTTTGTATTTGCAGAATTACCAAGGAGTTGTTAAAAATTACCGTATTTTCTACCTCTGAATGAAATTAAGCAAAGACCGAAGTACGAAAAGGTCATCGAAACAAGAGACTATAAAAGAAACCTGAGAATAGCGGTACACTGCTAATGATAGCCTAAAATTTAATTTAAAGTCAGTCCTGAAACTGTGTAATGGTTAAGGATTGAGTTTCTATCCTCATCCACATGTTTAAGGAATCTTCTGTATTGGCTATCTCTAAGCAAATTAGTGGGAATGGGAGAGGGCGGGGAACAGCTCACTAAGAATCTACTCATCTATAGTCCTTTTATCTTTTCATTTAGAAGGGTAAGCTACTGAATGTCATATATATAATGCGGTACATAAAATGTGATAAATGCTGCACCTAACACACAAAGTCTACAATAGACCATAGATCTACAAAGGACTATGATCTATGGATCAGAACTAGCAGAGTTAACATCAACCCAGTTCCTAGCAAACGTTGCTAACTTATGGCCATAGCTATCATTTCAGGCCCAATACCCCCGTTATAAAAGCAAATATTCTGTAGACCCCCTTCCCTTCCAAATGAGGCACTCTATCTTCAACTATAATTTTTAAGTAAATTTAAATCAATTTAGAATAATGGAATATATGTTATTGTACATTCATAACTATACTATATTCCTATTCCTACACCCCGCTTAATTATAATAAGTAAGTTAGGATCAGGGAAAGCAATATGAGAAATTATCCCACACGGGAAGTTCAGGAAAAATGAAAGAGCAAAGGCAGAGATGGACTCTCAGCTACTAGCAGGCCAGTTTTCTCTGTAGACGATCACAGACAAAGGGGGAAAAATACTTAACTGGAGTATGTATAACATGCTAAGATAAATTACAATCTGTCAATGTTGACCAAGAGTGAGGAAGTTTGATATTCCTGTGAATGAGCTATTTATAAACGTACTTATAAAACAATTCAGTGTGTTATGACACGAGTTAAGAGTGCCAATGAAGTGCCCTGGAAACATTTCATCCCAGAGCCAGCCACATGTCCAAAGATGCATTCAGTCTGTGGTGGGAAAGAAAAGTGGGCCGGGGGCTCCAGATGAGGGGAGCCGTGTAGCAACTTGGGGCAAGGACGCAGATGCCAAAGCTGGGCCTGTCCGACAGGGAGCTCAGGAGGGACTCAGCTGCTGCTTTGGGAGGTGGCAGGAGGTGGGGGGAGGGGATAGCCCGTCCCTGGCTCCTGAAGCACCCCTCCCCTCCCTTCCTACTTGGGTCCCACACAGCGCCCCTCACTGCATCCTGCCTTGGCCTACCTGTGCCCCACATACACCCCGATGCTTCCCTCCCCGTTGCCTGAGCCCGAGCCTCCCTGCCTGCCTTCGACCATCCCCAGTACCCCCATCGTGCCGTGACCTACCTGCACCTGGGGCTCCATCCTGCTTCCCTGCTGGGGACTGGCCTTCTTGGACATGTGCGTCTCCTGGCAAGCTCTGGAGCCCTGAAGTACCTGAAATAACCTTAAGTTCAGGAAAAGAATAAAGCTCAATGATAAAGAAAATCTCTATCATTTTATTCATTGAATCATGTTGTTTATGTTTACATATAAAATATGCATATCTGTGTGCATATGCATGGCTATATTTTGGGTTTTTATGTAATAAAATTACATATTAACATTTTATTTCTTTAAAACATTGACGCATTGTGGCAAAACGTTAGCATTTAAAAATCTTTCTTTTCAGAAATCAGATCGTATACAAATGCTTGAAGTTTCTTTTTCACCTTTCCTTTATCCCATTCCCTTCTTTGCATCCAAAGAGGTAACCGTTATCCTGAAGTCAGTGTTGTTTTACTTTCCCAGCTGTTTTTTTTTTCGCCAGTCCCGCGGCCTGGGGAGGGTGGGGCTCCGGCGAAAGGACGAGGGGCGGGTTCCCCTCCCGATCTCAGAGAAGCTCCCAAAAGGGCAGCGGCGTGCCCACCTGCCGCCACCTCGGGCGGCCGCGAACCATTCAAATCGCCCGCGCCAAGAGGTACCCGGCGCTCGCGATTGGCGGAGCCGGACCAGCGCCCCTGGGCGGGGCCGGCCCCCTCGCAGCGGCCGCGGGTCCCGCCCCCACGCAGGGTCCGCGGGTCCCGCCCCGCTGGTGCGCATGCGCGCAGTCCCCAGAGGAAAGAGTCTGCGCACACCCCCGCCCGGCCTCCGACTCGCGCCGCGGCTCCCTCCCTTGTCCGCGGAGGCTTGTCGGCTCGGCGAGACAGCAAGAGCTGCGGCCGGCAGGGGGCTGTGCGGACCCAAGGCGGCTGCGGTGGCGCCGGCCTGTGGAAAATGCCACCAGGCGGCGCTTCGGTTCGTTGCTCGTGTGACGGCCGTTCCCCGCCCCCCCATCCCTGAACCCCCTGCGACCGCCGGGGAAGAACCGGCCCGCGCAGTGAGTACCGCACCGAGACGCTTCGGCGGGAACGAGGCCGACGGCCGGCTGTGCCGGTTGCGCCCCTGAGGTGAGTGCGGGCTGCGGCGGCGGCGGCGGCGGCGGCGGCGGCGGCGGCGGCGGCGGCGGCGGCAGGGCGCGGGGCGCGGGAAGGACGGGGGTTGCGGCGGCTGCCACCCCGGGTCCCCGCGGCGGAGGGAGGCCGCGCGGGCCTCTGCGGGGCGGGGAGGGCCGGCGCCGTCAGTGTTTAGTCTCAGCTATTCTGATGTCTAGTTTTGTGCCCTTTGCTATGTCCAATCCTATATGAATTTCTGTTTTTATCTGATCGCATGGGACTAGCCCAGTGGTTCTCCAATTGGCTGGACATTCAAATTGCTTGGAAAACTTTTTAAAAACATAGGGGCCTGCAGCCTTCCCCAGACAAGTTAATTCAGAATTTCTGAAGGTGGGGCTGAGGCGTTAGTATTTTCTTAAGCTCCCTGTGTGATTATAATGAGTCCAACAATCACTCCCAACTCTAATAAAACGTTCTGACATTTTATAAAACTTGCCGATTGAGAACCTCAGCATGTGTTTCAAATGAGTTCAGAGGAGAGAGTTTCCAGTGTTAGGTGTTGGTGTTTGTTCTATCAGTTGCATTCACAATGTAGGCTGACAAGGGGAAAAAAAAAAAAAAAACAACAACAACAAGAAAAAAAAATTCAAAGGGAAGGTAGACAGGCCGTGCAAAGGAGAGCTCAATCACAGAAGAGCTGTCTCCAGGAGACCAAAGTCATGCTCTTTAACATTCTAAGTGATTGGTTTGTGCAGTGAACCAAATCTGAGCAGTTCCAATGTTTGAAAATGTAATGACTTGAATAGAAATACTAATATACCCTTCAAGGTCATGAAACAGTTCCTTGGCCTTAGGAAACGTGTAACTTCTGTGAGCTCATGTAGGTCAATTTGATGGGCCTCTTATAACCTTAAGATTCATCTTGCTCCTTATCTTTCCTCTGCATTAAAATATGTTAATACCAGCTTTGGAATCAAATCAATTCTTTTCTTTTTAAATCTGCCTTTTTAAAACTTCCTTTGTATTTGCAGAATTACCAAGGAGTTGTTAAAAATTACCGTATTTTCTACCTCTGAATGAAATTAAGCAAAGACCGAAGTACGAAAAGGTCATCGAAACAAGAGACTATAAAAGAAACCTGAGAATAGCGGTACACTGCTAATGATAGCCTAAAATTTAATTTAAAGTCAGTCCTGAAACTGTGTAATGGTTAAGGATTGAGTTTCTATCCTCATCCACATGTTTAAGGAATCTTCTGTATTGGCTATCTCTAAGCAAATTAGTGGGAATGGGAGAGGGCGGGGAACAGCTCACTAAGAATCTACTCATCTATAGTCCTTTTATCTTTTCATTTAGAAGGGTAAGCTACTGAATGTCATATATATAATGCGGTACATAAAATGTGATAAATGCTGCACCTAACACACAAAGTCTACAATAGACCATAGATCTACAAAGGACTATGATCTATGGATCAGAACTAGCAGAGTTAACATCAACCCAGTTCCTAGCAAACGTTGCTAACTTATGGCCATAGCTATCATTTCAGGCCCAATACCCCCGTTATAAAAGCAAATATTCTGTAGACCCCCTTCCCTTCCAAATGAGGCACTCTATCTTCAACTATAATTTTTAAGTAAATTTAAATCAATTTAGAATAATGGAATATATGTTATTGTACATTCATAACTATACTATATTCCTATTCCTACACCCCGCTTAATTATAATAAGTAAGTTAGGATCAGGGAAAGCAATATGAGAAATTATCCCACACGGGAAGTTCAGGAAAAATGAAAGAGCAAAGGCAGAGATGGACTCTCAGCTACTAGCAGGCCAGTTTTCTCTGTAGACGATCACAGACAAAGGGGGAAAAATACTTAACTGGAGTATGTATAACATGCTAAGATAAATTACAATCTGTCAATGTTGACCAAGAGTGAGGAAGTTTGATATTCCTGTGAATGAGCTATTTATAAACGTACTTATAAAACAATTCAGTGTGTTATGACACGAGTTAAGAGTGCCAATGAAGTGCCCTGGAAACATTTCATCCCAGAGCCAGCCACATGTCCAAAGATGCATTCAGTCTGTGGTGGGAAAGAAAAGTGGGCCGGGGGCTCCAGATGAGGGGAGCCGTGTAGCAACTTGGGGCAAGGACGCAGATGCCAAAGCTGGGCCTGTCCGACAGGGAGCTCAGGAGGGACTCAGCTGCTGCTTTGGGAGGTGGCAGGAGGTGGGGGGAGGGGATAGCCCGACCCTGGCTCCTGAAGCACCCCTCCCCTCCCTTCCTACTTGGGTCCCACACAGCGCCCCTCACTGCATCCTGCCTTGGCCTACCTGTGCCCCACATACACCCCGATGCTTCCCTCCCCGTTGCCTGAGCCCGAGCCTCCCTGCCTGCCTTCGACCATCCCCAGTACCCCCATCGTGCCGTGACCTACCTGCACCTGGGGCTCCATCCTGCTTCCCTGCTGGGGACTGGCCTTCTTGGACATGTGCGTCTCCTGGCAAGCTCTGGAGCCCTGAAGTACCTGAAATAACCTTAAGTTCAGGAAAAGAATAAAGCTCAATGATAAAGAAAATCTCTATCATTTTATTCATTGAATCATGTTGTTTATGTTTACATATAAAATATGCATATCTGTGTGCATATGCATGGCTATATTTTGGGTTTTTATGTAATAAAATTACATATTAACATTTTATTTCTTTAAAACATTGACGCATTGTGGCAAAACGTTAGCATTTAAAAATCTTTCTTTTCAGAAATCAGATCGTATACAAATGCTTGAAGTTTCTTTTTCACCTTTCCTTTATCCCATTCCCTTCTTTGCATCCAAAGAGGTAACCGTTATCCTGAAGTCAGTGTTGTTTTACTTTCCCAGCTGTTTTTTTTTTTTCGCCAGTCCCGCGGCCTGGGGAGGGTGGGGCTCCGGCGAAAGGACGAGGGGCGGGTTCCCCTCCCGATCTCAGAGAAGCTCCCAAAAGGGCAGCGGCGTGCCCACCTGCCGCCACCTCGGGCGGCCGCGAACCATTCAAATCGCCCGCGCCAAGAGGTACCCGGCGCTCGCGATTGGCTGAGCCGGACCAGCGCCCCTGGGCGGGGCCGGCCCCCTCGCAGCGGCCGCGGGTCCCGCCCCCACGCAGGGTCCGCGGGTCCCGCCCCGCTGGTGCGCATGCGCGCAGTCCCCAGAGGAAAGAGTCTGCGCACACCCCCGCCCGGCCTCCGACTCGCGCCGCGGCTCCCTCCCTTGTCCGCGGAGGCTTGTCGGCTCGGCGAGACAGCAAGAGCTGCGGCCGGCAGGGGGCTGTGCGGACCCAAGGCGGCTGCGGTGGCGCCGGCCTGTGGAAAATGCCACCAGGCGGCGCTTCGGTTCGTTGCTCGTGTGACGGCCGTTCCCCGCCCCCCCATCCCTGAACCCCCTGCGACCGCCGGGGAAGAACCGGCCCGCGCAGTGAGTACCGCACCGAGACGCTTCGGCGGGAACGAGGCCGACGGCCGGCTGTGCCGGTTGCGCCCCTGAGGTGAGTGCGGGCTGCGGCGGCGGCGGCGGCGGCAGGGCGCGGGGCGCGGGAAGGACGGGGGTTGCGGCGGCTGCCACCCCGGGTCCCCGCGGCGGAGGGAGGCCGCGCGGGCCTCTGCGGGGCGGGGAGGGCCGGCGCCGTCAGTGTTTAGTCTCAGCTATTCTGATGTCTAGTTTTGTGCCCTTTGCTATGTCCAATCCTATATGAATTTCTGTTTTTATCTGATCGCATGGGACTAGCCCAGTGGTTCTCCAATTGGCTGGACATTCAAATTGCTTGGAAAACTTTTTAAAAACATAGGGGCCTGCAGCCTTCCCCAGACAAGTTAATTCAGAATTTCTGAAGGTGGGGCTGAGGCGTTAGTATTTTCGTAAGCTCCCTGTGTGATTATAATGAGTCCAACAATCACTCCCAACTCTAATAAAACGTTCTGACATTTTATAAAACTTGCCGATTGAGAACCTCAGCATGTGTTTCAAATGAGTTCAGAGGAGAGAGTTTCCAGTGTTAGGTGTTGGTGTTTGTTCTATCAGTTGCATTCACAATGTAGGCTGACAAGGGGAAAAAAAAAAAAAACAACAACAACAAGAAAAAAAAATTCAAAGGGAAGGTAGACAGGCCGTGCAAAGGAGAGCTCAATCACAGAAGAGCTGTCTCCAGGAGACCAAAGTCATGCTCTTTAACATTCTAAGTGATTGGTTTGTGCAGTGAACCAAATCTGAGCAGTTCCAATGTTTGAAAATGTAATGACTTGAATAGAAATACTAATATACCCTTCAAGGTCATGAAACAGTTCCTTGGCCTTAGGAAACGTGTAACTTCTGTGAGCTCATGTAGGTCAATTTGATGGGCCTCTTATAACCTTAAGATTCATCTTGCTCCTTATCTTTCCTCTGCATTAAAATATGTTAATACCAGCTTTGGAATCAAATCAATTCTTTTCTTTTTAAATCTGCCTTTTTAAAACTTCCTTTGTATTTGCAGAATTACCAAGGAGTTGTTAAAAATTACCGTATTTTCTACCTCTGAATGAAATTAAGCAAAGACCGAAGTACGAAAAGGTCATCGAAACAAGAGACTATAAAAGAAACCTGAGAATAGCGGTACACTGCTAATGATAGCCTAAAATTTAATTTAAAGTCAGTCCTGAAACTGTGTAATGGTTAAGGATTGAGTTTCTATCCTCATCCACATGTTTAAGGAATCTTCTGTATTGGCTATCTCTAAGCAAATTAGTGGGAATGGGAGAGGGCGGGGAACAGCTCACTAAGAATCTACTCATCTATAGTCCTTTTATCTTTTCATTTAGAAGGGTAAGCTACTGAATGTCATATATATAATGCGGTACATAAAATGTGATAAATGCTGCACCTAACACACAAAGTCTACAATAGACCATAGATCTACAAAGGACTATGATCTATGGATCAGAACTAGCAGAGTTAACATCAACCCAGTTCCTAGCAAACGTTGCTAACTTATGGCCATAGCTATCATTTCAGGCCCAATACCCCCGTTATAAAAGCAAATATTCTGTAGACCCCCTTCCCTTCCAAATGAGGCACTCTATCTTCAACTATAATTTTTAAGTAAATTTAAATCAATTTAGAATAATGGAATATATGTTATTGTACATTCATAACTATACTATATTCCTATTCCTACACCCCGCTTAATTATAATAAGTAAGTTAGGATCAGGGAAAGCAATATGAGAAATTATCCCACACGGGAAGTTCAGGAAAAATGAAAGAGCAAAGGCAGAGATGGACTCTCAGCTACTAGCAGGCCAGTTTTCTCTGTAGACGATCACAGACAAAGGGGGAAAAATACTTAACTGGAGTATGTATAACATGCTAAGATAAATTACAATCTGTCAATGTTGACCAAGAGTGAGGAAGTTTGATATTCCTGTGAATGAGCTATTTATAAACGTACTTATAAAACAATTCAGTGTGTTATGACACGAGTTAAGAGTGCCAATGAAGTGCCCTGGAAACATTTCATCCCAGAGCCAGCCACATGTCCAAAGATGCATTCAGTCTGTGGTGGGAAAGAAAAGTGGGCCGGGGGCTCCAGATGAGGGGAGCCGTGTAGCAACTTGGGGCAAGGACGCAGATGCCAAAGCTGGGCCTGTCCGACAGGGAGCTCAGGAGGGACTCAGCTGCTGCTTTGGGAGGTGGCAGGAGGTGGGGGGAGGGGATAGCCCGACCCTGGCTCCTGAAGCACCCCTCCGCTCCCTTCCTACTTGGGTCCCACACAGCGCCCCTCACTGCATCCTGCCTTGGCCTACCTGTGCCCCACATACACCCCGATGCTTCCCTCCCCGTTGCCTGAGCCCGAGCCTCCCTGCCTGCCTTCGACCATCCCCAGTACCCCCATCGTGCCGTGACCTACCTGCACCTGGGGCTCCATCCTGCTTCCCTGCTGGGGACTGGCCTTCTTGGACATGTGCGTCTCCTGGCAAGCTCTGGAGCCCTGAAGTACCTGAAATAACCTTAAGTTCAGGAAAAGAATAAAGCTCAATGATAAAGAAAATCTCTATCATTTTATTCATTGAATCATGTTGTTTATGTTTACATATAAAATATGCATATCTGTGTGCATATGCATGGCTATATTTTGGGTTTTTATGTAATAAAATTACATATTAACATTTTATTTCTTTAAAACATTGACGCATTGTGGCAAAACGTTAGCATTTAAAAATCTTTCTTTTCAGAAATCAGATCGTATACAAATGCTTGAAGTTTCTTTTTCACCTTTCCTTTATCCCATTCCCTTCTTTGCATCCAAAGAGGTAACCGTTATCCTGAAGTCAGTGTTGTTTTACTTTCCCAGCTGTTTTTTTTTTTCGCCAGTCCCGCGGCCTGGGGAGGGTGGGGCTCCGGCGAAAGGACGAGGGGCGGGTTCCCCTCCCGATCTCAGAGAAGCTCCCAAAAGGGCAGCGGCGTGCCCACCTGCCGCCACCT
This sequence comes from Camelus bactrianus, assembly GCF_048773025.1. Taxonomy (NCBI): domain Eukaryota; kingdom Metazoa; phylum Chordata; class Mammalia; order Artiodactyla; family Camelidae; genus Camelus; species Camelus bactrianus. Next base: position 68,294 of record NC_133567.1, on the reverse strand, counting down.
CGGGCGGCCGCGAACCATTCAAATCGCCCGCGCCAAGAGGTACCCGGCGCTCGCGATTGGCTGAGCCGGACCAGCGCCCCTGGGCGGGGCCGGCCCCCTCGCAGCGGCCGCGGGTCCCGCCCCCACGCAGGGTCCGCGGGTCCCGCCCCGCTGGTGCGCATGCGCGCAGTCCCCAGAGGAAAGAGTCTGCGCACACCCCCGCCCGGCCTCCGACTCGCGCCGCGGCTCCCTCCCTTGTCCGCGGAGGCTTGTCGGCTCGGCGAGACAGCAAGAGCTGCGGCCGGCAGGGGGCTGTGCGGACCCAAGGCGGCTGCGGTGGCGCCGGCCTGTGGAAAATGCCACCAGGCGGCGCTTCGGTTCGTTGCTCGTGTGACGGCCGTTCCCCGCCCCCCCATCCCTGAACCCCCTGCGACCGCCGGGGAAGAACCGGCCCGCGCAGTGAGTACCGCACCGAGACGCTTCGGCGGGAACGAGGCCGACGGCCGGCTGTGCCGGTTGCGCCCCTGAGGTGAGTGCGGGCTGCGGCGGCGGCGGCGGCGGCAGGGCGCGGGGCGCGGGAAGGACGGGGGTTGCGGCGGCTGCCACCCCGGGTCCCCGCGGCGGAGGGAGGCCGCGCGGGCCTCTGCGGGGCGGGGAGGGCCGGCGCCGTCAGTGTTTAGTCTCAGCTATTCTGATGTCTAGTTTTGTGCCCTTTGCTATGTCCAATCCTATATGAATTTCTGTTTTTATCTGATCGCATGGGACTAGCCCAGTGGTTCTCCAATTGGCTGGACATTCAAATTGCTTGGAAAACTTTTTAAAAACATAGGGGCCTGCAGCCTTCCCCAGACAAGTTAATTCAGAATTTCTGAAGGTGGGGCTGAGGCGTTAGTATTTTCTTAAGCTCCCTGTGTGATTATAATGAGTCCAACAATCACTCCCAACTCTAATAAAACGTTCTGACATTTTATAAAACTTGCCGATTGAGAACCTCAGCATGTGTTTCAAATGAGTTCAGAGGAGAGAGTTTCCAGTGTTAGGTGTTGGTGTTTGTTCTATCAGTTGCATTCACAATGTAGGCTGACAAGGGGAAAAAAAAAAAAAAACAACAACAACAAGAAAAAAAAATTCAAAGGGAAGGTAGACAGGCCGTGCAAAGGAGAGCTCAATCACAGAAGAGCTGTCTCCAGGAGACCAAAGTCATGCTCTTTAACATTCTAAGTGATTGGTTTGTGCAGTGAACCAAATCTGAGCAGTTCCAATGTTTGAAAATGTAATGACTTGAATAGAAATACTAATATACCCTTCAAGGTCATGAAACAGTTCCTTGGCCTTAGGAAACGTGTAACTTCTGTGAGCTCATGTAGGTCAATTTGATGGGCCTCATATAACCTTAAGATTCATCTTGCTCCTTATCTTTCCTCTGCATTAAAATATGTTAATACCAGCTTTGGAATCAAATCAATTCTTTTCTTTTTAAATCTGCCTTTTTAAAACTTCCTTTGTATTTGCAGAATTACCAAGGAGTTGTTAAAAATTACCGTATTTTCTACCTCTGAATGAAATTAAGCAAAGACCGAAGTACGAAAAGGTCATCGAAACAAGAGACTATAAAAGAAACCTGAGAATAGCGGTACACTGCTAATGATAGCCTAAAATTTAATTTAAAGTCAGTCCTGAAACTGTGTAATGGTTAAGGATTGAGTTTCTATCCTCATCCACATGTTTAAGGAATCTTCTGTATTGGCTATCTCTAAGCAAATTAGTGGGAATGGGAGAGGGCGGGGAACAGCTCACTAAGAATCTACTCATCTATAGTCCTTTTATCTTTTCATTTAGAAGGGTAAGCTACTGAATGTCATATATATAATGCGGTACATAAAATGTGATAAATGCTGCACCTAACACACAAAGTCTACAATAGACCATAGATCTACAAAGGACTATGATCTATGGATCAGAACTAGCAGAGTTAACATCAACCCAGTTCCTAGCAAACGTTGCTAACTTATGGCCATAGCTATCATTTCAGGCCCAATACCCCCGTTATAAAAGCAAATATTCTGTAGACCCCCTTCCCTTCCAAATGAGGCACTCTATCTTCAACTATAATTTTTAAGTAAATTTAAATCAATTTAGAATAATGGAATATATGTTATTGTACATTCATAACTATACTATATTCCTATTCCTACACCCCGCTTAATTATAATAAGTAAGTTAGGATCAGGGAAAGCAATATGAGAAATTATCCCACACGGGAAGTTCAGGAAAAATGAAAGAGCAAAGGCAGAGATGGACTCTCAGCTACTAGCAGGCCAGTTTTCTCTGTAGACGATCACAGACAAAGGGGGAAAAATACTTAACTGGAGTATGTATAACATGCTAAGATAAATTACAATCTGTCAATGTTGACCAAGAGTGAGGAAGTTTGATATTCCTGTGAATGAGCTATTTATAAACGTACTTATAAAACAATTCAGTGTGTTATGACACGAGTTAAGAGTGCCAATGAAGTGCCCTGGAAACATTTCATCCCAGAGCCAGCCACATGTCCAAAGATGCATTCAGTCTGTGGTGGGAAAGAAAAGTGGGCCGGGGGCTCCAGATGAGGGGAGCCGTGTAGCAACTTGGGGCAAGGACGCAGATGCCAAAGCTGGGCCTGTCCGACAGGGAGCTCAGGAGGGACTCAGCTGCTGCTTTGGGAGGTGGCAGGAGGTGGGGGGAGGGGATAGCCCGACCCTGGCTCCTGAAGCACCCCTCCGCTCCCTTCCTACTTGGGTCCCACACAGCGCCCCTCACTGCATCCTGCCTTGGCCTACCTGTGCCCCACATACACCCCGATGCTTCCCTCCCCGTTGCCTGAGCCCGAGCCTCCCTGCCTGCCTTCGACCATCCCCAGTACCCCCATCGTGCCGTGACCTACCTGCACCTGGGGCTCCATCCTGCTTCCCTGCTGGGGACTGGCCTTCTTGGACATGTGCGTCTCCTGGCAAGCTCTGGAGCCCTGAAGTACCTGAAATAACCTTAAGTTCAGGAAAAGAATAAAGCTCAATGATAAAGAAAATCTCTATCATTTTATTCATTGAATCATGTTGTTTATGTTTACATATAAAATATGCATATCTGTGTGCATATGCATGGCTATATTTTGGGTTTTTATGTAATAAAATTACATATTAACATTTTATTTCTTTAAAACATTGACGCATTGTGGCAAAACGTTAGCATTTAAAAATCTTTCTTTTCAGAAATCAGATCGTATACAAATGCTTGAAGTTTCTTTTTCACCTTTCCTTTATCCCATTCCCTTCTTTGCATCCAAAGAGGTAACCGTTATCCTGAAGTCAGTGTTGTTTTACTTTCCCAGCTGTTTTTTTTTTTCGCCAGTCCCGCGGCCTGGGGAGGGTGGGGCTCCGGCGAAAGGACGAGGGGCGGGTTCCCCTCCCGATCTCAGAGAAGCTCCCAAAAGGGCAGCGGCGTGCCCACCTGCCGCCACCTCGGGCGGCCGCGAACCATTCAAATCGCCCGCGCCAAGAGGTACCCGGCGCTCGCGATTGGCTGAGCCGGACCAGCGCCCCTGGGCGGGGCCGGCCCCCTCGCAGCGGCCGCGGGTCCCGCCCCCACGCAGGGTCCGCGGGTCCCGCCCCGCTGGTGCGCATGCGCGCAGTCCCCAGAGGAAAGAGTCTGCGCACACCCCCGCCCGGCCTCCGACTCGCGCCGCGGCTCCCTCCCTTGTCCGCGGAGGCTTGTCGGCTCGGCGAGACAGCAAGAGCTGCGGCCGGCAGGGGGCTGTGCGGACCCAAGGCGGCTGCGGTGGCGCCGGCCTGTGGAAAATGCCACCAGGCGGCGCTTCGGTTCGTTGCTCGTGTGACGGCCGTTCCCCGCCCCCCCATCCCTGAACCCCCTGCGACCGCCGGGGAAGAACCGGCCCGCGCAGTGAGTACCGCACCGAGACGCTTCGGCGGGAACGAGGCCGACGGCCGGCTGTGCCGGTTGCGCCCCTGAGGTGAGTGCGGGCTGCGGCGGCGGCGGCGGCGGCAGGGCGCGGGGCGCGGGAAGGACGGGGGTTGCGGCGGCTGCCACCCCGGGTCCCCGCGGCGGAGGGAGGCCGCGCGGGCCTCTGCGGGGCGGGGAGGGCCGGCGCCGTCAGTGTTTAGTCTCAGCTATTCTGATGTCTAGTTTTGTGCCCTTTGCTATGTCCAATCCTATATGAATTTCTGTTTTTATCTGATCGCATGGGACTAGCCCAGTGGTTCTCCAATTGGCTGGACATTCAAATTGCTTGGAAAACTTTTTAAAAACATAGGGGCCTGCAGCCTTCCCCAGACAAGTTAATTCAGAATTTCTGAAGGTGGGGCTGAGGCGTTAGTATTTTCTTAAGCTCCCTGTGTGATTATAATGAGTCCAACAATCACTCCCAACTCTAATAAAACGTTCTGACATTTTATAAAACTTGCCGATTGAGAACCTCAGCATGTGTTTCAAATGAGTTCAGAGGAGAGAGTTTCCAGTGTTAGGTGTTGGTGTTTGTTCTATCAGTTGCATTCACAATGTAGGCTGACAAGGGGAAAAAAAAAAAAAACAACAACAACAAGAAAAAAAAATTCAAAGGGAAGGTAGACAGGCCGTGCAAAGGAGAGCTCAATCACAGAAGAGCTGTCTCCAGGAGACCAAAGTCATGCTCTTTAACATTCTAAGTGATTGGTTTGTGCAGTGAACCAAATCTGAGCAGTTCCAATGTTTGAAAATGTAATGACTTGAATAGAAATACTAATATACCCTTCAAGGTCATGAAACAGTTCCTTGGCCTTAGGAAACGTGTAACTTCTGTGAGCTCATGTAGGTCAATTTGATGGGCCTCTTATAACCTTAAGATTCATCTTGCTCCTTATCTTTCCTCTGCATTAAAATATGTTAATACCAGCTTTGGAATCAAATCAATTCTTTTCTTTTTAAATCTGCCTTTTTAAAACTTCCTTTGTATTTGCAGAATTACCAAGGAGTTGTTAAAAATTACCGTATTTTCTACCTCTGAATGAAATTAAGCAAAGACCGAAGTACGAAAAGGTCATCGAAACAAGAGACTATAAAAGAAACCTGAGAATAGCGGTACACTGCTAATGATAGCCTAAAATTTAATTTAAAGTCAGTCCTGAAACTGTGTAATGGTTAAGGATTGAGTTTCTATCCTCATCCACATGTTTAAGGAATCTTCTGTATTGGCTATCTCTAAGCAAATTAGTGGGAATGGGAGAGGGCGGGGAACAGCTCACTAAGAATCTACTCATCTATAGTCCTTTTATCTTTTCATTTAGAAGGGTAAGCTACTGAATGTCATATATATAATGCGGTACATAAAATGTGATAAATGCTGCACCTAACACACAAAGTCTACAATAGACCATAGATCTACAAAGGACTATGATCTATGGATCAGAACTAGCAGAGTTAACATCAACCCAGTTCCTAGCAAACGTTGCTAACTTATGGCCATAGCTATCATTTCAGGCCCAATACCCCCGTTATAAAAGCAAATATTCTGTAGACCCCCTTCCCTTCCAAATGAGGCACTCTATCTTCAACTATAATTTTTAAGTAAATTTAAATCAATTTAGAATAATGGAATATATGTTATTGTACATTCATAACTATACTATATTCCTATTCCTACACCCCGCTTAATTATAATAAGTAAGTTAGGATCAGGGAAAGCAATATGAGAAATTATCCCACACGGGAAGTTCAGGAAAAATGAAAGAGCAAAGGCAGAGATGGACTCTCAGCTACTAGCAGGCCAGTTTTCTCTGTAGACGATCACAGACAAAGGGGGAAAAATACTTAACTGGAGTATGTATAACATGCTAAGATAAATTACAATCTGTCAATGTTGACCAAGAGTGAGGAAGTTTGATATTCCTGTGAATGAGCTATTTATAAACGTACTTATAAAACAATTCAGTGTGTTATGACACGAGTTAAGAGTGCCAATGAAGTGCCCTGGAAACATTTCATCCCAGAGCCAGCCACATGTCCAAAGATGCATTCAGTCTGTGGTGGGAAAGAAAAGTGGGCCGGGGGCTCCAGATGAGGGGAGCCGTGTAGCAACTTGGGGCAAGGACGCAGATGCCAAAGCTGGGCCTGTCCGACAGGGAGCTCAGGAGGGACTCAGCTGCTGCTTTGGGAGGTGGCAGGAGGTGGGGGGAGGGGATAGCCCGACCCTGGCTCCTGAAGCACCCCTCCGCTCCCTTCCTACTTGGGTCCCACACAGCGCCCCTCACTGCATCCTGCCTTGGCCTACCTGTGCCCCACATACACCCCGATGCTTCCCTCCCCGTTGCCTGAGCCCGAGCCTCCCTGCCTGCCTTCGACCATCCCCAGTACCCCCATCGTGCCGTGACCTACCTGCACCTGGGGCTCCATCCTGCTTCCCTGCTGGGGACTGGCCTTCTTGGACATGTGCGTCTCCTGGCAAGCTCTGGAGCCCTGAAGTACCTGAAATAACCTTAAGTTCAGGAAAAGAATAAAGCTCAATGATAAAGAAAATCTCTATCATTTTATTCATTGAATCATGTTGTTTATGTTTACATATAAAATATGCATATCTGTGTGCATATGCATGGCTATATTTTGGGTTTTTATGTAATAAAATTACATATTAACATTTTATTTCTTTAAAACATTGACGCATTGTGGCAAAACGTTAGCATTTAAAAATCTTTCTTTTCAGAAATCAGATCGTATACAAATGCTTGAAGTTTCTTTTTCACCTTTCCTTTATCCCATTCCCTTCTTTGCATCCAAAGAGGTAACCGTTATCCTGAAGTCAGTGTTGTTTTACTTTCCCAGCTGTTTTTTTTTTCGCCAGTCCCGCGGCCTGGGGAGGGTGGGGCTCCGGCGAAAGGACGAGGGGCGGGTTCCCCTCCCGATCTCAGAGAAGCTCCCAAAAGGGCAGCGGCGTGCCCACCTGCCGCCACCTCGGGCGGCCGCGAACCATTCAAATCGCCCGCGCCAAGAGGTACCCGGCGCTCGCGATTGGCGGAGCCGGACCAGCGCCCCTGGGCGGGGCCGGCCCCCTCGCAGCGGCCGCGGGTCCCGCCCCCACGCAGGGTCCGCGGGTCCCGCCCCGCTGGTGCGCATGCGCGCAGTCCCCAGAGGAAAGAGTCTGCGCACACCCCCGCCCGGCCTCCGACTCGCGCCGCGGCTCCCTCCCTTGTCCGCGGAGGCTTGTCGGCTCGGCGAGACAGCAAGAGCTGCGGCCGGCAGGGGGCTGTGCGGACCCAAGGCGGCTGCGGTGGCGCCGGCCTGTGGAAAATGCCACCAGGCGGCGCTTCGGTTCGTTGCTCGTGTGACGGCCGTTCCCCGCCCCCCCATCCCTGAACCCCCTGCGACCGCCGGGGAAGAACCGGCCCGCGCAGTGAGTACCGCACCGAGACGCTTCGGCGGGAACGAGGCCGACGGCCGGCTGTGCCGGTTGCGCCCCTGAGGTGAGTGCGGGCTGCGGCGGCGGCGGCGGCGGCGGCGGCGGCGGCGGCGGCGGCGGCGGCGGCGGCGGCGGCAGGGCGCGGGGCGCGGGAAGGACGGGGGTTGCGGCGGCTGCCACCCCGGGTCCCCGCGGCGGAGGGAGGCCGCGCGGGCCTCTGCGGGGCGGGGAGGGCCGGCGCCGTCAGTGTTTAGTCTCAGCTATTCTGATGTCTAGTTTTGTGCCCTTTGCTATGTCCAATCCTATATGAATTTCTGTTTTTATCTGATCGCATGGGACTAGCCCAGTGGTTCTCCAATTGGCTGGACATTCAAATTGCTTGGAAAACTTTTTAAAAACATAGGGGCCTGCAGCCTTCCCCAGACAAGTTAATTCAGAATTTCTGAAGGTGGGGCTGAGGCGTTAGTATTTTCGTAAGCTCCCTGTGTGATTATAATGAGTCCAACAATCACTCCCAACTCTAATAAAACGTTCTGACATTTTATAAAACTTGCCGATTGAGAACCTCAGCATGTGTTTCAAATGAGTTCAGAGGAGAGAGTTTCCAGTGTTAGGTGTTGGTGTTTGTTCTATCAGTTGCATTCACAATGTAGGCTGACAAGGGGAAAAAAAAAAAAAACAACAACAACAAGAAAAAAAAATTCAAAGGGAAGGTAGACAGGCCGTGCAAAGGAGAGCTCAATCACAGAAGAGCTGTCTCCAGGAGACCAAAGTCATGCTCTTTAACATTCTAAGTGATTGGTTTGTGCAGTGAACCAAATCTGAGCAGTTCCAATGTTTGAAAATGTAATGACTTGAATAGAAATACTAATATACCCTTCAAGGTCATGAAACAGTTCCTTGGCCTTAGGAAACGTGTAACTTCTGTGAGCTCATGTAGGTCAATTTGATGGGCCTCTTATAACCTTAAGATTCATCTTGCTCCTTATCTTTCCTCTGCATTAAAATATGTTAATACCAGCTTTGGAATCAAATCAATTCTTTTCTTTTTAAATCTGCCTTTTTAAAACTTCCTTTGTATTTGCAGAATTACCAAGGAGTTGTTAAAAATTACCGTATTTTCTACCTCTGAATGAAATTAAGCAAAGACCGAAGTACGAAAAGGTCATCGAAACAAGAGACTATAAAAGAAACCTGAGAATAGCGGTACACTGCTAATGATAGCCTAAAATTTAATTTAAAGTCAGTCCTGAAACTGTGTAATGGTTAAGGATTGAGTTTCTATCCTCATCCACATGTTTAAGGAATCTTCTGTATTGGCTATCTCTAAGCAAATTAGTGGGAATGGGAGAGGGCGGGGAACAGCTCACTAAGAATCTACTCATCTATAGTCCTTTTATCTTTTCATTTAGAAGGGTAAGCTACTGAATGTCATATATATAATGCGGTACATAAAATGTGATAAATGCTGCACCTAACACACAAAGTCTACAATAGACCATAGATCTACAAAGGACTATGATCTATGGATCAGAACTAGCAGAGTTAACATCAACCCAGTTCCTAGCAAACGTTGCTAACTTATGGCCATAGCTATCATTTCAGGCCCAATACCCCCGTTATAAAAGCAAATATTCTGTAGACCCCCTTCCCTTCCAAATGAGGCACTCTATCTTCAACTATAATTTTTAAGTAAATTTAAATCAATTTAGAATAATGGAATATATGTTATTGTACATTCATAACTATACTATATTCCTATTCCTACACCCCGCTTAATTATAATAAGTAAGTTAGGATCAGGGAAAGCAATATGAGAAATTATCCCACACGGGAAGTTCAGGAAAAATGAAAGAGCAAAGGCAGAGATGGACTCTCAGCTACTAGCAGGCCAGTTTTCTCTGTAGACGATCACAGACAAAGGGGGAAAAATACTTAACTGGAGTATGTATAACATGCTAAGATAAATTACAATCTGTCAATGTTGACCAAGAGTGAGGAAGTTTGATATTCCTGTGAATGAGCTATTTATAAACGTACTTATAAAACAATTCAGTGTGTTATGACACGAGTTAAGAGTGCCAATGAAGTGCCCTGGAAACATTTCATCCCAGAGCCAGCCACATGTCCAAAGATGCATTCAGTCTGTGGTGGGAAAGAAAAGTGGGCCGGGGGCTCCAGATGAGGGGAGCCGTGTAGCAACTTGGGGCAAGGACGCAGATGCCAAAGCTGGGCCTGTCCGACAGGGAGCTCAGGAGGGACTCAGCTGCTGCTTTGGGAGGTGGCAGGAGGTGGGGGGAGGGGATAGCCCGACCCTGGCTCCTGAAGCACCCCTCCGCTCCCTTCCTACTTGGGTCCCACACAGCGCCCCTCACTGCATCCTGCCTTGGCCTACCTGTGCCCCACATACACCCCGATGCTTCCCTCCCCGTTGCCTGAGCCCGAGCCTCCCTGCCTGCCTTCGACCATCCCCAGTACCCCCATCGTGCCGTGACCTACCTGCACCTGGGGCTCCATCCTGCTTCCCTGCTGGGGACTGGCCTTCTTGGACATGTGCGTCTCCTGGCAAGCTCTGGAGCCCTGAAGTACCTGAAATAACCTTAAGTTCAGGAAAAGAATAAAGCTCAATGATAAAGAAAATCTCTATCATTTTATTCATTGAATCATGTTGTTTATGTTTACATATAAAATATGCATATCTGTGTGCATATGCATGGCTATATTTTGGGTTTTTATGTAATAAAATTACATATTAACATTTTATTTCTTTAAAACATTGACGCATTGTGGCAAAACGTTAGCATTTAAAAATCTTTCTTTTCAGAAATCAGATCGTATACAAATGCTTGAAGTTTCTTTTTCACCTTTCCTTTATCCCATTCCCTTCTTTGCATCCAAAGAGGTAACCGTTATCCTGAAGTCAGTGTTGTTTTACTTTCCCAGCTGTTTTTTTTTTTCGCCAGTCCCGCGGCCTGGGGAGGGTGGGGCTCCGGCGAAAGGACGAGGGGCGGGTTCCCCTCCCGATCTCAGAGAAGCTCCCAAAAGGGCAGCGGCGTGCCCACCTGCCGCCACCTCGGGCGGCCGCGAACAATTCAAATCGCCCGCGCCAAGAGGTACCCGGCGCTCGCGATTGGCGGAGCCGGACCAGCGCCCCTGGGCGGGGCCGGCCCCCTCGCAGCGGCCGCGGGTCCCGCCCCCACGCAGGGTCCGCGGGTCCCGCCCCGCTGGTGCGCATGCGCGCAGTCCCCAGAGGAAAGAGTCTGCGCACACCCCCGCCCGGCCTCCGACTCGCGCCGCGGCTCCCTCCCTTGTCCGCGGAGGCTTGTCGGCTCGGCGAGACAGCAAGAGCTGCGGCCGGCAGGGGGCTGTGCGGACCCAAGGCGGCTGCGGTGGCGCCGGCCTGTGGAAAATGCCACCAGGCGGCGCTTCGGTTCGTTGCTCGTGTGACGGCCGTTCCCCGCCCCCCCATCCCTGAACCCCCTGCGACCGCCGGGGAAGAACCGGCCCGCGCAGTGAGTACCGCACCGAGACGCTTCGGCGGGAACGAGGCCGACGGCCGGCTGTGCCGGTTGCGCCCCTGAGGTGAGTGCGGGCTGCGGCGGCGGCGGCGGCGGCGGCGGCAGGGCGCGGGGCGCGGGAAGGACGGGGGTTGCGGCGGCTGCCACCCCGGGTCCCCGCGGCGGAGGGAGGCCGCGCGGGCCTCTGCGGGGCGGGGAGGGCCGGCGCCGTCAGTGTTTAGTCTCAGCTATTCTGATGTCTAGTTTTGTGCCCTTTGCTATGTCCAATCCTATATGAATTTCTGTTTTTATCTGATCGCATGGGACTAGCCCAGTGGTTCTCCAATTGGCTGGACATTCAAATTGCTTGGAAAACTTTTTAAAAACATAGGGGCCTGCAGCCTTCCCCAGACAAGTTAATTCAGAATTTCTGAAGGTGGGGCTGAGGCATTAGTATTTTCTTAAGCTCCCTGTGTGATTATAATGAGTCCAACAATCACTCCCAACTCTAATAAAACGTTCTGACATTTTATAAAACTTGCCGATTGAGAACCTCAGCATGTGTTTCAAATGAGTTCAGAGGAGAGAGTTTCCAGTGTTAGGTGTTGGTGTTTGTTCTATCAGTTGCATTCACAATGTAGGCTGACAAGGGGAAAAAAAAAAAAAAACAACAACAACAAGAAAAAAAAATTCAAAGGGAAGGTAGACAGGCCGTGCAAAGGAGAGCTCAATCACAGAAGAGCTGTCTCCAGGAGACCAAAGTCATGCTCTTTAACATTCTAAGTGATTGGTTTGTGCAGTGAACCAAATCTGAGCAGTTCCAATGTTTGAAAATGTAATGACTTGAATAGAAATACTAATATACCCTTCAAGGTCATGAAACAGTTCCTTGGCCTTAGGAAACGTGTAACTTCTGTGAGCTCATGTAGGTCAATTTGATGGGCCTCTTATAACCTTAAGATTCATCTTGCTCCTTATCTTTCCTCTGCATTAAAATATGTTAATACCAGCTTTGGAATCAAATCAATTCTTTTCTTTTTAAATCTGCCTTTTTAAAACTTCCTTTGTATTTGCAGAATTACCAAGGAGTTGTTAAAAATTACCGTATTTTCTACCTCTGAATGAAATTAAGCAAAGACCGAAGTACGAAAAGGTCATCGAAACAAGAGACTATAAAAGAAACCTGAGAATAGCGGTACACTGCTAATGATAGCCTAAAATTTAATTTAAAGTCAGTCCTGAAACTGTGTAATGGTTAAGGATTGAGTTTCTATCCTCATCCACATGTTTAAGGAATCTTCTGTATTGGCTATCTCTAAGCAAATTAGTGGGAATGGGAGAGGGCGGGGAACAGCTCACTAAGAATCTACTCATCTATAGTCCTTTTATCTTTTCATTTAGAAGGGTAAGCTACTGAATGTCATATATATAATGCGGTACATAAAATGTGATAAATGCTGCACCTAACACACAAAGTCTACAATAGACCATAGATCTACAAAGGACTATGATCTATGGATCAGAACTAGCAGAGTTAACATCAACCCAGTTCCTAGCAAACGTTGCTAACTTATGGCCATAGCTATCATTTCAGGCCCAATACCCCCGTTATAAAAGCAAATATTCTGTAGACCCCCTTCCCTTCCAAATGAGGCACTCTATCTTCAACTATAATTTTTAAGTAAATTTAAATCAATTTAGAATAATGGAATATATGTTATTGTACATTCATAACTATACTATATTCCTATTCCTACACCCCGCTTAATTATAATAAGTAAGTTAGGATCAGGGAAAGCAATATGAGAAATTATCCCACACGGGAAGTTCAGGAAAAATGAAAGAGCAAAGGCAGAGATGGACTCTCAGCTACTAGCAGGCCAGTTTTCTCTGTAGACGATCACAGACAAAGGGGGAAAAATACTTAACTGGAGTATGTATAACATGCTAAGATAAATTACAATCTGTCAATGTTGACCAAGAGTGAGGAAGTTTGATATTCCTGTGAATGAGCTATTTATAAACGTACTTATAAAACAATTCAGTGTGTTATGACACGAGTTAAGAGTGCCAATGAAGTGCCCTGGAAACATTTCATCCCAGAGCCAGCCACATGTCCAAAGATGCATTCAGTCTGTGGTGGGAAAGAAAAGTGGGCCGGGGGCTCCAGATGAGGGGAGCCGTGTAGCAACTTGGGGCAAGGACGCAGATGCCAAAGCTGGGCCTGTCCGACAGGGAGCTCAGGAGGGACTCAGCTGCTGCTTTGGGAGGTGGCAGGAGGTGGGGGGAGGGGATAGCCCGACCCTGGCTCCTGAAGCACCCCTCCGCTCCCTTCCTACTTGGGTCCCACACAGCGCCCCTCACTGCATCCTGCCTTGGCCTACCTGTGCCCCACATACACCCCGATGCTTCCCTCCCCGTTGCCTGAGCCCGAGCCTCCCTGCCTGCCTTCGACCATCCCCAGTACCCCCATCGTGCCGTGACCTACCTGCACCTGGGGCTCCATCCTGCTTCCCTGCTGGGGACTGGCCTTCTTGGACATGTGCGTCTCCTGGCAAGCTCTGGAGCCCTGAAGTACCTGAAATAACCTTAAGTTCAGGAAAAGAATAAAGCTCAATGATAAAGAAAATCTCTATCATTTTATTCATTGAATCATGTTGTTTATGTTTACATATAAAATATGCATATCTGTGTGCATATGCATGGCTATATTTTGGGTTTTTATGTAATAAAATTACATATTAACATTTTATTTCTTTAAAACATTGACGCATTGTGGCAAAACGTTAGCATTTAAAAATCTTTCTTTTCAGAAATCAGATCGTATACAAATGCTTGAAGTTTCTTTTTCACCTTTCCTTTATCCCATTCCCTTCTTTGCATCCAAAGAGGTAACCGTTATCCTGAAGTCAGTGTTGTTTTACTTTCCCAGCTGTTTTTTTTTTCGCCAGTCCCGCGGCCTGGGGAGGGTGGGGCTCCGGCGAAAGGACGAGGGGCGGGTTCCCCTCCCGATCTCAGAGAAGCTCCCAAAAGGGCAGCGGCGTGCCCACCTGCCGCCACCTCGGGCGGCCGCGAACCATTCAAATCGCCCGCGCCAAGAGGTACCCGGCGCTCGCGATTGGCGGAGCCGGACCAGCGCCCCTGGGCGGGGCCGGCCCCCTCGCAGCGGCCGCGGGTCCCGCCCCCACGCAGGGTCCGCGGGTCCCGCCCCGCTGGTGCGCATGCGCGCAGTCCCCAGAGGAAAGAGTCTGCGCACACCCCCGCCCGGCCTCCGACTCGCGCCGCGGCTCCCTCCCTTGTCCGCGGAGGCTTGTCGGCTCGGCGAGACAGCAAGAGCTGCGGCCGGCAGGGGGCTGTGCGGACCCAAGGCGGCTGCGGTGGCGCCGGCCTGTGGAAAATGCCACCAGGCGGCGCTTCGGTTCGTTGCTCGTGTGACGGCCGTTCCCCGCCCCCCCATCCCTGAACCCCCTGCGACCGCCGGGGAAGAACCGGCCCGCGCAGTGAGTACCGCACCGAGACGCTTCGGCGGGAACGAGGCCGACGGCCGGCTGTGCCGGTTGCGCCCCTGAGGTGAGTGCGGGCTGCGGCGGCGGCGGCGGCGGCAGGGCGCGGGGCGCGGGAAGGACGGGGGTTGCGGCGGCTGCCACCCCGGGTCCCCGCGGCGGAGGGAGGCCGCGCGGGCCTCTGCGGGGCGGGGAGGGCCGGCGCCGTCAGTGTTTAGTCTCAGCTATTCTGATGTCTAGTTTTGTGCCCTTTGCTATGTCCAATCCTATATGAATTTCTGTTTTTATCTGATCGCATGGGACTAGCCCAGTGGTTCTCCAATTGGCTGGACATTCAAATTGCTTGGAAAACTTTTTAAAAACATAGGGGCCTGCAGCCTTCCCCAGACAAGTTAATTCAGAATTTCTGAAGGTGGGGCTGAGGCATTAGTATTTTCTTAAGCTCCCTGTGTGATTATAATGAGTCCAACAATCACTCCCAACTCTAATAAAACGTTCTGACATTTTATAAAACTTGCCGATTGAGAACCTCAGCATGTGTTTCAAATGAGTTCAGAGGAGAGAGTTTCCAGTGTTAGGTGTTGGTGTTTGTTCTATCAGTTGCATTCACAATGTAGGCTGACAAGGGGAAAAAAAAAAAAAAACAACAACAACAAGAAAAAAAAATTCAAAGGGAAGGTAGACAGGCCGTGCAAAGGAGAGCTCAATCACAGAAGAGCTGTCTCCAGGAGACCAAAGTCATGCTCTTTAACATTCTAAGTGATTGGTTTGTGCAGTGAACCAAATCTGAGCAGTTCCAATGTTTGAAAATGTAATGACTTGAATAGAAATACTAATATACCCTTCAAGGTCATGAAACAGTTCCTTGGCCTTAGGAAACGTGTAACTTCTGTGAGCTCATGTAGGTCAATTTGATGGGCCTCTTATAACCTTAAGATTCATCTTGCTCCTTATCTTTCCTCTGCATTAAAATATGTTAATACCAGCTTTGGAATCAAATCAATTCTTTTCTTTTTAAATCTGCCTTTTTAAAACTTCCTTTGTATTTGCAGAATTACCAAGGAGTTGTTAAAAATTACCGTATTTTCTACCTCTGAATGAAATTAAGCAAAGACCGAAGTACGAAAAGGTCATCGAAACAAGAGACTATAAAAGAAACCTGAGAATAGCGGTACACTGCTAATGATAGCCTAAAATTTAATTTAAAGTCAGTCCTGAAACTGTGTAATGGTTAAGGATTGAGTTTCTATCCTCATCCACATGTTTAAGGAATCTTCTGTATTGGCTATCTCTAAGCAAATTAGTGGGAATGGGAGAGGGCGGGGAACAGCTCACTAAGAATCTACTCATCTATAGTCCTTTTATCTTTTCATTTAGAAGGGTAAGCTACTGAATGTCATATATATAATGCGGTACATAAAATGTGATAAATGCTGCACCTAACACACAAAGTCTACAATAGACCATAGATCTACAAAGGACTATGATCTATGGATCAGAACTAGCAGAGTTAACATCAACCCAGTTCCTAGCAAACGTTGCTAACTTATGGCCATAGCTATCATTTCAGGCCCAATACCCCCGTTATAAAAGCAAATATTCTGTAGACCCCCTTCCCTTCCAAATGAGGCACTCTATCTTCAACTATAATTTTTAAGTAAATTTAAATCAATTTAGAATAATGGAATATATGTTATTGTACATTCATAACTATACTATATTCCTATTCCTACACCCCGCTTAATTATAATAAGTAAGTTAGGATCAGGGAAAGCAATATGAGAAATTATCCCACACGGGAAGTTCAGGAAAAATGAAAGAGCAAAGGCAGAGATGGACTCTCAGCTACTAGCAGGCCAGTTTTCTCTGTAGACGATCACAGACAAAGGGGGAAAAATACTTAACTGGAGTATGTATAACATGCTAAGATAAATTACAATCTGTCAATGTTGACCAAGAGTGAGGAAGTTTGATATTCCTGTGAATGAGCTATTTATAAACGTACTTATAAAACAATTCAGTGTGTTATGACACGAGTTAAGAGTGCCAATGAAGTGCCCTGGAAACATTTCATCCCAGAGCCAGCCACATGTCCAAAGATGCATTCAGTCTGTGGTGGGAAAGAAAAGTGGGCCGGGGGCTCCAGATGAGGGGAGCCGTGTAGCAACTTGGGGCAAGGACGCAGATGCCAAAGCTGGGCCTGTCCGACAGGGAGCTCAGGAGGGACTCAGCTGCTGCTTTGGGAGGTGGCAGGAGGTGGGGGGAGGGGATAGCCCGACCCTGGCTCCTGAAGCACCCCTCCGCTCCCTTCCTACTTGGGTCCCACACAGCGCCCCTCACTGCATCCTGCCTTGGCCTACCTGTGCCCCACATACACCCCGATGCTTCCCTCCCCGTTGCCTGAGCCCGAGCCTCCCTGCCTGCCTTCGACCATCCCCAGTACCCCCATCGTGCCGTGACCTACCTGCACCTGGGGCTCCATCCTGCTTCCCTGCTGGGGACTGGCCTTCTTGGACATGTGCGTCTCCTGGCAAGCTCTGGAGCCCTGAAGTACCTGAAATAACCTTAAGTTCAGGAAAAGAATAAAGCTCAATGATAAAGAAAATCTCTATCATTTTATTCATTGAATCATGTTGTTTATGTTTACATATAAAATATGCATATCTGTGTGCATATGCATGGCTATATTTTGGGTTTTTATGTAATAAAATTACATATTAACATTTTATTTCTTTAAAACATTGACGCATTGTGGCAAAACGTTAGCATTTAAAAATCTTTCTTTTCAGAAATCAGATCGTATACAAATGCTTGAAGTTTCTTTTTCACCTTTCCTTTATCCCATTCCCTTCTTTGCATCCAAAGAGGTAACCGTTATCCTGAAGTCAGTGTTGTTTTACTTTCCCAGCTGTTTTTTTTTTCGCCAGTCCCGCGGCCTGGGGAGGGTGGGGCTCCGGCGAAAGGACGAGGGGCGGGTTCCCCTCCCGATCTCAGAGAAGCTCCCAAAAGGGCAGCGGCGTGCCCACCTGCCGCCACCTCGGGCGGCCGCGAACCATTCAAATCGCCCGCGCCAAGAGGTACCCGGCGCTCGCGATTGGCTGAGCCGGACCAGCGCCCCTGGGCGGGGCCGGCCCCCTCGCAGCGGCCGCGGGTCCCGCCCCCACGCAGGGGCCGCGGGTCCCGCCCCGCTGGTGCGCATGCGCGCAGTCCCCAGAGGAAAGAGTCTGCGCACACCCCCGCCCGGCCTCCGACTCGCGCCGCGGCTCCCTCCCTTGTCCGCGGAGGCTTGTCGGCTCGGCGAGACAGCAAGAGCTGCGGCCGGCAGGGGGCTGTGCGGACCCAAGGCGGCTGCGGTGGCGCCGGCCTGTGGAAAATGCCACCAGGCGGCGCTTCGGTTCGTTGCTCGTGTGACGGCCGTTCCCCGCCCCCCCATCCCTGAACCCCCTGCGACCGCCGGGGAAGAACCGGCCCGCGCAGTGAGTACCGCACCGAGACGCTTCGGCGGGAACGAGGCCGACGGCCGGCTGTGCCGGTTGCGCCCCTGAGGTGAGTGCGGGCTGCGGCGGCGGCGGCGGCGGCAGGGCGCGGGGCGCGGGAAGGACGGGGGTTGCGGCGGCTGCCACCCCGGGTCCCCGCGGCGGAGGGAGGCCGCGCGGGCCTCTGCGGGGCGGGGAGGGCCGGCGCCGTCAGTGTTTAGTCTCAGCTATTCTGATGTCTAGTTTTGTGCCCTTTGCTATGTCCAATCCTATATGAATTTCTGTTTTTATCTGATCGCATGGGACTAGCCCAGTGGTTCTCCAATTGGCTGGACATTCAAATTGCTTGGAAAACTTTTTAAAAACATAGGGGCCTGCAGCCTTCCCCAGACAAGTTAATTCAGAATTTCTGAAGGTGGGGCTGAGGCGTTAGTATTTTCGTAAGCTCCCTGTGTGATTATAATGAGTCCAACAATCACTCCCAACTCTAATAAAACGTTCTGACATTTTATAAAACTTGCCGATTGAGAACCTCAGCATGTGTTTCAAATGAGTTCAGAGGAGAGAGTTTCCAGTGTTAGGTGTTGGTGTTTGTTCTATCAGTTGCATTCACAATGTAGGCTGACAAGGGGAAAAAAAAAAAAACAACAACAACAAGAAAAAAAAATTCAAAGGGAAGGTAGACAGGCCGTGCAAAGGAGAGCTCAATCACAGAAGAGCTGTCTCCAGGAGACCAAAGTCATGCTCTTTAACATTCTAAGTGATTGGTTTGTGCAGTGAACCAAATCTGAGCAGTTCCAATGTTTGAAAATGTAATGACTTGAATAGAAATACTAATATACCCTTCAAGGTCATGAAACAGTTCCTTGGCCTTAGGAAACGTGTAACTTCTGTGAGCTCATGTAGGTCAATTTGATGGGCCTCTTATAACCTTAAGATTCATCTTGCTCCTTATCTTTCCTCTGCATTAAAATATGTTAATACCAGCTTTGGAATCAAATCAATTCTTTTCTTTTTAAATCTGCCTTTTTAAAACTTCCTTTGTATTTGCAGAATTACCAAGGAGTTGTTAAAAATTACCGTATTTTCTACCTCTGAATGAAATTAAGCAAAGACCGAAGTACGAAAAGGTCATCGAAACAAGAGACTATAAAAGAAACCTGAGAATAGCGGTACACTGCTAATGATAGCCTAAAATTTAATTTAAAGTCAGTCCTGAAACTGTGTAATGGTTAAGGATTGAGTTTCTATCCTCATCCACATGTTTAAGGAATCTTCTGTATTGGCTATCTCTAAGCAAATTAGTGGGAATGGGAGAGGGCGGGGAACAGCTCACTAAGAATCTACTCATCTATAGTCCTTTTATCTTTTCATTTAGAAGGGTAAGCTACTGAATGTCATATATATAATGCGGTACATAAAATGTGATAAATGCTGCACCTAACACACAAAGTCTACAATAGACCATAGATCTACAAAGGACTATGATCTATGGATCAGAACTAGCAGAGTTAACATCAACCCAGTTCCTAGCAAACGTTGCTAACTTATGGCCATAGCTATCATTTCAGGCCCAATACCCCCGTTATAAAAGCAAATATTCTGTAGACCCCCTTCCCTTCCAAATGAGGCACTCTATCTTCAACTATAATTTTTAAGTAAATTTAAATCAATTTAGAATAATGGAATATATGTTATTGTACATTCATAACTATACTATATTCCTATTCCTACACCCCGCTTAATTATAATAAGTAAGTTAGGATCAGGGAAAGCAATATGAGAAATTATCCCACACGGGAAGTTCAGGAAAAATGAAAGAGCAAAGGCAGAGATGGACTCTCAGCTACTAGCAGGCCAGTTTTCTCTGTAGACGATCACAGACAAAGGGGGAAAAATACTTAACTGGAGTATGTATAACATGCTAAGATAAATTACAATCTGTCAATGTTGACCAAGAGTGAGGAAGTTTGATATTCCTGTGAATGAGCTATTTATAAACGTACTTATAAAACAATTCAGTGTGTTATGACACGAGTTAAGAGTGCCAATGAAGTGCCCTGGAAACATTTCATCCCAGAGCCAGCCACATGTCCAAAGATGCATTCAGTCTGTGGTGGGAAAGAAAAGTGGGCCGGGGGCTCCAGATGAGGGGAGCCGTGTAGCAACTTGGGGCAAGGACGCAGATGCCAAAGCTGGGCCTGTCCGACAGGGAGCTCAGGAGGGACTCAGCTGCTGCTTTGGGAGGTGGCAGGAGGTGGGGGGAGGGGATAGCCCGACCCTGGCTCCTGAAGCACCCCTCCCCTCCCTTCCTACTTGGGTCCCACACAGCGCCCCTCACTGCATCCTGCCTTGGCCTACCTGTGCCCCACGTACACCCCGATGCTTCCCTCCCCGTTGCCTGAGCCCGAGCCTCCCTGCCTGCCTTCGACCATCCCCAGTACCCCCATCGTGCCGTGACCTACCTGCACCTGGGGCTCCATCCTGCTTCCCTGCTGGGGACTGGCCTTCTTGGACATGTGCGTCTCCTGGCAAGCTCTGGAGCCCTGAAGTACCTGAAATAACCTTAAGTTCAGGAAAAGAATAAAGCTCAATGATAAAGAAAATCTCTATCATTTTATTCATTGAATCATGTTGTTTATGTTTACATATAAAATATGCATATCTGTGTGCATATGCATGGCTATATTTTGGGTTTTTATGTAATAAAATTACATATTAACATTTTATTTCTTTAAAACATTGACGCATTGTGGCAAAACGTTAGCATTTAAAAATCTTTCTTTTCAGAAATCAGATCGTATACAAATGCTTGAAGTTTCTTTTTCACCTTTCCTTTATCCCATTCCCTTCTTTGCATCCAAAGAGGTAACCGTTATCCTGAAGTCAGTGTTGTTTTACTTTCCCAGCTGTTTTTTTTTTCGCCAGTCCCGCGGCCTGGGGAGGGTGGGGCTCCGGCGAAAGGACGAGGGGCGGGTTCCCCTCCCGATCTCAGAGAAGCTCCCAAAAGGGCAGCGGCGTGCCCACCTGCCGCCACCTCGGGCGGCCGCGAACCATTCAAATCGCCCGCGCCAAGAGGTACCCGGCGCTCGCGATTGGCTGAGCCGGACCAGCGCCCCTGGGCGGGGCCGGCCCCCTCGCAGCGGCCGCGGGTCCCGCCCCCACGCAGGGTCCGCGGGTCCCGCCCCGCTGGTGCGCATGCGCGCAGTCCCCAGAGGAAAGAGTCTGCGCACACCCCCGCCCGGCCTCCGACTCGCGCCGCGGCTCCCTCCCTTGTCCGCGGAGGCTTGTCGGCTCGGCGAGACAGCAAGAGCTGCGGCCGGCAGGGGGCTGTGCGGACCCAAGGCGGCTGCGGTGGCGCCGGCCTGTGGAAAATGCCACCAGGCGGCGCTTCGGTTCGTTGCTCGTGTGACGGCCGTTCCCCGCCCCCCCATCCCTGAACCCCCTGCGACCGCCGGGGAAGAACCGGCCCGCGCAGTGAGTACCGCACCGAGACGCTTCGGCGGGAACGAGGCCGACGGCCGGCTGTGCCGGTTGCGCCCCTGAGGTGAGTGCGGGCTGCGGCGGCGGCGGCGGCGGCAGGGCGCGGGGCGCGGGAAGGACGGGGGTTGCGGCGGCTGCCACCCCGGGTCCCCGCGGCGGAGGGAGGCCGCGCGGGCCTCTGCGGGGCGGGGAGGGCCGGCGCCGTCAGTGTTTAGTCTCAGCTATTCTGATGTCTAGTTTTGTGCCCTTTGCTATGTCCAATCCTATATGAATTTCTGTTTTTATCTGATCGCATGGGACTAGCCCAGTGGTTCTCCAATTGGCTGGACATTCAAATTGCTTGGAAAACTTTTTAAAAACATAGGGGCCTGCAGCCTTCCCCAGACAAGTTAATTCAGAATTTCTGAAGGTGGGGCTGAGGCGTTAGTATTTTCTTAAGCTCCCTGTGTGATTATAATGAGTCCAACAATCACTCCCAACTCTAATAAAACGTTCTGACATTTTATAAAACTTGCCGATTGAGAACCTCAGCATGTGTTTCAAATGAGTTCAGAGGAGAGAGTTTCCAGTGTTAGGTGTTGGTGTTTGTTCTATCAGTTGCATTCACAATGTAGGCTGACAAGGGGAAAAAAAAAAAAAAAACAACAACAACAAGAAAAAAAAATTCAAAGGGAAGGTAGACAGGCCGTGCAAAGGAGAGCTCAATCACAGAAGAGCTGTCTCCAGGAGACCAAAGTCATGCTCTTTAACATTCTAAGTGATTGGTTTGTGCAGTGAACCAAATCTGAGCAGTTCCAATGTTTGAAAATGTAATGACTTGAATAGAAATACTAATATACCCTTCAAGGTCATGAAACAGTTCCTTGGCCTTAGGAAACGTGTAACTTCTGTGAGCTCATGTAGGTCAATTTGATGGGCCTCTTATAACCTTAAGATTCATCTTGCTCCTTATCTTTCCTCTGCATTAAAATATGTTAATACCAGCTTTGGAATCAAATCAATTCTTTTCTTTTTAAATCTGCCTTTTTAAAACTTCCTTTGTATTTGCAGAATTACCAAGGAGTTGTTAAAAATTACCGTATTTTCTACCTCTGAATGAAATTAAGCAAAGACCGAAGTACGAAAAGGTCATCGAAACAAGAGACTATAAAAGAAACCTGAGAATAGCGGTACACTGCTAATGATAGCCTAAAATTTAATTTAAAGTCAGTCCTGAAACTGTGTAATGGTTAAGGATTGAGTTTCTATCCTCATCCACATGTTTAAGGAATCTTCTGTATTGGCTATCTCTAACCAAATTAGTGGGAATGGGAGAGGGCGGGGAACAGCTCACTAAGAATCTACTCATCTATAGTCCTTTTATCTTTTCATTTAGAAGGGTAAGCTACTGAATGTCATATATATAATGCGGTACATAAAATGTGATAAATGCTGCACCTAACACACAAAGTCTACAATAGACCATAGATCTACAAAGGACTATGATCTATGGATCAGAACTAGCAGAGTTAACATCAACCCAGTTCCTAGCAAACGTTGCTAACTTATGGCCATAGCTATCATTTCAGGCCCAATACCCCCGTTATAAAAGCAAATATTCTGTAGACCCCCTTCCCTTCCAAATGAGGCACTCTATCTTCAACTATAATTTTTAAGTAAATTTAAATCAATTTAGAATAATGGAATATATGTTATTGTACATTCATAACTATACTATATTCCTATTCCTACACCCCGCTTAATTATAATAAGTAAGTTAGGATCAGGGAAAGCAATATGAGAAATTATCCCACACGGGAAGTTCAGGAAAAATGAAAGAGCAAAGGCAGAGATGGACTCTCAGCTACTAGCAGGCCAGTTTTCTCTGTAGACGATCACAGACAAAGGGGGAAAAATACTTAACTGGAGTATGTATAACATGCTAAGATAAATTACAATCTGTCAATGTTGACCAAGAGTGAGGAAGTTTGATATTCCTGTGAATGAGCTATTTATAAACGTACTTATAAAACAATTCAGTGTGTTATGACACGAGTTAAGAGTGCCAATGAAGTGCCCTGGAAACATATCATCCCAGAGCCAGCCACATGTCCAAAGATGCATTCAGTCTGTGGTGGGAAAGAAAAGTGGGCCGGGGGCTCCAGATGAGGGGAGCCGTGTAGCAACTTGGGGCAAGGACGCAGATGCCAAAGCTGGGCCTGTCCGACAGGGAGCTCAGGAGGGACTCAGCTGCTGCTTTGGGAGGTGGCAGGAGGTGGGGGGAGGGGATAGCCCGTCCCTGGCTCCTGAAGCACCCCTCCGCTCCCTTCCTACTTGGGTCCCACACAGCGCCCCTCACTGCATCCTGCCTTGGCCTACCTGTGCCCCACATACACCCCGATGCTTCCCTCCCCGTTGCCTGAGCCCGAGCCTCCCTGCCTGCCTTCGACCATCCCCAGTACCCCCATCGTGCCGTGACCTACCTGCACCTGGGGCTCCATCCTGCTTCCCTGCTGGGGACTGGCCTTCTTGGACATGTGCGTCTCCTGGCAAGCTCTGGAGCCCTGAAGTACCTGAAATAACCTTAAGTTCAGGAAAAGAATAAAGCTCAATGATAAAGACAATCTCTATCATTTTATTCATTGAATCATGTTGTTTTATGTTTACATATAAAATATGCATATCTGTGTGCATATGCATGGCTATATTTTGGGTTTTTATGTAATAAAATTACATATTAACATTTTATTTCTTTAAAACATTGACGCATTGTGGCAAAACGTTAGCATTTAAAAATCTTTCTTTTCAGAAATCAGATCGTATACAAATGCTTGAAGTTTCTTTTTCACCTTTCCTTTATCCCATTCCCTTCTTTGCATCCAAAGAGGTAACCGTTATCCTGAAGTCAGTGTTGTTTTACTTTCCCAGCTGTTTTTTTTTTTCGCCAGTCCCGCGGCCTGGGGAGGGTGGGGCTCCGGCGAAAGGACGAGGGGCGGGTTCCCCTCCCGATCTCAGAGAAGCTCCCAAAAGGGCAGCGGCGTGCCCACCTGCCGCCACCTCGGGCGGCCGCGAACAATTCAAATCGCCCGCGCCAAGAGGTACCCGGCGCTCGCGATTGGCGGAGCTGGACCAGCGCCCCTGGGCGGGGCCGGCCCCCTCGCAGCGGCCGCGGGTCCCGCCCCCACGCAGGGTCCGCGGGTCCCGCCCCGCTGGTGCGCATGCGCGCAGTCCCCAGAGGAAAGAGTCTGCGCACACCCCCGCCCGGCCTCCGACTCGCGCCACGGCTCCCTCCCTTGTCCGCGGAGGCTTGTCGGCTCGGCGAGACAGCAAGAGCTGCGGCCGGCAGGGGGCTGTGCGGACCCAAGGCGGCTGCGGTGGCGCCGGCCTGTGGAAAATGCCACCAGGCGGCGCTTCGGTTCGTTGCTCGTGTGACGGCCGTTCCCCGCCCCCCCATCCCTGAACCCCCTGCGACCGCCGGGGAAGAACCGGCCCGCGCAGTGAGTACCGCACCGAGACGCTTCGGCGGGAACGAGGCCGACGGCCGGCTGTGCCGGTTGCGCCCCTGAGGTGAGTGCGGGCTGCGGCGGCGGCGGCGGCGGCGGCGGCGGCGGCGGCGGCGGCGGCGGCGGCGGCGGCAGGGCGCGGGGCGCGGGAAGGACGGGGGTTGCGGCGGCTGCCACCCCGGGTCCCCGCGGCGGAGGGAGGCCGCGCGGGCCTCTGCGGGGCGGGGAGGGCCGGCGCCGTCAGTGTTTAGTCTCAGCTATTCTGATGTCTAGTTTTGTGCCCTTTGCTATGTCCAATCCTATATGAATTTCTGTTTTTATCTGATCTCATGGGACTAGCCCAGTGGTTCTCCAATTGGCTGGACATTCAAATTGCTTGGAAAACTTTTTAAAAACATAGGGGCCTGCAGCCTTCCCCAGACAAGTTAATTCAGAATTTCTGAAGGTGGGGCTGAGGCGTTAGTATTTTCTTAAGCTCCCTGTGTGATTATAATGAGTCCAACAATCACTCCCAACTCTAATAAAACGTTCTGACATTTTATAAAACTTGCCGATTGAGAACCTCAGCATGTGTTTCAAATGAGTTCAGAGGAGAGAGTTTCCAGTGTTAGGTGTTGGTGTTTGTTCTATCAGTTGCATTCACAATGTAGGCTGACAAGGGGAAAAAAAAAAAAAAAACAACAACAACAAGAAAAAAAAATTCAAAGGGAAGGTAGACAGGCCGTGCAAAGGAGAGCTCAATCACAGAAGAGCTGTCTCCAGGAGACCAAAGTCATGCTCTTTAACATTCTAAGTGATTGGTTTGTGCAGTGAACCAAATCTGAGCAGTTCCAATGTTTGAAAATGTAATGACTTGAATAGAAATACTAATATACCCTTCAAGGTCATGAAACAGTTCCTTGGCCTTAGGAAACGTGTAACTTCTGTGAGCTCATGTAGGTCAATTTGATGGGCCTCTTATAACCTTAAGATTCATCTTGCTCCTTATCTTTCCTCTGCATTAAAATATGTTAATACCAGCTTTGGAATCAAATCAATTCTTTTCTTTTTAAATCTGCCTTTTTAAAACTTCCTTTGTATTTGCAGAATTACCAAGGAGTTGTTAAAAATTACCGTATTTTCTACCTCTGAATGAAATTAAGCAAAGACCGAAGTACGAAAAGGTCATCGAAACAAGAGACTATAAAAGAAACCTGAGAATAGCGGTACACTGCTAATGATAGCCTAAAATTTAATTTAAAGTCAGTCCTGAAACTGTGTAATGGTTAAGGATTGAGTTTCTATCCTCATCCACATGTTTAAGGAATCTTCTGTATTGGCTATCTCTAAGCAAATTAGTGGGAATGGGAGAGGGCGGGGAACAGCTCACTAAGAATCTACTCATCTATAGTCCTTTTATCTTTTCATTTAGAAGGGTAAGCTACTGAATGTCATATATATAATGCGGTACATAAAATGTGATAAATGCTGCACCTAACACACAAAGTCTACAATAGACCATAGATCTACAAAGGACTATGATCTATGGATCAGAACTAGCAGAGTTAACATCAACCCAGTTCCTAGCAAACGTTGCTAACTTATGGCCATAGCTATCATTTCAGGCCCAATACCCCCGTTATAAAAGCAAATATTCTGTAGACCCCCTTCCCTTCCAAATGAGGCACTCTATCTTCAACTATAATTTTTAAGTAAATTTAAATCAATTTAGAATAATGGAATATATGTTATTGTACATTCATAACTATACTATATTCCTATTCCTACACCCCGCTTAATTATAATAAGTAAGTTAGGATCAGGGAAAGCAATATGAGAAATTATCCCACACGGGAAGTTCAGGAAAAATGAAAGAGCAAAGGCAGAGATGGACTCTCAGCTACTAGCAGGCCAGTTTTCTCTGTAGACGATCACAGACAAAGGGGGAAAAATACTTAACTGGAGTATGTATAACATGCTAAGATAAATTACAATCTGTCAATGTTGACCAAGAGTGAGGAAGTTTGATATTCCTGTGAATGAGCTATTTATAAACGTACTTATAAAACAATTCAGTGTGTTATGACACGAGTTAAGAGTGCCAATGAAGTGCCCTGGAAACATTTCATCCCAGAGCCAGCCACATGTCCAAAGATGCATTCAGTCTGTGGTGGGAAAGAAAAGTGGGCCGGGGGCTCCAGATGAGGGGAGCCGTGTAGCAACTTGGGGCAAGGACGCAGATGCCAAAGCTGGGCCTGTCCGACAGGGAGCTCAGGAGGGACTCAGCTGCTGCTTTGGGAGGTGGCAGGAGGTGGGGGGAGGGGATAGCCCGTCCCTGGCTCCTGAAGCACCCCTCCCCTCCCTTCCTACTTGGGTCCCACACAGCGCCCCTCACTGCATCCTGCCTTGGCCTACCTGTGCCCCACATACACCCCGATGCTTCCCTCCCCGTTGCCTGAGCCCGAGCCTCCCTGCCTGCCTTCGACCATCCCCAGTACCCCCATCGTGCCGTGACCTACCTGCACCTGGGGCTCCATCCTGCTTCCCTGCTGGGGACTGGCCTTCTTGGACATGTGCGTCTCCTGGCAAGCTCTGGAGCCCTGAAGTACCTGAAATAACCTTAAGTTCAGGAAAAGAATAAAGCTCAATGATAAAGAAAATCTCTATCATTTTATTCATTGAATCATGTTGTTTATGTTTACATATAAAATATGCATATCTGTGTGCATATGCATGGCTATATTTTGGGTTTTTATGTAATAAAATTACATATTAACATTTTATTTCTTTAAAACATTGACGCATTGTGGCAAAACCTTAGCATTTAAAAATCTTTCTTTTCAGAAATCAGATCGTATACAAATGCTTGAAGTTTCTTTTTCACCTTTCCTTTATCCCATTCCCTTCTTTGCATCCAAAGAGGTAACCGTTATCCTGAAGTCAGTGTTGTTTTACTTTCCCAGCTGTTTTTTTTCCGCCAGTCCCAAGGCCTGGGGAGGGTGGGGCTCCGGCGAAAGGACGAGGGGCGGGTTCCCCTCCCGATCTCAGAGAAGCTCCCAAAAGGGCAGCGGCGTGCCCACCTGCCGCCACCTCGGGCGGCCGCGAACCATTCAAATCGCCCGCGCCAAGAGGTACCCGGCGCTCGCGATTGGCTGAGCCGGACCAGCGCCCCTGGGCGGGGCCGGCCCCCTCGCAGCGGCCGCGGGTCCCGCCCCCACGCAGGGTCCGCGGGTCCCGCCCCGCTGGTGCGCATGCGCGCAGTCCCCAGAGGAAAGAGTCTGCGCACACCCCCGCCCGGCCTCCGACTCGCGCCGCGGCTCCCTCCCTTGTCCGCGGAGGCTTGTCGGCTCGGCGAGACAGCAAGAGCTGCGGCCAGCAGGGGGCTGTGCGGACCCAAGGCGGCTGCGGTGGCGCCGGCCTGTGGAAAATGCCACCAGGCGGAGCTTCGGTTCGTTGCTCGTGTGACGGCCGTTCCCCGCCCCCCCATCCCTGAACCCCCTGCGACCGCCGGGGAAGAACCGGCCCGCGCAGTGAGTACCGCACCGAGACGCTTCGGCGGGAACGAGGCCGACGGCCGGCTGTGCCGGTTGCGCCCCTGAGGTGAGTGCGGGCGGCGGCGGCGGCGGCGGCGGCGGCGGCGGCGGCGGCGGCGGCGGCGGCGGCGGCGGCGGCGGCGGCGGCAGGGCGCGGGGCGCGGGAAGGACGGGGGTTGCGGCGGCTGCCACCCCGGGTCCCCGCGGCGGAGGGAGGCCGCGCGGGCCTCTGCGGGGCGGGGAGGGCCGGCGCCGTCAGTGTTTAGTCTCAGCTATTCTGATGTCTAGTTTTGTGCCCTTTGCTATGTCCAATCCTATATGAATTTCTGTTTTTATCTGATCGCATGGGACTAGCCCAGTGGTTCTCCAATTGGCTGGACATTCAAATTGCTTGGAAAACTTTTTAAAAACATAGGGGCCTGCAGCCTTCCCCAGACAAGTTAATTCAGAATTTCTGAAGGTGGGGCTGAGGCGTTAGTATTTTCTTAAGCTCCCTGTGTGATTATAATGAGTCCAACAATCACTCCCAACTCTAATAAAACGTTCTGACATTTTATAAAACTTGCCGATTGAGAACCTCAGCATGTGTTTCAAATGAGTTCAGAGGAGAGAGTTTCCAGTGTTAGGTGTTGGTGTTTGTTCTATCAGTTGCATTCACAATGTAGGCTGACAAGGGGAAAAAAAAAAAAAAAACAACAACAACAAGAAAAAAAAATTCAAAGGGAAGGTAGACAGGCCGTGCAAAGGAGAGCTCAATCACAGAAGAGCTGTCTCCAGGAGACCAAAGTCATGCTCTTTAACATTCTAAGTGATTGGTTTGTGCAGTGAACCAAATCTGAGCAGTTCCAATGTTTGAAAATGTAATGACTTGAATAGAAATACTAATATACCCTTCAAGGTCATGAAACAGTTCCTTGGCCTTAGGAAACGTGTAACTTCTGTGAGCTCATGTAGGTCAATTTGATGGGCCTCTTATAACCTTAAGATTCATCTTGCTCCTTATCTTTCCTCTGCATTAAAATATGTTAATACCAGCTTTGGAATCAAATCAATTCTTTTCTTTTTAAATCTGCCTTTTTAAAACTTCCTTTGTATTTGCAGAATTACCAAGGAGTTGTTAAAAATTACCGTATTTTCTACCTCTGAATGAAATTAAGCAAAGACCGAAGTACGAAAAGGTCATCGAAACAAGAGACTATAAAAGAAACCTGAGAATAGCGGTACACTGCTAATGATAGCCTAAAATTTAATTTAAAGTCAGTCCTGAAACTGTGTAATGGTTAAGGATTGAGTTTCTATCCTCATCCACATGTTTAAGGAATCTTCTGTATTGGCTATCTCTAAGCAAATTAGTGGGAATGGGAGAGGGCGGGGAACAGCTCACTAAGAATCTACTCATCTATAGTCCTTTTATCTTTTCATTTAGAAGGGTAAGCTACTGAATGTCATATATATAATGCGGTACATAAAATGTGATAAATGCTGCACCTAACACACAAAGTCTACAATAGACCATAGATCTACAAAGGACTATGATCTATGGATCAGAACTAGCAGAGTTAACATCAACCCAGTTCCTAGCAAACGTTGCTAACTTATGGCCATAGCTATCATTTCAGGCCCAATACCCCCGTTATAAAAGCAAATATTCTGTAGACCCCCTTCCCTTCCAAATGAGGCACTCTATCTTCAACTATAATTTTTAAGTAAATTTAAATCAATTTAGAATAATGGAATATATGTTATTGTACATTCATAACTATACTATATTCCTATTCCTACACCCCGCTTAATTATAATAAGTAAGTTAGGATCAGGGAAAGCAATATGAGAAATTATCCCACACGGGAAGTTCAGGAAAAATGAAAGAGCAAAGGCAGAGATGGACTCTCAGCTACTAGCAGGCCAGTTTTCTCTGTAGACGATCACAGACAAAGGGGGAAAAATACTTAACTGGAGTATGTATAACATGCTAAGATAAATTACAATCTGTCAATGTTGACCAAGAGTGAGGAAGTTTGATATTCCTGTGAATGAGCTATTTATAAACGTACTTATAAAACAATTCAGTGTGTTATGACACGAGTTAAGAGTGCCAATGAAGTGCCCTGGAAACATTTCATCCCAGAGCCAGCCACATGTCCAAAGATGCATTCAGTCTGTGGTGGGAAAGAAAAGTGGGCCGGGGGCTCCAGATGAGGGGAGCCGTGTAGCAACTTGGGGCAAGGACGCAGATGCCAAAGCTGGGCCTGTCCGACAGGGAGCTCAGGAGGGACTCAGCTGCTGCTTTGGGAGGTGGCAGGAGGTGGGGGGAGGGGATAGCCCGACCCTGGCTCCTGAAGCACCCCTCCGCTCCCTTCCTACTTGGGTCCCACACAGCGCCCCTCACTGCATCCTGCCTTGGCCTACCTGTGCCCCACATACACCCCGATGCTTCCCTCCCCGTTGCCTGAGCCCGAGCCTCCCTGCCTGCCTTCGACCATCCCCAGTACCCCCATCGTGCCGTGACCTACCTGCACCTGGGGCTCCATCCTGCTTCCCTGCTGGGGACTGGCCTTCTTGGACATGTGCGTCTCCTGGCAAGCTCTGGAGCCCTGAAGTACCTGAAATAACCTTAAGTTCAGGAAAAGAATAAAGCTCAATGATAAAGAAAATCTCTATCATTTTATTCATTGAATCATGTTGTTTATGTTTACATATAAAATATGCATATCTGTGTGCATATGCATGGCTATATTTTGGGTTTTTATGTAATAAAATTACATATTAACATTTTATTTCTTTAAAACATTGACGCATTGTGGCAAAACGTTAGCATTTAAAAATCTTTCTTTTCAGAAATCAGATCGTATACAAATGCTTGAAGTTTCTTTTTCACCTTTCCTTTATCCCATTCCCTTCTTTGCATCCAAAGAGGTAACCGTTATCCTGAAGTCAGTGTTGTTTTACTTTCCCAGCTGTTTTTTTTTTTCGCCAGTCCCGCGGCCTGGGGAGGGTGGGGCTCCGGCGAAAGGACGAGGGGCGGGTTCCCCTCCCGATCTCAGAGAAGCTCCCAAAAGGGCAGCGGCGTGCCCACCTGCCGCCACCTCGGGCGGCCGCGAACCATTCAAATCGCCCGCGCCAAGAGGTACCCGGCGCTCGCGATTGGCTGAGCCGGACCAGCGCCCCTGGGCGGGGCCGGCCCCCTCGCAGCGGCCGCGGGTCCCGCCCCCACGCAGGGTCCGCGGGTCCCGCCCCGCTGGTGCGCATGCGCGCAGTCCCCAGAGGAAAGAGTCTGCGCACACCCCCGCCCGGCCTCCGACTCGCGCCGCGGCTCCCTCCCTTGTCCGCGGAGGCTTGTCGGCTCGGCGAGACAGCAAGAGCTGCGGCCGGCAGGGGGCTGTGCGGACCCAAGGCGGCTGCGGTGGCGCCGGCCTGTGGAAAATGCCACCAGGCGGCGCTTCGGTTCGTTGCTCGTGTGACGGCCGTTCCCCGCCCCCCCATCCCTGAACCCCCTGCGACCGCCGGGGAAGAACCGGCCCGCGCAGTGAGTACCGCACCGAGACGCTTCGGCGGGAACGAGGCCGACGGCCGGCTGTGCCGGTTGCGCCCCTGAGGTGAGTGCGGGCTGCGGCGGCGGCGGCGGCGGCAGGGCGCGGGGCGCGGGAAGGACGGGGGTTGCGGCGGCTGCCACCCCGGGTCCCCGCGGCGGAGGGAGGCCGCGCGGGCCTCTGCGGGGCGGGGAGGGCCGGCGCCGTCAGTGTTTAGTCTCAGCTATTCTGATGTCTAGTTTTGTGCCCTTTGCTATGTCCAATCCTATATGAATTTCTGTTTTTATCTGATCGCATGGGACTAGCCCAGTGGTTCTCCAATTGGCTGGACATTCAAATTGCTTGGAAAACTTTTTAAAAACATAGGGGCCTGCAGCCTTCCCCAGACAAGTTAATTCAGAATTTCTGAAGGTGGGGCTGAGGCGTTAGTATTTTCTTAAGCTCCCTGTGTGATTATAATGAGTCCAACAATCACTCCCAACTCTAATAAAACGTTCTGACATTTTATAAAACTTGCCGATTGAGAACCTCAGCATGTGTTTCAAATGAGTTCAGAGGAGAGAGTTTCCAGTGTTAGGTGTTGGTGTTTGTTCTATCAGTTGCATTCACAATGTAGGCTGACAAGGGGAAAAAAAAAAAAAACAACAACAACAAGAAAAAAAAATTCAAAGGGAAGGTAGACAGGCCGTGCAAAGGAGAGCTCAATCACAGAAGAGCTGTCTCCAGGAGACCAAAGTCATGCTCTTTAACATTCTAAGTGATTGGTTTGTGCAGTGAACCAAATCTGAGCAGTTCCAATGTTTGAAAATGTAATGACTTGAATAGAAATACTAATATACCCTTCAAGGTCATGAAACAGTTCCTTGGCCTTAGGAAACGTGTAACTTCTGTGAGCTCATGTAGGTCAATTTGATGGGCCTCTTATAACCTTAAGATTCATCTTGCTCCTTATCTTTCCTCTGCATTAAAATATGTTAATACCAGCTTTGGAATCAAATCAATTCTTTTCTTTTTAAATCTGCCTTTTTAAAACTTCCTTTGTATTTGCAGAATTACCAAGGAGTTGTTAAAAATTACCGTATTTTCTACCTCTGAATGAAATTAAGCAAAGACCGAAGTACGAAAAGGTCATCGAAACAAGAGACTATAAAAGAAACCTGAGAATAGCGGTACACTGCTAATGATAGCCTAAAATTTAATTTAAAGTCAGTCCTGAAACTGTGTAATGGTTAAGGATTGAGTTTCTATCCTCATCCACATGTTTAAGGAATCTTCTGTATTGGCTATCTCTAAGCAAATTAGTGGGAATGGGAGAGGGCGGGGAACAGCTCACTAAGAATCTACTCATCTATAGTCCTTTTATCTTTTCATTTAGAAGGGTAAGCTACTGAATGTCATATATATAATGCGGTACATAAAATGTGATAAATGCTGCACCTAACACACAAAGTCTACAATAGACCATAGATCTACAAAGGACTATGATCTATGGATCAGAACTAGCAGAGTTAACATCAACCCAGTTCCTAGCAAACGTTGCTAACTTATGGCCATAGCTATCATTTCAGGCCCAATACCCCCGTTATAAAAGCAAATATTCTGTAGACCCCCTTCCCTTCCAAATGAGGCACTCTATCTTCAACTATAATTTTTAAGTAAATTTAAATCAATTTAGAATAATGGAATATATGTTATTGTACATTCATAACTATACTATATTCCTATTCCTACACCCCGCTTAATTATAATAAGTAAGTTAGGATCAGGGAAAGCAATATGAGAAATTATCCCACACGGGAAGTTCAGGAAAAATGAAAGAGCAAAGGCAGAGATGGACTCTCAGCTACTAGCAGGCCAGTTTTCTCTGTAGACGATCACAGACAAAGGGGGAAAAATACTTAACTGGAGTATGTATAACATGCTAAGATAAATTACAATCTGTCAATGTTGACCAAGAGTGAGGAAGTTTGATATTCCTGTGAATGAGCTATTTATAAACGTACTTATAAAACAATTCAGTGTGTTATGACACGAGTTAAGAGTGCCAATGAAGTGCCCTGGAAACATTTCATCCCAGAGCCAGCCACATGTCCAAAGATGCATTCAGTCTGTGGTGGGAAAGAAAAGTGGGCCGGGGGCTCCAGATGAGGGGAGCCGTGTAGCAACTTGGGGCAAGGATGCAGATGCCAAAGCTGGGCCTGTCCGACAGGGAGCTCAGGAGGGACTCAGCTGCTGCTTTGGGAGGTGGCAGGAGGTGGGGGGAGGGGATAGCCCGACCCTGGCTCCTGAAGCACCCCTCCCCTCCCTTCCTACTTGGGTCCCACACAGCGCCCCTCACTGCATCCTGCCTTGGCCTACCTGTGCCCCACATACACCCCGATGCTTCCCTCCCCGTTGCCTGAGCCCGAGCCTCCCTGCCTGCCTTCGACCATCCCCAGTACCCCCATCGTGCCGTGACCTACCTGCACCTGGGGCTCCATCCTGCTTCCCTGCTGGGGACTAGCCTTCTTGGACATGTGCGTCTCCTGGCAAGCTCTGGAGCCCTGAAGTACCTGAAATAACCTTAAGTTCAGGAAAAGAATAAAGCTCAATGATAAAGAAAATCTCTATCATTTTATTCATTGAATCATGTTGTTTATGTTTACATATAAAATATGCATATCTGTGTGCATATGCATGGCTATATTTTGGGTTTTTATGTAATAAAATTACATATTAACATTTTATTTCTTTAAAACATTGACGCATTGTGGCAAAACGTTAGCATTTAAAAATCTTTCTTTTCAGAAATCAGATCGTATACAAATGCTTGAAGTTTCTTTTTCACCTTTCCTTTATCCCATTCCCTTCTTTGCATCCAAAGAGGTAACCGTTATCCTGAAGTCAGTGTTGTTTTACTTTCCCAGCTGTTTTTTTTTTCGCCAGTCCCGCGGCCTGGGGAGGGTGGGGCTCCGGCGAAAGGACGAGGGGCGGGTTCCCCTCCCGATCTCAGAGAAGCTCCCAAAAGGGCAGCGGCGTGCCCACCTGCCGCCACCTCGGGCGGCCGCGAACCATTCAAATCGCCCGCGCCAAGAGGTACCCGGCGCTCGCGATTGGCGGAGCCGGACCAGCGCCCCTGGGCGGGGCCGGCCCCCTCGCAGCGGCCGCGGGTCCCGCCCCCACGCAGGGTCCGCGGGTCCCGCCCCGCTGGTGCGCATGCGCGCAGTCCCCAGAGGAAAGAGTCTGCGCACACCCCCGCCCGGCCTCCGACTCGCGCCGCGGCTCCCTCCCTTGTCCGCGGAGGCTTGTCGGCTCGGCGAGACAGCAAGAGCTGCGGCCGGCAGGGGGCTGTGCGGACCCAAGGCGGCTGCGGTGGCGCCGGCCTGTGGAAAATGCCACCAGGCGGCGCTTCGGTTCGTTGCTCGTGTGACGGCCGTTCCCCGCCCCCCCATCCCTGAACCCCCTGCGACCGCCGGGGAAGAACCGGCCCGCGCAGTGAGTACCGCACCGAGACGCTTCGGCGGGAACGAGGCCGACGGCCGGCTGTGCCGGTTGCGCCCCTGAGGTGAGTGCGGGCTGCGGCGGCGGCGGCGGCGGCGGCGGCGGCGGCGGCGGCGGCGGCGGCGGCGGCAGGGCGCGGGGCGCGGGAAGGACGGGGGTTGCGGCGGCTGCCACCCCGGGTCCCCGCGGCGGAGGGAGGCCGCGCGGGCCTCTGCGGGGCGGGGAGGGCCGGCGCCGTCAGTGTTTAGTCTCAGCTATTCTGATGTCTAGTTTTGTGCCCTTTGCTATGTCCAATCCTATATGAATTTCTGTTTTTATCTGATCGCATGGGACTAGCCCAGTGGTTCTCCAATTGGCTGGACATTCAAATTGCTTGGAAAACTTTTTAAAAACATAGGGGCCTGCAGCCTTCCCCAGACAAGTTAATTCAGAATTTCTGAAGGTGGGGCTGAGGCGTTAGTATTTTCTTAAGCTCCCTGTGTGATTATAATGAGTCCAACAATCACTCCCAACTCTAATAAAACGTTCTGACATTTTATAAAACTTGCCGATTGAGAACCTCAGCATGTGTTTCAAATGAGTTCAGAGGAGAGAGTTTCCAGTGTTAGGTGTTGGTGTTTGTTCTATCAGTTGCATTCACAATGTAGGCTGACAAGGGGAAAAAAAAAAAAACAACAACAACAAGAAAAAAAAATTCAAAGGGAAGGTAGACAGGCCGTGCAAAGGAGAGCTCAATCACAGAAGAGCTGTCTCCAGGAGACCAAAGTCATGCTCTTTAACATTCTAAGTGATTGGTTTGTGCAGTGAACCAAATCTGAGCAGTTCCAATGTTTGAAAATGTAATGACTTGAATAGAAATACTAATATACCCTTCAAGGTCATGAAACAGTTCCTTGGCCTTAGGAAACGTGTAACTTCTGTGAGCTCATGTAGGTCAATTTGATGGGCCTCTTATAACCTTAAGATTCATCTTGCTCCTTATCTTTCCTCTGCATTAAAATATGTTAATACCAGCTTTGGAATCAAATCAATTCTTTTCTTTTTAAATCTGCCTTTTTAAAACTTCCTTTGTATTTGCAGAATTACCAAGGAGTTGTTAAAAATTACCGTATTTTCTACCTCTGAATGAAATTAAGCAAAGACCGAAGTACGAAAAGGTCATCGAAACAAGAGACTATAAAAGAAACCTGAGAATAGCGGTACACTGCTAATGATAGCCTAAAATTTAATTTAAAGTCAGTCCTGAAACTGTGTAATGGTTAAGGATTGAGTTTCTATCCTCATCCACATGTTTAAGGAATCTTCTGTATTGGCTATCTCTAAGCAAATTAGTGGGAATGGGAGAGGGCGGGGAACAGCTCACTAAGAATCTACTCATCTATAGTCCTTTTATCTTTTCATTTAGAAGGGTAAGCTACTGAATGTCATATATATAATGCGGTACATAAAATGTGATAAATGCTGCACCTAACACACAAAGTCTACAATAGACCATAGATCTACAAAGGACTATGATCTATGGATCAGAACTAGCAGAGTTAACATCAACCCAGTTCCTAGCAAACGTTGCTAACTTATGGCCATAGCTATCATTTCAGGCCCAATACCCCCGTTATAAAAGCAAATATTCTGTAGACCCCCTTCCCTTCCAAATGAGGCACTCTATCTTCAACTATAATTTTTAAGTAAATTTAAATCAATTTAGAATAATGGAATATATGTTATTGTACATTCATAACTATACTATATTCCTATTCCTACACCCCGCTTAATTATAATAAGTAAGTTAGGATCAGGGAAAGCAATATGAGAAATTATCCCACACGGGAAGTTCAGGAAAAATGAAAGAGCAAAGGCAGAGATGGACTCTCAGCTACTAGCAGGCCAGTTTTCTCTGTAGACGATCACAGACAAAGGGGGAAAAATACTTAACTGGAGTATGTATAACATGCTAAGATAAATTACAATCTGTCAATGTTGACCAAGAGTGAGGAAGTTTGATATTCCTGTGAATGAGCTATTTATAAACGTACTTATAAAACAATTCAGTGTGTTATGACACGAGTTAAGAGTGCCAATGAAGTGCCCTGGAAACATTTCATCCCAGAGCCAGCCACATGTCCAAAGATGCATTCAGTCTGTGGTGGGAAAGAAAAGTGGGCCGGGGGCTCCAGATGAGGGGAGCCGTGTAGCAACTTGGGGCAAGGATGCAGATGCCAAAGCTGGGCCTGTCCGACAGGGAGCTCAGGAGGGACTCAGCTGCTGCTTTGGGAGGTGGCAGGAGGTGGGGGGAGGGGATAGCCCGACCCTGGCTCCTGAAGCACCCCTCCCCTCCCTTCCTACTTGGGTCCCACACAGCGCCCCTCACTGCATCCTGCCTTGGCCTACCTGTGCCCCACATACACCCCGATGCTTCCCTCCCCGTTGCCTGAGCCCGAGCCTCCCTGCCTGCCTTCGACCATCCCCAGTACCCCCATCGTGCCGTGACCTACCTGCACCTGGGGCTCCATCCTGCTTCCCTGCTGGGGACTAGCCTTCTTGGACATGTGCGTCTCCTGGCAAGCTCTGGAGCCCTGAAGTACCTGAAATAACCTTAAGTTCAGGAAAAGAATAAAGCTCAATGATAAAGAAAATCTCTATCATTTTATTCATTGAATCATGTTGTTTATGTTTACATATAAAATATGCATATCTGTGTGCATATGCATGGCTATATTTTGGGTTTTTATGTAATAAAATTACATATTAACATTTTATTTCTTTAAAACATTGACGCATTGTGGCAAAACGTTAGCATTTAAAAATCTTTCTTTTCAGAAATCAGATCGTATACAAATGCTTGAAGTTTCTTTTTCACCTTTCCTTTATCCCATTCCCTTCTTTGCATCCAAAGAGGTAACCGTTATCCTGAAGTCAGTGTTGTTTTACTTTCCCAGCTGTTTTTTTTTTCGCCAGTCCCGCGGCCTGGGGAGGGTGGGGCTCCGGCGAAAGGACGAGGGGCGGGTTCCCCTCCCGATCTCAGAGAAGCTCCCAAAAGGGCAGCGGCGTGCCCACCTGCCGCCACCTCGGGCGGCCGCGAACCATTCAAATCGCCCGCGCCAAGAGGTACCCGGCGCTCGCGATTGGCGGAGCCGGACCAGCGCCCCTGGGCGGGGCCGGCCCCCTCGCAGCGGCCGCGGGTCCCGCCCCCACGCAGGGTCCGCGGGTCCCGCCCCGCTGGTGCGCATGCGCGCAGTCCCCAGAGGAAAGAGTCTGCGCACACCCCCGCCCGGCCTCCGACTCGCGCCGCGGCTCCCTCCCTTGTCCGCGGAGGCTTGTCGGCTCGGCGAGACAGCAAGAGCTGCGGCCGGCAGGGGGCTGTGCGGACCCAAGGCGGCTGCGGTGGCGCCGGCCTGTGGAAAATGCCACCAGGCGGCGCTTCGGTTCGTTGCTCGTGTGACGGCCGTTCCCCGCCCCCCCATCCCTGAACCCCCTGCGACCGCCGGGGAAGAACCGGCCCGCGCAGTGAGTACCGCACCGAGACGCTTCGGCGGGAACGAGGCCGACGGCCGGCTGTGCCGGTTGCGCCCCTGAGGTGAGTGCGGGCTGCGGCGGCGGCGGCGGCGGCGGCGGCGGCGGCGGCGGCGGCGGCGGCGGCGGCAGGGCGCGGGGCGCGGGAAGGACGGGGGTTGCGGCGGCTGCCACCCCGGGTCCCCGCGGCGGAGGGAGGCCGCGCGGGCCTCTGCGGGGCGGGGAGGGCCGGCGCCGTCAGTGTTTAGTCTCAGCTATTCTGATGTCTAGTTTTGTGCCCTTTGCTATGTCCAATCCTATATGAATTTCTGTTTTTATCTGATCGCATGGGACTAGCCCAGTGGTTCTCCAATTGGCTGGACATTCAAATTGCTTGGAAAACTTTTTAAAAACATAGGGGCCTGCAGCCTTCCCCAGACAAGTTAATTCAGAATTTCTGAAGGTGGGGCTGAGGCGTTAGTATTTTCTTAAGCTCCCTGTGTGATTATAATGAGTCCAACAATCACTCCCAACTCTAATAAAACGTTCTGACATTTTATAAAACTTGCCGATTGAGAACCTCAGCATGTGTTTCAAATGAGTTCAGAGGAGAGAGTTTCCAGTGTTAGGTGTTGGTGTTTGTTCTATCAGTTGCATTCACAATGTAGGCTGACAAGGGGAAAAAAAAAAAAACAACAACAACAAGAAAAAAAAATTCAAAGGGAAGGTAGACAGGCCGTGCAAAGGAGAGCTCAATCACAGAAGAGCTGTCTCCAGGAGACCAAAGTCATGCTCTTTAACATTCTAAGTGATTGGTTTGTGCAGTGAACCAAATCTGAGCAGTTCCAATGTTTGAAAATGTAATGACTTGAATAGAAATACTAATATACCCTTCAAGGTCATGAAACAGTTCCTTGGCCTTAGGAAACGTGTAACTTCTGTGAGCTCATGTAGGTCAATTTGATGGGCCTCTTATAACCTTAAGATTCATCTTGCTCCTTATCTTTCCTCTGCATTAAAATATGTTAATACCAGCTTTGGAATCAAATCAATTCTTTTCTTTTTAAATCTGCCTTTTTAAAACTTCCTTTGTATTTGCAGAATTACCAAGGAGTTGTTAAAAATTACCGTATTTTCTACCTCTGAATGAAATTAAGCAAAGACCGAAGTACGAAAAGGTCATCGAAACAAGAGACTATAAAAGAAACCTGAGAATAGCGGTACACTGCTAATGATAGCCTAAAATTTAATTTAAAGTCAGTCCTGAAACTGTGTAATGGTTAAGGATTGAGTTTCTATCCTCATCCACATGTTTAAGGAATCTTCTGTATTGGCTATCTCTAAGCAAATTAGTGGGAATGGGAGAGGGCGGGGAACAGCTCACTAAGAATCTACTCATCTATAGTCCTTTTATCTTTTCATTTAGAAGGGTAAGCTACTGAATGTCATATATATAATGCGGTACATAAAATGTGATAAATGCTGCACCTAACACACAAAGTCTACAATAGACCATAGATCTACAAAGGACTATGATCTATGGATCAGAACTAGCAGAGTTAACATCAACCCAGTTCCTAGCAAACGTTGCTAACTTATGGCCATAGCTATCATTTCAGGCCCAATACCCCCGTTATAAAAGCAAATATTCTGTAGACCCCCTTCCCTTCCAAATGAGGCACTCTATCTTCAACTATAATTTTTAAGTAAATTTAAATCAATTTAGAATAATGGAATATATGTTATTGTACATTCATAACTATACTATATTCCTATTCCTACACCCCGCTTAATTATAATAAGTAAGTTAGGATCAGGGAAAGCAATATGAGAAATTATCCCACACGGGAAGTTCAGGAAAAATGAAAGAGCAAAGGCAGAGATGGACTCTCAGCTACTAGCAGGCCAGTTTTCTCTGTAGACGATCACAGACAAAGGGGGAAAAATACTTAACTGGAGTATGTATAACATGCTAAGATAAATTACAATCTGTCAATGTTGACCAAGAGTGAGGAAGTTTGATATTCCTGTGAATGAGCTATTTATAAACGTACTTATAAAACAATTCAGTGTGTTATGACACGAGTTAAGAGTGCCAATGAAGTGCCCTGGAAACATTTCATCCCAGAGCCAGCCACATGTCCAAAGATGCATTCAGTCTGTGGTGGGAAAGAAAAGTGGGCCGGGGGCTCCAGATGAGGGGAGCCGTGTAGCAACTTGGGGCAAGGACGCAGATGCCAAAGCTGGGCCTGTCCGACAGGGAGCTCAGGAGGGACTCAGCTGCTGCTTTGGGAGGTGGCAGGAGGTGG
This sequence comes from Camelus bactrianus, assembly GCF_048773025.1. NCBI lineage: Eukaryota > Metazoa > Chordata > Mammalia > Artiodactyla > Camelidae > Camelus > Camelus bactrianus. The sequence continues at coordinate 27,131 of NC_133567.1, read as the reverse complement.
GGGGAGGGGATAGCCCGACCCTGGCTCCTGAAGCACCCCTCCGCTCCCTTCCTACTTGGGTCCCACACAGCGCCCCTCACTGCATCCTGCCTTGGCCTACCTGTGCCCCACATACACCCCGATGCTTCCCTCCCCGTTGCCTGAGCCCGAGCCTCCCTGCCTGCCTTCGACCATCCCCAGTACCCCCATCGTGCCGTGACCTACCTGCACCTGGGGCTCCATCCTGCTTCCCTGCTGGGGACTGGCCTTCTTGGACATGTGCGTCTCCTGGCAAGCTCTGGAGCCCTGAAGTACCTGAAATAACCTTAAGTTCAGGAAAAGAATAAAGCTCAATGATAAAGAAAATCTCTATCATTTTATTCATTGAATCATGTTGTTTATGTTTACATATAAAATATGCATATCTGTGTGCATATGCATGGCTATATTTTGGGTTTTTATGTAATAAAATTACATATTAACATTTTATTTCTTTAAAACATTGACGCATTGTGGCAAAACGTTAGCATTTAAAAATCTTTCTTTTCAGAAATCAGATCGTATACAAATGCTTGAAGTTTCTTTTTCACCTTTCCTTTATCCCATTCCCTTCTTTGCATCCAAAGAGGTAACCGTTATCCTGAAGTCAGTGTTGTTTTACTTTCCCAGCTGTTTTTTTTTTTCGCCAGTCCCGCGGCCTGGGGAGGGTGGGGCTCCGGCGAAAGGACGAGGGGCGGGTTCCCCTCCCGATCTCAGAGAAGCTCCCAAAAGGGCAGCGGCGTGCCCACCTGCCGCCACCTCGGGCGGCCGCGAACAATTCAAATCGCCCGCGCCAAGAGGTACCCGGCGCTCGCGATTGGCGGAGCCGGACCAGCGCCCCTGGGCGGGGCCGGCCCCCTCGCAGCGGCCGCGGGTCCCGCCCCCACGCAGGGTCCGCGGGTCCCGCCCCGCTGGTGCGCATGCGCGCAGTCCCCAGAGGAAAGAGTCTGCGCACACCCCCGCCCGGCCTCCGACTCGCGCCGCGGCTCCCTCCCTTGTCCGCGGAGGCTTGTCGGCTCGGCGAGACAGCAAGAGCTGCGGCCGGCAGGGGGCTGTGCGGACCCAAGGCGGCTGCGGTGGCGCCGGCCTGTGGAAAATGCCACCAGGCGGCGCTTCGGTTCGTTGCTCGTGTGACGGCCGTTCCCCGCCCCCCCATCCCTGAACCCCCTGCGACCGCCGGGGAAGAACCGGCCCGCGCAGTGAGTACCGCACCGAGACGCTTCGGCGGGAACGAGGCCGACGGCCGGCTGTGCCGGTTGCGCCCCTGAGGTGAGTGCGGGCTGCGGCGGCGGCGGCGGCGGCGGCGGCAGGGCGCGGGGCGCGGGAAGGACGGGGGTTGCGGCGGCTGCCACCCCGGGTCCCCGCGGCGGAGGGAGGCCGCGCGGGCCTCTGCGGGGCGGGGAGGGCCGGCGCCGTCAGTGTTTAGTCTCAGCTATTCTGATGTCTAGTTTTGTGCCCTTTGCTATGTCCAATCCTATATGAATTTCTGTTTTTATCTGATCGCATGGGACTAGCCCAGTGGTTCTCCAATTGGCTGGACATTCAAATTGCTTGGAAAACTTTTTAAAAACATAGGGGCCTGCAGCCTTCCCCAGACAAGTTAATTCAGAATTTCTGAAGGTGGGGCTGAGGCATTAGTATTTTCTTAAGCTCCCTGTGTGATTATAATGAGTCCAACAATCACTCCCAACTCTAATAAAACGTTCTGACATTTTATAAAACTTGCCGATTGAGAACCTCAGCATGTGTTTCAAATGAGTTCAGAGGAGAGAGTTTCCAGTGTTAGGTGTTGGTGTTTGTTCTATCAGTTGCATTCACAATGTAGGCTGACAAGGGGAAAAAAAAAAAAAAACAACAACAACAAGAAAAAAAAATTCAAAGGGAAGGTAGACAGGCCGTGCAAAGGAGAGCTCAATCACAGAAGAGCTGTCTCCAGGAGACCAAAGTCATGCTCTTTAACATTCTAAGTGATTGGTTTGTGCAGTGAACCAAATCTGAGCAGTTCCAATGTTTGAAAATGTAATGACTTGAATAGAAATACTAATATACCCTTCAAGGTCATGAAACAGTTCCTTGGCCTTAGGAAACGTGTAACTTCTGTGAGCTCATGTAGGTCAATTTGATGGGCCTCTTATAACCTTAAGATTCATCTTGCTCCTTATCTTTCCTCTGCATTAAAATATGTTAATACCAGCTTTGGAATCAAATCAATTCTTTTCTTTTTAAATCTGCCTTTTTAAAACTTCCTTTGTATTTGCAGAATTACCAAGGAGTTGTTAAAAATTACCGTATTTTCTACCTCTGAATGAAATTAAGCAAAGACCGAAGTACGAAAAGGTCATCGAAACAAGAGACTATAAAAGAAACCTGAGAATAGCGGTACACTGCTAATGATAGCCTAAAATTTAATTTAAAGTCAGTCCTGAAACTGTGTAATGGTTAAGGATTGAGTTTCTATCCTCATCCACATGTTTAAGGAATCTTCTGTATTGGCTATCTCTAAGCAAATTAGTGGGAATGGGAGAGGGCGGGGAACAGCTCACTAAGAATCTACTCATCTATAGTCCTTTTATCTTTTCATTTAGAAGGGTAAGCTACTGAATGTCATATATATAATGCGGTACATAAAATGTGATAAATGCTGCACCTAACACACAAAGTCTACAATAGACCATAGATCTACAAAGGACTATGATCTATGGATCAGAACTAGCAGAGTTAACATCAACCCAGTTCCTAGCAAACGTTGCTAACTTATGGCCATAGCTATCATTTCAGGCCCAATACCCCCGTTATAAAAGCAAATATTCTGTAGACCCCCTTCCCTTCCAAATGAGGCACTCTATCTTCAACTATAATTTTTAAGTAAATTTAAATCAATTTAGAATAATGGAATATATGTTATTGTACATTCATAACTATACTATATTCCTATTCCTACACCCCGCTTAATTATAATAAGTAAGTTAGGATCAGGGAAAGCAATATGAGAAATTATCCCACACGGGAAGTTCAGGAAAAATGAAAGAGCAAAGGCAGAGATGGACTCTCAGCTACTAGCAGGCCAGTTTTCTCTGTAGACGATCACAGACAAAGGGGGAAAAATACTTAACTGGAGTATGTATAACATGCTAAGATAAATTACAATCTGTCAATGTTGACCAAGAGTGAGGAAGTTTGATATTCCTGTGAATGAGCTATTTATAAACGTACTTATAAAACAATTCAGTGTGTTATGACACGAGTTAAGAGTGCCAATGAAGTGCCCTGGAAACATTTCATCCCAGAGCCAGCCACATGTCCAAAGATGCATTCAGTCTGTGGTGGGAAAGAAAAGTGGGCCGGGGGCTCCAGATGAGGGGAGCCGTGTAGCAACTTGGGGCAAGGACGCAGATGCCAAAGCTGGGCCTGTCCGACAGGGAGCTCAGGAGGGACTCAGCTGCTGCTTTGGGAGGTGGCAGGAGGTGGGGGGAGGGGATAGCCCGACCCTGGCTCCTGAAGCACCCCTCCGCTCCCTTCCTACTTGGGTCCCACACAGCGCCCCTCACTGCATCCTGCCTTGGCCTACCTGTGCCCCACATACACCCCGATGCTTCCCTCCCCGTTGCCTGAGCCCGAGCCTCCCTGCCTGCCTTCGACCATCCCCAGTACCCCCATCGTGCCGTGACCTACCTGCACCTGGGGCTCCATCCTGCTTCCCTGCTGGGGACTGGCCTTCTTGGACATGTGCGTCTCCTGGCAAGCTCTGGAGCCCTGAAGTACCTGAAATAACCTTAAGTTCAGGAAAAGAATAAAGCTCAATGATAAAGAAAATCTCTATCATTTTATTCATTGAATCATGTTGTTTATGTTTACATATAAAATATGCATATCTGTGTGCATATGCATGGCTATATTTTGGGTTTTTATGTAATAAAATTACATATTAACATTTTATTTCTTTAAAACATTGACGCATTGTGGCAAAACGTTAGCATTTAAAAATCTTTCTTTTCAGAAATCAGATCGTATACAAATGCTTGAAGTTTCTTTTTCACCTTTCCTTTATCCCATTCCCTTCTTTGCATCCAAAGAGGTAACCGTTATCCTGAAGTCAGTGTTGTTTTACTTTCCCAGCTGTTTTTTTTTTCGCCAGTCCCGCGGCCTGGGGAGGGTGGGGCTCCGGCGAAAGGACGAGGGGCGGGTTCCCCTCCCGATCTCAGAGAAGCTCCCAAAAGGGCAGCGGCGTGCCCACCTGCCGCCACCTCGGGCGGCCGCGAACCATTCAAATCGCCCGCGCCAAGAGGTACCCGGCGCTCGCGATTGGCGGAGCCGGACCAGCGCCCCTGGGCGGGGCCGGCCCCCTCGCAGCGGCCGCGGGTCCCGCCCCCACGCAGGGTCCGCGGGTCCCGCCCCGCTGGTGCGCATGCGCGCAGTCCCCAGAGGAAAGAGTCTGCGCACACCCCCGCCCGGCCTCCGACTCGCGCCGCGGCTCCCTCCCTTGTCCGCGGAGGCTTGTCGGCTCGGCGAGACAGCAAGAGCTGCGGCCGGCAGGGGGCTGTGCGGACCCAAGGCGGCTGCGGTGGCGCCGGCCTGTGGAAAATGCCACCAGGCGGCGCTTCGGTTCGTTGCTCGTGTGACGGCCGTTCCCCGCCCCCCCATCCCTGAACCCCCTGCGACCGCCGGGGAAGAACCGGCCCGCGCAGTGAGTACCGCACCGAGACGCTTCGGCGGGAACGAGGCCGACGGCCGGCTGTGCCGGTTGCGCCCCTGAGGTGAGTGCGGGCTGCGGCGGCGGCGGCGGCGGCGGCGGCGGCGGCGGCGGCGGCGGCGGCGGCGGCGGCGGCAGGGCGCGGGGCGCGGGAAGGACGGGGGTTGCGGCGGCTGCCACCCCGGGTCCCCGCGGCGGAGGGAGGCCGCGCGGGCCTCTGCGGGGCGGGGAGGGCCGGCGCCGTCAGTGTTTAGTCTCAGCTATTCTGATGTCTAGTTTTGTGCCCTTTGCTATGTCCAATCCTATATGAATTTCTGTTTTTATCTGATCGCATGGGACTAGCCCAGTGGTTCTCCAATTGGCTGGACATTCAAATTGCTTGGAAAACTTTTTAAAAACATAGGGGCCTGCAGCCTTCCCCAGACAAGTTAATTCAGAATTTCTGAAGGTGGGGCTGAGGCGTTAGTATTTTCGTAAGCTCCCTGTGTGATTATAATGAGTCCAACAATCACTCCCAACTCTAATAAAACGTTCTGACATTTTATAAAACTTGCCGATTGAGAACCTCAGCATGTGTTTCAAATGAGTTCAGAGGAGAGAGTTTCCAGTGTTAGGTGTTGGTGTTTGTTCTATCAGTTGCATTCACAATGTAGGCTGACAAGGGGAAAAAAAAAAAAAACAACAACAACAAGAAAAAAAAATTCAAAGGGAAGGTAGACAGGCCGTGCAAAGGAGAGCTCAATCACAGAAGAGCTGTCTCCAGGAGACCAAAGTCATGCTCTTTAACATTCTAAGTGATTGGTTTGTGCAGTGAACCAAATCTGAGCAGTTCCAATGTTTGAAAATGTAATGACTTGAATAGAAATACTAATATACCCTTCAAGGTCATGAAACAGTTCCTTGGCCTTAGGAAACGTGTAACTTCTGTGAGCTCATGTAGGTCAATTTGATGGGCCTCTTATAACCTTAAGATTCATCTTGCTCCTTATCTTTCCTCTGCATTAAAATATGTTAATACCAGCTTTGGAATCAAATCAATTCTTTTCTTTTTAAATCTGCCTTTTTAAAACTTCCTTTGTATTTGCAGAATTACCAAGGAGTTGTTAAAAATTACCGTATTTTCTACCTCTGAATGAAATTAAGCAAAGACCGAAGTACGAAAAGGTCATCGAAACAAGAGACTATAAAAGAAACCTGAGAATAGCGGTACACTGCTAATGATAGCCTAAAATTTAATTTAAAGTCAGTCCTGAAACTGTGTAATGGTTAAGGATTGAGTTTCTATCCTCATCCACATGTTTAAGGAATCTTCTGTATTGGCTATCTCTAAGCAAATTAGTGGGAATGGGAGAGGGCGGGGAACAGCTCACTAAGAATCTACTCATCTATAGTCCTTTTATCTTTTCATTTAGAAGGGTAAGCTACTGAATGTCATATATATAATGCGGTACATAAAATGTGATAAATGCTGCACCTAACACACAAAGTCTACAATAGACCATAGATCTACAAAGGACTATGATCTATGGATCAGAACTAGCAGAGTTAACATCAACCCAGTTCCTAGCAAACGTTGCTAACTTATGGCCATAGCTATCATTTCAGGCCCAATACCCCCGTTATAAAAGCAAATATTCTGTAGACCCCCTTCCCTTCCAAATGAGGCACTCTATCTTCAACTATAATTTTTAAGTAAATTTAAATCAATTTAGAATAATGGAATATATGTTATTGTACATTCATAACTATACTATATTCCTATTCCTACACCCCGCTTAATTATAATAAGTAAGTTAGGATCAGGGAAAGCAATATGAGAAATTATCCCACACGGGAAGTTCAGGAAAAATGAAAGAGCAAAGGCAGAGATGGACTCTCAGCTACTAGCAGGCCAGTTTTCTCTGTAGACGATCACAGACAAAGGGGGAAAAATACTTAACTGGAGTATGTATAACATGCTAAGATAAATTACAATCTGTCAATGTTGACCAAGAGTGAGGAAGTTTGATATTCCTGTGAATGAGCTATTTATAAACGTACTTATAAAACAATTCAGTGTGTTATGACACGAGTTAAGAGTGCCAATGAAGTGCCCTGGAAACATTTCATCCCAGAGCCAGCCACATGTCCAAAGATGCATTCAGTCTGTGGTGGGAAAGAAAAGTGGGCCGGGGGCTCCAGATGAGGGGAGCCGTGTAGCAACTTGGGGCAAGGACGCAGATGCCAAAGCTGGGCCTGTCCGACAGGGAGCTCAGGAGGGACTCAGCTGCTGCTTTGGGAGGTGGCAGGAGGTGGGGGGAGGGGATAGCCCGACCCTGGCTCCTGAAGCACCCCTCCGCTCCCTTCCTACTTGGGTCCCACACAGCGCCCCTCACTGCATCCTGCCTTGGCCTACCTGTGCCCCACATACACCCCGATGCTTCCCTCCCCGTTGCCTGAGCCCGAGCCTCCCTGCCTGCCTTCGACCATCCCCAGTACCCCCATCGTGCCGTGACCTACCTGCACCTGGGGCTCCATCCTGCTTCCCTGCTGGGGACTGGCCTTCTTGGACATGTGCGTCTCCTGGCAAGCTCTGGAGCCCTGAAGTACCTGAAATAACCTTAAGTTCAGGAAAAGAATAAAGCTCAATGATAAAGAAAATCTCTATCATTTTATTCATTGAATCATGTTGTTTATGTTTACATATAAAATATGCATATCTGTGTGCATATGCATGGCTATATTTTGGGTTTTTATGTAATAAAATTACATATTAACATTTTATTTCTTTAAAACATTGACGCATTGTGGCAAAACGTTAGCATTTAAAAATCTTTCTTTTCAGAAATCAGATCGTATACAAATGCTTGAAGTTTCTTTTTCACCTTTCCTTTATCCCATTCCCTTCTTTGCATCCAAAGAGGTAACCGTTATCCTGAAGTCAGTGTTGTTTTACTTTCCCAGCTGTTTTTTTTTTTCGCCAGTCCCGCGGCCTGGGGAGGGTGGGGCTCCGGCGAAAGGACGAGGGGCGGGTTCCCCTCCCGATCTCAGAGAAGCTCCCAAAAGGGCAGCGGCGTGCCCACCTGCCGCCACCTCGGGCGGCCGCGAACAATTCAAATCGCCCGCGCCAAGAGGTACCCGGCGCTCGCGATTGGCGGAGCCGGACCAGCGCCCCTGGGCGGGGCCGGCCCCCTCGCAGCGGCCGCGGGTCCCGCCCCCACGCAGGGTCCGCGGGTCCCGCCCCGCTGGTGCGCATGCGCGCAGTCCCCAGAGGAAAGAGTCTGCGCACACCCCCGCCCGGCCTCCGACTCGCGCCGCGGCTCCCTCCCTTGTCCGCGGAGGCTTGTCGGCTCGGCGAGACAGCAAGAGCTGCGGCCGGCAGGGGGCTGTGCGGACCCAAGGCGGCTGCGGTGGCGCCGGCCTGTGGAAAATGCCACCAGGCGGCGCTTCGGTTCGTTGCTCGTGTGACGGCCGTTCCCCGCCCCCCCATCCCTGAACCCCCTGCGACCGCCGGGGAAGAACCGGCCCGCGCAGTGAGTACCGCACCGAGACGCTTCGGCGGGAACGAGGCCGACGGCCGGCTGTGCCGGTTGCGCCCCTGAGGTGAGTGCGGGCTGCGGCGGCGGCGGCGGCGGCGGCGGCAGGGCGCGGGGCGCGGGAAGGACGGGGGTTGCGGCGGCTGCCACCCCGGGTCCCCGCGGCGGAGGGAGGCCGCGCGGGCCTCTGCGGGGCGGGGAGGGCCGGCGCCGTCAGTGTTTAGTCTCAGCTATTCTGATGTCTAGTTTTGTGCCCTTTGCTATGTCCAATCCTATATGAATTTCTGTTTTTATCTGATCGCATGGGACTAGCCCAGTGGTTCTCCAATTGGCTGGACATTCAAATTGCTTGGAAAACTTTTTAAAAACATAGGGGCCTGCAGCCTTCCCCAGACAAGTTAATTCAGAATTTCTGAAGGTGGGGCTGAGGCATTAGTATTTTCTTAAGCTCCCTGTGTGATTATAATGAGTCCAACAATCACTCCCAACTCTAATAAAACGTTCTGACATTTTATAAAACTTGCCGATTGAGAACCTCAGCATGTGTTTCAAATGAGTTCAGAGGAGAGAGTTTCCAGTGTTAGGTGTTGGTGTTTGTTCTATCAGTTGCATTCACAATGTAGGCTGACAAGGGGAAAAAAAAAAAAAAACAACAACAACAAGAAAAAAAAATTCAAAGGGAAGGTAGACAGGCCGTGCAAAGGAGAGCTCAATCACAGAAGAGCTGTCTCCAGGAGACCAAAGTCATGCTCTTTAACATTCTAAGTGATTGGTTTGTGCAGTGAACCAAATCTGAGCAGTTCCAATGTTTGAAAATGTAATGACTTGAATAGAAATACTAATATACCCTTCAAGGTCATGAAACAGTTCCTTGGCCTTAGGAAACGTGTAACTTCTGTGAGCTCATGTAGGTCAATTTGATGGGCCTCTTATAACCTTAAGATTCATCTTGCTCCTTATCTTTCCTCTGCATTAAAATATGTTAATACCAGCTTTGGAATCAAATCAATTCTTTTCTTTTTAAATCTGCCTTTTTAAAACTTCCTTTGTATTTGCAGAATTACCAAGGAGTTGTTAAAAATTACCGTATTTTCTACCTCTGAATGAAATTAAGCAAAGACCGAAGTACGAAAAGGTCATCGAAACAAGAGACTATAAAAGAAACCTGAGAATAGCGGTACACTGCTAATGATAGCCTAAAATTTAATTTAAAGTCAGTCCTGAAACTGTGTAATGGTTAAGGATTGAGTTTCTATCCTCATCCACATGTTTAAGGAATCTTCTGTATTGGCTATCTCTAAGCAAATTAGTGGGAATGGGAGAGGGCGGGGAACAGCTCACTAAGAATCTACTCATCTATAGTCCTTTTATCTTTTCATTTAGAAGGGTAAGCTACTGAATGTCATATATATAATGCGGTACATAAAATGTGATAAATGCTGCACCTAACACACAAAGTCTACAATAGACCATAGATCTACAAAGGACTATGATCTATGGATCAGAACTAGCAGAGTTAACATCAACCCAGTTCCTAGCAAACGTTGCTAACTTATGGCCATAGCTATCATTTCAGGCCCAATACCCCCGTTATAAAAGCAAATATTCTGTAGACCCCCTTCCCTTCCAAATGAGGCACTCTATCTTCAACTATAATTTTTAAGTAAATTTAAATCAATTTAGAATAATGGAATATATGTTATTGTACATTCATAACTATACTATATTCCTATTCCTACACCCCGCTTAATTATAATAAGTAAGTTAGGATCAGGGAAAGCAATATGAGAAATTATCCCACACGGGAAGTTCAGGAAAAATGAAAGAGCAAAGGCAGAGATGGACTCTCAGCTACTAGCAGGCCAGTTTTCTCTGTAGACGATCACAGACAAAGGGGGAAAAATACTTAACTGGAGTATGTATAACATGCTAAGATAAATTACAATCTGTCAATGTTGACCAAGAGTGAGGAAGTTTGATATTCCTGTGAATGAGCTATTTATAAACGTACTTATAAAACAATTCAGTGTGTTATGACACGAGTTAAGAGTGCCAATGAAGTGCCCTGGAAACATTTCATCCCAGAGCCAGCCACATGTCCAAAGATGCATTCAGTCTGTGGTGGGAAAGAAAAGTGGGCCGGGGGCTCCAGATGAGGGGAGCCGTGTAGCAACTTGGGGCAAGGACGCAGATGCCAAAGCTGGGCCTGTCCGACAGGGAGCTCAGGAGGGACTCAGCTGCTGCTTTGGGAGGTGGCAGGAGGTGGGGGGAGGGGATAGCCCGACCCTGGCTCCTGAAGCACCCCTCCCCTCCCTTCCTACTTGGGTCCCACACAGCGCCCCTCACTGCATCCTGCCTTGGCCTACCTGTGCCCCACATACACCCCGATGCTTCCCTCCCCGTTGCCTGAGCCCGAGCCTCCCTGCCTGCCTTCGACCATCCCCAGTACCCCCATCGTGCCGTGACCTACCTGCACCTGGGGCTCCATCCTGCTTCCCTGCTGGGGACTGGCCTTCTTGGACATGTGCGTCTCCTGGCAAGCTCTGGAGCCCTGAAGTACCTGAAATAACCTTAAGTTCAGGAAAAGAATAAAGCTCAATGATAAAGAAAATCTCTATCATTTTATTCATTGAATCATGTTGTTTATGTTTACATATAAAATATGCATATCTGTGTGCATATGCATGGCTATATTTTGGGTTTTTATGTAATAAAATTACATATTAACATTTTATTTCTTTAAAACATTGACGCATTGTGGCAAAACGTTAGCATTTAAAAATCTTTCTTTTCAGAAATCAGATCGTATACAAATGCTTGAAGTTTCTTTTTCACCTTTCCTTTATCCCATTCCCTTCTTTGCATCCAAAGAGGTAACCGTTATCCTGAAGTCAGTGTTGTTTTACTTTCCCAGCTGTTTTTTTTTTTCGCCAGTCCCGCGGCCTGGGGAGGGTGGGGCTCCGGCGAAAGGACGAGGGGCGGGTTCCCCTCCCGATCTCAGAGAAGCTCCCAAAAGGGCAGCGGCGTGCCCACCTGCCGCCACCTCGGGCGGCCGCGAACCATTCAAATCGCCCGCGCCAAGAGGTACCCGGCGCTCGCGATTGGCTGAGCCGGACCAGCGCCCCTGGGCGGGGCCGGCCCCCTCGCAGCGGCCGCGGGTCCCGCCCCCACGCAGGGTCCGCGGGTCCCGCCCCGCTGGTGCGCATGCGCGCAGTCCCCAGAGGAAAGAGTCTGCGCACACCCCCGCCCGGCCTCCGACTCGCGCCGCGGCTCCCTCCCTTGTCCGCGGAGGCTTGTCGGCTCGGCGAGACAGCAAGAGCTGCGGCCGGCAGGGGGCTGTGCGGACCCAAGGCGGCTGCGGTGGCGCCGGCCTGTGGAAAATGCCACCAGGCGGCGCTTCGGTTCGTTGCTCGTGTGACGGCCGTTCCCCGCCCCCCCATCCCTGAACCCCCTGCGACCGCCGGGGAAGAACCGGCCCGCGCAGTGAGTACCGCACCGAGACGCTTCGGCGGGAACGAGGCCGACGGCCGGCTGTGCCGGTTGCGCCCCTGAGGTGAGTGCGGGCTGCGGCGGCGGCGGCGGCGGCAGGGCGCGGGGCGCGGGAAGGACGGGGGTTGCGGCGGCTGCCACCCCGGGTCCCCGCGGCGGAGGGAGGCCGCGCGGGCCTCTGCGGGGCGGGGAGGGCCGGCGCCGTCAGTGTTTAGTCTCAGCTATTCTGATGTCTAGTTTTGTGCCCTTTGCTATGTCCAATCCTATATGAATTTCTGTTTTTATCTGATCGCATGGGACTAGCCCAGTGGTTCTCCAATTGGCTGGACATTCAAATTGCTTGGAAAACTTTTTAAAAACATAGGGGCCTGCAGCCTTCCCCAGACAAGTTAATTCAGAATTTCTGAAGGTGGGGCTGAGGCGTTAGTATTTTCTTAAGCTCCCTGTGTGATTATAATGAGTCCAACAATCACTCCCAACTCTAATAAAACGTTCTGACATTTTATAAAACTTGCCGATTGAGAACCTCAGCATGTGTTTCAAATGAGTTCAGAGGAGAGAGTTTCCAGTGTTAGGTGTTGGTGTTTGTTCTATCAGTTGCATTCACAATGTAGGCTGACAAGGGGAAAAAAAAAAAAAACAACAACAACAAGAAAAAAAAATTCAAAGGGAAGGTAGACAGGCCGTGCAAAGGAGAGCTCAATCACAGAAGAGCTGTCTCCAGGAGACCAAAGTCATGCTCTTTAACATTCTAAGTGATTGGTTTGTGCAGTGAACCAAATCTGAGCAGTTCCAATGTTTGAAAATGTAATGACTTGAATAGAAATACTAATATACCCTTCAAGGTCATGAAACAGTTCCTTGGCCTTAGGAAACGTGTAACTTCTGTGAGCTCATGTAGGTCAATTTGATGGGCCTCTTATAACCTTAAGATTCATCTTGCTCCTTATCTTTCCTCTGCATTAAAATATGTTAATACCAGCTTTGGAATCAAATCAATTCTTTTCTTTTTAAATCTGCCTTTTTAAAACTTCCTTTGTATTTGCAGAATTACCAAGGAGTTGTTAAAAATTACCGTATTTTCTACCTCTGAATGAAATTAAGCAAAGACCGAAGTACGAAAAGGTCATCGAAACAAGAGACTATAAAAGAAACCTGAGAATAGCGGTACACTGCTAATGATAGCCTAAAATTTAATTTAAAGTCAGTCCTGAAACTGTGTAATGGTTAAGGATTGAGTTTCTATCCTCATCCACATGTTTAAGGAATCTTCTGTATTGGCTATCTCTAAGCAAATTAGTGGGAATGGGAGAGGGCGGGGAACAGCTCACTAAGAATCTACTCATCTATAGTCCTTTTATCTTTTCATTTAGAAGGGTAAGCTACTGAATGTCATATATATAATGCGGTACATAAAATGTGATAAATGCTGCACCTAACACACAAAGTCTACAATAGACCATAGATCTACAAAGGACTATGATCTATGGATCAGAACTAGCAGAGTTAACATCAACCCAGTTCCTAGCAAACGTTGCTAACTTATGGCCATAGCTATCATTTCAGGCCCAATACCCCCGTTATAAAAGCAAATATTCTGTAGACCCCCTTCCCTTCCAAATGAGGCACTCTATCTTCAACTATAATTTTTAAGTAAATTTAAATCAATTTAGAATAATGGAATATATGTTATTGTACATTCATAACTATACTATATTCCTATTCCTACACCCCGCTTAATTATAATAAGTAAGTTAGGATCAGGGAAAGCAATATGAGAAATTATCCCACACGGGAAGTTCAGGAAAAATGAAAGAGCAAAGGCAGAGATGGACTCTCAGCTACTAGCAGGCCAGTTTTCTCTGTAGACGATCACAGACAAAGGGGGAAAAATACTTAACTGGAGTATGTATAACATGCTAAGATAAATTACAATCTGTCAATGTTGACCAAGAGTGAGGAAGTTTGATATTCCTGTGAATGAGCTATTTATAAACGTACTTATAAAACAATTCAGTGTGTTATGACACGAGTTAAGAGTGCCAATGAAGTGCCCTGGAAACATTTCATCCCAGAGCCAGCCACATGTCCAAAGATGCATTCAGTCTGTGGTGGGAAAGAAAAGTGGGCCGGGGGCTCCAGATGAGGGGAGCCGTGTAGCAACTTGGGGCAAGGACGCAGATGCCAAAGCTGGGCCTGTCCGACAGGGAGCTCAGGAGGGACTCAGCTGCTGCTTTGGGAGGTGGCAGGAGGTGGGGGGAGGGGATAGCCCGACCCTGGCTCCTGAAGCACCCCTCCGCTCCCTTCCTACTTGGGTCCCACACAGCGCCCCTCACTGCATCCTGCCTTGGCCTACCTGTGCCCCACATACACCCCGATGCTTCCCTCCCCGTTGCCTGAGCCCGAGCCTCCCTGCCTGCCTTCGACCATCCCCAGTACCCCCATCGTGCCGTGACCTACCTGCACCTGGGGCTCCATCCTGCTTCCCTGCTGGGGACTGGCCTTCTTGGACATGTGCGTCTCCTGGCAAGCTCTGGAGCCCTGAAGTACCTGAAATAACCTTAAGTTCAGGAAAAGAATAAAGCTCAATGATAAAGAAAATCTCTATCATTTTATTCATTGAATCATGTTGTTTATGTTTACATATAAAATATGCATATCTGTGTGCATATGCATGGCTATATTTTGGGTTTTTATGTAATAAAATTACATATTAACATTTTATTTCTTTAAAACATTGACGCATTGTGGCAAAACGTTAGCATTTAAAAATCTTTCTTTTCAGAAATCAGATCGTATACAAATGCTTGAAGTTTCTTTTTCACCTTTCCTTTATCCCATTCCCTTCTTTGCATCCAAAGAGGTAACCGTTATCCTGAAGTCAGTGTTGTTTTACTTTCCCAGCTGTTTTTTTTTTTCGCCAGTCCCGCGGCCTGGGGAGGGTGGGGCTCCGGCGAAAGGACGAGGGGCGGGTTCCCCTCCCGATCTCAGAGAAGCTCCCAAAAGGGCAGCGGCGTGCCCACCTGCCGCCACCTCGGGCGGCCGCGAACCATTCAAATCGCCCGCGCCAAGAGGTACCCGGCGCTCGCGATTGGCGGAGCCGGACCAGCGCCCCTGGGCGGGGCCGGCCCCCTCGCAGCGGCCGCGGGTCCCGCCCCCACGCAGGGTCCGCGGGTCCCGCCCCGCTGGTGCGCATGCGCGCAGTCCCCAGAGGAAAGAGTCTGCGCACACCCCCGCCCGGCCTCCGACTCGCGCCGCGGCTCCCTCCCTTGTCCGCGGAGGCTTGTCGGCTCGGCGAGACAGCAAGAGCTGCGGCCGGCAGGGGGCTGTGCGGACCCAAGGCGGCTGCGGTGGCGCCGGCCTGTGGAAAATGCCACCAGGCGGCGCTTCGGTTCGTTGCTCGTGTGACGGCCGTTCCCCGCCCCCCCATCCCTGAACCCCCTGCGACCGCCGGGGAAGAACCGGCCCGCGCAGTGAGTACCGCACCGAGACGCTTCGGCGGGAACGAGGCCGACGGCCGGCTGTGCCGGTTGCGCCCCTGAGGTGAGTGCGGGCTGCGGCGGCGGCGGCGGCGGCGGCGGCGGCGGCGGCGGCGGCGGCAGGGCGCGGGGCGCGGGAAGGACGGGGGTTGCGGCGGCTGCCACCCCGGGTCCCCGCGGCGGAGGGAGGCCGCGCGGGCCTCTGCGGGGCGGGGAGGGCCGGCGCCGTCAGTGTTTAGTCTCAGCTATTCTGATGTCTAGTTTTGTGCCCTTTGCTATGTCCAATCCTATATGAATTTCTGTTTTTATCTGATCGCATGGGACTAGCCCAGTGGTTCTCCAATTGGCTGGACATTCAAATTGCTTGGAAAACTTTTTAAAAACATAGGGGCCTGCAGCCTTCCCCAGACAAGTTAATTCAGAATTTCTGAAGGTGGGGCTGAGGCGTTAGTATTTTCTTAAGCTCCCTGTGTGATTATAATGAGTCCAACAATCACTCCCAACTCTAATAAAACGTTCTGACATTTTATAAAACTTGCCGATTGAGAACCTCAGCATGTGTTTCAAATGAGTTCAGAGGAGAGAGTTTCCAGTGTTAGGTGTTGGTGTTTGTTCTATCAGTTGCATTCACAATGTAGGCTGACAAGGGGAAAAAAAAAAAAAAACAACAACAACAAGAAAAAAAAATTCAAAGGGAAGGTAGACAGGCCGTGCAAAGGAGAGCTCAATCACAGAAGAGCTGTCTCCAGGAGACCAAAGTCATGCTCTTTAACATTCTAAGTGATTGGTTTGTGCAGTGAACCAAATCTGAGCAGTTCCAATGTTTGAAAATGTAATGACTTGAATAGAAATACTAATATACCCTTCAAGGTCATGAAACAGTTCCTTGGCCTTAGGAAACGTGTAACTTCTGTGAGCTCATGTAGGTCAATTTGATGGGCCTCTTATAACCTTAAGATTCATCTTGCTCCTTATCTTTCCTCTGCATTAAAATATGTTAATACCAGCTTTGGAATCAAATCAATTCTTTTCTTTTTAAATCTGCCTTTTTAAAACTTCCTTTGTATTTGCAGAATTACCAAGGAGTTGTTAAAAATTACCGTATTTTCTACCTCTGAATGAAATTAAGCAAAGACCGAAGTACGAAAAGGTCATCGAAACAAGAGACTATAAAAGAAACCTGAGAATAGCGGTACACTGCTAATGATAGCCTAAAATTTAATTTAAAGTCAGTCCTGAAACTGTGTAATGGTTAAGGATTGAGTTTCTATCCTCATCCACATGTTTAAGGAATCTTCTGTATTGGCTATCTCTAAGCAAATTAGTGGGAATGGGAGAGGGCGGGGAACAGCTCACTAAGAATCTACTCATCTATAGTCCTTTTATCTTTTCATTTAGAAGGGTAAGCTACTGAATGTCATATATATAATGCGGTACATAAAATGTGATAAATGCTGCACCTAACACACAAAGTCTACAATAGACCATAGATCTACAAAGGACTATGATCTATGGATCAGAACTAGCAGAGTTAACATCAACCCAGTTCCTAGCAAACGTTGCTAACTTATGGCCATAGCTATCATTTCAGGCCCAATACCCCCGTTATAAAAGCAAATATTCTGTAGACCCCCTTCCCTTCCAAATGAGGCACTCTATCTTCAACTATAATTTTTAAGTAAATTTAAATCAATTTAGAATAATGGAATATATGTTATTGTACATTCATAACTATACTATATTCCTATTCCTACACCCCGCTTAATTATAATAAGTAAGTTAGGATCAGGGAAAGCAATATGAGAAATTATCCCACACGGGAAGTTCAGGAAAAATGAAAGAGCAAAGGCAGAGATGGACTCTCAGCTACTAGCAGGCCAGTTTTCTCTGTAGACGATCACAGACAAAGGGGGAAAAATACTTAACTGGAGTATGTATAACATGCTAAGATAAATTACAATCTGTCAATGTTGACCAAGAGTGAGGAAGTTTGATATTCCTGTGAATGAGCTATTTATAAACGTACTTATAAAACAATTCAGTGTGTTATGACACGAGTTAAGAGTGCCAATGAAGTGCCCTGGAAACATTTCATCCCAGAGCCAGCCACATGTCCAAAGATGCATTCAGTCTGTGGTGGGAAAGAAAAGTGGGCCGGGGGCTCCAGATGAGGGGAGCCGTGTAGCAACTTGGGGCAAGGACGCAGATGCCAAAGCTGGGCCTGTCCGACAGGGAGCTCAGGAGGGACTCAGCTGCTGCTTTGGGAGGTGGCAGGAGGTGGGGGGAGGGGATAGCCCGACCCTGGCTCCTGAAGCACCCCTCCGCTCCCTTCCTACTTGGGTCCCACACAGCGCCCCTCACTGCATCCTGCCTTGGCCTACCTGTGCCCCACATACACCCCGATGCTTCCCTCCCCGTTGCCTGAGCCCGAGCCTCCCTGCCTGCCTTCGACCATCCCCAGTACCCCCATCGTGCCGTGACCTACCTGCACCTGGGGCTCCATCCTGCTTCCCTGCTGGGGACTGGCCTTCTTGGACATGTGCGTCTCCTGGCAAGCTCTGGAGCCCTGAAGTACCTGAAATAACCTTAAGTTCAGGAAAAGAATAAAGCTCAATGATAAAGAAAATCTCTATCATTTTATTCATTGAATCATGTTGTTTATGTTTACATATAAAATATGCATATCTGTGTGCATATGCATGGCTATATTTTGGGTTTTTATGTAATAAAATTACATATTAACATTTTATTTCTTTAAAACATTGACGCATTGTGGCAAAACGTTAGCATTTAAAAATCTTTCTTTTCAGAAATCAGATCGTATACAAATGCTTGAAGTTTCTTTTTCACCTTTCCTTTATCCCATTCCCTTCTTTGCATCCAAAGAGGTAACCGTTATCCTGAAGTCAGTGTTGTTTTACTTTCCCAGCTGTTTTTTTTTTTCGCCAGTCCCGCGGCCTGGGGAGGGTGGGGCTCCGGCGAAAGGACGAGGGGCGGGTTCCCCTCCCGATCTCAGAGAAGCTCCCAAAAGGGCAGCGGCGTGCCCACCTGCCGCCACCTCGGGCGGCCGCGAACCATTCAAATCGCCCGCGCCAAGAGGTACCCGGCGCTCGCGATTGGCGGAGCCGGACCAGCGCCCCTGGGCGGGGCCGGCCCCCTCGCAGCGGCCGCGGGTCCCGCCCCCACGCAGGGTCCGCGGGTCCCGCCCCGCTGGTGCGCATGCGCGCAGTCCCCAGAGGAAAGAGTCTGCGCACACCCCCGCCCGGCCTCCGACTCGCGCCGCGGCTCCCTCCCTTGTCCGCGGAGGCTTGTCGGCTCGGCGAGACAGCAAGAGCTGCGGCCGGCAGGGGGCTGTGCGGACCCAAGGCGGCTGCGGTGGCGCCGGCCTGTGGAAAATGCCACCAGGCGGCGCTTCGGTTCGTTGCTCGTGTGACGGCCGTTCCCCGCCCCCCCATCCCTGAACCCCCTGCGACCGCCGGGGAAGAACCGGCCCGCGCAGTGAGTACCGCACCGAGACGCTTCGGCGGGAACGAGGCCGACGGCCGGCTGTGCCGGTTGCGCCCCTGAGGTGAGTGCGGGCTGCGGCGGCGGCGGCGGCGGCGGCGGCGGCGGCGGCGGCGGCGGCAGGGCGCGGGGCGCGGGAAGGACGGGGGTTGCGGCGGCTGCCACCCCGGGTCCCCGCGGCGGAGGGAGGCCGCGCGGGCCTCTGCGGGGCGGGGAGGGCCGGCGCCGTCAGTGTTTAGTCTCAGCTATTCTGATGTCTAGTTTTGTGCCCTTTGCTATGTCCAATCCTATATGAATTTCTGTTTTTATCTGATCGCATGGGACTAGCCCAGTGGTTCTCCAATTGGCTGGACATTCAAATTGCTTGGAAAACTTTTTAAAAACATAGGGGCCTGCAGCCTTCCCCAGACAAGTTAATTCAGAATTTCTGAAGGTGGGGCTGAGGCGTTAGTATTTTCTTAAGCTCCCTGTGTGATTATAATGAGTCCAACAATCACTCCCAACTCTAATAAAACGTTCTGACATTTTATAAAACTTGCCGATTGAGAACCTCAGCATGTGTTTCAAATGAGTTCAGAGGAGAGAGTTTCCAGTGTTAGGTGTTGGTGTTTGTTCTATCAGTTGCATTCACAATGTAGGCTGACAAGGGGAAAAAAAAAAAAAACAACAACAACAAGAAAAAAAAATTCAAAGGGAAGGTAGACAGGCCGTGCAAAGGAGAGCTCAATCACAGAAGAGCTGTCTCCAGGAGACCAAAGTCATGCTCTTTAACATTCTAAGTGATTGGTTTGTGCAGTGAACCAAATCTGAGCAGTTCCAATGTTTGAAAATGTAATGACTTGAATAGAAATACTAATATACCCTTCAAGGTCATGAAACAGTTCCTTGGCCTTAGGAAACGTGTAACTTCTGTGAGCTCATGTAGGTCAATTTGATGGGCCTCTTATAACCTTAAGATTCATCTTGCTCCTTATCTTTCCTCTGCATTAAAATATGTTAATACCAGCTTTGGAATCAAATCAATTCTTTTCTTTTTAAATCTGCCTTTTTAAAACTTCCTTTGTATTTGCAGAATTACCAAGGAGTTGTTAAAAATTACCGTATTTTCTACCTCTGAATGAAATTAAGCAAAGACCGAAGTACGAAAAGGTCATCGAAACAAGAGACTATAAAAGAAACCTGAGAATAGCGGTACACTGCTAATGATAGCCTAAAATTTAATTTAAAGTCAGTCCTGAAACTGTGTAATGGTTAAGGATTGAGTTTCTATCCTCATCCACATGTTTAAGGAATCTTCTGTATTGGCTATCTCTAAGCAAATTAGTGGGAATGGGAGAGGGCGGGGAACAGCTCACTAAGAATCTACTCATCTATAGTCCTTTTATCTTTTCATTTAGAAGGGTAAGCTACTGAATGTCATATATATAATGCGGTACATAAAATGTGATAAATGCTGCACCTAACACACAAAGTCTACAATAGACCATAGATCTACAAAGGACTATGATCTATGGATCAGAACTAGCAGAGTTAACATCAACCCAGTTCCTAGCAAACGTTGCTAACTTATGGCCATAGCTATCATTTCAGGCCCAATACCCCCGTTATAAAAGCAAATATTCTGTAGACCCCCTTCCCTTCCAAATGAGGCACTCTATCTTCAACTATAATTTTTAAGTAAATTTAAATCAATTTAGAATAATGGAATATATGTTATTGTACATTCATAACTATACTATATTCCTATTCCTACACCCCGCTTAATTATAATAAGTAAGTTAGGATCAGGGAAAGCAATATGAGAAATTATCCCACACGGGAAGTTCAGGAAAAATGAAAGAGCAAAGGCAGAGATGGACTCTCAGCTACTAGCAGGCCAGTTTTCTCTGTAGACGATCACAGACAAAGGGGGAAAAATACTTAACTGGAGTATGTATAACATGCTAAGATAAATTACAATCTGTCAATGTTGACCAAGAGTGAGGAAGTTTGATATTCCTGTGAATGAGCTATTTATAAACGTACTTATAAAACAATTCAGTGTGTTATGACACGAGTTAAGAGTGCCAATGAAGTGCCCTGGAAACATTTCATCCCAGAGCCAGCCACATGTCCAAAGATGCATTCAGTCTGTGGTGGGAAAGAAAAGTGGGCCGGGGGCTCCAGATGAGGGGAGCCGTGTAGCAACTTGGGGCAAGGACGCAGATGCCAAAGCTGGGCCTGTCCGACAGGGAGCTCAGGAGGGACTCAGCTGCTGCTTTGGGAGGTGGCAGGAGGTGGGGGGAGGGGATAGCCCGTCCCTGGCTCCTGAAGCACCCCTCCCCTCCCTTCCTACTTGGGTCCCACACAGCGCCCCTCACTGCATCCTGCCTTGGCCTACCTGTGCCCCACATACACCCCGATGCTTCCCTCCCCGTTGCCTGAGCCCGAGCCTCCCTGCCTGCCTTCGACCATCCCCAGTACCCCCATCGTGCCGTGACCTACCTGCACCTGGGGCTCCATCCTGCTTCCCTGCTGGGGACTGGCCTTCTTGGACATGTGCGTCTCCTGGCAAGCTCTGGAGCCCTGAAGTACCTGAAATAACCTTAAGTTCAGGAAAAGAATAAAGCTCAATGATAAAGAAAATCTCTATCATTTTATTCATTGAATCATGTTGTTTATGTTTACATATAAAATATGCATATCTGTGTGCATATGCATGGCTATATTTTGGGTTTTTATGTAATAAAATTACATATTAACATTTTATTTCTTTAAAACATTGACGCATTGTGGCAAAACGTTAGCATTTAAAAATCTTTCTTTTCAGAAATCAGATCGTATACAAATGCTTGAAGTTTCTTTTTCACCTTTCCTTTATCCCATTCCCTTCTTTGCATCCAAAGAGGTAACCGTTATCCTGAAGTCAGTGTTGTTTTACTTTCCCAGCTGTTTTTTTTTTTCGCCAGTCCCGCGGCCTGGGGAGGGTGGGGCTCCGGCGAAAGGACGAGGGGCGGGTTCCCCTCCCGATCTCAGAGAAGCTCCCAAAAGGGCAGCGGCGTGCCCACCTGCCGCCACCTCGGGCGGCCGCGAACCATTCAAATCGCCCGCGCCAAGAGGTACCCGGCGCTCGCGATTGGCGGAGCCGGACCAGCGCCCCTGGGCGGGGCCGGCCCCCTCGCAGCGGCCGCGGGTCCCGCCCCCACGCAGGGTCCGCGGGTCCCGCCCCGCTGGTGCGCATGCGCGCAGTCCCCAGAGGAAAGAGTCTGCGCACACCCCCGCCCGGCCTCCGACTCGCGCCGCGGCTCCCTCCCTTGTCCGCGGAGGCTTGTCGGCTCGGCGAGACAGCAAGAGCTGCGGCCGGCAGGGGGCTGTGCGGACCCAAGGCGGCTGCGGTGGCGCCGGCCTGTGGAAAATGCCACCAGGCGGCGCTTCGGTTCGTTGCTCGTGTGACGGCCGTTCCCCGCCCCTCCATCCCTGAACCCCCATCCCTGAACCCCCTGCGACCGCCGGGGAAGAACCGGCCCGCGCAGTGAGTACCGCACCGAGACGCTTCGGCGGGAACGAGGCCGACGGCCGGCTGTGCCGGTTGCGCCCCTGAGGTGAGTGCGGGCTGCGGCGGCGGCGGCGGCGGCGGCGGCGGCGGCGGCGGCGGCGGCGGCGGCAGGGCGCGGGGCGCGGGAAGGACGGGGGTTGCGGCGGCTGCCACCCCGGGTCCCCGCGGCGGAGGGAGGCCGCGCGGGCCTCTGCGGGGCGGGGAGGGCCGGCGCCGTCAGTGTTTAGTCTCAGCTATTCTGATGTCTAGTTTTGTGCCCTTTGCTATGTCCAATCCTATATGAATTTCTGTTTTTATCTGATCGCATGGGACTAGCCCAGTGGTTCTCCAATTGGCTGGACATTCAAATTGCTTGGAAAACTTTTTAAAAACATAGGGGCCTGCAGCCTTCCCCAGACAAGTTAATTCAGAATTTCTGAAGGTGGGGCTGAGGCGTTAGTATTTTCTTAAGCTCCCTGTGTGATTATAATGAGTCCAACAATCACTCCCAACTCTAATAAAACGTTCTGACATTTTATAAAACTTGCCGATTGAGAACCTCAGCATGTGTTTCAAATGAGTTCAGAGGAGAGAGTTTCCAGTGTTAGGTGTTGGTGTTTGTTCTATCAGTTGCATTCACAATGTAGGCTGACAAGGGGAAAAAAAAAAAAAAAACAACAACAACAAGAAAAAAAAATTCAAAGGGAAGGTAGACAGGCCGTGCAAAGGAGAGCTCAATCACAGAAGAGCTGTCTCCAGGAGACCAAAGTCATGCTCTTTAACATTCTAAGTGATTGGTTTGTGCAGTGAACCAAATCTGAGCAGTTCCAATGTTTGAAAATGTAATGACTTGAATAGAAATACTAATATACCCTTCAAGGTCATGAAACAGTTCCTTGGCCTTAGGAAACGTGTAACTTCTGTGAGCTCATGTAGGTCAATTTGATGGGCCTCTTATAACCTTAAGATTCATCTTGCTCCTTATCTTTCCTCTGCATTAAAATATGTTAATACCAGCTTTGGAATCAAATCAATTCTTTTCTTTTTAAATCTGCCTTTTTAAAACTTCCTTTGTATTTGCAGAATTACCAAGGAGTTGTTAAAAATTACCGTATTTTCTACCTCTGAATGAAATTAAGCAAAGACCGAAGTACGAAAAGGTCATCGAAACAAGAGACTATAAAAGAAACCTGAGAATAGCGGTACACTGCTAATGATAGCCTAAAATTTAATTTAAAGTCAGTCCTGAAACTGTGTAATGGTTAAGGATTGAGTTTCTATCCTCATCCACATGTTTAAGGAATCTTCTGTATTGGCTATCTCTAAGCAAATTAGTGGGAATGGGAGAGGGCGGGGAACAGCTCACTAAGAATCTACTCATCTATAGTCCTTTTATCTTTTCATTTAGAAGGGTAAGCTACTGAATGTCATATATATAATGCGGTACATAAAATGTGATAAATGCTGCACCTAACACACAAAGTCTACAATAGACCATAGATCTACAAAGGACTATGATCTATGGATCAGAACTAGCAGAGTTAACATCAACCCAGTTCCTAGCAAACGTTGCTAACTTATGGCCATAGCTATCATTTCAGGCCCAATACCCCCGTTATAAAAGCAAATATTCTGTAGACCCCCTTCCCTTCCAAATGAGGCACTCTATCTTCAACTATAATTTTTAAGTAAATTTAAATCAATTTAGAATAATGGAATATATGTTATTGTACATTCATAACTATACTATATTCCTATTCCTACACCCCGCTTAATTATAATAAGTAAGTTAGGATCAGGGAAAGCAATATGAGAAATTATCCCACACGGGAAGTTCAGGAAAAATGAAAGAGCAAAGGCAGAGATGGACTCTCAGCTACTAGCAGGCCAGTTTTCTCTGTAGACGATCACAGACAAAGGGGGAAAAATACTTAACTGGAGTATGTATAACATGCTAAGATAAATTACAATCTGTCAATGTTGACCAAGAGTGAGGAAGTTTGATATTCCTGTGAATGAGCTATTTATAAACGTACTTATAAAACAATTCAGTGTGTTATGACACGAGTTAAGAGTGCCAATGAAGTGCCCTGGAAACATTTCATCCCAGAGCCAGCCACATGTCCAAAGATGCATTCAGTCTGTGGTGGGAAAGAAAAGTGGGCCGGGGGCTCCAGATGAGGGGAGCCGTGTAGCAACTTGGGGCAAGGACGCAGATGCCAAAGCTGGGCCTGTCCGACAGGGAGCTCAGGAGGGACTCAGCTGCTGCTTTGGGAGGTGGCAGGAGGTGGGGGGAGGGGATAGCCCGTCCCTGGCTCCTGAAGCACCCCTCCCCTCCCTTCCTACTTGGGTCCCACACAGCGCCCCTCACTGCATCCTGCCTTGGCCTACCTGTGCCCCACATACACCCCGATGCTTCCCTCCCCGTTGCCTGAGCCCGAGCCTCCCTGCCTGCCTTCGACCATCCCCAGTACCCCCATCGTGCCGTGACCTACCTGCACCTGGGGCTCCATCCTGCTTCCCTGCTGGGGACTGGCCTTCTTGGACATGTGCGTCTCCTGGCAAGCTCTGGAGCCCTGAAGTACCTGAAATAACCTTAAGTTCAGGAAAAGAATAAAGCTCAATGATAAAGAAAATCTCTATCATTTTATTCATTGAATCATGTTGTTTATGTTTACATATAAAATATGCATATCTGTGTGCATATGCATGGCTATATTTTGGGTT
Source organism: Camelus bactrianus (assembly GCF_048773025.1). Classification (NCBI taxonomy): domain Eukaryota; kingdom Metazoa; phylum Chordata; class Mammalia; order Artiodactyla; family Camelidae; genus Camelus; species Camelus bactrianus. The sequence continues at coordinate 2,195 of NC_133567.1, read as the reverse complement.
TTTATGTAATAAAATTACATATTAACATTTTATTTCTTTAAAACATTGACGCATTGTGGCAAAACGTTAGCATTTAAAAATCTTTCTTTTCAGAAATCAGATCGTATACAAATGCTTGAAGTTTCTTTTTCACCTTTCCTTTATCCCATTCCCTTCTTTGCATCCAAAGAGGTAACCGTTATCCTGAAGTCAGTGTTGTTTTACTTTCCCAGCTGTTTTTTTTTTTCGCCAGTCCCGCGGCCTGGGGAGGGTGGGGCTCCGGCGAAAGGACGAGGGGCGGGTTCCCCTCCCGATCTCAGAGAAGCTCCCAAAAGGGCAGCGGCGTGCCCACCTGCCGCCACCTCGGGCGGCCGCGAACCATTCAAATCGCCCGCGCCAAGAGGTACCCGGCGCTCGCGATTGGCGGAGCCGGACCAGCGCCCCTGGGCGGGGCCGGCCCCCTCGCAGCGGCCGCGGGTCCCGCCCCCACGCAGGGTCCGCGGGTCCCGCCCCGCTGGTGCGCATGCGCGCAGTCCCCAGAGGAAAGAGTCTGCGCACACCCCCGCCCGGCCTCCGACTCGCGCCGCGGCTCCCTCCCTTGTCCGCGGAGGCTTGTCGGCTCGGCGAGACAGCAAGAGCTGCGGCCGGCAGGGGGCTGTGCGGACCCAAGGCGGCTGCGGTGGCGCCGGCCTGTGGAAAATGCCACCAGGCGGCGCTTCGGTTCGTTGCTCGTGTGACGGCCGTTCCCCGCCCCTCCATCCCTGAACCCCCATCCCTGAACCCCCTGCGACCGCCGGGGAAGAACCGGCCCGCGCAGTGAGTACCGCACCGAGACGCTTCGGCGGGAACGAGGCCGACGGCCGGCTGTGCCGGTTGCGCCCCTGAGGTGAGTGCGGGCTGCGGCGGCGGCGGCGGCGGCGGCGGCGGCGGCGGCGGCGGCAGGGCGCGGGGCGCGGGAAGGACGGGGGTTGCGGCGGCTGCCACCCCGGGTCCCCGCGGCGGAGGGAGGCCGCGCGGGCCTCTGCGGGGCGGGGAGGGCCGGCGCCGTCAGTGTTTAGTCTCAGCTATTCTGATGTCTAGTTTTGTGCCCTTTGCTATGTCCAATCCTATATGAATTTCTGTTTTTATCTGATCGCATGGGACTAGCCCAGTGGTTCTCCAATTGGCTGGACATTCAAATTGCTTGGAAAACTTTTTAAAAACATAGGGGCCTGCAGCCTTCCCCAGACAAGTTAATTCAGAATTTCTGAAGGTGGGGCTGAGGCGTTAGTATTTTCTTAAGCTCCCTGTGTGATTATAATGAGTCCAACAATCACTCCCAACTCTAATAAAACGTTCTGACATTTTATAAAACTTGCCGATTGAGAACCTCAGCATGTGTTTCAAATGAGTTCAGAGGAGAGAGTTTCCAGTGTTAGGTGTTGGTGTTTGTTCTATCAGTTGCATTCACAATGTAGGCTGACAAGGGGAAAAAAAAAAAAAAACAACAACAACAAGAAAAAAAAATTCAAAGGGAAGGTAGACAGGCCGTGCAAAGGAGAGCTCAATCACAGAAGAGCTGTCTCCAGGAGACCAAAGTCATGCTCTTTAACATTCTAAGTGATTGGTTTGTGCAGTGAACCAAATCTGAGCAGTTCCAATGTTTGAAAATGTAATGACTTGAATAGAAATACTAATATACCCTTCAAGGTCATGAAACAGTTCCTTGGCCTTAGGAAACGTGTAACTTCTGTGAGCTCATGTAGGTCAATTTGATGGGCCTCTTATAACCTTAAGATTCATCTTGCTCCTTATCTTTCCTCTGCATTAAAATATGTTAATACCAGCTTTGGAATCAAATCAATTCTTTTCTTTTTAAATCTGCCTTTTTAAAACTTCCTTTGTATTTGCAGAATTACCAAGGAGTTGTTAAAAATTACCGTATTTTCTACCTCTGAATGAAATTAAGCAAAGACCGAAGTACGAAAAGGTCATCGAAACAAGAGACTATAAAAGAAACCTGAGAATAGCGGTACACTGCTAATGATAGCCTAAAATTTAATTTAAAGTCAGTCCTGAAACTGTGTAATGGTTAAGGATTGAGTTTCTATCCTCATCCACATGTTTAAGGAATCTTCTGTATTGGCTATCTCTAAGCAAATTAGTGGGAATGGGAGAGGGCGGGGAACAGCTCACTAAGAATCTACTCATCTATAGTCCTTTTATCTTTTCATTTA